>NC_143577.1:63935139-64574659 GCF_048544385.1 Mastigoproctus giganteus
TTAAGCTGTAATTCTTGGGTTTTTTTCTGAATAATAATGTGAATGACAATAATAATCGTAATAAAAATGATATTTTAATTGTGTTAATGCTCTTGAACTATTTGCATAATATTGTATAAGATTTCTAGCTATATGTAACCCAATAAGATTTAATAGCTTGCTTCATATGGAAAGCACGCAATCGTTCAGAAAACTCGGCCAACCCTTAAAAAATATTAACATTATCGCCGAGAAGAGTGAAAATTTTCAATCTTGGCAAACGATGTAGACAGCGTATAAAATACAAAATGTAGGCTTCTTTGTTCACATTAAGTGCAAATGAACATTTTATATATACTTACCATTAATGGGGTACTTGGGCGCAGATGTTCTTAGAAACAAAGATGTAGAAAACCTACAGCCTACCTTAAGACATTGTTCGTAGAAGGTCATGTTGTAAAATTCCACGGGGGCATTCTAAGAAATTAGAATTTTAGTCTTTCATTGCTGCGTATGTTCTGAATCAGTTACAACTGGCGTCGTTCACATCAATGGGAGATCTGAATTTATAAAAGAGTTACTCTATGTTTTCTGTACTCTTAGAAAGACATAAAATGTCACAAACTCTGCAACTTAGCCTCTCCTCTACTATTTTTAACTCTTTTTTTTTTTCCAGGAATTGCTGCTGCTGCTGTTTCTGCGCGTGCATCTTTCGAAAATTCTTCCTAGCGGTTCTAAGACAAGTCGCGTTAAATGGACCAGTTTCTCCTGTTTTTGTTTGTTTTTGCACATGGCAATGAGGCATTTGTGTATGCTGGCTGTAAATTGCCTGTTCTGTCGGATGATAAAACTAAATTTCCGGGAACAGAAAGCGCAAAATTTTCACGAGACTAAGTGGACCAAGATGAGGGAGAAAAGGAATATTTCTTTCTCCCCTCTTGATGGATTCCAACTCTCTTTCACAGAACGCCGAGGGACAAGGATTATAGCCACTGCGTTACCCGCCAGGCACCAATTTAATATCGTAAGTTGAGAAGGTTAAAACTGAAAGCCTTATAATGATAGGAAATGAAAACCTGTTATTTTGAAATAGTCTACTACCTCAGCTGTTGGCCGATCTTCAAAGAAAGAGCAATATATTTTTTTTCCTCTTATTTTTGTTGTTCTGTAGCTAGTTCCTTTAGCTGTTCGGTAAATGTGGTCTAGAATAACTGGCTATGCAATAACATTCTAAAGAATACTGATGAGCAAATTTTCTTACCGAGTTTAGCTTGCATAATATAACTACTTCTGGAAGTAGTAAGATAATGTTGAGCATTAGCAGGCATCCTACAACTAGCTTCCAAACTGCTAGGGTTAGTAGAGAAGTAGGAAACTCCTAACTTTAGGTAGTATATTGTAAGACAAATCGTGTTGCATGCTGTTTTCCTTTGCATAGCAGAAGGGATCGCATATATATGCGAAAACTTTACATTTTAAATCCTCTTCTGATGGTTCGAGATTACCACCCTATTCAAAGTATTTCGTCTTGTTCCTGGATATCTGAATTTGCACTCAAATTAACATTTAGGGACTTTGGTAGTGATAAAGGTAAGCTCTATTGGCAATCGATCTTTATAAAGATCCATTAGTGCGATAACATTCTCCTGCACAATATCTATTTACCCTAAAATTAAATATGGGACAACAAATCCGGAGCTTTATTGAATAACATTCATAAACAGACATCAGAAAGCGTAAATTTTATCAACAATTTAAAATAGGCTTAACATATAACAGTGTTCAATAGCGACATCAAATTAAACATCGCTCAGACTTAGAAAATAAATGCAAAATACAATATAGTTCATCTTTCTTTTCCTTATCTTTCAGCGGATAGCCCGAATAGTTACAAAATGGAGTTCGGCAAACTCTAGAGGTTTAATGTTCCCTATAAATTACCACGCCTAGACAACAAACGGATTTATTAATGTCACATAATAGAAGAGAATCAGCAGTCTTAATGTATTGTCCGTTTTATCCTGGTAATTCAGTACAAGTGTACAAATGATACGGGTTATCATCAGAATTCCCTCGACTGATAACATTCTTCCATATATAGTTTAATCAATGAATCGACGAATTTATCTGTTCAAATATCTTACTATCTTTTACATAAAGGAATCTTTCGTCATTTAAACAACTCGTGTGATAAATAATAATGCTTGGTTGCTGGAGTGAAATATTTATCTATTAACAGACCATTAGCTATTAATGTTACTAATGGCATTACACTTCTCCAGGCTAATTTCTTTACCTTAAACTGAGCGTCTTACGAAGGCAGGAAATACACAGAGGGACAGAAATTCTATTCAAAGTGAAACGACTAGGATGATATAAGAAAAATGCTATTGTGTTCAGTTATGGATGATTTAGAATTCCGTTCATTAAATACAATATTGAGGAAGGAGACCGAAATTCTGAAATTATTCATGATATAAGATGTAATTTAATATATTATGTCAGATTTACTAATATAATATATTAGAAAATATATTTAAAATATTATAATACATTTTCTATAAATCGGCTTTTAATTTTATGTTATGCATAAAATGAAAAGGGTAATTCACAAAATTTGGGCGAACTACACGATAAATCGATACTTGCATGGGCTGTGCTGCAAGAACTGTTGAAAGACATTAATTATAGGCAATACTTGTACTCGAGTATCTTACTATGGTACCTTCACTGTAGCATATTCTTGAAGAACACAGGTTTTTCAATCAAATGACTTCATTCTCTAAGAGACGATTGACAGATCTGTCCCTTGGCTATAGGTTATTGTTCAATTCAGTCAATTATCTTAAACGACTGGACAGAATTTAAAGCTTAAGTCAATATATGAAGCCCTGTATTGATTTTCGTGTACAACATGATTCTTTCCGATACCTTGCACATGTTGCACATCCTCCCGGTTGTATAGTGGTTAATACTGTTGTTTTCTCACAAGGTATAGAAACACATATTTAATGGCTACCGTTCTCCCAAAGGTGTGTAAATATCAAACAGTTAATATTAATATCCTTCCAGAAGGTGTCAATATTGTGCAATATTGACACCTTTTGCAAAGATAGCAGTACTGACACTTTGCATAATAGTTTTTACGGAATTTGAACCTAGAATTTTCCAACCATGTGGAAAAAAAGTGTCTAGTTTCAAAGCTAGGTCCAAAAAGAAAGAAGAATATTATGGACATTTTGACACCACGGCCTCAAGAAGGCATAAGTTTTCTGCAACTATAATAATATTGCTGAATAACAAACGCATTAGCTTTTGATTTCATTTCACTGATAAAGCGAGAAAGGTATTTCATGAAAGATATATCAGCATCAGCACTTATTCCCTCTTTCGCCATGTAGAGGTAGTTAAAGAATGGTGCATGACTAAAATAGAAACGTGGCAATCTGTTTATCATCTCTTTAAAACGAAGTGTCTCCTATTTTCAAACGAAGAATTATGATCTCTGAAAAGAAATACTCGGCCATTATATTAATTTTCATTGTCAAGTAAATTCACAGCCAATCATTTAAATGCCGGATGAATGGAGGTTGGCATAAAGAGATTTAATTATACGTTCATTATCCAGAAAGCTTATGAACAGAAGAATGAATGAGTGTCTTCAAATGCACGATGCCAGTACACTTTAATGAAATGATAGTTTATCAATATTCGTCATTATTGCACCTTCCTATTGATTCTGATATCAATCCAGAGACATTAACACAATTTAATTTTCCTGCCTTCAGATTGTCGATAAGTAGAAATGGTCAATGAAGTATATCAGTGTTCTCTCAATGAAGCATTTCGGTTCTCTCTTGATGTCTAATACCAAATGAAATGCAAATCAAGTACAAATGGGCAAGTGGGTTATCAAAGTAATGAAATAACGATAAACCTGTAATATTCTCCTCTAAGACAGGAAGACGAATCCTATGTTCTGCACAGTGGTTTTGCAATGCATGCTACACTATGTCTTATTGGTGCAGAACATTTGTTGCCATTTATATGTATTCTTCCAAGATACAATTTTATTTCAGAGTTCTGTTTAGCTTTTTATGTTTAAATTATAGTAAAATGGATTTTGTTTGGTTGAATGTCATCTAGCAGATCAAATTAACTAAAATATGTTAACTATTTTGTTTTATTTCTAATAAATGCCTTCAATCAATCAATTTTAAGGTTTTATCCTCAAGTCCTATGATTCATAACAGCTTTCAGAATTTTTTAATTTTGTTTTCTAAATCTTTTTAAGGCTCGGAAAAAAAGAAATAAGGTATTCTAATCACCTTTTCCTTCGGTGCAAATCTTACCTCTAATTACGCTTCTCTGAGGTTACTGTTCGTTTGCTGGCGCTATTCTCAGTTTTATCACTCTTCTCTTGTCCAACAGAACCCTTTATTTTGACACTAATCTAGTGTCTTTTAAAAGTAGCAAGAGTTGTAATCCCACAGGCTAGCCATTATCTCCCCTTCTTTTTTAGATGATTTTCATTCTTTTCCTCAGGCATATTTTTCTTAATTTTTTTGAATACACACGCTGATGTCGAGCTTTTTTTATCATCTCCCAATCAATCTCTCAATGAAGAAAAGCAATTCTCTCTCTCGATGTCCAGAACCAAATCAATAATTAGTTGAATGTTTTTTAAACTAAAGTTGAATTTTTACCAACCTTATTACCCGATATTTTCCTTATAAAAACAACCGACAAATTTAATCCTTTTGTTTAAAAATTATTTGGTTTCACCATATGAAGAAATTTTTGGCAATCATTCGAGATTCAGCCATCGGAAACTCTATGCACGCTACCACCAGGCGATACCCTGGAGAGGATTTTCTCCTGCACGCCAGTGATATAATACTCTCTAAATTTTCCATGCATTACGTTTCGGATAAACTTGTCCAGGCTGCATGTATAAAAGATTTCTGCAGGTGTAATGAACAAAAATAGCACTCACAAGGAAAAAGTTTGCCGATCTCTGTTCTAAATAGCAAACTCTCCTTCCATGTTTATTTACAATTTCTACTGACGAAAGTGCAAAAAGCCTTTTCGCATATGAAGATGAATCTGCTTCGTGTTAGGGTGAAAAAGTAGGGTGAATACGGAAAAGATACCGAGGCAAGAGAGACGCTTCGGGAATTATGTGTCTGAGTTAAGCCAGTACAGGGTATTACTTGTTGTTACAGTTAAACTTTGAAAAGTGTAGTATTGTTATTTTTATATTTTTTCGCTTTCAAGAAGAGGTGTTTTTTTATGGGCCCTTTCTCGATAAGTAATGAGGTTATGTTTTACTACTGAAATATTTAGGGTTTAGTTTATTGTACTGTATGTATTTGTTACAAGAAAACTGTCATATTGAGGCCATCCCAGAACGATCTAGTCTGCTCATATGCATTACATCCATAAACTGCATGTGTTCTCTGGTGGATTTTCCTGTTTTGTTGGGCGAAAAACCCGAGTTTTCGGAAAGGGGGTGCGGGTAACCTTACTACCCAAGCTTGAGACAAACTACGACTCACCTATGGGGTGGAAGAAAATCAATAAAAGTTCCTCGCCCTGACGGGACTTGAACCCGGGCCTTTATCACCCGGTGTGAGGAGGACGGTGATTATAACCAGCTACCCGCAGATTTTATTTATTACAGATCGATATCTATCATGACTTACCTAGATTATTTACTTTTAATATATTAATAGAACAGTGTACAATTCTATCATCACTTGACTACCTCATGAAAGTCGCAACATATTCTTAAAAATGTATCAAGGTCAAGTCCTAATGATACTCCAACTTTTCACACCAAGTCAGGCTCAGCCAGAGCTTTACCATTGCCAGATTCTCCAACGAAAAATTCAATCGATGCTCTTCTCTCCTTTGAAAACTTTTTTTTTTACTCTGTTTCAGAGTTTCAAATTTCTTCCAACAGAAATGCAGGTCAAATGATATAAATTTTTATGTTTATTCTCCAGGAGAGCCATATTGGATCAGAGGAGTTTGCAATATACAGAATAAAAGTGAAATTTTTGTTTCCTTTTCTTGTTTCGATTAACAGAAAAAAAAATCAGCAGTATGCTGGGGGAATTATTCTCCTACTGAAAAGGAAAACGACTGGTTCAAATGCATTAAATGTGCAAAATGGTACGTCAAATACTTTAGGAATTTCATTAGTGAAATCTATAGTTATATTAACGTCGGTAACTTCACTGCATTGAGAATTTTAAAAAAAAAGTTCCAATGCTGAAAAATTATTCCTGCTTGATAGTTCTTTTCTCTAGACTGAATAAGACTAATGCTTCATACGTAAATATAGCAACAGAACAGAAAGAAAATCTGGATGATGATCTATGAATTTCAAATAATATCTACAAGATAGAGGTAAAAAGCAAACATACAGCTTTTGGAAGAAACACTTGCTGAATTTGTAATATTAAGATTAATGTGTATTCGTATATCGTCCATGTTCATAGGTATTATTATTATTAGTAGTTGTCGTTGGACATTTGGAGCATCGGCGACTAAGACCGTATTGCTCCGTGTATATTGTCTATAAATTGCGTGTGATCTGTGGTCGACTTTTTCTTTTGCTGGACGAAAAAATCATAATGCAAAAATCATACCGAAGGTGGCTCAATTCAACAACTTTAGTTAACCAGGAAATAGACAAAAGGGACCGTGGTCACCTCCTCAGATTAAAGAAGTCAGCCCACAACAATCTTATCATTTTTCGTATAAAATAGCCTAGAAGAAATCGCATGCGACGAGACCACACGTTTGATATGAACAGAGACCTCTTTACTAGATGGGTTGAACAGGCCTTAAGAGAACAGCAATTGTCCCTGTTGTCTCCCACAGGCCATGAAAGAAATCGCCATTACCAGACCATACCAAACCTTACCACATAAAGCTACAGTTTGGACGGCTTCCCCCTTTATGCAAGTAAAATATTCTTAATTTATATTGTTGAACCCTTTTACATATTTTCCAGCGCATACTGGAAACTGCGACTGTTCCATCTCTTTGGTTGACTTACTATGTCAAACCGGTTCCAAAAACATCCATAGTTACCGACTGATTTCCGTCCTATATTCATCGGATGTTCACTCCTGAAAATCTTTGAAAAGCTCTTACTCCTTACAATAATTGACCACTGCCTCTGTGACAGACCATCACATCTCCACACCTCCGTGCACCACCGATCTACTATAACAATCCTGCTTGGCATGCTGTTTAAAATTCAACATGCCATCAGTAACAAATCTCAAATAGACATCATCGTCTTTGACATAAAATCAGCTTTTGACAATGTATCAATTCCAACACTGCTTCATATATTAAAAAATTACTTCAAGGCAACATTCTCACTAATCTTCATCCTTCGCAATCTCTTTAGCGAAAGGATACTCATAACATCCCATAGTCACTACCAGACTATGAAAACGGTAAGAAGAGGAGTACCACAAGGTGGGATGACCACTATCAACTTACATTGATCTTACAACTATTTCTAGCGAAGTTTACAAAATTCAGCTCTTACGCTGATGACTTGAAGTTGTCCGTCATCTCCGATGACATTAAAAAGCGTGCAAGAAACGGCACCAGGGGTTTCCCCATCTCCGCGTGCTATACATTGTGAGTGTGAAACTGAACACTGTCAATTCCAGAGGTTTAAAAGTGTATGGATTTTGTATATGCGTACTGTCGTGTATCGTTGTTCCTCTGGTCATTTAGCCGCTGGGCCCCTAATGGGACCCAAAAGAAAGCATATGCAGCCTTCTCGGCGATCCGACAGGAGCTTGCTGGTTGTCAAAATATGTCCCTCACATGCAAATATATTGAAAGGTGTCTCACGCCAATCGCTTTATACGCGTCTCAGTGGTGGTCTCAGCTCCATCAAGTGTTGTAGAGAAATTCTTGGCAATTGAATATTGGTTATGAAGTGGTTTAACAGGATCCATGGAAAATTCACCATCTCCAGATCTACATGCATACATGAATATGACACCATGACAAAATCAAAATTCTGGAAAGGAACATCATCACTCTTGCTAAACTATTAACTAATAGAATTGATTCCCCTTACGTGCAAAAAACCCATCTTATCCTCAAGTAACCTCAAGTAAGAGAGCTACATAAACAACGTTATAGGTCGTCTCTTACCAACTTTATCTGCCTTAGAGATATGTTCCTAGCAAACATTATGGAACATTCCAACGTTCTAGAAATTGGCTCCAACAAACTATTGGATGACAAGAAATGTAGAAAGAATAGCCTGGAAGACTTACATCGAAGCATCGACCTCCAGTGAATCTTGACGAACACGATCAAGTCACTCATCTACCAGTACTCACCTACACATCATCACTTGCCATCAACAGACGCATAAAATTCTCTGTATAAAAAGACGTTAGCTGTCTTTTTAATAAATTGTAAACTTAATTAAATCACCTTACATGTTAAAACTTAAGTTTTCTCCGTCTTGTAAATATATATACCTGTACTATGCCAACTCCAGGCAGGCATGGGCATTGTCAAACATTATCTATTGTCCTTTTAATGTATCTGTGTACTTTTCCCTTATAAGTCTATGCACCTTTTCTAGTCAACCAGCTGTACAGGGAGTGAAACCAAGCTTAATAAAGTGAATAAATAAATTAATTAATTTTAAAAAAAACCCGAGTTTCTAGGATAAAATTCTACCCTCGCCCGAGACCGACTACCTTCAGCGACGTTGTGAGAAAGGCCCATAAAACTTCCTCTCGAAATTTTTATGGGCTTTTCTCAGGTCTTTTCCACCCGCTGTGGGGAGGATGGTGATCCTACCAACTGTGCTACCCATGAGGGCAGTAGTAGTAGTAACAGTAGTGGCAAATGATACAAGGAAGCATCAGCAAAAAAAAAAAACTGCTATACACTTCTCTCATCCATATCCTGCAAGAATTTGTCTAGTTCTTCCTTGATTTATTCAACCCATCCACTACAACAACAGATGAAAGCCTGTTCCAACAATTAATAAAAATTTTCACACATTTATCCTGCAATCATCCTTCATCAACTTGAATTTATGCTCCCTCATATGAGTAGTCTCAGAAAGAGGAAGAATAGCATTCACATTCCGCTTAATCTATTCAAGGCCTCAAGTCAGAGCACCTCGCAGCAGGTGCCTAGTGTCCAGAAGCTGCAATTTTGCAGAAGCCTCTCTCTAGGTAAGAGCACTCTTTTGTTCGCTTAACTAATCTGATTGCCCTTTTCAGCAAATCTATGTCCTTCCTAAAGTGAGGCCTCCAGACCTGTATACAATACTCAAGATGCGGCCTAACAATGGTCTTGTGCAAACTGATAATCACCTTCCACCCTGATTACTGTCGTTAACAACCATGCCAACTTTTGTATCATCTGAAAACTTTGACATTAAGCCTGATATATCGTCATCAATATCAATGATAAATATTGAAACAACAATGGGGTCAGTACTGAACCCTGGAGAAATCCACTGATAACATTAGTCCACGAAAGAAAATTTGTTTGTTTTGTGGACCTGGAAACAGCTTTTGATAGGGTCAGTTGGAGTAAACGTATGGACTTATTAAAAGATAAAGGAATCGTCTGGAAGAAGAAGAAAAGGTTAATATGGAATATATTAATGATTACCGAATAAGAATGAGAGGAGGAGAGCAGGGTTCAGAACTAAAGTTGTCTAAAAGTGGAATACGAATTGCTGTACGTACCCTGTTCATTTTACTATTTACCTATAGGAAGTTTTAAAAGAAAGATTGGATAACAAAAGTATAATTAGGATGCTATGTAGAAAAACTGACAACATTAGCTATACTGGCGACCCGGCTGTTGTAGTAGAGATGAAAATATGCTAAGAAAATGGTGATGACGAAGATGTAAAGATGATGCATGATATATAGAACTTGAAAATTAAAGTGAACTAAACAAAAGTTCTATGGATGGGAAAACGAAAGAGAAATATAGAAATTAAGATATCAGCAAATTGGTAGAATGAGTGAAGAATTTAGATATCTACAATTCTGAATCACTTAGGTATTTAAAAGTTGAGGTAAAATAACAATCTTTAGAGAGAAACGAGAAAACAATAACATAGCCCATTAAGATAGCATTAAGCAAACGACTAGTAACGTGCTATATGTAAAGCATCCTTTTATATAGTGCGAGGACATCGTCAATAAGAAAAGAGGAGTCTAAAAATTAAAAGTCGTTTTAATGTAGACTTGGAAGAAGATAGCAGGAATCAGCTGAAATATAAAAAAATAAAGAACGCTCAGGTTTCAGTGAAAATATATAGGAAGAATGGAAACTTAAACGTTTAAAGGGATAAATAAAAGGAAAATAAATTGGATAAAAAATATTCTAACGAAGAATTGGCTGAAGAAAGATATAATTGGAGAGGTGAGAGAAAGAGACCATTCCTCTAATCGCATCTCTAACAGAGAGGGATAAAATAGAGGGAATATAAGGAGTACACTTCTCTCAATCAAGTGATTTATATAATCAGTATTGGCTATTTTATGCATTCTTAATTTCTTACTTTTTTTCATTTGTTTCCTGGGTATGTCTGGAGCCGATATCTCAATTAAAATCCATATTCATAAACTGTACGCAGCTACAACATCCAGCAAGGTCCAACGTATTTTATCTTGTTCTTTGTATACTACACTTTCTTAAAAATCGGTTGGCCTCATTAATCCTGAACTCTTAGTACAAAATGAATATCGAAACTTATCTGGTAAGATCCATTCAAATCTCATCAGAGACATTAATAAACAGTTAGGGCATTGCGTGTGCAATTATGAGACTCTCCCGAATTGGCTATCGACGATATTGATTTTTCACCTCTATCCAACTATTGTGAAGTGTAAAATGCTATCGCTTTGGAAGAAGCAGCTGCATCAGAAAACGTGCGAATCTTATAGATCGATAAAGCTCTGCATTTTTCCATCTGAAAAGTAGTAAAGTGTAAAAGATAGACACAATTAATCTCTTTCAGATATTCATAACAAAGCGGAACAATATAAAATTCTCTGATGAACTGATAACTTTCTTGGCTTAACTAATGGAATATACTTGTACACACAAAATATAAAGACCTACGCATAACAGAAACAACAAAAACTTTTAATATCGTAGTGTGGGTGTATAGCTCTGAAAAGGATTTATCCTTCTTCTTGTGGTTCTATGTGTCATAACAATTTCGTCTAGTATAAATATTTATGCTTATCGAAAATATTGTAAACATCTATTCAAGACGAAAATTAAGTGTATTGGTACTAAATTATATATGAATGCAATTGGGGATTACATCCACTTCAGTAAACTAAGCCCACTCCAATGCAAGTAAGTTTTCTCTCAATACTCCAGCTATACAAGTTTATTTCTTAGATGATGGGCTAATTTTATTCTGAGGAGTTCATCAGAGCATACCCTAAAGGTTGGGGAGAACCATGTATGGGCTCGGATCCCGATGTTCATGGTTGTAGTCAAAAATCCATCATGTTTGTTTCAGTGTGCCTAATGAATACGCATTTAGGATATCCATTTTTCTGAAGGATTTGGTCTTCTGTCTTTTCATCACATAATGGCGCCTATCATTGTGTGAGAGGGATGGTTAGAAAAAAAATGCGGATGGTATTGTGTCCATGAGTTTTTTAATGTCAAATGTGGTGAGCAATATTCGTAAATATTTGTTATTTGACGTCTTTATCTGGCAATTAAAATATCCAAAAAGGGCAGGTGACAATTGATTTCTTCTCAATATTAAATTTGATGGCAGTATATTTTGCATTCAAAATATTTCATATTAGCCCGCATGTTGTCATATTGCAAGCGTATCGTCAAAAAGCCATTTAACATTTTTTACACATTTATTCTTGTGGTAGGACGGAATCTTTTTCTGATACTATTAATTGAGCCTCAATGGTAGGGGAATGCTGGCAGCCTTGCACTACTGCCCGTGGCTGCGGGATTTAGTTCACAAAAAAACAGTATATGCACATAGTGGTCCGCCTCCTCGTGGTGTGAGTGGGTACTGGGAAACAGCATCTTTCCATGCCACGAGGACGGGTGCTGATTCCTGGTGCGCAAATTGCATAGTAGCTATAATCAGCGTCTCCCTACACCGGGTGGAAATGGCCCGGGTTCGAAACGTTTCAATGACGCGAGGAACTTTTACGAGCTTTTTTCACCCCACTGCTGAGTATCCTCCAGTCGTTCAAATGATGGAATGTGTGTTTATTACCGAAACTTAACGATAATAAACTATTGCCTATTTAACAAGATGGTGTAGTCTGTGTTTCCTTTCCGCAATAAGAGCGGAATGTGAATTTACGTAAAATTTCAGTTTCTTTTTGGTACATGAAGCTCGACTCCATATATTGAACTGGTGTCGATGGCTCTAATAATCATCACGCGGACTCTAAATATAGAACTAGAATGCAACTTCTTATGTCAATAACCTATCCATGTAATGCATAATAGTTATCAACTCTTCCATAACTAGGTATCTCACTTAATGTAAATATTTGCTGCCGACTTGGGAAAAAATATGGGATTTATGATACACTTGATTGTCCTAAACTGCATGAACGTGATTTCATCATCATGCAAGACGATCATTATAAGATGCTAGATCACGCCATTTTCTCAGTAATGTTCACTGAGCTAAAATGTATGTATTCATCACCGGCTACCAGCGAATTTAATGAAAATATGAAATTTCGCTCACGAATTCATTCGTGAGTTTAGCACACCGGGATTTGAAGTTTCAGAGTTAGTTCTAAATTAAGAATTTTTATGCTGAAAGTGCTCTACAAGTTGTATAAATTATTTTAAATGTTCTTGAGTGTTTTTAACCTGATATTGCGCTTTTTTTATTTGTTGCTTAAATTCTGAATACGGTATATAAGAGCGAATAAACCCACTGCTAAAATAAATTCTACGTGGGATATATTTTGAAACTCACTATTGAATATATACATACATTTGTGGATCGATAATTCCTATGAAAAATATATTAGGAGAACGATTTTCAATAAGAAATGTTCAGGAAATGACAAGGATGTAAGAAGTATTTTTGAATTCAGTTGGACTAGCTGTGATCTTGCAGATGGCCAGCAGTACACATATTTCGAAATATTACCAATTTGGAAACAAATATAGCCGCCGCGAGAAGAATTATCGGAATACAGAAAGAGTTTTCTAAAAAGAAATCACGTGGCATCACCTCACTGTTAGGTGAGGTTATGCCAACAGCAAATTTTAAAACATATTTCTGAGCACTCCGCGTGCAGTTGTTTTAAGCAAAACGTTGAGCAACTTGAGTACCGGCCATTCCTTCGTGGCAGTAGATTAATCCTCAGTCATGTCGGGGATAATGTTTTCTGTCAGCAAACAGCGCGGCTACTGCGTTACCTTCGGTTGAATTCCTTTTCTACTATCTAGAAAAAGTCTGGATTTAAATCTCGTACAGGAAGAATCTTCATCTTCCTTACTGTTCCAATCTACGGTTGGGAAAGGTGAGTCAAAGCCTTCCATCTTTATTTTGTCTTCCCAGATCTTGTCTTCTATCATTATCTCCCACTCAATTTCCTTCATTTCCACATCCTCTCTGATCGGAACTCTCCATCTCTCCCTGGGTCTTCCTCTCGGCCTCTTCTTGTACATTTTCATCTCAAACATTCTTTTTGGTGATCTGTCCAAGTTCATTCCCTTCATTGTGTCCAAAACCATCGCAAACGTGATGTAAATCATTTTCTGCCTCAAACTTTCTATTCCTAAATTCATTCTTATGTCGGTATACAGGAAGAATATTTATCTTTAATTTCTTTCTTTTTCCTACACTGTAGCTGAGTTAGTCAGTCTCGGGAACGATGTAATTAATTAATTAATGTGAAAATTCAAGGTTATTCTCGCCTGACATATATTATTAAATTTACAGTTGAATAGACAACAAGATTTTACGTGTATCAGACAATTCATAAATCAAATAGAAAAAATGATGTTTGAAATATTTCCAATTCAGTTCTCAAGTATATTTTCAGCTGCCTTACGTTTCGAATTCACAATTATAAAACAGATCTGCCTCTGAACCCCTAGTTAATAAAAAAGGTACTTAAGAAATGATTTATTCTAACTGTATTGTAGACAGTTTTATGTTTCACAATCTTTTTCTTGAAGGAAGAAAAACAGATTTTTGATAACTAGTGTGTATTAAGGATACCTAAGACACGCTTCATGCTTTGGAAAAATTTACTGTTAGCCTCCATTCTGGCAGGGATGTCGCTGCATGCAGTCTCGAACACGATAATACGGAAATACGAAGCTCTCCCCGTTTTTTTGAATTTTTTTCAGATCAAAATTTAATTAGTACAGTAAATTAAACTGATTACCAATCTTAGTCTATGTAATTAACTTAAAAGGCAGGTCCTATTATTTCCATTATAATGTTGTTAGGTGCTAGAAGAAGATAACCCAAAGAACGCGTAGAAGAAGAGTACAACACCAAAGAAATCTCGTTTCAGTGTATATGAGAGTAATTTCTAAATGCAAACATTAGAGAGATTAGATGACACCAATTACGAGTAGTGTAATCAGCAATCTCGTTTTCAGCATACTCATATTATAAGAGAAAGATTTTTTCGCTGATGTTTCATCTTTCTCGATGTACTTCACAATACGTATAATTAATGTAGAATTTTAGAAGACCCGCCCGTAATAACGTGGGCACAAGATATCTGATGTTTCCTTTTTTTGTTGTAAACTGTTGAACAATTTAAGACATTTTAGCAAAAGGAGTAAAGCGCATAATTTATTCATTAAATCTGTCCGTCCACCTAGAGCAGCTCAACTTCCAGTGGGCAGATTTTTTATGACCTGAATTAACAATCGACAATATTGATTTTTTCCTTTGGAAGAAGCAGCTGCAATAAAAAAATTATAAAATTTTAAATTGAAATTTGATATTCGAATCGTTTAGAAAAATTCAGAAAAAAAAAGAAATCTTTCAACCGTTTTTTTCTCCATAAAATATATTGAATAAATTCCATTGGGGAGATCCTACCAGCGAGGATGGATCAATGCAGAATTGTCATACCTTTCCCCATTTTTCGAGTTATGCCCTCACTACAACTATAGCTATGTTCTAGTTAAAAGAAAAAGTGTTTTGTTCTTGGTTTTCTCCCTAAATCGCAAATTGTTAGACTATAAACCACATACAGCAAGCAGCCACACCAGGAGTGATATATAGTGGTATATAGAATTGTAGTGACTAGGTGTATGGCAAGAAATAATAATTCCAATAGGTTATGGAAAGTAAATGAATCTCCCACCCATAAAGAATGACAGCGTATCCTTCCATCCATAGTTCACTTCCGCTTTTACAGAATCATCTATTAAATCACAGACTATTCTAAACGTTTCTTACAGCAATTCTGGAAAAGTCTATTTTAATTACACTACTATTATAATCGATTTTATAGGTGTGATGGTGTTCATGTGTATGAAATAGTCCTTGTTTGATATCATCAAAGTTGAACTCCGATAAAACCTAAAGAACATACTTAAATATTCCATTTTACTATTCTTTACATGAGATATTGTTCTATGATCAATCATTATCAGTAATCTAACGGTTATTTTATTCATAAAGAATTGCAGTAGATGAAAATTTCGAATTTCTGTTGCAAAATATTTTTTAGGCGCATTTCATTCTTTAAGATGATACAGTTAGTGTTTGCAAATCACTGCTAATATGATATTTATCTTTTTCTATACCAATATACTTGATAAAGTAAGAAAAATGAAATACATTTTACATAAAAAATAAACAGAAAATATTTATATTTCGAGAAGATTATTTATTGTTTAAAGTGACCGGTCAAATGTTCGGTTCACGATGAGTATCTTATTTAATGGGTTGAAGAATCACCAAGGAATCCCCTTACGGTCAGTGGGTCCCAAATTATGAAGTAAAATCTTCGGTCTGTGATCAATTTAGCCCATAGTGCAGCAAGAATTGTTCTCATACAAGCAAACCAAAACCGGGATTCGTCAGTCTTCAAATCCT
This sequence comes from Mastigoproctus giganteus, assembly GCF_048544385.1. Taxonomy (NCBI): domain Eukaryota; kingdom Metazoa; phylum Arthropoda; class Arachnida; order Uropygi; family Thelyphonidae; genus Mastigoproctus; species Mastigoproctus giganteus. The sequence goes on from NC_143577.1 coordinate 63,951,242, forward strand.
TTGATTACCAGTCGAAGCTCCCTTTCTTTATTGATCATTCTGCCACACGCAGCTGTTTTAATGTTCTATCTCGAAATGTAACTAAATAAATCATGCCATTGATTATTCCAAGAACCAAAAAGAACCGTACATGTTAAACATTGTCAACCGAATGACATTCAGTGACATGCAAAGAAATCAGTCACGTAATGCCATCCGCTATTCTCTGCATATCCTCAAGCTATTTATCTTAATGAAAGAAAGAGAACAAAGAGAAAGAGAGATGAACATTGAAACAATATTTGAAAAGTAATGCATTTATTGAAATACTGTTTTTCATTAAAGTAGCATTAATGTTTTTTTCTAATTAATACGTTTGCTAATTCATAAATACTAATTGAATGCGGTGCAAATTATACATTAAAATTATCGCATGATATAAGCTAATTATATAAACTTAGCAACGATGAAACTGTTTATTCCGTTATGTAACATTTTCGTTATTACAAACGCAGACAACAGCCGACTTTAATACATACATTAGTTCACTAATTCCCGAGGTGGTGAGCAAGATGAGATGACTAAATATAATATACACTCTATCATCACTCACTGTGTGGGTTTATCCAAGCATGAATCCACACAGTTTCAAACTATGCGGGTTTATGCGTGGATAACTCTTCTGAAAGATATTCCTAACCATACAAGTGTTTTGGAGGATTAAGGATTGCTTTATGGTCAAGAGCATTTCAACACCAAATATGTCTCTGGAAGTATATCGATGTAAATATGGGGAATCGATTGGGGTACATAGAAACTTAGTGTCTCAAAGTAACTGACACTAAGAGAGAAATACAGGTCATACATAAAGCTACTAGACAAACGTTCGTCTCTCCTACGAGATTGGATCTAATACAGTTGTTGGATATGCGGTTATGGTCGACAATTTTGTCAACTTTCGACGCTAAATACTCGAAAACATCACAGATCAATGCAGATGTGTCTCGGCTAGTGACAGTTTTTAATATCGGAGAAGGAAATATTAGTTTTACCCCATTATGTAAGCAAAGGAATTCAGGCAGGAGGAAATACTGAGTTTGCTAAGAAAGAGGTTAGACATGCATTGCCATCAAAAGGAAGAGGGGGTGAGCAAGTACCAACAGGGAGCCCAGTAGACGCTCACAAAAACCTACGTATTTCTTAATGTGTGCTGTCTGTTACCTTGTTCTGTTGGACTGTCGACTATGCTGTTCGACCGACCGCATGTACTGTGAATACAGCAAGCAACAGAACTAGTTCTCTGTGGTATGCGCAATAGTCCCAAGACTACACAAATCAGCAAGTAGTGCATAAAGCGTAAACAGGCGGCTAGGAAGGCACATGGTGTCTTGTCTATGATCAATCAAGAGCAAAACGTCATCATCCTCGGTGACTTCAGCCTTCCACAACCTCCTCGACACATTGTCCTTGATCATATCAGAAATACATATGGTCTTATTGATGTCTTTCCCGTCACATGTAAATTCAGTCCTGCAGAACACCTTCTAAAAACGTCTAGTAGATGAAACCAGGATCACATCTGACAATTTTCTCCTATGGAATCATTATCCGATTGCTGCTGAAAGGTCACTGCCTGCCTGCCCCTAAGGATGATCGTTCTCCAGTGAAATCTGCAAACACGTTTAGAAAAAAATGCAATTCTAAATACATCAACATCGACAAAAATTATTACCCTTTATCAACTATAACCCTGGAACATTCTTGCAGAGCTGAATATCAATGAAGCTGCCTATTGACTGTTAAGATAAATGGAATTCATTACCATATCTGCAATGTCCAAAATATGCATCATTAATCTCCATTCTAAACCAGGGTAGAATGACCTCTTGACCTCAGCCTTCAAGAAAAAGCAGAAAGCTCATACCTTCTAAAACAAATCGCCTTCGGAATTATATGGCAGATTCTCCAAAACAAGGAGGGATTTCCAGAAGTTAAAGTAAATAGTTATTGACCATGACATGAGCGAACGATTGTTCAGGTGCAAAGGTGTTTGGTTGACTAGTGATACTGGCAACCCCCCTGTCAATTTATTTACGAAAATGGAGTGAACGCGTGTTGCATTACAAGAAAGATGAATTCCTGTCCGAAATATATCCATGGAATGAAGCGCTTAACGTTTCCTCACCTGCCTGTAATTTCTGAATAACAGTTAAGTAAAATAATATATTCACTACCTAATAAATCTACCACGGAAATTGATGCAATATCTCATACCTTTTTTCAGTCTGAAAAATGCTTCTTATTCTATCAACAAAGAGCTGACCCTTCTCTACAACAAAGTAGCCCAACATGCAGGGGTGCCTTCATGCTGTTTGACTTAGGGAATAGTGGAGTTTCCAAAAAAAAAAAACCTAATCCAAAATCACCTGCAGTGATTTTGGATCAGGTCAAGTTATAGTCAATATCAATTGCTTCTCCCTTCCTCAAATTGCTAGAGAAATGCATCTATAATGATGCTGCGTTAGAAATATTTGCCCATAGGCCTGAGCACATCCACGATTGATAAACAGATCTAGAGTAACATGTTTGCAGTCTCTATCACAGAAAATATTTCACTTCTGGAATGAAAATGAAGGTCTTTATGTGTCATTTCTTTATCTGAAAATTGCATTTCACTCAGTACACATCACACCACTTCTCACCATACTCAAGAGTTCTATAAATTATCGACTACTAGAGTTCCTCAAATATATTTAATCTAGGAGACTACTTCACCAGTAATAACGAAGAATCATCTCTTTTTTCTGAACCGACTGAAAGATGAATCATAGAAAAGCAATACCTCTGTTCTCTCTACCTTTTAATTCCTAGATGATTATATCTTATTATATACCGGTGATTGAACCACATAACACGAAATTGATTAAATATGTCCTTGCGATTTTAAAATTAACACTTTATAGAAATTTTGTTTCGATTCAATACTTACACTCAGTAATCACTGAATATTACCATCCCATTTGTAATGAACAATGCCACACAGCTCGCATATAAAAAGCCAATAGTTTCCTACACTAGGGCAGTGGTAATTTGCTTCTGGTAATTTGTAATTTGCAAGTCAGAGTGATAAAGTAGCAGTATGGGACATAACAGCAAATATATCACAGAGTTTCAAAAGGACATGATTGTGGGAGAGCCCATGAATCGGGTTCTTCCATATCGGAAAACACGTTTATTGTCTGTTTCTCAAGGCCCGCTGTGGTTAAAGTATATAAAGAATGGTGTCGAACGGGTCAAACAACCACCTGCAGACAGAAGTGTCAAGGATCACGCAAAGTGGATGTTCACGGTGAACGAAGGGCGCAGTGCGTTGTACGGGCTCAACAGCATCACCCATCTTGATCACCAAATTCGCCTGTCCTCAATCCAATTAAACACTGTGGGATGTTTTGGAACGCGAAGCGAAATGGCAGCATAGCTGCAGATCCCTACAGACTTCAGGCATTTAGTGTAATCAATGCCATGGCGAATAGCGGCTGTTTTCCCTGCAAACGTTGGCCCAACACGGCATTAGGTAAGTCGTCATAATTCAGTGATCACTCAGTGTAAATGGATGGCACTTTTCCCTTCACGCTAAATAACAAAAGCATTACGAAAGTGTTCTTAAAGAAGGGAATTCATGTTAAATGGATCGATTTACTTGTAAGTCACATGACAAGCAAAGCTACGGTCAAATGCAATGAAGCAACCCATAATTATCGCTATGCTTCAGCTACAGGGCGTGTTTTTTTTCTCCATTTTAATGGATACAAATATATTGACACAATGAATCCATCTGTCATTGTGGTTCTTTGTTTTTAACAGAGGAGCCATTGGGATGCAAGCATTGCGATATGTTATTTATTCCTTGTATTGAAGTAAAAATGTGTTTTCTGCCTGTCAGGAATTCTTGCAATATATACGCTGCACTAATACGTATAAAAAAGAAATGCTTCCAAAAATTAGAAATAAAATCGTCCTAAACGAATTATCATTTATGATAATTTTTATAAAGAGATTTTAATGAAAAATTTTAATTAATTATTTTAATATTGAGTGACTGATTTATTGAGGATATTACTTGAAAATCGTAAATTTATTCAAACACCTTTACATATTTCTCTAAGATTGCACTTTAATTGCGAAATTTGGTGTATTAGTGACTGAAGGAGAGAATGTCTGTTCTTCTACAGGCGGAACAAATTTTAAATAATTTCAAGAAGCGTCTGTGATATGCTGGGCCTGTAAACATTTCAGTCCGTTCTGTACAGTGCTAGCATCCCCCTCATTTGTTCATTTTAAGTTAAACTTCCACAGGGAAGAGAATGTTTCACTAATAATGTATAACATGGCATACAATGTATAAACAGTATCTTATGAGAAACCTGTTCCTGTTGCACATTTTAGTATGGACTTGTTCAACAAACAGAAAAAAATCTTTGATGCAATCACTTTAGAACACTCTACAATTTCATACATTTCAATTCTGAAACTACAACTACAGCAATAATCACAGACCTGTACATGTAAAGTTTTAGATTTGTATATTGTAATCAAACAAAAAATAGCAAAAAAAATTCTGTTGTAGTAATTCAAGCTTCAAGGTGTTCGTTCATGAAATAGGAAAGATATTCACAAACTGATAAAAAATTTAAGATACAGGAAGCGTTGCTGATGAAAAAACCGGAAGTCAGTGAAAAATTTCCTAACGAGGTAGTGCTAATGAGGTTTATTATCATTTGGAAATTATCATATTTTTAAAACAATATTGCAATGAGATAATGCTCCAGCTCTTTGAACAGTTTTGTAATTGCTAATAAATACTGTACTGTGAGGTATTTCGTCATTCTACTTAAAGCTACTTTGCGATGGTATGCGCAGTAAACAACTTTTTTAAATGTCATGGCAGCTTTTCCTTATGATAAATTTATGCCTTTCTTGTGAGGTCGCTCAGTGTGAGTGAAAATAAATTTATAAATTTAACACCGCTGATGTTTATTACCCTTATTGGAATTTCAATAATAATCATAAACGGTAGGAAGACTTTTAAAAAATCTAAATTTTTGAGATACCTACCGAAACTGGTAGTTCTCTGCATCTCCATATTTCCACATTCTGCAACTTGTATGGATATACACTGTGCTGCCACTTTATTGGGTACACCTACCTAGTAGAGTGTTGAACTTCCTTTAGCTTTCAAAACAGCCTGAATTCGTATAGGCATGAATTGAACAAGATGCTGAAAACGTTGTGCAGGAATGGAGTACCATGCAGACATGAGTGTTTTACGCAGTTCTTTGAGATTCGACGGAGGTGTAGGCCTGCAGCCCTTTCTAGCTCATCCCAAAGATGTTCAATAGGATTGAGATCCAGGGACTGAGCGGACCACTGCAGCAAAGAAAAGTCATTGTCGTGTTCTGGAATCATTCCATAGTGATTCGAGCTTTGTGCACCGGCGCATTATCCTGCTGGAAGTAACCATCTGACTGAGGATTAACTGTCAACATGAACAGATGCACTTGGTCAGCAACGATGTTTAGGTAAGATGTGACATTTAGACGTGAATCTATGGGCCCAACGTGTGCCAAGAAAACATTCCCCAGACCATAACGCGTTCCCACTACCTTGCACAGTAGTCGTCAGATATGACGTGTATATGGATTGATGTTGTTTTCGCCAAATTCTGAGCCTTCCATCAACGTGATGCACCAGGAACTTCGACTCGTCAGACTAAGCAACTGATTTCCAATCCTCGATAGTTCAGTGCTGGTGTTGCTGTGCCCACAGGAGGCAGGCTCTCTTGTTCTTCATTGATAACAAAGGTACGCGATGTGGTCGTCGGCTGTTGTAGCCCATTCACGACAACGTGCGACTAGTGGTCCGTTGCGACATTTTGTTCTGCGCACAAAGGTTGTGTTCTGACGTTATGTGCAACATTGTGGCCCGTCTGTTTGCTTGCACAATTGTAGCCATCCTCTTGTTACCTCTCTCATCAACAAGGGGAAATAACTTCCCCCTGGGGAAGTTATTTCTACCACATTGACACGACAAGGGAGCCAAAACCACCACATGGCAACAGTCAATCACAAATATTCTGGGCATTATTTTCCCAGAGACTGCTATGCCTACTTCACCTGAACAGCATAGAATATGCCAAGAAAATAACATATACACCACTGACTCCCGTGAACCACCGTTCACGCTAGATGACATCAAATCACGTAAGAAATAATAAGTGCCCTGGCCTCGATTATCTCGAACCGGAAATTATCAAAAAAGTAACGGATCTGACATCCGAAATCCTCCTAAATCTGTTTAATAACTGTTTGGATCAAGGCATCTTCCCAAGAAACTGGAAGAATGCGGGACTGAAGCTGATCCCAAAAACACACATGAAGCCTCCACAACAGCCAACCACCTACAGACCAATAGCTTTGCTACCAGTGATCAGCAAACTATTTGAAAGAATGCTATATGCCCGAATTGACACACATTACAAGAGTGCTGAACTGCACATGTCTACCCAGTTCGGCTTTAAGCCCGAGTCTTCGATAGTAGAGGCACTTACACATCTGCTGCATGGTGTGGCCAGTTCCAACAGTAAATACTACCTAATCAACTCCATACATTTTGCCGGGGCTTTCGACACCATTTGGTGGCCAAGTGTCCTGGCAAGACTAAGGCGGGCCAACCTTCCCTGCAATTTGTATCTCACTATCAAGTCTTACCTTACCGACAGGAGTATTAGTGTCGTGACACCCTATGGTAGGGTAAACCGCCGTGTCTGCAGGAGTTGCCCCCAGGGTTCCGTCCTGGGGCCGCTACTGTGGAACATTGTCTTGGATGAGTTCCTGGCCATGGACCTTAGTGAGGTCCAAACCCAAGCTTTTGCCGACGGCTTGATCTTGAAAATTGCTGACGACAGTAGAACCCAGTTGGAGGTAAAAGCAAACCATACCATCAAGATACTACAGGACTGGACCATCTTACACTGCCTAAAAATCTCACTAACTAAGACATCCTCAATCTTACTGAAAGGCTCCCTTGACCTGCGCAGGCCGCCTCAAATAAAGGTGAACAACACCACAATGAAACTCCAAAGCCAACTTAAGTACCTGGGGGTGATATTAGATGGTAATCTTTCCTTCAAGCAGCATCTCCCACATCTAAGAACAAAGATAAGGAAGTACTTTGCACTGTTAGCACGTGTGGTCCGTCGTGACTGGGGACTTAAACGTCGCGTAGTCTCCTTATATTATAAAACAAGATTCCTACCAGCTATAACATACACCTCTGCGGTTTGGTATCACAAGGCATCAACCGCCGTAAATAGACGCATAATCGACTCAATCCATGGAACTATCCTGTTAACCATTACCAGAGCCTGCAGCACCACTAGCACTGTTGCCCTACAGGTCTTGGCCAGAGCCCTTCCCCTTGACCTGGGCATCATACGTACTGGAATAGCCTATTATATAACCAAAGGAATGCCTTGCATTCCTTTGGTTATATAATGGCCAATATGCAACGGCCAGCTTTTTAGGGCCTGCAAACTGATGGAGACGACATACGGTGGCACTCTTCCGCCGGGACAGCCTATTGGCGACCCAAATCCGCACTCTCTTGAGCGGATCTTTCTTTCCAAACTCCTGGGGAGGAGAGGCTTGCCTCTCCTTGCCTCCCCAATTTTCTCACCCACCTAGACTACACAGTATATAACAAAGCAATCCACAAGGCTGAAAATAACAGGCTGCAGAAATACCTAAAACAAACCTGGCAATACCGCTGGACAAACACAACAAAAGGGAATATCACCAAAAGGTTCATCCCGGACGTAGACAGAGTATACCCCATTCTTCCAACCTGGCTGCAACCCGGACTTTTTCGACCTACCTCCTTACGGGTCATGGGGCTTTCAATGAAAAGCTTACAGCATTGGGAATAGTGGAGGATCCGCGTTGTACTTGCGGAGAACAAAAAAGCTGGGTGCACATTATGTTTGAGTGTGCTCAATACGAAGACCTTAGATGCAGACTAATAACTAGAGTTCACTATCTACCGAGGGATCTTGAGTAACATCTACTAGATACACAAGAGGAATATTTAGCCTTACCTGATTTTCCGCAGGGATTATTTACCAGGCGCCAAACACTAACCACCATACACAGAAGACCTTAACGAAATGAAGCAAAACAAACCTGCAAATAGCAGCGAGACGACACAGAGAAGCCGACTATACAGACCTTGGACTGATTACAAAATGCATTGGGAAAAGACAAGTGACAATATATTGTCTAACCACAAGAGTCATGATTACCGCCAATGGAAGCGAAAAACACCTTTAAATAGTCGTGACATCAGAACAAAGGGACGCTGCCCCAAAACCTTGCAGCATACACCCACTACATAATGACAAAAGGTAGTGTGAGGACTAGCAAACATCACGGAAGGGATAAAACCCCATAATGACAGCCAGTAGACTTGATTATGACCCCAAGATAATGACCAGAAAATAGGACCCAGACCACATGCAGTCTAGAAGGATGACAAAATCAGATTTAACCCCCTATTAGTGTCCCACCTAGATGAGACTCAACGGCCAGCTTTTTAGGGCCTGCAAACTGATGGAGACGACATACGGTGGCACTCTTCCGCCGGGACAGCCTATTGGCGACCCAAATCCGCACTCTCTTGAGCGGATCTTTCTTTCCAAACTCCTGGGGAGGAGAGGCTTGCCTCTCCTTGCCTCCCCAATTTTCTCACTCTGGTGGGGCACGGTCATGCCTCACTACCTGCAGGAGCCATCTACTCTGTCGGTCCCTTATTTCATATTTCAGCGTTTAGCCCTACATTTCAAAATCAAAAGAGAACATCAAAATTCTTGCCCGAACCTATTTGTTTTAAAAACTCACTTTCACCGCACAGCCCCACTTCGCACACTATTAATACTAACTTGTTAAGTATCACTAATATCAACCTCGATTTTTTCTTTTGGTCCTAGCCACTGAAATCCCAGGAAAGTAAGTGGCAAGACCAGCCAGAGTACAAATATTGGTGGCACCCGGCCGGCCTCCTTGTGGCGGGTATTGGTAACGTCGGGTCTCACTAGGGGCCCGGCGGCTAACAGGCCGGACGAACAATGGGCACAACAAACTACATATCCCACACACTTTTAAATTTTTGGCCCATCTGCCAGCAACATGGTGACCATTGTCAGACTACAATGGTCACCATGTGGCTGGTAGAAGGGCCATAGAGAGGCACTGATGTAAAGCAGAAGCCACGTTGGTAGTTTGCACTTGACTGGGGAGTTGCCCAACTCCCCAGTCAAGTGTTTAAAACTGAGCTGAAAGACCGCTCTACCAAACTGTACCGTAAACCGTCGAATTGTATAAAATCTTGTACTTTGAACATGTACTTAGTGTAGAGAACTATTTTTTACTGTGCCGTGCTACACTGGGACGGCCTGCAACGACACACATACTGCTTCACCCATTTCTTGAACTGGAGGGTGTGACTATGGTGATCTGCATTATTGAGTGGGGAGGGTGACCCCCCATATGTGTTAATGCTTAAGCCTCTATTAGCGAGAGCTCCTGGTTGCATTCTACAGCCTTCGGCACTATCTTCGCCACCGCCACCACTTGCTAGGCGCATTTCAACGTCTCGGGCCACACTCACAGTCATAGCTGAAGGTCACTTGCCGCTTAAGCTTCTCTTTAGCGAGCGCTACTTGGGCGCACTCTACGCCTCTGGCAGTAATTGCCTTACAGCGACCACCTGCTTTTCACAGCATTCACTTTCCCACTACATTCATATTGCATCGATTAACCGCTTCACCTAGGTAATCCGGAATTCTGCAAACTTCGTGGAAACTACCATCTATATTGACAATGAGTGGAAAACAAACCGAAATCACGGTAGAGCCGAATTAGCGAAGGCAGCCCGAGCAGGAGAATGATACGAATAACGTAGAAGACACACCAATTATTCAGAAAAAGAACAAGAAAACGGTGCCGAAGTTCAATATAGAGACTAGGAGCCAAACTGACCACAGGGATGTGCAGGATGGAAACAGCATGCAACCCCACCAAAGCGAGGACCCAAAGCAACAGGACAAACCTCTGGACCCGACTCTCCATGAGGGCACTGTCCTGGAAAAAAAACCCTAATATTTAGAACTGCTCTGGAAGAGATTTTCAAAGACCAATCACAACTGGCGTCAGGGGGCAGATAGTGTCCCTCTGGACAAAACTGGAGACCATGCTCCTCCAGACTGACAAGGCAAGGGAAAAAGCTTCTACAAAACTGGAGGCATACCTAGAATGTGGGACAAACCAAATGCTACAGCGTGTTCCCACATACGCACAAGCGCTGAGGAACTCAAACACTGCAAACACTACAATCATGAATGCCCAACCAAGGAAACCCCCACTGATAAAAACCCCAAATGTGGTAGTGATAAGACCTACAGAGACCAGCGAAACCTTGACCAGTGAAGAGCTGAAAAACAAAGTTATGTCGAACCTCAAAGATGACTTCAAAACTACCAAGATTAAGGCAATAAGAAAGACAAGAAATGTAGGTATTGTCATAGAAACGGAGACAGAGAAAGACATGGAGAATATCCTGACCAACAGCAAGATAACTACCATGGGTCTGACTGCAGAGCCACCAAAGCGGAAAGGACCATCAATTATTATCTTTAATGTAGACAAAGAAGTCACCCCACAAATCCTAATACAGGAAATATATACCAGGAACCGGTCAGGAGCATTGCCAGACCAGGAACCTCAGGCTGTGGTACAGCCGAAGTACTCAACGAAATCGAAGACCGGGACTAACAAAAACTGGGTTGTAGAGATTGCGCCGGCCGCCTGGCAAACACTGAAACATCAATCCAGGATCTACATAGAATGGGGAAGTCATCGCTTCCAGGAGCGCGTGGCCGTGCCCAAATGCTACAGATGCTGTCGGTATGGCCACACCTCCCATACATGCACCCAGGTTGCTGCCACCTGTGGCCACAGCTCAGAAAAAGGGCATGACTATAACAGCTGTCCGAACAGGGCTAAACCACCGACCTGAGTAAACTGCAAAGCACTCAGACTGGAGCATAACCACTCAATCAGAGACCCAAAATGCCCTACCTATCTCAAAACAGAGTCTTTACCAACAAAGAATAAATTATGGGGACTAGTCCTAAACACTACAATACAGCTCTGCTAACAATCATGCAAGTCAATGCACAAGGAGCTCGAGCAGTGGTCGAGCAACTTCGAAAGAAAGCCGATGAGGAAAACACAGGCATACTGATCCTTCAGGAACCGTACACGCATGTTAAAAAAGTACGAGGTTATCCAGCCAATTACAAGATCGTCCAAACTGACGAAGATACCCCCTGGGCAGCCATCATTATCCCAAACCCAGCCATTACAGTAACGCGAATATCTCAACTATGCATGGCCTGGGCTGCTTGTGCCCATATTATCTCCCCATTGGGTGCCTTCTTTGTGGTGTCCCTGTACTGCAGTCCAGAGAAGGATATAACCCTCACAACTAGATATCTTCAGACCCTCTTGGACACATTGCCTAATCAGAGGATCATCATAGGGGCAGATGTAAACTGCCACTCCCCGGCCTGGCACAGCATGACCCCAGACAGGAGAGCCACGAGAAATGGCCAGATCCTGGAAGATCACCTGGCAAACACTACATTTGAGATCCTCAACTTGCCACACCAACTGCCAACTTTCTGTAACACTCTGTGGGAGGCCACAATAGATGTATCACTCGCAACTGCGAACGTCGCCCGATATATTAAACACTGGACGGTCCAAGACTCCTGGATCACGACCGACCACAGAGTGATTACATACCAGATACAGAACCAACTCAGTAGAACCCCGATGATAAAAAACATCACTAAACCGCTTCGCAGGTTATAAGGCAAATTTGGAAACTTTCAAGGAAAAACTCACTGCTGAGGTTGGGGAGCACTACCAGACTGCGAGCCGACCCAGAGAGGCAAATGACCTGCAAAGAATAGTAACTGAAATCATCATAAAAGCTAGCGAACAGGCAATGAAAAGGAAAATCCCAAAGCCAGGCGCCATGCCCTGGTGGACCCCCGACATTGAAACCCTGAGAAATGAAGTAATGAGACGACGAAAGGACTTCCAACGGGCCCGGCGATCTTGGCCAGTCGCTGAGGTCGCAGCCATGAGGGATAGGTATAAAGACGCAAGGAATCGATACACAAAATTAATAAAGGACACCAAGCGCAAAACCTGGGAAAATCTTGTTTCCACAGCAGGGAACGCTAACCCCTGGGGAGTGGTTTATAAAGTAGCCACTAACAGACACTCCAAAGAAGAATCCGCAGAAGCAACAATGACCCCTCTGGGTACCCTGACCACTACGTGGGATGACTCGGTGACCAATATCCTAAACACCATCTTCCTGGAACAGGTAACTCCTACCCTCCCAGAACAACTGCGGATCTGTCAAGAAAATGACTCATACTTCACTGACCAACAAGAAACACCCTTCACTGTGGATGAGCTGCATGAGGCCTCCATGCAAATCAGAAGCAAAAAATGCCCTGGCCCAGACCTAATTGAACCGGAAATTGTGAAGAAAACGGTGGAATACACCCCGGATCTGTTACTCACGCTATATAACACCTGCCTCCAAGAAGGAACCTTTCCTAATGACTGGAAAATTGCCAACATCAAACTTAAATTGAAAAATCCATCAAAGCAGCCAGAAAAACCAGAGTCCTACCGCCCGATCGCCTTACTCCCAGTTGTAAGCAAACTATTCGAGAGAATGCTGCACAAGAGGCTACTCCACTATTACTAAGGGGCAAACCTAACAAACACAATGCAATTTGGATTCAAACCTGGCCTATCCACGATCGAAGCTCTCAAGACACTGCTGGATAAAGTAGAAGCCTGTACTACCAAATATTTTCTTGTTATCAGTATTGACTTCGCGGGGGCGTTTGACGCCATCTGGTGGCCGAGCGTCCTCGCGAGACTTAGGCGGGCTGGAGTGCCCCTAAACCTGTATAACACAATCAGGAGTTACCTAACAGAGAGAACGATCGAAGTACATGCACCGTATAGGAAGCTAACTAGACAAATCCACAGGGGGTGCCCGCAGGGCTCTGTCCTAGGACCGCTGTTATGGAATATGATTTTAGATGAATTCCTGGCCCTTGATATTGGCGAAGTTGGCGCCCAGGCCTTCGCCGATGATTTGATAATAACTGTTGCTGCTGACTCACGAGCGCAGATCGAAGAAAAAGCCAACCACGCTATACAAATTTTGCAAAACTGGGCTACAATCCACTGCCTGCGGATTTCTCCAAGTAAGACCTGTTCGGTACACCTGAAGGGCAGACTCGACCTTGCCAGACCACCGCAAGTGAAAATCCAAGGCACCACAATAAAACTTGCTACTGAAATCAAATATCTCGGAATCATCATTGACAAAAATCTGTCTTTTCAGCCCCATCTAAAGTACATTAAACAAAAGATACGGAAATATTCTGCATTGGTCGCAAGAGTGACCAGGAGGGACTGGGGGTTAAGCAAGCGGACCCTGTCCCTCTACTACAAATCTACCTTCATCCCGGTCATCACATATGCTTCACCAGTTTGGTACAAAAAGGTAACCACAGTGGTAAATAGAAGAACCTTGGACAGCATCCAGCGGTCAATAATTCTGACAATCACACGAGCTGTCTCCACAGGCAGCATGCACGCACTCCACGTTCTGGCCGGAGTCCTCCCGCTGGACTTGGAAATCATCAGATGCGCCCTGACATATAATATGGAAAAAGAAATACCGTGCACTATCCTGAACTTCATGTTGGATCTCGCCAACAACAGGAAGCTTGAAAAAACCAGACTGCTCGACCACCTCCGAGAAGAATGGCAGGATCGGTGGACAGAATCCACTAAAGGGGAAATCACCAAGAAGTTCCTCCCTAGCGTAAACAGAGTCTTTCCAAAACTCCCGAGTTGGTTCCAACCAGGGCTCCACGTCACCTTTCTGCTCACAGTGCATGGGCCATTTAATGCAAAACTATGTAGCTTCCGAATCACTGAGGATCCCCGTTGCCTCTGTGGCCACTAGGAAACATGGCAACATCTCATGTATGACTATGACCAGTATGAGGACCTGCGATGCAGGCTCACCACTGCAATCATCTACTTCCCGCAGAACATGGAACTGCATCTTTTCGACTCGGAACAAGCATACAGAGCCCTTACCATTTTTGCACAGAAACTCTTTGCTAGAAGGCGAGCACTTATAGCAAACCATCATGCACAGCACCCAGAAGCTGATGATGAATCCCAAAACCAGGACTAGAGAAAACCGGAATACACAAGAAAACTGTACCAAATAACCCACAACCACGAATATGACCATTATTTAGCCTTGTTCACGAAGGAACTGACAACCAGGAAGACTTACGTCTGAACCAGAGACAATCTGACACAGGACTTGATCCATGTATGACCCTGCGACTGGGATCTGACTCCTACATTGAAAAAGAACACCAAAGAAGATCCGGTTCATATCGCTTGGACCCCCACGTGCTCACAACTGTCAATGCCTGATGGCGATCTGTACCGGGCTCCCTTGCCTGGTACCTTTACTCCCTTTCCCCTGGTGGGGAGGAGGAGACAGTCTTGTTTCCTCTCCACCCCTGCCAACCCTGATTCTTCTCCTGGTGGAGCTCGGGCCTGCCTCACTGAAAATCGTGGGGTCGCCTTCTCTATCGTCCCCATACTTCTGTCTTTTCCCCCCAGCCTTCAGTCATCCCCTACTCTGCCTAATACGCCAGCGTATAACCCCACACAAACTGCAAAAACTTAACTTCGTCCAAATTAAACCGCATACACCTCAATTGGCTTTTCTAATTCCAGCGCTCACCCCTACCGAGTCTTTTTTTTTTTTTTTTAGGCCCTAGTCACTGAAATCTCAGGAAACTAGGTGGCAGGGCCTGCCAGAGTAAAACTCCATTCTGTGTACCTCGTCTGCCTCCACGAGGCCAAGTGTGGACAACGTTGGGCCTCAGTAGGGGTCCAGCGGCTAAACGGGCTAAACGGCCAGATGAACAACGATACACAACACTACACTTACAAAATCCATACACTTAAATCTCTGGCCTTCCCAGTGAACTGGTACACCTACAATGAAAGCAACGCGGAGATGGGGGGAACCCCTGGTGCCGTTAGACTTCAATACACTTTACACTTTTAAATCTCTGGCTTGTCCGATACAGAGAACATATGCGGAGATGGGAGAAATCCCAGGTGCCGTCAGACCCCGAACATGCCTAATAATACCTCATCATCACATGAGTGCCGTTAAGAGGATTTTTTCTGTTCGTTGCACCATTCTCGATACGCCCTTGAAACTGTGGTTCGTGAAAACTTCAGGAGAACTACCGTTTCAGAGATGCTTTGTCCAGCATGTCTTGCACCTACTACCATGCCACGTTCGAACTCCGTTAGATCACTAATTTTCTCCATTCTTGCTTCGGTTTGTACGCTTAACTGATACTAGAAAGGTTGTTCTGCTGCATTTATATCCACAACTCTGACTTGCAACGTTGTGGGACAAACCATTTGTGTGCACAGCAGAAGTGTACCTAATAAAGTGGCAGCACAGTGTGTATAGTAACTGACTTGTTCGGTCATGTGCGCTCATCTTCATTAGAATGAGATGAAGAAAAGCTGGCTGTCATCTTATAAATTTTCTTCACGTTGACTGAATCTTTTTTCTTTATTTTTTAAAGGAAAACCACCGAATCTATTTACTTGAATAAATTCCCCCTCTGTTTGTAGACCGATCGCTGTGAGACATGACAAGAAACTTTCCTTGTAATGGATATACATATTACAAAAATCTCTTTAGGAGGTTCTCTCTATCCCCGAAAGTACTCGTTTCCTTTTCTGGCAATTCTATAAAATGTTTACCACTGTTGCTAGCATGTCGTGAGCACTGAAATCCATCCTTCTCTACTTTCCCCCTCAACATTTGACACTCTAGAATGACAACCTGAACTGCAACGTGTTCTTGTGTTCAGAAAAACTCATGAAAGATTCATATTTCTAGTTCGACATGCAAACTGAGCCCATTTAGCTATCATCACGGAAACACATTTTACAGCTACAGCATAACAGATCTTCAACAAGTTACAAGCACGCCACTGCTGGCTTCTATTGCACTGATAGCAGAGTCATATAAAAATAAAGAAAAACACACGTGCTCTGAATATAAAATGTACATTGACGCAATTTGTAAACTTCGCATATAGAACAAGCCAATATTTAACACTTTATGCCTGTCTACTTTCAAAGCTTGCCACTCTAATGCAGTACAGTAAGTTTTTCTATTAGGATCCCTTTCTACTTGCGATCTTATATATACTAATAGTTTTAGCTCAGCTCACTGACACTCAGTATAGCATTTCCCTTCTCGCTGTCAAAGTCCATTGCCCTTACTGAACGAATAAAAACAAACTCTGGAAAAATGACATAAATCAAATTTACGTTCCCGATTTAGAAACGTAAAGGAGACTGTGTATTCGTAATTTGATCGTGATCATTTTGTATGGCTCCTATATTTGACTACGTGGCAGTTATTCAGTGGTTAGAAGACATGGTTCACAAAAGAAAGAAATATTCTCTGCTAGAAAGTCGTACATGTATCCCTGGAATTACGATAAAGTAGGCCTTAATTAATTCGGCAATTAAAGTTAACACTTTGTTTATTGATCTTTTTATAGATAATCATACTATACTTTGAACCATTAAAATATGAATAGCCGCAGATTTTTAAGTAGGATCCAGCGTTCTATCTACTCGCGCTGTGGTCCCTGAACTCTTACCAGGAAAAATCCACACTTGAGCGCAATTAAATTCTGAATGAATACTTGAACAAAATCATTCTAAATTTGAAACTCTAATAGAAATAATAAAACCACGTGAATTGTTATTATAACTCATTTTTATCATGCAAAAAGTATAGAATTATTTAAAAATTAAGACGTCTGTAGATTCTACCTTGAACCTTGCCTAATCAGGATGCATTTGAAGTCGGTTGCCAACTGTACAGAGTAGAAGAACTCGATCTTCTATCCTGTTCAGTTCTGTCCTTCTATCTCTCTACCTTTCTGTCCTTATTAAATTACCTTGTTACAGGGAAGGGGCATTTCTAGCAGTAAAATTAAATAAAATAAATCCTTTCGTGCTGTGATTCCAAGAAAGTCCACCTGCCAGCTGAAGGGAACTGCGTAGCTTCAAAATTTTTAACAACTGCTCTAGGACAACCAGATTGGTGAGGGGAACAAAGGGTTGCCCTTATTAAGCAAAGCTTAAGTTCTGCAAATTACAGCGTCTGGAGAGTAGACACCTGCGAGGAGATCTGATTGAGGTGTATAAGGTCTTGAATGGTTTGAGCAAGCTCAATGCTGATGGGATTCTGCCGCTTGCTGAGCGCACTTGAGTGGACATAAATTCAAATTGAGGAGAGACAATTGTAGAATAGATGTGCGGAAATCTGCCTTTAGCCAGCGGCGGTTCATTGCTGGAAAAAACTTCCATCTGTCGATGTGGTAGTTGATAGTTTAAATAAATTCTAGGAAGAACTGGACAAACCTATGGAGCGGATAGACAGTCGAAATAGAAATTTTTTTGGGTTGATGCTATATAAGCTTATTTTCTTTCATCATATGCCTTTACTAATGTCCTTTTCTCAGAACATTAAAATGCTTTTATCACCAAACTTACATCATGTGGAAAAACTGCCTGCTTAGGTTTAATTTTTCTATAGTTCACATCGAAAATAATTATTTCATCTCGATTGTTCATCTGAGCAAAAAAAGACAGATTTACGAAAATATACAGTACACAGAAAGAATTAATTGTCTGCACTCTAAATAAATAAAGTTCTAAATAAACGAAGCCCTAAAGTTCTTTTAGAAAGACGTTTTTTTCTCTGTAGGATATCTCTGTTATACCTTTTTTGCTATTTCTCTCTTTCATTATTTTTTGCTATTTCTAAAGGTTTATATTGCATTTTTCGGTAAAAAAGTACAGCAACGATAGTCTGCGTAAGACAGGTTTTTGATGTTCCTTAAGGCAGGAGTTGCAAACTTTTTTTGTGCGTCCAAAGCGCTGAAATGGAGTTTTAGTTTCAGGTTGTTTATTAGTTGTTTAAAGAATGACTGCAGCAAAACTTATGAGAACATCTGCCATCGGCTAATTCATTGATAAAACCAACGGTTTGAATGATTATAATTAGTGGAGTAGAATAAGGGAAAAAAAGCACAATATTTTGCTAATTTCAAAATGAATGGAATTAGAAATAATTTAAAGAAATAAACTAAAGAGGGCTATTACGTTCTAAAACAAGATTAATATAAGAAGAAAGGAGAAGTAATTTTTGCATCCCAAATACATATAGGCATGCTAAGATTATAAGCTCTCTTTAGCTAATATCATAAACGATATTGACGATGAGATAGAAGGTTTGATGTCAAAATTTACAGCGCTCCTTCAAGATGACTTGAGCAAACTTCAAAGATGGTCAGAGAAGTGTTTCTTAGTTACACGGATCGTGTTTATAGATCAATATATCAAATTTGTGTGGGTTTACAGATACACCAGGTTTGTAGCCTAATATTAAGTTATGATAGTCAGTTCTGTTGCTGTATATAAATTAAACAGATTAATTTGCTTAGATGTAAACGGAAGATATAGATATACATTTTTTTTTCTTTTATGGTAACCTAATAAAGTTATCATACGACGAAGTATATTCAACTGTGAATAGAATTTAAGATGAAGACGATGTCAGACTGACGAATAGAATTGAACTTAAATTGTTTAATAATTTATTAATAACCGAGTTGTCTCTTTTAAATTGTTTGGTACAGTTTAATCTTTGTATACCAGGTTATGATATACGAGAACGTTATTACTGACAATACAAAAAGCAATCTAGTAGAATAATTATATTGCTTTATGAATGTAATTTAGAAATTTATACTTCAAAATATTCAAATATTTAGAATTATTTATTATTTTTTTTTTGCAAATAATAAAACTAGATTATTATAATTTACTGTCGCAAACAAAATTAGGATTATTAGAATAAATATTGGACAATTTAATTTGGAATCTATGAAAAGTAGGACACTTAATACATCTGGTCTTTAGAGCCTATAGATCGCTTTTCCACTTTCCCCTCTTTGTTCCTGACAGATCTCTAAACATTGTCCTATATGACAGAAGCATCAGTGAACGTGATTATCATAAGATTATTTCGTCCTTGTTTAAGAAAGGGGTGTCCTCCTTTATTATTCAACTGACCATCTAAAGTTTTCGGGCTGTTGAAATCGCAAATCTCTGCTGATGATAATTATAATTATATGTCGCTATAATAGCAGTGTAGGTGGGAGAAGAGCCTTCAGTGCTTTAATCGAGAAAAAGGTCATGTGAGGCGTTGTACATTCGCACTTAGGTTCAGATATCTAAGTGTGAATGTACAATCAGAAGTGCATGACTTGGTTTGCAATTTTCCTCTTTTATTCTCAGCTATTGATTAATATAGTCACGGACAAATCTTATATTTAGAGGGGACTGTAAGGACGGCTTCAGTGCCTGTAAGGAGATGAATCTTAATCTAAGTAGGAAGTTGACTAATAATGCGAATTTTGTCCTTTCGAAACTGATCCGTACGGAAGCTGCTGGAATTACCAGATATCTTTCCTCAAGAGTGTACTGAAGGTAATTTTATATGATTGTATTTATATTAAAATGCTCGTTTCAGATTGGAATTGGTTGCAGTTTGGCAAATTCTCATAATCTGTCACAAGGTCCATTTATCTGGAATGATTTTAAATTTGTATCTTCACGGTAGATGGTGATAATGAACCCTCGTTTTTCATTGAAGTGTTTGATACTTAGCTTGTTATTATAAAGTAGATTTCGTAGGAAAAACTTTTGTAAGATAGCGTTTGTGAGCAACATTTAATGTTCTTCGAGAAAACATAACGTTACTGGCGCATCTGATGACACCCTCACTGATCTTTCAAGATTTCTTTCGATGGGTACTGATCTATGAAAGCTCCAGAATCTCTTGCAAAAATTATCAATTATTCCCGGTAGCACAGTGATTATAATCGCTGTGTAAAACACTGAATAAAAGTCCCTGAGTTCGAATCCTGTTAATGGCAGAAGGAATTTTTTATGAGCTTTTCTCACAATGTGATTAAGTTAGTCGGCCTTAGGGTCGCATGGTTTCCTCCTGGAAACTAGGGATATTCGTCCTACAGACATCAAATCGAAAGAATACTATATGGGACTCAGAGACAGTATACACATATACTCACATATAGAAACTTCAACACGCTAGATCAACGGTGTCTCACATAATCACCAAACGGAAATCTTATGGTGTTACTACAGTTGGAAAGCTGTGTAATGATGTAACTAATCACAATATCCAATTTTCCGATCTGTTGAACGAATATCATTATTTGCCTAACGTTTACGTTGGTACGTTGAACCATAGCAGAGCAGTTCACCTGATAATATAGCACCCTGACACAATCCCAGAGTCTCCTGGGGTTGTGTCACCTACTTGGAGACTAAGGACAAAGACACCACAAACCTAGCAAAGAATCGCTTGTCTCCCAACAGTGTACAAGATACTGACAGTTGCATAACTAAGAAGATATCAAGCCATTTGGATATCAAACCTTCTGCTTGAAGCCAGAATAACATGGCTGAGCAGCAGAAGGGATGTAAGCAGAGGATACAAGGAGTAATTGGCCATTGATGCTGCAGTTATGGAGCAAGCCTGCAAGAAGCACTGCACAGCCTACGTCGACTGCCACAAGCCCTTCTACTCCATGCCCCTTGTCTGACTGATAGAGACAGTGAAAATCTACAAAGTCAACCCGACCCTGACACACTTCCTAGAAGCATCCATGGCAAAATGGAGGACCATAATCAAGGTCAAGAATGTCACAACCAGACCAATACCTATCAGAAGAGGAATCTTCCAGGGAGATGCCCTTAGCCCACTATAGTTCTATCTAGCACTCAACCCACTGTCCACCATACTCAATAACAGCAAGTACGGGTATACCCTAAAAGAAAGGAGGAATAACTGTTACATCTTTTCTCACCTGATGTACATGGATAACATCAAACTCAATTCTGCAACTGAGAATCAACTCCAACAGAGTTCGGCACTGGCGTCAGGATGCAATTTGGCCTAGACAAGACCCATGGATTGCATTAAGGACGTCCAGTCGGACATCGACATTAACCCCACAGTAGCCGATATTCCAGTTTTTCCTTTGGGAGGAACAGGAACTGGGGCGCCAGCTTCAGAACATGCCGCTACACCTGAAATAAGTAGATGAAGGGACCGCTGTGTGAAGCAGGAATGTACCAAAATAGTACCTTCCTGTTTATATATATATATATATATATATATATATATATAGTATCAATAAGAACTTTTCTGAAAACTTTAGGTGCCAGTTACTTCTGGCAATACAGTACATCATTATTTGTAATCGGAAACATCGAATTTAGCTCTAACAAGTTTATACTCGACGGATTTAAACCTCTACATTGAGAGACAAATTAAAATTTAAGTGCAAAATATCATGTACTTTTGAAGAAGTAGTATCCATACCTCCAAATTCTATTAACGATCGGAAAGAAAAAGAAGAAGAAAAAACGCTCCGTGACTTAGTTTCCAGTAATTGATACAGTAGACACGTTTATTTAAGATGCTCCACTTTCCGAGCACGAATGCCCATTTTGGACTTAGAACAGTAACGCAATTCGTGTCACACATACTTATAGTTGGTAAATATTGCTAAATGCAGCGTTTATCCAGCTAAAGCACGCGTAAGTTGCTGTTGCACGGCTGTTAACGTTCTCCACTGACTGGCTTTCTAAGGAACTGCCACAAATTAGAGCAATTTCCTGCGATAGAAGTAAAAAATGTACTTCTTTATTGGAATTTGTATATTTTTCGGAATCACCACAAAGTAATGAAAGCAGTACGCTATCTCGTCTCTAAAATGTTTAAGTACATTGAATCTGCGATTAGGATTTCCCAGAATGGTAATGTCAGTTATGGTGAAAACAACTAGGATGAATTTCAAGGCAGTGTTGGAGCAATTATGTGTTGAAGACGTGAGTCTCTGGCAATTTTTAAAGCGAATGTGTACTTGTTGCTAAAACAGTTAGCCATGCAGACAATAAAACGGCCATTTTGCTTTAAACAAATGAAGTTAAAATTGCAGCCCTAAAGTCCAAAAGAAATTCATGTTAGAAAATATAGTCTGTGGAGCTTTTTGGTAGGGGAAATAAGTGTTCTGTGGACGAAATTGCATAATTTGGCTATATAACCGTTCATTGTGCTGAAGGGGGTCTGTAATATCCCATTAAGTTGAATCTTTGTCGTAATTGTGAATGTTAGGCAGGTAGGGTTACGTATTCTTCTGAAGCCTGAGCTCGCAGTGTGCTTTTGTTTGAAGTATTTGTTTTGCTCTTGTTAGAACCAGAGTGTGGTCGACTGTACCCCACCAGCATTTAAATAGGAGCATTTTTCTTAGGCAATTTTGGAATAAGAGCATTTCTTTAATATTTAAAGAAATGCTCTTACTCAAAATATTGAGTAAGATTGTTCTGATTGAACTGATTATAAGAAACAAAAAATTGTTTTTCATTTCTTTGTAATTATCAATAGCAATGTTTAATAACAAACAGTATGAGATGTATTCACCGATGGTGAAATTTGTTACCAACTAGAAGAGTCCTTTTCAGATGACAGTGGTGATAAAAGGCTATCTTCTGAATCCGAAAGTACTGCTGATGAATACCATCATCTTTATATCGGCCATCAATCTTCACAGGAAGATGCTAACAGCGAAGAAGACGACTCTCCGTTTGAGATGTGCAATTCAAGTACAAAGTTATCCTTGAAAGTGATATGGGCGTACATGGAAAATGCATTTCACTCAAGATAGTCTGCGATGTGTTGTGCACAATTGTGAAAAGTGGAAGAAATTTAAAAAAAACAAAACAAAACTGATACAAGGCACTTTACCTTCTTATATAAAAGGAACTGCCATAATTGAACAATAGTTATAAGTTGCCATTAGTTCGTTTGTTTTAGATACCATGAAAAATTATATTTTTAATGCCGAATATTATGAGATTTTTTAATTATTCCTTGAGCCGCATGATGACTGCAAAGACAGTAACTGAGGATTATTATTATTATTATGGAATTTGATTGTTTTTAGTAGAATTAAATTGTAAAATTAAAAGTTTTTCAGTAAATCAGATTTAACTCAAAGAATTTTGTTTTAAGGTTTCGAATTAGATCTAAGTTTGATCTACTGAAAAACTTTTAATTCTATCATTTAATTCTACTAAAAATTTTTAAGAATTCCATAAAAATAACCCTTAGTTACTTAGTTTGCACTCACTGAAGAAGTGGTAAGAAAATACCACGAAACGTTTGACTACATGTTTGCAATTATTCGGAAATAAACATAATAATATCAAAGTAGGTTTTGAGTGCTTTATTGTCTTCAGACAATATGAGATTTCTATTCATTCTTTGGGGGGCCCAGATTTAATCATACTTCTTCCGAAAAAAACGTGCAGCGTCTCGTCACATATGGGATTTTCTTATTCAAACTTTTGTCACGCTAAATGAAATGCTAGGGTCTTTTTTCTTATTATGGACGACGTATTTTCAAAATATTCCTCCCGATGAAACCAAAAATAAATATGGTTACAACCTAATGAATGTCTGATGAATTTTGGAAACTTTTACCTGCTAAATAGCCTTCGTGGGTAGCATAGTTGGTAGAATCGCTGCACTCCCCCCCCCACCGGTTTAGAAAAGACCTGAGTTCGAGTCCCGTCGATGACGTGAGGAATCTTTATGAGCTTTTTTCACAAAGTGGATGAATTAGTGGGTATCAGGCGAGGGTAACATGGCTTTTTTTTTCTCTCCTGGAAACTCAGGTTTTTCGTCCAACAAACAGAAAATTGACCACAGAACACACGCAATTTACAGACAATATGGCCTTAGTCGCTGATGCTCCTATACATAAATACTTTTGTTTATGTTTGGAGAGAAGCAAGGTAACCTTTCAAACCAATGCAATCTGTTAGGCTCTCCCCCCCCCCCAAAAAAAAACTAATATAAACATTACCGGCAATTGGTTCATGTCAGTTGAGCTAGCCCAGAAGGTAAACAAAAATTTCAAAAGGTTTTTAACATCGTTTCAAACATTGTGAATTGAATACACATTGAATACATTCAACGTATTCAGACGAATCACGGTTAATATTTTTTAGCAGAAATGGACACATGACCGTATGGAGGAAATCGCACGAAACAATGGATTCCAAATGAATCCTACTCTCTGTGTGCAAAATTGCTGCCAGTGTTGTCCTTTGGGGACAGTTTTCTTGATATGGCTCGAGTCTGCACGTTGTTCTGGAAGTGCGTTTGTTACTTGGAGGGGGCATCTGAGCAATCTTACGTGTGCGAGTTCATCTGGTAATGCTGACGGTGCACTTGAACGGCGAGGGAATGCTCCAACACGATAATGCCATCACCCACAGGGCTAGAATTGTTCAAGAATAACATACGAAGCATTCTAGTGGCATGTAGCATCTGCGATGGCCTACACAGTTAGCAAAATGAATCCCATTGAGAATCTGGAACAACCCAACAAACGAATATAACTGATCTAAATGTCATTCTCGAACAGCAATGCAATGTAACCAACTAGGACATCTGTGTACACTAAAATGAATCCATTTATGGGGGCGCTTAAAAGTCAAAAGTCATAGAATAAGTTTTTCATTATTATTTTGTTTCTAGTTGACTGTAATATTCTATAAAAATTAAAAACATGGAGAAAGAATAGATGAGTAAATTACAGGTTGTGTAATGAGATATTTATGATAAAGATCCAAAGGATGCGGGCAGCCTTTTTATGAAATATTAATCGCTTTCATCACTCATTGTGATGAAGTCACAGTGCACACTTCAAAGTATATATTCTTTATTTACGCTTCACTTTTGCGCTCATGTTTTGTTTAAAATATGAACATGGTTTAGCCTAGTTAAGGTATCTCTAATACCCTTGTAAATTTATCTTATTAAACTTCGTTTTAGCTATTAATAATGCATTGTTTTATAACTTAGAGTTTTAAATAAATATGAAAGCGACTTCAGAGAAGAAGATTTTTTTTTTGTCTAGAAGAAGATTCTGCAATTATTTAGAATGGTCAGATTGGTATTTATTTTTACTAAACCAACTAAAACCATGAGGTGGTGGTAGTGCATCATTATTTATAAATTGAGCGTAATCCATGGTAGATTTCAGGGAGAACAAATTTGTTCAGCTCTTCTCTGTGCTAACTCGGCTACAGCGAGAAATAAAACATATTCCTCCTGCCCCAAAATCACTGTGGATAGCTGTAAATCATTCTCGACTTCTGCAGGTGATCTGAATGGAACCAAGGCCTTTTTACTTGATGAGAGAGAATTGAGACTATCCACTATCCGCGTGGTACATGTAAAATTGTAGGCAGTTTATGATCTATAAAAGCCAATATTGTAGAATATTGAGTTTTCATCTCTAGAATTCTGCCATTTGTCATACTTCGCTTTGAAAATTTACTTATCAATGAAGATTTCAAGCTTTTCCGTGAAACTGATGTTTTGCTTTTGCAATATATAGGATGAAAAAAAGTATCCTATTTTGGGAAAATGCATGTGCTGTTTGTTTGTGATGCCTACAACTACACCTAAGCATGGTCAACGCTCATGGTTGCGTGTTACTTGCACATTAATCAACCATTTCATCTCAACTTTTGTTTTTAAGATTTTTGCGCATTATTCACCTCTCTTACTGCCGCCATTTTGGTTGTCTGTTATTATTTTTCATGAAAATCCTGTTTTCTACTCGCAAGTCTAGGAACTACACACAAGAATATAAATGGTGATGACGGGGTACGCAGAAGTATCAAGTCGATAATAATGCAAATGCCACATTGGGGAATAGTAGGGTATGAGGAGTGAAAAATGATAAGTGAGACCGTATTTGCCCTATATTCAATATTGATACAAAAAGAAAGTCATGATAATAAGTTTTCTTCGGTGAAAAATGTCTTCCTATTCCTCAAAATATTTCCTACATGGTAAAAAAAGGAGTAAATATATAAACCGAGAAAAAGAAAAATTCAATTTATTATAAGACCACAGTGATTTGACTATGCACTGATAATTATTAATAATACAGAAGATATTAGTAAATTAATAATATAAATGGCATTACTTTTTTATGTTTGATAAAAATATTATCAAAGCATTTTATTTTTATAAAAAAGAGAAAATGTTTCTGTACCAGGTACATAATGTGTCCTGCCGCTAGCATATTTAATTTTTCATTTAAGAGTCATCGGCAGGTGTTAAAAACATTTTAATTTTCAGATATTAATAAAATTCGTGGATAATAATATAACCATGCTTTTATTTTATTAATAATAATTACATATCGGTTACTGAAAGTGTTGGTCTGTGATGACTAAAGTACGATATATACTTTTTACATTGAAGAGTTCACGACTAAATACACCATCTATAGTTGTTCCATTACGTGTAGTATTTATCGAAAGATCTGATGGCATGTCCAAGTTGAAGAATGTTTTCATAAATGTGCACAACTCTTTTCCAGCCTCAGAGTTTAATTGTAAAGAAAAAAAAAAATTACATTCAGTCCGAAAACACCAGATGAGCTTTCGAATTAACGAATTACCCAGTTTCCGAAATTTTTTTGTATCTTAAAACTTCAATAAAATTTCATGAAATTTGGTCCAGTAGAAAATAAATTATTGTTGCCCTCATACAAGTATGATTGCAACAATTCAAATTAGAATAATTCGCTTCTGGCGGAAGCTGAAGATGGCGTCACGTCCGTAACGCTTTTCGCATGACGGTTTTTCGTTACAAAATTTTTGGAATAACGTCAGTAAAAAAGTTTTTAACGTCAAAAAGTAATAGATTTTTTTCGTGCAACCATATCTTGCCCAATTAACCCTTTCTTTTTTCTCAAGATATGCTATTTCACATTCGAATACGCTACATTCTAAATAACGGGTCTGTTAATATATATGCTGGTTTTTGTTTGATTCTGACTTTGGAATCTCTTGAAGAGACGAAATTTCTAAATCATATTTTGATGGTGTATTAGGAGACTTTTCTCGGCAATTTCTGAGATGGAAATAGAATCTAAGGTAATATGAGAGGTTAAAGGCGTAGGAAAGTTCTGAAATGTTTTACAAAATGATTGGACGCTACTGAAAAGCTTCACGAAAAAAAATCCGTTGCCGTGAAACAAACATTTGCTGTTCCAACGGTAAAAGTTTAGCGCTATACTTGGCCAATCAGTTACCTCGCTTGGAACGAGACCTTTTTTCTCTTTTTTTAATGTCCGAATCCGAACTTGTATTCTCGTGTAGCATAATGGTTTTAATCCCATTTCTCTTCATTCCTCGTGGAAGAAACCTGGTTCGATCCCCTCAATGACACGAGGAATTCTTATGGAATTTACTTACACCGTATGCTGTTGCCTCATAGCCTTAATTACTTTGGAGCTTAACATGATATCTCTCTTATTAGCTCTGTTAATGAAAGGTTATTTCGAACATTGCTATTTCTTCACCTGAAACCCCCTCCCCTATTCTTTGGTACGTAAATTCCGCGACACAGTTTGTAACCCTTCCTTATAGTGGTTGAAAAACTTTATTATATTCCTCAGGCGCACATCATTTCAGTAAACATCCAGCAGACTGCGAAATTTTCGCACAATTTGACTTTAAAATCCTCCTGCTTTCATTGTGTAGTGTTGACTTTCAATTTCGAAAGTTTGCATTTTGTGCTCAGAAAAGTAGTCAGTAAATCAATCATTCAAGGTAGGGTTTGAAAACTTTTAAAGTCATTTGATTTACCCTGAACTATTGAGTTGCATGAGCATTTTTAAAACATAGTTGTTTTTTTTTTTAACGATCATAGTGATGAAGCTGGATTTATTAAATTTTCGAATGTATCAAAGAAAATCTTATTCCTATTTTTTTTTTTTTTATAATTCTGTTGATACCATACTATTTAATGCCGAATGATTACGTTGAAATACATCATGTAATCATATGGTATAAACTTGATATATAGTAAATATATAAAAGGAATGAAATAAAAATTGTAGAAACCAAAACTAGATTCTTATATTCAGCCCTCCACTGGCCCCTCTTCTGGGCCAATGTAGGGCTGAATAAACTTTGTTTTACAGCGACGTACAACAAAGGTTCTACTTCAGAGCTTTCGAACTTGATTCTGTACACGTTGGTCATACTGTATACTCACAATGTATTTGATTCTGTATACACGTACGTGTATAAATATTAATTATAAATAGTTGAAAACGGTGTACCAGGTTCATATTTGTAAGATTATTAATCTGCTGTATTTATATCTGTAATATAACTAAGCGTGGATTCTTTAAGTTAATTAACATTAATGAAATAAATGTTCACTTTCTTAATCTTAATGATTACGATAAACAAACATCGCTATAATTAACTCAGAGCCATCAGTGTTTACTGACAAACAGCTGTACATTACGTACATGTGGAATTAGAAAATATATTCTACATTACTCTTAAAAGCTCTAACTGAAAGCATGTTAATAGAGAAGAATTTGCTTATTAAAATATTTTTTTTAGATAAAGAGTCGGTTAAAAAATAACATTATCCATTTTCAAGTTTATTGTTGTGAGAGTTTATTTAATATTAAATATTTTTTGTTGATATGGATTTTTTTACTTTGTGTGAAAAAGCAACATTCGGCTAATACTAAATGTTAACCACTCTTATATGAAATATTAATTCATGTGTCATACAGCTAAAGTGCGTGTTTATTGTCTTTGAAATGGGCCTGTTCTAATGAGATTATTTAAGATAAAAACAAGCAGAGAAGTAGGTAGGAAATATCGCTTGGATACTTTGTATTATTATTTATTAACTGCAACACGTCTAACTGAACTACGCTTCTGTTAAAAAGAAAAACACGACATTTACTTAAATAAATGAGTTAAGATATTTATATAATTTTCTCGGATTAAAATAGATTATTTAGTATAGGTTTCGCTTTGTTCACCTTTCTGTGTGAGCGTAGTAATGGAACCTGTTTAAACAGATTAAGCTCTAATCCCCGAAGATCACAAGAATACAAGTTGGGAATGAAAACACTTCTAGCATAATTTATTATCAAAGCGTCACGTTTGCTTTTAAAACGGTTTTTATTACAATTCAGATATTCCAATAAGAAACAGAAATTGTAATTTACTTATCTTGAAAGCTTCTCTTTTTGTTTTTGTCAAATCACGTGCGAAAAGTCTTGCCCATTATTATCATAAAGATTTGAGATAATGCAAGGTCTATCAAAACACAAGGAGAACCTCATGATCTCCTTATCAGCAAACAAGCTTTATAAACGGCGATATCTTTTATGGAGACAAAATAATGTTTATCTCACCTTGCGTGAATATTTACATAAACATGAAATATTGTCCCATATTTAAACAGTTTCATACGAATGCGTTATTTAGCAGTTACTTTCAAAATGATAACAGTAAATCGAACATGATCAACCAACCACCCTACTCTTTTCATAGAGCACGGGTGCTCGATCAAAAGAGTAGGGTGGATAGTTGATCAGTACAATGCCATTTCGTCAGAAATGTCTTCACAACAAGCTCGGAATGTGCGTGGGTATTGTCGTGCAACAGGAGCCAGGTGTATTTCTCTCGAAATTGCAGCCTCATCCGGATAAAAAAGGGCTTCATTAATCTTTGAAGCATCTGGACGGAAAACGCAGCTTTGGCTCTCCCCTTCAGGTACAAATTCCTTGTGAAGCACACCCTGTTTGTCGAAAAACAGGGTCAGCATCTTCTTGACATGCTCTGACGCTTCGTCTCTAGGTCGTACGGAAACAACCAACATTCATCTCCAGTGATAATACAGTCGAGGAAATTAGGATTACCTTGACAATAGTGGACGAAGTCCACACACGATGACACTTTTTGTTGCTTCTTGCTCATCCGTGAGGCTGTGCGGTACAAATTCGCACGGACCTTCCTTTTTTCCCTAAATCTTCATAGAGAAATTTGAGGAATCATCTCCTTATTCATATCATCAGCTATCATTCTGAGGATTAAACGATGATGTTTTGACACAATTTCCAGAACTTTTGCATTGCAATCCTCATTTCTAGAGGTTGACGGACTCCCACTCCTTCGGCTCATTGCGAAGATCCTCACGTCCATCTTTCAACTGCTTCTACCATTCAAACACATTGGTACGACTTAACGTTTCATCACCATAACTAGTTCTTAGCATTCATGCTCTTCTGTTGCAGATTTTCCCAATTAAAAGCAAATTTTGATATTCGTTATTGTTCGAATATGTTCAAGGTTCATTCAGTTTACAGAAGACTAAATTCAGGATTACAGACAGACCAACCAATGTACTAATTTAAAAAAAAAAATAATTCCTTTGAGAATAAAAAGAGCAAAATTCACTTTACTATCAAAGTGCCACACCTCTAATATAATAACAGTAAATTTGAAGATGGAGTCATTGCATCTAATTTAGGTTGAAGCAAAGAATTTTTTTATCGAAAAAAAAAAAAAATCAGAGTTTTCCCAAAGTATTAAACAATTTTATATTTAAAATGTACGTAAATGAAAATAGCGAAATCAGTTACTATTGATTATTATTTCACGAGGCTTTTTTCAATATATATTTCAAGCTGCGCATATTCATTCTCAGATGAAGCATAAATGTTTTGTGGGCACAACAGAGTTCTGTCTGACTAGCTAAGCAGTATTTTTCCTATAATGTAATAAAAGCGCTAAGCTTAATAACCTAGAGGACAGCAGACATCCAACATTATTCTGCAGGCGTGGGCATTCTGTTCCCAGTCGTCAAGGCGTGGCAGAAAAAAAAATGCTAATGGCGGTTCTGACAAATTATTTGCTGCAGTCTCGGTCATTAGAAATACAGTTCTGCACTTAGTCCACGCGAAAATACTCGTTATTTATAACTGAAAGCTCGCCTGCGTGAAAGCAATCCTTGATATAAATGTTATTTACTTAAAAGAGTCTGTTTCCATGTGTGTTTGTGCATGATTAGTAAGCTTTTAAGTTGTCAGCATCATTGATTTAGCCTGACCTTTTTAGTGAAGTAGAAGGGATTTGCTGTTCCTATTAGACTAACACACAGCTGGTCAAGTGGCAGCCACACACGACATTTAGTTTGTTTTAAATGGCTTTTGAAGATATGCATAAGTAAAGTTTGTGGAAGAAAGAAAAAAATACAAGCTGGAATCGAATACTGTTGCCGAAACTAGAAGGTTCACAAACTGTAAGTTTATAATTGAGGTAGATAAAATAAGAACTAACTCGAGAATAACAAGAACACAGCCCAGTGAACGATAAAACGTTAAATTCAGATATAAAATGTGCATAGATGTCCGATTTTGGTATTCACGCCCGTTGACCTTTCAGCAGTTTTTCCAAGAGAAAAGAACTGCGTCCTAACCCAGAAGGGTTTCTTTATAAGGCTGTCAATAATAGCTTCTTCTTAGACCTTGTCATTTACAAGGTCTAAGAAGGTTGGCAGAGTCAGTAAATGACTCTGCCAACTCAGAAATTCTGTCCTACCTTCGCCGAACAATCCATCTTTCAGGAAATTCTTAGTTTTAGTAACGCAAGCATAATGAAGCGGACCGCGTCCTGCTGAAGTAAAAATCCGCATGATTGGGCTGCTGTTATATATGCGATGTCTTTTAACATGTTCAGAGACGTGTCTCTGTGAATTTAAAATTTTATTCGCCAACTGAATAAAAATTCAGTTGGTGCATGAAATATTCATGGACCTGTAAACTGTGTTCTGAAAGCCTATTCAAATGGTAACCTATTTTGAGAACTATAAGAACTGCAGTCTAATTTGGTACCTGTAACTTAATTGGTACGAACATTTTTTTTTTTCACCCACAACTGTATTTAGGCAGTTACAGGTGTGAGGATTAGAAAGAGAATAACAGCAAGAAGACTGTAATGCTAGATAGTATTCCCTGGCTTGGCTCCACGTGACAAGGATGGTAACCAGTTGTCCCTCTTGGTCAACTGGACAAAGTGACCCATCATACAACATTAACAACATAACCTATTACTACACTACAGGACACATACACGCCCTCAGGGGTGGCACAATTAGTATAATGATTGTCTTCTCACACCGGATGAAAAAGATCCGAGTTCGCATCCTCTCAATGACGCGAGGAATTTTTATGGATCTGTTTCACAACGTGGCTGAGTTAATCGATCTTCGGCGAGGGCAGCATGGTTTTTTCTCACGGAAACTCGGATCTTTCTTCCAGCAAACTGAAAATCGACCACAGAACACATAATTTACAGACATTTTATATACGGCGCAATATTTCCTAAGTTTCTGATGCGCCTGAAACCCTACAATCAACCAACTAATCGACGCTTACAACACTACACTAAATGGCCTTTATCTGTATGATAAGTATGCGTACTACATGAGGGGATTGCAATTATTATGGCTGGGACCGCCTACAGAGAATAAAAAAAAGTCTTCTATGAAAGTGTTATCGAAGAACAGGTCCAATGATTCCAAAACAATTAATTACACTCCAAACTATTTAGTTCATTGAGTGTAAACTAACACTATGAGGCAAAGGTATATTTTGTCTGTAAACGGTGTGTATTCTGTATTCGATTTGATTTATTTATTTATTATTTACTTTATTTGAAGAATATTAGTTTGCCTCAGTATATGCTAGTGGGACTGATAAAATAAATACTAATATGTGAATAATAAGTACATAGCAGAGTGGAATATATGAGATAAATTAAATATAATACAATATAATATAACTTCCTCTTTTCTTATAACCTACACAAAGCCCTGATTAAAGATT
This sequence comes from Mastigoproctus giganteus, assembly GCF_048544385.1. Taxonomy (NCBI): domain Eukaryota; kingdom Metazoa; phylum Arthropoda; class Arachnida; order Uropygi; family Thelyphonidae; genus Mastigoproctus; species Mastigoproctus giganteus. The sequence continues at coordinate 63,984,414 of NC_143577.1, forward strand.
GGACCTTTAAGAATTGCAATAGGAAAGTGCAATTGGAGCTTTAAGAATTGCAACAATAGGAAAACTGCAATTGGAGCTTTAAGAATTGCAATAGGAAAACTGCAATTGGAGCTTTAAGAATTGCAATAGGAAAACTGCAATTGGAGCTTTAAGAATTGCAATAGGAAAACTGCAAATGGAGCTTTAAGATTGTTTGTTTGTTTGTTTGTATTGAAGTTTAGTGGCGCATGGACTATGCGGGTCATAATGAGCTAGATCGTATGGTGTGATGTGTTTCAGAGGAGCTTTAAGAATTGCAATAGGTTTCAGAGACCCCTGGGCCCTCTAAAGAAGTGAAAGGTTGCGAATCAGTTACCCAGTGAAGACAACGTTTGAACTCTTTTAAAAAAAATACGATAAATTTAAATTTTAAAGCTCTAGGGGTGCATCGCTTCGATACCTCGATAGTAAAGTGAAAATAAAACCATTAACTAATGTTTTTTTCCTAGAAATTACTAGTCTAATTCCTCTGGTTATGGATGCTGACCCCTATCTTCAGATAAGAGCTGAATAACTGGGTTTACCTTTAGAATTGTTTCTCAACTTTTATAATGTTTTCTTCGAGTTAGGTTAGTTTTCTCAAGAATAAAGAATAAGCGTAAAAATAGGTATTTATGAGAGTGTGAGCTGTTTACTTGGTAGCTGCTATATTTATTGAGAAGACAAACTAAAAAATATAACTAGCGCTCCTCTGTATCGATCAATATACTGTATTCGTTTTTAGGAAGCTTCAGTAAAGTCTTTTCCGAAAAATCAAAAAAAAAAAAAAAAAAAAAGAAAAAAAACGCATCCACGAGATTTTAGAGACACATCTAGTTCAACTCGCTTCCCTTGAGACACCTAATATGTCATTCATAAAATTGTAAATTTCGCTACACCAAAATAAGAAAACCAGAATAGTGGCTAAGAACTAATTCATTCTCATAAAAGCTCACTGGCATGGAACAGCTTCAAACGCCGAAGTTCCATCATGTGAAAAATATTTCCTTACGCTTCACTGAGACTTAATATTTTCAGTACTTAACAGAAAAGATAAAATGCGAAATAGATGTCGAAAATCGTGCACCGATTTTTGTATATGGGAACGGTGTTCGAAGATTTATGCTCATTGAAAAATCCATAAAGTTGAATTTAAAACAAACAGATTCGAAATGGATGCAGCAGCATGAAAGGATTTCTTGCACTAGCAGGAAAACGTTTCTGAAGAAAGTTGTTAGATTTAATACGCCATATATTTCGATAGAATCCGTTCTTCGCATTGAACTTAACATCAAAATAGTAAGCAGCAATGCACGATGAATGACGTAACTTGGCGTTAAGTAATCTAACCACTCAAAATGTATTCATAGTCACCAAGGGTGTTCTCGAATCATATACAAACTGACATTACAAAAAGACTATGTCGTATATTCGTAACAAAGTTTATAATAAATTATTTTATACACGTGTTTGTTTTATTAGTATTTTTTTGGTAGAAAAATTGGCAAGAACTTCATCCATAGTAATGTGTTGAAATATAAATATATATTTTTTAATAATATGTATAGATATATTATTTTTATAGTGACATAAATAAATACGAGTATACCAATTGGAGTAAGGCACAATGCTGCTGAATTCCATATATATTTCAAATAAAATATCAAAATTTAAAGAATATATCAAAATATAGCTTAAATATGGTTTAATTTTGGTATAAAACTAGCAATTGATGTGAAGCGTTTGATTTGCGTTCTTTTTGTTGGAACTTGTGCCAATCTTTGGAATATTTGAGCTAATTTCAGATATTACGAAGTGATTTTAGTATACAGAAAGCAGAGACTGAAATGAAGTGGAAAAACTAATGCATAACGCAGCTAATATGTTAGTAATGGTGAGTAACTGTTACAGACAAGTGTCAAATGTATTTTAAGAACACGTGAATGAGGCTAATGGACTGGGTAATCATTCTCATACTTTTTTGAAGAGTTAAAGTGATATTCAATAACATTTTAGTGTAGCTAAAGTATTTTTTCAGGTCCAGAAAAATTGAATAGTTCAGATTCTTACGATTTTGCTTTTATGTGTTTCAGTAAAAAATGTATGAAGCTCTATGGTAAAATTATTGACGCTAAACTCATGGGAGTTCAATCTGAGAACAGTAAATGCGAATGCGATAAGGGAAAAAGAGGAAATGAAGGGCTTATATCAAAGAAAGAATAAAGCTATCACAGAAACGAGTTTTGAATTTCAAATTTATTACTTTTTATCAAGAAATACTGATAAATTGATATATAATCTTTATAAAGTACTAAAGCCATATTTTACAAAACAGTCTATTAAAAATATTAATGTAAATCTTAGAACACTATGCTGAAATATGAATTCTTCGGGCCATTAAAACGCGTTCAAGTTTAAATTGCTTATATTTAATGAAGTATTTTCAATTACAAGATAGCTTCTAATATTACAATGATTTTGAAGTATGGAAGGGTTTATTTATGTAAAAACATTTTTAATATGTGTTCTCCAATAGCAAACATCTACGAAGCCACCACAGGTGTCTCACTCCAAGAAGTCAAGTCTCTCTGACATCGCACCATTTTGTTTCTGAAAGAAATGACTGATGTACGATACCAAACAGGCTAGAGAGTCTCAAAACCGACTCAAATTAGAAAGAGGAACTGGTTAGTAAGAGAATAAATGTTTAGAAAGCTCTCTGCGCTATTTTCATTTCAATTTCAATGATGCTATCTTTCAAACAAATCACTTCAAAATTGTTTGAACAGTGGACAATCAAATAAAGCAGATGTAAGATGTTTTCAGAAATATTTGCGAGTAAACAAACCTAATCGTTATCAGTAAAAACGGATTACAATCCTGTTTTATATTTCACTACATTTTATCACCAATAAGTATAGAGTACAGTAGATTTTCAATAGATTACAAGCCATTGTTTTAAGCATTTTACAGTTTGTCTTCACTCTTGGCAGAATCACTAAAAATGGCGTCTAGTATGCACAAAGTATAACGAACAAGAATAAGCATACTTAAGACAATGCCGCTAAATTTCAACGTAAATTGAAAAACTAATGAAAAGAGATAAAAAAAAAAGGTACGAATCCAGAGGCCGTCGTTTTAAGAAATTGTCGTCAATAAAACACATTTTACAGTAATGACCAGGCTGTAAAACAAACGGTTTCGATTCTCTTGCCGCCACCCATTTTCCATTCTCGTGAATATCAGTGGCCTGGCATATCGTTAACTCCATCCAGCAGTTCGTCAGGTGGTAATGGGTGATAAGCAGAGAAAATGAGTGCAATCTAATGGATCCAGATAACGCTTTTAAACTTCATTTACTGCAACATTAGAGAATTTATTGCTGTGTAAAAAGTCGATTCCACATGCCTTGAATCACAGATTTGTAGCGGTTAAATTCAACGAGGTTGTTGGCCAGAGCATAACGCCTTTGTGTTTTCTGGATAAATTAGCTGCCATATTGTGCCGAATTAATAACGCCATTCTGCTCCTGCCATGCAGCTTTCTCACAGAAATGAATATGGATACATAGAAGAACATTGTTCTGTTCGCATATTCGAAGAAAATAGAATATATCGTAATTATGTAATTATATTTAAATTGATATAATTCGTTATTTAAGGGCCAAGTCATTGTCTGGTGGTAATTTGCAGATTGGTGATTCCACTTCGCAGATTAGACTTTAAAAATTCCCACTTCACAGTATGCTTTATGCAATGATTTTAATATATTTCAGACGACTGCAATACATTAAACTCCACATAGCCTTAGTTGCCTCAACACAAAAAAGTGCAACAAAATGCTAGTTAATTCTAGCTGAAATACTGGACACTGCAAAGTACTCATTGAGAGTGAATGGGAGATGTTGGAGATGCGCAGAAAATATACTACGTTTAAAAACTGCGCATATGAATATTGTTTTTTTGAAGAGCTCTTTCTTTTTATCAGTTTACTTTTAAATTCATAAATAATGAATTACTTTACGATTTGTTTATTTTATTAATCACAGAAAATGCGTGAACTACGATTTATATTTCAGTTTTTATTGAAATACAGAAGAAAGTAAGTGAAGCATACTACAAAAAGTTCACAGAATCTGTTTTATAAATTGTTAGTTAATTAATTATTAAACCAACTGGTATATAGATAATTAGTTCTTTACTTTTCGCTTCTATTTCAGTAAGAATTGTAGGAAGCGACTGACTGGGAATTAATCTCACAGATTCGACTGAAAATGCCTGCACTTTTCATTACTTTGCTTGGGATGTCTAACTAAATCACAAGGATAAGAGTCGCTTCTTACGCAAAGCTGAATATAGAAATATTAACTGTCAAGCTGAAAGTTGAGGGGACTAAAATCGATGTTGCTTCTCGACATTGAAGACAGGAAAAAGAGAGGAGTTGATAATCGTGGAAATGCACTTAACAAAGGTGTTTTCCTGAGTTATACAAAATGTAGCTTATTTTTAAAAACTTAAAGAAAAACAGTCATAGATAGAGCAACTATGAAAAGAAAGACTGAAATGAAATACATCCCTAACGTTTTGCAGTCTTCCAGTAATTTCCTTCATCTTTCCTTTCTTATTTCCTTTCTGTCTCTTCTTTCGTCAATCTCGTCTCTCTTAAATACCGAGAGAGGAGATTGACCCTGACAGGTGCTTTAAAGAAATCCGTCGAAGAGTATAAAGTAACTACCAATTTTGTGATAGCCAAATACGCAGGATGGCAGTGGATATACAAAAACCTTTGCAAAGAGGGAGAGAAGCGACCAGGGCTAAATATAATGGTGACATATGTCAGCATCTGATAGAATGACAAGGAGGAAGAGAAGTTGTTTAGAATTGTGCCCAAATAAGGATTTTTCTCTCTAGATTTTCAGTTCATCTTTTTTAATATTTTTAATGCAATTTTTATGTGATAATTTTATATAACTAGCGATTATTCATTAAATTAATTTTTAATAATTAAAATGAAATTAATTTGCGGTAAATTAATTAATAAATGTGCTTTATTATGATATCCATTAGCTTTAAGACATCTTCAATAATTATTTATAAGTAAATAACATGAAGTTGATGTTTATTCATTCCTATTGGGTTGAAATGGGGAACTGGGAAGCTCGGATCGTACGTGAAATGGAACTGTTCGAAGTAACATTTCAGTTGCCTTGTTTGTGTTCAGATAAGATGCTTTTAGCTGAAAGGACCCCAAGGTTTCTGAACCACAATTAGTTTAAAACTTTTTATTTTATTTTATATTTTCTCATGAGAGATTTGCAGTGATACTTCTTCTTTCTAAGGATTAATTTGACATTTATTTGTTTCTTGCATTTCTTTTTTTGCTCATCTTATTTAAGTGCATCTTACTAACAACAGCTTCTGTTGCGTGTTTTTATTTATTTTATAACTCAAATTATTTTGTTTTTTAAAGATGCAACAACATGAAAGTGCTATTCTCGAGTAATTCGATTCAGAATTTCCTGAACACTGTCGTATAAATCGAAAATGCTAATCTCAGAAATCATTTTCCTATAACATCTCAAACGATTTCGATCGGGTTTGGCATAAAGGTCTTCTAAACAAGCTTCCATCTTATAGTCTGCCAACTGCTTTTTGTAATTGGTTATCGAGTTTTCTCTCTGATCGCTCACTGAGGGTGATGGTAGATGGCTCTCTGTCTTCTAACTTCGCCACTAATGCTGGTGTCCCCCAAGGTTCAATTCTTTCCCACTCTTCGCCTCTTGTATATTAATGACCTTCTTCAATTGACCGGAAATCCTATCCATAGTTTTGCTGATGATAGCACATTACATTCCATTTTCCAGTTTCAGAAACCTCGCCTTGCTCAATCAGCTTCAACTTCTTGAATATCCGCCACCAATTCCTTAAATTCCGATCTCCAGGTAATTCTCCAGCGGGGCAAAGACAAGTTAGTTGATTTCAATCCTTCTAAAACTTAGGCCTGTCTTACATCTCGCAAAATGGATTCTTTTGCTCCAATGCTTATTCTTTGGTGACACCCCGATTTCTAGGCAAGATGATATATGCCTTTTGGGGGCGGAGATGGGAGAAATCCCAGGAGCCGTTAGACACTAACATATATGCCTTTTGGGGATTACCCTGACTTCTAATCTCCTTTGACACAAGCACATTACAAATATTGCTTCCTCTGCTTCTAAAAAGCTCAGTTTTCTCTTTCGCGTTCGGCGTTACTTTTCTTCCAAACAGCTGTTCACTCTGTACAAATCGCAAATCCGCCCTACCATGGAATATTGTTCCCACATCTGGGGCGGTGCCCGCCAAACCTTTCTCAAGCTTCTAGATTCCTTTCAGAAGAGGGCAGTTAGGTTAATTAATAACTCATTAATAACTCAGGTTATGAGGCGTATTCATTGATGAATAAGCATTATGCATTGCGGACTCACTCGGATTAAAATAAAATTATACTATACATTCGCACGTTATTAGAATTTATTTCTCTTATACCTACTTCTGCAGGAGAGTTGCTGTATTTTAACATTTTAAAATTTCACGAAAATGAAAATAAAAGACGAAATATTTATTTTATGCCGGAATTCAACTCACCATCTAGAAATGATCTTAAAAGGAGCTCTTTCATGATCTTTCAGCACGTGATGGTTATACCGATGCCTGCATTAAGAAACAGAGCTGACGTACTTACTCCGCTCGTGTTTACACCTAGCGCAGGTTGCTGACTTGGAAAACTTCTCGAAAGCCAGTATACGGCAGAAGGAGAAGTGCTGAATGTCTGTAATGGGTTTACCTGCTAGCTTTCATAGAGCATACATTCTAGGTTTACTACACTGCTGCTGGTGTTTCTGCGGAGCTAAGGATGCGGGAATATTGTGCAAGTAACCTCGTCATAGGCTTTTCCTAATATTACATAGCACCTGAGGAAAGCAGAATTATGCTTAATACACTTTGACTACCTCAACACGGATTAAATGCATCTGGTAATGGTGACTTGCCACAAGGAAGAATACAAGTTTTCATTGTAACGAATACCAAAAATTGTCTCTGAGCGAGGCTACTGTGATGTTTCTTACCAACTTAGAGTTCTCCTTTATGAACGTGTTGTTCAAAACAAAAGATTTTCTTCGAGTAATTAAAACTGTTTACTTTTCGTAGTGAAGTAGCTTCTGCTTAAAAATAGAATGGGTTGAATAATTTATGGGAAGTGTAGTTCAGAAAGCGCATGGATATTTTCCATGAAATGGATACTATATAATAAGAGAGAACAGGATGAACTCTATTTTCTTTATTTGGGTTGGCCAGAATTATTTCTAAACCTTCTTGGCCATATTTCTATAGGTACTGTTCTTCCGAGTTGGTATCGCTGAAGTATATCACTTTGTTACAAGTTCCTCTCTGAATATGTACATCCATCAGTTGACAGTTGTCATCCAAAATCATTGAAATAAATTTTCTTCTTATTTCATCTATTCCTTCTACTTTTTTCCTGCGTGTACACACAGAGAAGTCTTAGCTCCTTGTAACGTAGTATCACCACAGGATGCCATATTGCCAAGTTATATCTGTGTTGCCGAAAATGAGACTCTTGCCCCGTATGGAACTTGAATTTGTGATAATACAATAATGTCAGGAAAGTCTTACCACCTCCGATTGAGAGTGATTAAGGAACGAGCGCATAAAATTAAAAGGCCGAGGATGAACCAGAGCTTATTAACCTCACGACTTACAAACGCTTACAGTTTGTAAGTCTTCGAGAACGTTTCAACGACTTGTCAACAACAGGGCCATATTTTGAGAAAGAAAGATTTATTCACACCAAACTTTCGTTAAAAGAAGCCAGAATTGCTCATGCGTAATTAACGGTGGTAGAAGTTATACGAATACGTCTATAATTTTACAATTGAAAATAAAAAGTTGTATGGAATTTTTTCCTCAGCTGTCCCAATATGCACAGTCCGAGTATACGCGCATAACTATCGGTACAATTCTAGGCGTATAAGGACACATGAGCGAAACTTGGTGGACTAGCATGGTGTCCTACAGTCACTGGGGAAAAAATTAGAAATCTTTATTAGGTGGCCTAATAGGGCTCGAATTACAGCCACCCTGCACGTTGTGGTATGGATTTTACTAGATGTCTGTGGGAGCCCTAACTCAAGATTTTACCATTCTCATTCGGATATTTGTCAGCTGCGGTACTGTGGTCAGTATAAAACTGCGAAACCGAACTGCCCTCTTCAACATATCCCAGACATTCTCGTCAAACTAACACGACCTTGTTCCACTGTTTTACAGTCCAGTCTTGGCGTTGGCGACACCAATCCAGTCGAATCTTTCAATATTTTACAGAAAGAAGTGATTTTGGTATTGGCACACGACTACCAAATCTCAAATTCCTCAACACTCGCCACAGAATTCTGTTAGAAATGACGCTTTCTTTGCCTAAAGACAGAGGTTATTTCAAACCCTATCGCTCTCTCTGAAGTCCATTCATCCTTTCTTCAGTCATTGAAGGAAGGAATATTTGCATATCTTTCAATTCAATAGTGAGGCGGTTACAGACTAGACAAAGAAATCCGAACCCAGAAATAAGTGACAAATATACTTCCAGTATAAATATCTGAAGAAATATTTTGTTTACTCCTTTGATCCACTGGAGTTTAGGAATCTAACGTGGCCATCAAGGAAACAAACCTCATTCTGTTTTCAAATGTAATCGCTCCTGAAATTGACAATGGCTTATATTGATCTCTATACAAGAGTATTGCACAATACTCTCAAAGGATCAACTTTTTCAAAATTTACGAGAGAATAGACCACTATTAATCATGCAGAGACAAAATTATAGGGGAAAATAATGAGTTATGCACGATAGTAGAAACTTGAGCGGTTTTTAGGACCTGATAATAAATATCAGGTGTTCAATTTTTTTTTTTTTTTTTTTTTACCTAAAAATGTATTGCAGCATTCCAAACTATGTAAATCCCTGCTCCAAATTCATTACCCATGATGGAATTGCCTGTATTATTTGCTGGCAATAACATTATTTATTTATTTATTAGTTCTAAACGCAGCATCGGTTATAACCTCATTTCGAATTTAATGATGTTTAGAAATAGGCAGCCCAAAGTATACCCTACAAACCCAAAAAAAACTAAATCAATAGAATAGTTAAAAAGAATTTTCTACACGCGAGTCTCTTTCGATAACAGAAGGATAAAAAATACGCTTGTCAGTGAGCCCAACAGTCTACATTTATGTTTAATTATTCCCTATTTTATGCGTGGTGTCGGATTCTTTTCTTGTCGTTGCCAGTAACAACGAAAATAGCTGGTGCTCAAAGTTTTTCAGATACAAATTAAAAACGAAAGATAAAATAAAAAAAAGAAGGAATTTTTAGAAATCTATTTTTTTTAATATTTGCAGAATTTGAATTCGAAATTTAAAATTTTCTGAACTCCTGTCGTGTAACAATAAAAACAAACAAAAAAAATTAATCAGCGAATGCCCATCCTCCTTCCACTTCTCCGATTTCAGATTTTTTCAGCTGCTGCTACAAGAGCCGTCTGCTGTTATCGATTGTGTCTGATTTACTTTCGCAGGGACATACGTCTCGCGTTCAATACCGAGAATAAACGAATGAGATCACAAGTAAAGGAAAATGCTTGGAGGCATGATCGATAAATCAGAGTTCCTCATTTTTCTGTTTAGCATCTCGCTATGATTAAACTCTTTGTGCAGTGCAGTAAGAGATACACATATATCTTACGAGTTTATTATGAAATATGTCACAGGAGTAAAAGGATGAAGTTGTTTATTAGCAGAGATGCCTTTGTTTATTTTTGCAATATTCTCCTGAACAGTTTCTTCTGTCTGCTATCACCGCTGTTTTCTGATAGCGTATTTTTTTATTATTATTATTTTCGATGGATAATGAGCCAATGAACGTGCCAGACTTCATTATGGATATTGTTTGCTCACTGAACTTTGTTACACTAGATTTACAGCCGTTCAATCAACCCTGTTCCAAATGACAAGTCAAAAACTTTTTACCGTGATTTATGCTAAAACTTACAAAAACAAACAAGATATCGCCTGAATGGATTTGTTAGTAGTCTGCAGACATTTTGTGATTAGGATCCAATAAAGAAAATCGTAGTCTGCGCCTTCTTGACTTTGGCAATAAGAAAAAAGTATGCACTGAGCAGCTTGAAGATAATTTCTCGCTGACTGACGGAAAATCATTATCAAAACAAAAAAAATATAAATATCCACACACTACCGTGACATATTCTGTTTGCGAAAACGAATGCGCAAGCGCAGTTAATTTCCTACGGTTTCAATTAATTTCGGTTTCAGCTGAACTTCAGCAGAAGTGCATCAAGAAATGGAAGTCCAATGTTGTAATTTAAAACTAGATACAGTATTTAAAATAAAACTGTAGTTTTGCTCATTAATACATAACCACACACTACATTATATATTGTTGTAAATTAATACATCATCTAGAACAATTAATACATCATCTAGCCACTCTTTTGAGCTCTTCGCGGAGTACCGTAGTTAAGGTGTTCCAAGAATGGACGGATAGTTGACAGAGCAGCAGCTGTCGGGTTAATAACGGGCGCCCATGCCACATCGATGGTCGTGGTGAACTCTGGCTGACCCGCCTTGTGCGAGCTAGATCCGAAAAACGGTGGTGGAACGGCAGATCGCGGACTTTAACCAGCGGACGACCAAAGCTGTTTCCAAGACAATGACCCAACAAACTTTCCTACGTATAAGCAACCGGAGTAGGCACCCGATCAAGATGCCCATTATCGACGCCTAAGGTTTTCGTCTGAACTGTGTCCTTGGGCTATTGACGACTGGAATAAAGTTGCTTTTTTCCAACGAATCATGTTTTCTGCCGTCTGGATGGTATACGACAACAAATGCTGAGAGGAATCACTTAAATGTCCTGGTCCTGAAGAACAGGCAGTGGTGTTTTAATGTGGAGAATGTTTTCTCGTTAAGTTTATTGGAGCCCTCGTACCCCAGGACCGTATTCTGAATGCTAAAAACTAAATCTATCTTATCTCTGAGAATTAAATTCCTAGTCATCACAGAAACTATCTTCTTTTTTTTTTTAATGGCTTTAATATTTATGACATTGTGCGTACGGCGGCATTGCCAAAAGTTGGCCAGAACCGTGAATATATATATATATATATATATATATATATATATATATATATATATGTTTTTTATATGGTAATCGGCGTTTTTGACAAGAGTATAGTCTCCATCATGGTGACTATCTTTCCAAATGGCACAGGTGAGTTCCAGCAGGATAATAAGCCCTACCACGTTACCGGGCGGTGTAAGAAAGCACCTGGAAGTCACAGTCTTCGCTTCCAGGTGCTACCTTAGCCACCGAATTCGCCGGATATGAATCCCATAGCACATCTCTTGGATATCCCATAATTTCGACAGTGGAAGGCAATGTGATTTCGATAGCATAAGAATTTAATTTGAATTCTCTCAAGTCTATGAGAAAGATATTCCTGTTGTGGGGACCAGATAATATCACAATCAAAAATGGGAAGTATAAGCTGCTTGTAGAAAAGAATTATAACTTTGTCACTCTTGAAAACAGAAGAAGAACTCTTGATTAATCCAAGAAGTTTAGAAGTGTAAGATATTACGTGATCTACGTGGGAAGAGGGATGAAGGTCAGATCGAAATAGGACACCTAAATCCTTGAACGTATCAGTACTTGCAATTAAAAAGTTTCCAATATAACAATCAGTAAGGACGGAGGGACTAACTACACGATTCGAGCGAAAGCGACATAATTTACATTTTAACGGGTTCAGAAACAAGTTATTTTTATTGAACCAGAGTGAGACGAAATCAAGACAGAACAGGAGTTCATCGCTGTCAGTTGAAGAACAAATAACTTTGTAAAGTTTAATATTATCTGTATAGAGTTGCCACTCAACATTAACGGACTGAAATAAGGTTGACAGATCATTAGTATAAACAAAAAAGAAGAGTGGACCCAATGGTGAACCTTCAATAGTATATCACTGGTTACCACTTGATAATAGTATATCATTGGTTATCTACCAATGTTAACTTCTCGTGTACATAACACTGGAGGGCTTCGCTTCAGAACATAACTGTGAATAATTTCTTCGTAATTTGGAGAAGTACGGTTACCATTTGCAGTTCTAACAGTAAAATCAGAGCAGATCAGTATCCTCTTCTGTTTAGCTAAGGACCTCCTGTACTTAGTGTTGGTGGCAAATACATAGACGTCGCAATCCAAATTCCGAAATCTAATCAGAATTTGAGTAGTTGGGAATCTGTCGGAAAGCATCAATCTCTTATTTCGTGATAAAGACGTAGGCGGGAAGAGTAGGCGCCGTACAGGGATACACCAGCCACAGAGGTCCCACACATTAGTCTCGCTAATGGCTCCTGGCAGCATTTTTGCCATGGAGACTAAACATTGGTTCTACATTCAGGATGGGCGGTCGAATTAGTCCCATTAACTGTTTTTGCTCTGACTATTATCTGTGTTGGCAGCTTATATTTGGCCGTTGTCCATGAAAGCAGCTATATTCTTCAGCATAGATCCTTTTTAGGATGGTTAGGGCGGCCGATGTTAATGTATCTGCCCCGTATTACACTATAACTGCATAAATGTTAGTGCGTATGTAGTTTTGCACATTCTTACAGATGTTGACATCATGGAGCTTGACTGCATGGCAAGCAGTCTGCAGCGGTTCATTTTTTTTTTTTTGTTGGGGAGATTTAATTTGTTGATATAATTGCAGCTTGGTGTAGAAGATTACTCAGAGGTCAGTGAAGTAAGGAGGTAATTTACCAGGATCGTCGATATGAGAGTTAGAAGAAAAGTATAATGGTTGTAAGTAGGCTTTATCTTTAGCTGAGAATGCAATAAGACCATCAGGTTATAAAAGAGGTGGGAGGATAGCTCGGCACAAGTTGCAAACCAAAATGCACAATTATCATGTGGACAAGAAGCAAATTTTACTCGTAGCCTCTTCAGAATCGAGTTTTGACTGATTTTAACAATGGTTAAAATCATTTTTTTGATCAGTTAGTGTAGGCAAAAAAATGAAGTTGTAGATTTGTACGCCAGCCAATTGCAATATCCTGCATCCTTATCTCGAACAGCTCTTCATATATTTATTGAGAAAAAAACGCATTTATTGGAAATCCAAATTTTACATAAAGAGGATGGAGAACAAAAGAGTTCGTCTCTATAAGTGTAATTCCACCGAAACGATATGAACATACATAAGGATCGAAATATTTAAAATAATAATCCAATCAAGGAAAAGAGGAATTAAAAGGAAGCAGGTGATCTCAGTTCGTGTTTATGCAATGGAATGAAATAATCGAAATAGAAGAATTGTCACCTGACAGTCCGGATGATCTTTATAGAGCATCCCAAAAATGTGTTCGATTGTATTAAAGTCAGGGGAGCAAGCAACTCAATCCAACTTACGACGCCAACATATTGGTGACAAGCTCTGTCCTATGGGATTGACCATCAACAATTCCCCAGACTTCCCCTACGAATGTTCTGAAAGGGGCTAAGAAAAATTCCTTTTATTTAACAACAATTTCTATTATATTGTCCATTACTAACATAAGTCTATTTTTTGTTGAATTAATATTTTATTAAGGCAGCCTAACCCTTAGAATATGAATTTCTTAGTGGCCACAGTTTTTGTTCATTAAAAAATTAACATATATTTAGAGCTAGAAATTGCAAATTAAAACAGTAGAAATTGGCAAGTGATATTAATTTCTCCGCCACTGTACATGTAGCCATCATAAATGCATGTAAATGATAAACACAAATAAAAATATAATCCGTACAATCGAAAGAAATCAAATTATATTCAGAATTCTGAATCTCGAATCCAACGTTGCCAATGATTCTTGTTCCGAACTACTAATACCTCTTAATTAGATTTCTCGCGACTTTCATTTCTTACTTATTTATTTTCAATCGTAATTTAATGGAACACAAGTCTCTGGAAATTTTTATCTTTCTTTGGAACATCTGCTGTCATCTAGATAGAAGGACGATTTGACCAACCTTCTATAATTCATAGGGTTCATCAAAGAGAACGCACACAAAGTCACAACGGATTTTCTATAGATTATTCCACTCCTTTCATAAAGTTTTCACTCTGATTTTGGAGATCTGCTTTAGAAAATGTTGGATTCTTTGAAAACTTCGAGATAATAAATAAATAAATAAATAAATAAATTTTCAGTTTATACTCCGGCACGACAACCAAGTCAGTAGAGTTTACAATAAATCGTCAATACAAATATTTATCGTATTTAGTAATCACGGGCGTGAACCCCGGTCCAATCAAGGAACGCGTGCTATGCACTCTCGCTCCTGACCACTGGGCTACGTCAGGCCCTAAGTTCTTCGGAAACGTTCAAAATCACCAGAGAATAATGCGATATTACGGTTTTCCTCCTCCCTTGTGACCTTTTACGATATAATTGGTGTAAGTGGATCAAATGGGTCTCTAAGCTTTTCAGGAGAAATTTATAACATTGTATTTCTTATATTAAATTTAACATTTCTGTATACTCAAATAATTAAATGAAATTCCCTTTTTTAATTCGTAAAATCTGTTATTCTGATTCTAAATCATAAACACACCATTTTACTTTTATTTTTCTGAACCGTTTATTCTAGAAATCGAAGTGAAAAAAAAAAAAAAGAATGAGATAAAATAATTAAAAATGTAAACTCCATGCTAATAAAAACGAAAAAGCGCATATTCTAAAATAATTAAATTACTCAGAAATCTGCGTATTCAGCATACAACAATCATTATTAATCAATTTATAACAATTCTATTTCATAGGGAATATAGGAAACATTGGATATTTCCATGCTTATCCAATTACTTGTTTGCATTTGAAATTTGGTGTTTAACTTTTCAGTTATTTGGTTATCACATAGCTGCAGTTCAGTTTTATTATGTATGCCATACTTTTAACGAACTATGCACTCATAATAATGCTGTGTTTCGCGTTTTAATGTCTTGTTGTTTATATTTAAACTTAACTTTGTACAATAATGTACACTCTTAATAAGATTATCTCATCGTTCGCATATTAATGCAGAAAACTTGTTTGGATTAGTAGCTCGCTAAATTTGAAAATGTATTGTGTGTTACTCCTTAAAGACTGATTCAATACATCACCTACTATGTTTAAATTTATGTGATATTATTATTAAAATATTGCTTAATTCTCTAATTTCTCGTGAGACAACACACCTTGAATAAGTTTATAATCCCTCCTTTTGTGTACTAATACACTGCATGACAAAATTAACAGAACATTTAGAAAATGTGGTGCAACTCCTCCAGCTTGCGATGAAGCTGGACAAAATTTGGTATGGCAATGTACCACAAAATAACGAGAAACTTCGGATAGGTATAATTGACTTTATAGGGTTTTATATGAATTACCAAAGAGGTAACATTACAGAAGTCAACATTACAGGCAAATCAACCACAGAATTTGGCAATATGGCGAAATTCTGATTCTCCTAAAACCCTCCAACAACAACACTGCTGATCGAATCCACCTAAAGTAACAAAATATGGTAAACAAGTTAGAAATTATTGTACTGTAATTGTGAATTCCACCGCGCCTGCGTGCCATACAGAAGTATAAACATAAATATAAATTTATTCAAGGGTTCACTTGAATAAACTTATATTTAAAATTCAGTTATAAATGTTTTATATTTATCTTCACATTTTAGTTTACATTGCGAAGTTTTAATGAATAAAACTAAAACTTGATGATGTAATGAATAACTTAAAATACAATCAAATAACCTCTACTAGCGAGGAAACTATTATAAGCTAGACAGAAGAGATTATTTAAAAGAAGGTTCAGAACTAAACGTAATCCTGGAAGATTAAATATTGGGCTGCAGAAAGAGTGAATATTTCATATGCAATTAGCCCCAAATCCCACTTTTGCTTCCAAAGTTAATGTGCTACGAATATCATTAATGAGGTGCATCTACCGAAGTGGCTTTTTTTTTTTATAATTTCTAATTACAAAAGAGGGATATTATGTGGTAGCATTTAAAATCCAAAGTTGAAAGAAAATGAACTTTTGGTTAAATTTGTGAATTTTATTAGCATAGTTTAATTACATTAAGGATATATAATGTCAGCAAGCGTAATTATAAAAAAAAAACAAGATTAGTTTTATATTGCTGGTAATTTCTTACTAAAAATACTTTTCCTAATAGATTATTTGAAATATATTGGGTAGCATTACGTATGCGGAAGTTAATTATGGTTGAACAATGGTTGTTTAACATTTTTTCTGGCTTCAGTAGAACGTACATGCCCTGATGATGGATGACAACACAGCTAGCTGAAACGTAATCTACGCATAGTAGGCGCTTCAGTTAAAATTATTTAAGCTGATTTCTGCATAAATTTATTAATAACTAGTTTTGTTAAAAATAAATTTTCCTTTTTTTGTAAATATTTTGCCAAAATTAGCGCGAAGTTATTAAGAAAATATTCTTAAATTACTTAAGAATATTCAGCATCAATAAATGCGTTTGAAAATTTAGTTTAACTTAAGAAATACCAGTTTTGTTTTTCTCTAGTTGTGTTCTTGAAAAATGCATATGCTTGATCCATAATGTTTCAGAGTGGATTCTACAATTTCGTTTAGCAAGCGGTTTATCTAAAAATATTTGTAATGGCTTTTCAAAGTTCTTTCTAAAGAGTCCAAATGAGTACCTAAAAGAAAGTAGAGCGGCAATGGTAAGTTTAAAGATCCATGAGTCCTCTTTTCGGTAATTGGAGACAGTAAAGAACAACTTTTTTTTCATAAATGAGATAAATATTCAAACGCAAAACTAAAGAAAACAGTCCTCTTGCTATAATCAAGCAAAAATACTCCAAAGAAAGAGATCGTTCCAGTTTACTACCTAAATGATCTACTGAAAACGAATTGCCAAAAACAATAAAAGAAGCAGTTTACAAAGAACAAGGAAAAAAGTATCAGCTACTTCACGGGATTCTGAAATATTTATGGATTAAAAGAGAAAAAATATATTTAAAATCTATTGTAAACTAGATGATATTGTGGCGAGATGTATATCAGATTAAAGTTGTACCTTTAGAAGCATAATGAAGTAGATTTTTTAAACCGAATGTGGTTAGCTAAGAGACCAAAGGGAATCTAATGCAATTCTCATCACATGTTTCTCTCGTGGGACCTCCATTTTTCTGCCTACCCTAAATGACTAGATGTTCCTTTATAAATGAGATGTACCACTCACAGGAGAGTAGTTTATCACTGTGAAGCTGACAGTTGCATTGAGAAGAGAATTAGTGGCATTTTACTACCTGAATAGACGTTCCGTTGAGGTTCCCCCGTGGGGAGTGCAGAAGAGTACATGACCTTTGGAAAAAGCGACGTGCTGCTGTACACAGTTTAATGAAGAAATATCGAGGCCCCAGCATACATGATGAGTTTCTATATTATAATGCTGAAGAGCGCCAGCGATGTGCTTGTGCACTTGGAATGATCAAATATTTGAAATACTCAAATTGCAATTCTCATCTTTGGAGGAACTTTTATGGACCTTTTCCACTCCATGAGTGAGTCAGTCAGTCACCCCCCAGGCAATCGGGTTTTTCATCCAGCAGAAAAAGGCACTCCGACCAGAGGACGTATGCAATTTATTGACGTATTATACGTGGGCAGATGAGTTCGTTCTCGGATGTCCTTAATGAGATTGTTCGTTTTTCGTTCGTTGTTCGCTTGCGGGATGAAAAATCTACATTTCTGAGCTGAGAGGGGGATTGTGAGTCCTCGCCCATGATCTGCACAATCTCTTCAGTTTGCAAGTTAGCAAACGGGCGAGAGTTGCGCTGTGAAATAGAAAAGGTCTTGGATATAACAAATCTTTGTAAAATACAACGACAGTAATAGTCTATAATCATTCGTGTGCGCTGATCTAATTAAACTATAATTAAACATTCGATATCATTAAAATATGAAACTTCTGTACTATCACACGTTCCGGAATAATTTATATCTCTTCACAATATTTTTTTTTATTTTTCCAACTGCAAGTATATGGCTTTCTTTTGTTGTTGAAAGTGGTAGTTTTATCTATATCTTTCCAGCGCATTATTGTTGCTTTAAAAAATATATCTCACTGAAAGGAAGTCCGTCGAAGTGTCAGGTGACGGTACAAAGCAAAATGGAAATAATACGCTGGGTGGAAGTTTCAGCATTTTCATAAGCTGCGCCTATCTGATATCATTTGATGCGTTACAGAAACAGCGCCTAGCAACAGCTTGGCTGCATTTTCAGCGGAAGAATTTCTAAGATATCAAGTAACTCTTATTTTAGGGTGTAGAGCTGCGATGTAGTAAAATGAACTATTCAGTTTCTAAAGTTAAAAGATAAGGCGGGAGCCTCATATCCTCTGCCTGTCAGTGATCTTATTGTTTTATTTAGATATCTGTATAAAATAAAGCACGCAACTTTCAAATCAATCACCGGCCCTGTCACTTCTATCAAGCGCAAAACACATTGCTTCCGATGAGGAGGGGAAAGAGCAATCATTAAAAGCACGTAAAACACTGTCGGCTACCCCACAAATACTGGGCACAAAGGCCAAATCCAATCAACCTGTCCGTTGGGTTGATCAATACTGCTGAACAAGGAGAACTCTGCAATAGTCACCAAAGGAGATATTTGTACAATAGAGGCAGAGAGCATCGGAAAGGCATTTTGGTCATTCAGAGGTCAATTTTTCTGTTGGATGTCTGGAAATATGAATTCAGTTATATTCTTACCTCTCAATATTAAAAATAATAATTTATCAATTTTTAATCAATATTATTTATCTGAAATGCAGCCTGATCGTGAAAAGTATATAATAACTGAAACATATTCCAAACCTCATCAATAAAATCCTAAAGTGTAGCCCAGGTAACTTCATCTTTGATATCGCCCTTGGTTTTGGACAGCACCCCAAACCCTTGTAGAGCGCGGACAATTATTTAAAGCTTGAGAACTGTTAGAATATATATATATATATATATATATATATATATATATATATATTACTATCATTGAATTATATTAAATAAAGTTAAATTATAATAAAATGAATAGATAATTAAGCATTCATTAGAGGCAGCGACATGCAATTCCTCCATATGGAGCTGAAATACATCCATTATTTTAAATTAAATAAAACATAAGCCAGTAGTATGGCAAAAACTGTAGAGCGAAAATTAACATAAAAATAACCCAAATAAACAATCGAACGAAAAGAAAGAATAGATATAAATAGTAGCCCAGAAACCCTAATATAATTTCGATCTTTAAATCCAATTAACAAAATCCAATTAAAATCCTTTAAATCCAATTAGGGTTTCTGGGCTACTATTTATATCTATTCTTTCTTTTCGTTCGATTGTTTATTTGGGTTATTTTTATGTTAATTTTCGCTCTACAGTTTTTGCCATACTACTGGCTTATGTTTTATTTAATTTAAAATAATGGATGTATTTCAGATTCATGTGGAGGAATTGCATGTCGCTGCCTCTAATGAATGCTTAATTATCTATTCATTTTATTATAATTTAACTTTATTTAATATAATTCAATGATAGTATATATTTCGGCTTCATATGGAGGAATTGCAAGTTGCTGCCTCTAATGAATGCTTAATTGTTTTAATTTTTTATTATAATTTAATTTTCGTCAACATTTAATATAATTCAATAGTAATGGGTCGATATGCTAATTTAGCAACGCCTGTGCCGCCATCTATTTTCTTTTTTTCTTCAATATAAGCTGATTCAGCTTACAGTATGTCAGTAGTGTGGCTCTGCTTTAGAGTGCTGTCTGTTCTATAGTTTATTTTCGCTGCATAAGGACCACCGCCATGCAAATCCTTTGCATTGGTTGATCTATCGGAGAATGAAGGGTGGTTTGGTTCTTCGATATTTCCGCCTTTGCGATGTTTTGTATGACGATTGAAATGCAGCGATTCCATGACCATTATTGGCCTCGTGGTCCTCTGTCGATATGGGGCATGATGGTCAGTCTATTCTATTTTATTTTAGTTTATTTTGATTTTGTTATCGTTTGGTAGTTCCTTTAACCCTCTTTGGGTGATATTTCACGTCTTTCGGAACTGGTACCTCTCGGGGGGGGTACCGCTAAATTAATAACTAATTGGCATTATCCTAAAATTTGTATAGTTTTTGTTAATTGGATTTAAAGATCGAAATTATATTAGGGTTTCTGGGCTACTATTTATATCTATTCTTTCTTTTCGTTCGATTGTTTATTTGGGTTATTTTTATGTTAATTTTCGCTCTACAGTTTTTGCCATACTACTGGCTTATGTTTTATTTAATTTAAAATAATGGATATATATATATATATATATATATATATATATATTTTATCAATTGCACATTTTATTTTACAAACTTGTTAAATAAAACAAACAAAATTAAACGGATATAAAAATTATTTTAATTTTAAAAAATCATTACTAAATTATTATGAAATAATTCATGCAGAAACTAATTCTGGACCTTATTCAAGACTGGTTAGTTCAGCCACAGTGAAAAAAAAAAAAAAAAACTTAAACAAGTTCCTTAATCCTATCTTTAAAAGCAACATTTCTTTACTAGGTTGTTTCCATTAAGAACTAGCTTTAAATTAAATACACGCTCAACAATAAAGGTAATTTATTCAAAAGAATAATGCACGCAAACACCATTAAAGCCAGGAACCCAGCGAATAACTCTACTTAGGAAATGTACTCTGCACGAGATTATTTACTTGTGGTTTGGTATAGAATATAGATTATATTTTATTTCTAAAAGCATTGACCCATATATTGTAATAACTTTGCTTAAATTTCTGTTTAATGTACTTTTGTTGATTTTTTTTTTTTTTATGTTAATAGCCTCCTTAAATTTTCTTACCTACAATTTCATTTTCTAACCTTACTTTACACTCCTGCATGCTCCGTTAGTTTTGTCTTTCTATGTTTACCTTTTCTGTATATTATAAATGCTCTTCTATTCTAGTTTCTAGCCGGCGGCCTGTTTCTCCTATATACATCATTTCACCAACAGTATTTTTGTATGTAATATGCCTGGTGTGCATGTGTGTGTGTGTGCGCGCGCCTGCGCCATTTTATTAATAGACGTAAAGACTAACATTTGCATTTCAATAGCGTATAAGTTCTATGAACTTGCATAGAACTCGTGGGGAATGAAAAATGAAAAGAATAATATTATTTTCATTTTCAATACAAGTCCCCCCCCCCACGTCTAGACAACCTTTGTGTCTGGACGAGACCCCAAGGGTGGCCTTTTCTGGGCGGCGTCAAAGGCCCAATTATAACCACTGGGACAGCCAAAAGGAACGCAACTAATTAAAGACAGTTTTCAAGTCAATGTTCACCAATATTTTAGTTTCTTTTTGACATCCCTTGCCACTCCTGCAATTTCTGCACTTTATTATGAAATATTTGATGTCTCACAATGAATTGTCATATTTTTAAGAGCATAGAAAACCAAATAGAAAAGGCGTGCGAATTATGCCATTATGGAGCTTCAAGATGTCACTATAGTTTTATCAGGAGACTCTTGAATGGCATGGTATAAAACAAGCGAAATATAAAGAAGTATTCTTCCTCTTTGAAATAACTAAATTATTCATTGGATTCTGAACAGAAAAGACGAACACAATTTGCTATGTATTAAAATGGTATCAACTGGAGCCGTTCTGTTGGTGCGGTCTATGGCTTTCCAGCAAGTGTTCCTTTAATAAAAAAAAAAAGAAAAAAGAAGAGGAATATCGATGAGTCTTTTTCATAACGTGGCTGACTTAGTTGGTCTCAAGCGATGGGTTTTCCCTCCCGGAAACTTGGGTTTTTCGTCCAGAAAACAAAACATCGACCTCAGAACACACGCAATTTATATGCAATATAAACGGAGAAACATTGCCTTAGTCGCCGATGCTCTTAAAACCCAATAACAACTTAGTACCCTGCGTGGGCTGAAGTTCAGAAGATGAAAGAAGATCCTTGTTCACATTAGACTTGAATTCCTGTAGATTGTACTGTTCAGAAAATACGTATGAAGGAAAGTTGTTCCAGAAAATGGAAGTTGAATGAATAAATGAGGAAGAAGAAAAATTGGTTCTGTGAGTTTGAAGTTGGACAGTAAAAGGATGTTGACTGGTTGTGCCACTTGTTCTGATTGCTTTGGAAGAGAAAACGGGAATTATAGAAACCAATTTAGAAGAACAGTGCCCACAGAAGTATCTATAGAAAAGTTGACATGCAGCAAAACCACAACGTCTCTATATGACAGAGAGTGAAGAGACTGTTAGAGATAGAGATTAGTCATAGATTAGCTGAACTGCTCTCTTTTGAACGGAATCTAGAAGCCTGAGAGAGGTTTTGGGGCACCGCTCCAGATGTGACAATAATATTCCATGGTAGGGCGGATTTTCGATTTGTACAGAGTGAACAGCCGTTTCGAGAAAAGTAACGCCGAGAGCGAAAGAGAAAACCAGTTTTTTTTTAGATGCTGAGGGAGCAATATTTGTAATCTGTTTATTCCAAGAGAGATTACAAGTCAGGGAAATTCCAAATAGAGATATACGAGCTTGCCTAGAAATAACAGTGTCACTCTAGATAAGCATAGCATGGGGGCAGAAGAAGAAATATTTTTGTGAGTTATAAGACAGGAATG
Organism: Mastigoproctus giganteus; assembly: GCF_048544385.1. NCBI lineage: Eukaryota > Metazoa > Arthropoda > Arachnida > Uropygi > Thelyphonidae > Mastigoproctus > Mastigoproctus giganteus. The sequence continues at coordinate 64,007,311 of NC_143577.1, forward strand.
AGTTTTAAAAAGATTGAAATCAACTAAGTTATCTTTTCCCCACTGAAGAATTAACTGGAGATCAGCATTTAAGGAACTGGCAGTGGATATTCCAAAAGTGGAAGCTGTTTGTGCAGGGCAAGGTTTCTAAAACTGTAAGGTGGAATACAATGTGCTATCATCAGCTAAACTATGGATAGGATTTCCGGTCAATTGAAAAAGGTCATTAATATACAAGAAAAGAGTGGGAGAAACAACTTAATCTTGGGGAACATCAGCATTGGTGGAGAAGTTAGAAGACAGAGAGCCATCTACCATCACCCGCAATGAGCGGTTAAAGAGAAAAACTGGATAACCAATTAGAAAAAAACATGGAAAATTATAAGATGGAAGCTGCTTATGTTCTCTCAGATGGTGAAGTCTTCATTGTTTTTCATGTAAATGAAGGAATGAAAAAAATTGTTATTCATAGAAATTCAGGTGTCCAGATATTAAGGGTAGAACACCTACGAAAAACGGTGTACATCTTTTTTCGTAGGTGTTCATAAAAATATACGTTTCCTCTAATTCTAAAAATATAACTTTCTACTCTTCATTATATTTGCAATATTTTTATAAAAATAAAATTCTATTACAAACAGCACCATTTACATTAATTCTCATAACGGTTTTGTTGTGAAGATTTTTGTTATTTCAAAACATTAAGTAGCACATTTTAATATGCTTGGGTAGATGTGCTCGAGAGTTTTTTTAGTGTTATTTGCTTCGCCGAGTATGCGCTGGATGCAGTGAAAGTACAGTAATATATATTTTAATTAAATTGAAGTATTCGTAATGTTTGTAAGCTTATAATCTAATGTTCTCCAGAGATGTTGTCAGTGTTAAAGAGTAAATAGATTTTTCTCTTCTATAGAGTTACAGCTTAATTTACATAGGAATTACATAAAATTATTCAATTTCCTTCCTATTGTCTTTCTTTTTTTGTGAAAATGAAGAACTCGCTTGTATAATATGTGTATGTAAAAACATGCAAACTTTAGGGACTCTATAACACCTAGAAAAACATATTAAATTAATTCCGTGGGAATTAACATCATTTACCTATTATAATATAAAGATTAGGGTCAGAGGCGCAGTTTTCTTTCACATGCGCTGAACAAGTGAGGTGTTTCTATTTCAGAGTAATGTTCATTAAAAGTCTAATTTTTGCATTAGTATTCATGATTACATATTCTTTGTAGTCCAAGTACTTCTTCCTTGTGGAATTTCTTATCTGACGTTTTAAGATTAGGAATGGAAGAAAATTAGAATCGATTTCTTTTCTCATCTCTCTAGAAAATATTGACATTTTTCCCTTACTCGCGTATTTAAATAGCCACCATCTTTTAGGTTGATTAGAGAAAATTGTTTTCAAACTGAGTAAGGCAAAGGGACAAATTGAAAGAGGCTAGACGATAATGAAAAGAAATCCAGTTACAAAGTGGATTTTAATAAAGCGAATGCATTTCTGTATGCTTAAGTTTGGATATATGGATATTCATATTAAAAACTTAAGTATTTTTCAGTATCCGGAATGGTTACTTAACATTCTATGAACCCACGAAGCGAATATTCAACTTTATAGCTCTTAAATAGGCTCAAATTACCGAATTTGGTCTAGAGATAACCCTCTTGTTTACTCTCAAGATCATGCCACCAATGAAGGTTACAGAATAGTAAGAATTTGTCAGATGCTATTATTAGTTCCCTTTTCTCTGAAACCATTAACAACTAGGACAATTTTGAGGCATATCCCATAACATCTTAGCATATTCCCCATTGATTAATTGAGAATTATCACAACGATTATTGAACGTGTGGCTTACATGGAAACAAAAGTTTTAAACAAGATATCTGTTGTGTCCCACATTGACAATAATGTCAACCAAATCCTACGAGAAACATTCACAGAAGTTCAAATTATCAGTCGCCATTTTCCACATCCTCGGTCACTCCAGCAGGCTTCTGGTGATGCTGGCATCTTGAAACTCCTTTTATGCAGATATTTTTCCTCAACTCTTGCAGAACTGTAGGGCGCATTCCGTTGGAACTTAGTGAACGTTCCATTACGAAAGCCTTCCGTAGCAGCCTAGTTGGCACGATACATCGCAGTCTGTCATATATTTGACTGAGTTCATAAGTAACAACCAGTTTTGTAAGTAGCGTTAACGGTCCGTGTCACGATATTGCAATTGAGCTACGAACGGTTATCAAATTTTGCTTTGCACTGAGAAATTCTGAAACGGACACGTATAAAATGTTAAAAACTGTTTATAGTGATGAAACGTTAAGTCACACCAGTGTTTGAATGGTGTAAGCAGTTCAAAGACGAACATGAGAATGTTCGCGATACCCAAGAAGTGGGCATCCGTCAACCTTTGATCCTAAAAATGACGAGTCGTATATGAATAACAGAGAATTCATCAAATTCTGCATGAATATTTAGGAAAAAGGAAGGTCTGTTCAAAATTCGTTTGGCACAGCCTCACGGATGAGCAGAAGCAACGAAGAGTGTCATCATGCCAAGACTTCATTCAGACTTGTCAAGACAGTTCTAATTTCTTCGATTGTATTCATTGGAGATGAGTGATGGGTGTTCAACCCACAATCCAGAGATGAAGCGTCAGAGCATGTAGTGGACTTCAAAAACATCACCAAAGCACAAAACGTTTCATTTACAAAAGTTCAGGATCAAGACGATGATGCTGGTCATCATTTTCGACAAACAGGATGCGATTCACAAGGAATGTGTTCTTGAATGGAAAAGAGTCAATGCTGCATTGTATGTACAGGTGCTTCAAAACTGATGAAGTGCTTTTCCTAAGCAAGGCAGCAATTTCTAGAGGCAGCTAGTTCTTATCTTTGGACAGTCTCCTGCCCGTCCATTCCGACTTGTGGAGAAATTTTTGACGAAACGTGGCATTGTGAAGGACAACCAAAACTCTTCCGATCTAACGCCAGCGGAATTCTTTCTCTTACCCAAGATAAAATATGATTCAAAGCCCTTTGCATTTTGTTCTTTTTATTGCACCAGTCAGGGAACTTTATTTCCACACACCTCGTGTGTGTAAGTGTAAGTGTTTTCAGTGTCTAACGGCACCAGGGGTTTCCCCCATCTCCGCATTGCTTTTATTGTGGGTGTACCAGTTCACTGGGAAGGCCAGAGATTTAAAAGTGTATGGATTATGGAAGTGTGGTGTTTTGTACCGTTGTTCCTCTGGCCATTTAGCCGCTGGACCTCTTCTGAGGGCCAACGTTGCCCCACTTACGCCCCGTGGAGGCAGACCAGGTACCCGATAGTCTTTAGTTCACTCTGGCAGGTCCTGCCACCTAATTTCCTGAGATTTCAGTGGCTAGGACCTTAAAAAAAAAAAAAAAAAAAAATTTTTTTTTTTTTTTTACACATATATGTATATATGTGTGATATCTCTCGATTGCGTAGGGTGATGTCGCTTGAATAAGGATAGACCGAAATATGGGGGTAAGTTAATTTGGATTCATTGAATTTATGTGTGTGGGGGAATTCGCTTGTGTAAAGATAGAGGGGGGGAGAATGAAGACTGGGGGGTTAATGGAGGAAGGATAAGGCCAATAGAGTAGGAAGCCTCAATTTGGTGTCAGCAGGGCATGCCCATGCCCTGCCAGAAGGAAGAATGGGGGTGGCGTGGAGAGGAGGAAACAGTATGACCGTCTCCACCCCCCCCTGCCGGGGTGGGATAGAAAGGGCCGGACAAGGGAGCCGGCACAGGTCGCCAATATGGCGTGTGTGCAGCCTGGCTGCAGAGTGGTGGCTAAGCCAGCAGGTTCAGGACAGTATCACAACACTGGCCCCACCAGGTGGTACATCCAGGGACAAGGTCTCTACTGACTTGTTCACAGATCGGTTGAATGCCGGTGTTGGTCATGGGATCAAGGTCTCATCCAGTTTGGTCGTGGTCATGGTCCTTCTATTTCCATTTTGGGTGGTCATTGTTGGTATGTGGTCACTTTCACTGTTTATTCTGTTATCTGGGCGTCGATGCAGTGTTGTCACTCCTGCATATGGTGATTGTCACATTCTAGGATAGTTCGTTGGGTAAATTACATGCGCTGTCGGTCCAGCTGACAGGGTGTTCGTGTTGTGTATATATATATATATATATATATATAAATAAAATAATTGTCAATTGTCTGACAATTATTTTATTTCATTCCACATCGCAGAATGGAGGCCTTCTCATCAAGTTTCTCAGATTAAGAGCCTGAGGGGGCATAGATTCAAATTGAGGAAAGACAGTTGTAGAATAGATGTGCGGAAATTTGCCTTCAGTCAGCAGATAGTTTATTGCTGGAACAAACTTCTATCTCTGTATTTTGCAAGTTGATGGCTTAAATACATTTAAAGCTGATCTGGACAAGCATTTGAAGTGAATAGATGGGTGAAATGGGAGGGTTTTGGGGGGGGGAGGGGCTGATGCTGCATAAGCTTACTTTCTTGCGTCGTATGCCTCAACTAATGCTAAAGTCATGTTGAGGGAAGATGCCATAATCTGCCACGCTTGTCCAGTGCGGGTTGGCAGATCAACCGTATTTAGCAGTCAGCAGCTATAGCATATATAGCCCCTGACTGTTAATATTTCTACAGTTGTAACACGCTGTATGGATACAGATCTGTACTCCGAAGTGATCTTTCCAATTTATTCCAGAGGTGCTCAATTGTATTACGCCTCTCTCATCCACAAGCTGTTTTCGACCTTTCTAATAGCAGTTTGACTGAAGGTTATTCAATTATTATACCAATCTGAATGTAAATGAGAAGTAACTGTTTGAAAACCTCAGAAGGGTTGCAGTTTCTGAGATATATACAGGCGTGTCCCGTGCCGACTGCCATTCCAAGGTCAAAGTCGCTTAAACCTTTCGGGAATTGTTGTACGCAGGATCCCTACTCATCTGCCTTCCTTCTTTATACATCGCGATGCTGCTGCTAATGAAGTAGCACTCCATTTCTTGAAAAGGGTAGGTGTGCCTAAAAAGTGGCCACCCACTGTATTACTCAGTAAAGTGTATTTGATCTTTTATATCGTAAAACTCCACCTTCATGTAGTGTTTTATGTTTTAGAATTCTTTATTTATTTAGGTATCGTTTTAATGGATAATCTGTTTCTTTCCTGAGTGGGTACGTGATTTAAGAGATCGAAGAATGAGAACTTGAATAACCGACAAATTGGATTCAAATGCGGTTTCAATCTGAAATTGCAACCGCATTTGAATCCAATTACTGAATCAATGGATAAAACTGCCAATTAAAACTATTATTGTAAAGGATTGCTATGTTTACGCAAAATCGATTTGCCCTTTCCTAAGATTTAACTGAATCCCTTCATTTCTGACATCGCTGCTATAAATGAACACCAGCATATTTTTTTTTCTGGCGGCACACAAAACGAAGTGTTTAAAATCTTAGACAGACATTAAGCACTGTATTCTGTCTTCAAAAATTGTTAAAAATCAAATGACACAAATTTAAATGGAGTTTTCAGTTAGGTCATTTCAACTAGATAAACTCGGGTCAAAATTAGGTTATTTCGATTAGAGCAAATGTAACTCACACTGTGATGTGCCAATATGGCGTGTCTCTTAGTAGTTTGTAGTTGCAGATCTTTTAATTATTCTACCATAGAAACTAATCGTACATTTCCAAGACCGGTAAGCCATCAAGACAATTTCTGGTTGTTTATTTTTTCAACCCAAAAAGGGTGAATTAAGTCTGAAGATGGAAAAGAGATCTAAATAATTTTTTTTAATAATTTTAATGCTGCCTATGTATATGAAGTCATTTGCTCTAAAAAAAAAGATCACGCTAAAGCTATAAATAAAATGAAGAGGGTTATATAGTAATAATCATATAGTGCAAGAAAGCCACAGGCTTCTGATGCACTGGAAAAAAAAAACAAGTAGATAAAAAACCACTAATTATATGCTTCCCTCTGAATTTATACAAACTGTCAGCCTCAACTATCCGTGAGAGCAACTTATTCTAACTATCACCGACTCGCTGGCTAAAAGAAAACTTCCTACAATTTAATCTAACCTCAAGCTCTGTAATTTGAATTTATGACCCCTAGTTCTGTATTTCTCTATAACAATGAAAATTCTGCCTTCATTCATTTTACTAACCCCTCTCAGAGGCTTATAAAACTTAATCAGGGGACTTCTGAGGTGCCTAGTTTCTAAGCTCTGCAGCTCACATAACCGGAATCTTTCCTCGTACGGTCGCCCTTTTGCCTATTTCACCATCCGAGTTGCCCGTCTTTTGACCATTGGTCCGTATTGTAACTCCCAGATCTCGTTCCTCCTGCTCTGTTTTTAATTCAACCCTGTCAAGTGTATAATTCATTTGTGGGTTGCTATTCCCCAAGTGTATGACCTTGCATTAAGCGGCATTAAAACATAGCTGCCATTTCTTTGACCATCTTCCAAGTCCATTCAATTCATCCTGAAGGAGCGCTGCTAAACACTGATCATTAAGAAATCTGAAAATCTTTAGGTCATCTGCAAATTTTGACATCACGCCTTCTATCCCATCGTCGATATCTTTTATGAAAATGAGAAACAATAGTGGCCAAAGAATCGATCCTTGGGGAACCTACCCTCCTGACCTTACACGAAACTGAAGAATATCCATTAATCACAATCCTCTCCCTTCTGCCACCCAGCATTCAATCTTAGAATCTTACCAGTAATTCCCAACCTGTTCAAGCTTATACAGTAATGTCTAATGAGGGACCGAGCTGATTTTAAAACCAGTTAATACACGGGTTTTAAAATTCAATAATAAGACAATGTTGGTCTGTTGTGGGTATGCTCAAATAGGCTTAAAACGTGGTGGGATTATTGAAGAACAATGTTTGTGGAAATATCTGTAAACACACAGACACCTCACTGTAAATCATGCTAAGGCCTGTGATGAGTAGGGATTATCCCAAGCCTAAGAGTGCTTATATCCTACTGGAAACAGAAATGTTTTGTTATGGGATTTTGAATCGAATACACTCACATTATTCTAAGACGTAATTTGGCCATTGTAGCCTTGAGCCATCATGTCTAATTTCCGATAACAATAAAGAGTATGCTAAACTAGGAGGAATTTATGTATTTATCAAGTATACTAATTACATTATCTTATTTACCCCACCGTATGACTAATATAGGATTCCGATAGTTAAAATTACGCCAAATTAATTAAAATTTAAACTGCGGTATTTTTGCCAATCATGGATCACAAAATGCATTACTCACAGCTGATACAAAAACTTTTGTATTAGCTGTGAAGTATATATTTTTGTGATCGACGTATGGGTAGAAAGTTTGGAAAAGATGAGCTAATCAGTGTGAGTCGAATTGGATTGAATAAGTCGTGTCTTAATGAGACACGGCTCACTCGATCCAACGATTTAAATAGTTCTATCTCCAGAGAATATTGTAAGCTTGTAACCTTTCTTGTCATAAGCAATCACAAATACTGGTTCCTCTGCGTCGAAAAACTTCTTATTGTTCTCACATCTTGGATAATGCCCTTAAAGCATTTCCAACGCTCCTAGATGCTGTCCAAAAGAGGCGAGTCAGGTTAATCAATGACCTAGATCTCTTAAAAATATTTCCACTCTTTATCTCATAGACGTTCAGTTTCTGGTTCTTGCCTTTTCTATAGATACTTCCATGGGTCTCTGTTCTGGTGAACTGACATCTGTAATTCTCTGTCGTGTTGAGCGGCAACTAATCCCAGTGTTCGCTTACCCGTTGCTCTTTGGTGAACTGTGGTGAAATGAGATCCAGTCTTCTATTATTCTCTAAGATTATATATTTGCGCTCTTTAGTTTTTGTCTGTCTTGTCAAGAGGAAGAGATCTTCCTTATTCATTTTACTCAATCCACCTAGCGCTTTATAAATCTCAGTCAAAATTTCCCTCAGATGTCTAGTCAAAAACTTTGCAGTCCGCAATTTCTAAGTCTTTATTCATATGTATCCTGTTAAAGCGTATTCATACGAATGCTTTTTACAGGATTTTAATTAAAATAATACTTCTTGAAATGTATGTTAACTAAATTTAAAAAAATGCAACGCGGTAATTTGTGGATGGATCCTAGAGGAACAAGCTCCAGTTTGCTTTTGTGAAAGTTAACACCTCAAACCTGTTCAACACAGCAGGTCGTATGAATTCCAGATCTTTCATTGATATCTATGAACTGGCAAAGTTCCAAAATCGATATTAGACAGCAGTGCAAAGAAAATTGAAATCTGCTTACAACGTGTTTGTTGTTTTCTAAGTAGATATTCTTATTATGACTGTCTTCTTCATCGCGGTGCTCGCCTGGAATTATTTATTACACAGGATTTATGCCAAGTTTCATTAATTTACCAAGCAATGTGAAATGATATTGTAGATCAATTTATATCGCAATGGTGCACACTTATTCTCTAACAAAAACGGAACTTTTAATTAGTAGTCATAAAGGAGATGGCCATTTGCTGTTTGAGAACTTTCATTTGAGGATTAATTTCCAAACTTATAATTCAAAATGCTCAGATACCGTTTTCAGTAGGCTAACAATGCTATATGTATTTCTGTAGAGGAAATTGGTTCAAATGTTGCCACATGAATTCCGTCCTAAACAGAGACCACGCTTTCAATAAAGACAATTAATTAGCAATGGAGTTTCTCTAGTCGGCTTGTCTGTTTTTTTCTGGAGAAAACAACTAGATGATCTTGCTCTCCTCGCCTGATACTGACTGACTCAGGCTAGTGATTGCCAAAGCCCATAAAATTCCTCACATCACTGACGGGGTTCGAACCTGAGCCTTTTCCATCTCATAGGGAGGACATTAACTTAATCATTGTGCTACACGCGAAGACACACGTTATATTAAAATAAAGGCTCCATATGTTGAAGAACAGTTGAATTTTTTGTTATAGTTTAATTACGTTTTGCTCTAGCACAAAATAATCGCTGCCTACTAAATTTATAAACGATTTTTAATTAAAGATCAAAAGACTTTCAGCTTTATCAATTTCATTTCCACAGAATTATAATGGACTTTACTGATCATGAATATACGTATATGTAAAGTGCTCCGCTCCTGTTTGTGGCGATGTGAATATTTTTTTTAAACAGCCCCGGTTGAATAGCCCTCGACACCTGATGATGGAAATCTCTTATCTCACTTCCTTCTGTATGCCAAGAGTTCTGATGAATTTGCCATTGATTTTTCTTTAGTCCATTAATTTTCGCGACTAGCTATGCAGGGCAACAGTGCTGAATATCAATTCATTCATCAAGAGTTTGCACCAGCCAACTGTGTGTGTGTGTGTGTGTGTTGATGTTTAAAACACCTGCAAAGAGATCGTAGAGAACTCTTTTTGTTGTTATTTTGGAGGAGTCATTTTTAAAACAGCGCAAATATTGAGTTTGTAGAAGAAAATTCACCAGTCATTGTAAAGGATAGAATGAGAGAGAGAGCGCCAGAGAGAGAGAGAAAGATTGGTTAGAAAAAATGTAATTTTTCTGATATAATAATAGAAGCAACCGAGTGGATTAACTGCATGCGGATGACATTCTCTTCCGCACTCTAGCACGGAAATCTCTGTAAAATACTTCAAATAATCTGATAGTCTGTACATACTGATTGCATTGCTGCATTTTAAACTAGACAGGAACTGTAATTAAAATTATAATTAATATTTTCCGGAAATCTCACCATAAAATTAGCAGAAGATAACTTTCACTCAAAGTTCAAGTCCACTGATACAAAGAGGAAAGAGGATGCAGGATTTGAACAATCGTAAGCAAAAACATACGGCATTTTCGTTTTAAAACTTTCCAGAGATGCATTATACTCGTAATAAAGTATATCTGTATGGATTTGCTCTTTATATTCGTTTTATAAAATATGTTTCGATATTTAAAATACGAAACGCTTTAATAATAATAAAAATAATTGCAGTTTGATTTTATTGATACATTTTCAGGGTTTTTTGTTTCAAAAATCATTTTATTTTCAGTTAAAATTCTCTTTATTAATTTACTTCTGTCCTATGCGAGTTCACAAGTATCGTCATGTCCAGACTGATCAATGCAGTTCAGCAAAAGGAGCGATCTAAGGAGAGACCAGGAAAGCTCTAAAGACACTGGAGACAGAGGGGTGGTCAGTTTGTCATAGAAGGACTTAATTATCGTTGTCTTATTTATGTTATTCTAGACCAGAGCATCTAATCAATTTATCTATTTTTTTCCGAGGTAAATAGAAAGGGTTGTCGTTGCTGTAGTTGGGTTTTAGGAGCACCAGCGACTAATGCCGTATTGATCCGTGCATAATATTTGTAAATTGCGTGTGTCCTATGATTGAATTTCGGTTTGCTGGACGAAAAACCACGCTACCCTCAGGCAGACAGACAAACTCAGCCACGTTGTGAAAAAGAGCCCATAAAAATTCCTCGTTTCATTGACGAGATTCGAAACCAGGTATTTTTCACTGGGGAGGACGGTGATTGTAACCACTGTGCTATCTGCAAGGGCACTATGAATATGAAAGTAATTTTTGGCTATAATTCAGATTCATTTTACTTAATTTAAAAATATTTTTTTTTACTATGAATCAAAATGGACTAAGCAAGTGGCAGGTGTAGATTAGTTGGGATCATAAGATACTGTGCGATTTTGAGTTTCCTTTTCTACAATTTTTTTTTTCATATTTGGTTGTATATTTCAATGGTCTGGTTCTTTAAAATATTGGGGACCCTAGCCACCATTACAGAAAAGCGTTTCAAATTGATTTCATCGGCCTTTAAACAACATAAAGAACAAATGAAAACATTTCCAATTAGATTTTGAACATATAAGACACAACAGCGAAAGATAAGAAACCATGATTATTTGGAAGAAAACAAGACATGAAAAATGAAAGGTACAGATTTTTCTACTTGCGATGGAGAAAATATTGTAGTTTTGTATGTGTAAGTAATATTTGACAACTATGTGAAAAGGCCAGCATCTTTATGGACTGAACTTGTTGATGCTGCACGATTCATTTATTTTCAGTTATTCACCGAGCACATATCTCACGATGGGATTTATATTCAATTGCATCTCATTCATTATATCCCATTATTATTAGACAGGAAAACGAAAATGAAGAGCAACAGAAAATATGAAAACGTGTTTGAACTATTAAAACAGAAATGTTTTGAAAATGGGTTAGATTTCAATCGAAATTTATTTCTATTGTTTCAAATGTAAATAGCTTAAGAAGGAACTGCGGAATTCATTAACATATTAATACACAGAGTGAATCAAAAAATGCCAAAAAAAAAGACTAACTCAGCATGAAATAGCTCTGTTTTAATAAATATATGGAAGGAACTATTACACGATATGATATAAACGCCCTCAGGATAACAAAGACTACGGCTATAATTTATGGACCGATTGAGCAGTGAGCGCGATAAATAAAGCACGAAATAGAGATAGTCAATTTGTCCATGAAGCTGACGTAGAGTTTGATTTCCTCTACCAAATACACCCCCTGCATTGGCTCCTCGTGTCGAGTAGTATCGATTAATGAAGAATGCTGGTTGGACAGTTGATCGGTTGTTTTAGAATAAGCGCTTAGGCAGCTAAGGTCATGAGGAAACGGCCTTAGCTAACTATGAGTAACTTAGAAGAGATATAACAGATGAATTCGTACATTCTAGAAGCGGATTGCCTGTTTTGAAGTTTCCTAACCAGAGAATCGGACCTGGATCTTTTTCCATAGAATGTGGAATAACAGCGTCGCAGCCACTGTGGTGGCGCCAAGGATAGTCGATGGTGAAGGAAATATCCTCAATTGGTAACACATCGAAGTTTTATAATTAACACCATTAATGCGTCATCAATGTCTACTACAGCGTACTAGACATTCTCTATGAGATTGACGAATGGAAAATTCTTGTCCAATATAAAGAAGGTAAAGCAAGTATACGTTTCTGAGATCTCTTCCTGATACCTAAAATTCATTAATATTTACCTTATGAAGTCGTTAAAGTCTGTTTGTCCATTGTGTCATCCCAGTTCTTGCGTCGTCATCCTAGATCAAGCAGGCTGTTAATTTGCCCTGGGATTTAAAAGATGAGGGTTGCTGAATCTTTTGCTCAATGAATCCTTTACAAAATTCTCTTGTAAACAGTCTTTCAAGATAATTTTTAGGGAAGAAAACTAAACTTTCTTCAGAATCCTTTAGTTATGCTAATGTCAGTTGTCCTATAACGTTATCATCAAAAATTGGCATATTTGCCAGAAATTATACGGATAACTACATGCTGATGAATACATTCCTTGAAGAACACAAAGTGGAAATCCATCTCTTGTTCACTGTTGACATACTGAAATCGTAAAACACATTAGTTAATCAACTGAACAGCATCTAAACAAATGGCAAAGTCGGCTTTAAACTAAGTTGACTCTTGAAAAGAATCTCCTTTGAAAACAGAAATGCTGTGATGAATATTCATAATTTCATACGCATGCTTTTAAATGATCTCTATTATGTTTTATTTATTCTATTAGCCACTAACAAGTAACCAATTAATTTCCTTTATATGTTCATCAGTATTTTCCCTATAATACTTCTCTCCCTCTTTCTTTTCCTTACTCCTATATCCATATATTACAGGTCTTTAAATGCGATAAGCATGCTTCTTTCACTGATAATATCCTGTCTCCATTCCTCCTCCTATGAGCAAGGCTGCCATAGCAACAGCGCCCTTCTATGTACCTACAGTTGTGTAAGTGTCCGTGTTTACATAGCCTACTTTCCACCCCGGCATGCAAGTAGAATCGATATAGTAATAAGCTACACGGCGATTTCGCCCTCGGTGCATCATTTAAATATTCCCGTCAAAATAGAACCTTCCACGTGCATGTACTCTAATAGCATTTTCTTCTTTTAAGAGTCGGATGGATTCCCTAAGTCACCAAATATAAATATTAAGTTTAAAAACAAATATGAAGTTATACGTACGCGGCTTTGGTCATTTTTTGAGACTGGAATTAGTTCTCGAACTGGATTTGAATTTGAACACGTTATTAACAATTGTGAACTCCTACCTTGAGAGTTTTGCTGATCCTTTATTTCAATAATTGATATAGTAATGAAATCAAAGGATGCGTTCATGTTTTATGACAATTTTTCTATCAATATTTTAATCAAATTTTTATGCAAAAATTTTAGGTAATGGCATAGATTATTTTAAGCCCAAGTTTCGAGCAATTAGTAGAAGAATGTGAAATTATGCGAGGACTTTTTTGAATCTGGCAAAAAATCGATATTTGACGATCACTCATATTTTCCCATTGTAAATAAAGTGGCTTTCCGATTATGCTTTGAATTTTAGCAAACTCAAACTCTCCTCTTCGGCCACTTTGGCAGGTAATTTATTCCAATGATCTACGACACGCTGCCTGTAGGTAAACGTCATGTGAGCCAGCCTTTTGTTACTTTCTAAGATTTATATTTTCACTCTGTTTTCGTGTCTCTCCTGGCAGTGAGATTACAGATCCCTTCATGAACTTATTTCAAGTGTGGTCTCTCCTAATCTATTGGGAGAGACCAAATGTGGTCTCTCCTAATCTATTGGGAGAGACCAAATGTGGTCTCTCCTAATATAAGGACTAATGACACTCTTTGTTCCTTTTGTTTCTAATCTTCATTAATGACCTTGAGGGAGGAAGTAAGGGAAGAGCTGTCAAAATTTGAACTGATGATTTGAAATTCAGAGTGCGGTTGCTGACCAAAATATTCTGTGCTTCTAAAGTATTTGGATGGGTTACAAATATGATTTGAAAAAGGGCAATTGAGAAATAACGCTACTAATGTCTTGCATTTGGAACAGCTCAAAGGTAACTAACCGACAAAGGAAGGAGAGGAATAGTTGAAGGCGGTTGACGGGTTACGATATAATCAAAAATGGTGTGCTAGCAGTGACTTATCGGACCTATGCTTCTCTGTCCATCTGCTTCCATCGTGTGATGAACTTCAAGAGAAAAGGAAACAGACAACCTATGCGTTTCCATTCTCCCTTAGGTAATTATCCAGCTGAACTTTGAATTTCCCCAAACTCTCAGCCTCTACCACCCATGTAGGTAACTTATTCCAGTAATTTATAACTCGCTGGCTAAATTAATTTTTTTTGCAATTCAGTCTAAACATTTCCCCCCGTAACTTGAAATTATGGCCACTAGAGTTTAAAACTAGCGTATTTTAGAAAAATATAGTTTCACACTGACTTTTGAAAATATCCATTTTTTTAATAATATTCCATTTTCTGTATTGCTCTTTTTGCGTTTTGTGTATCTTCCTCAGAATTTAGAAATATTATTATAACCAAATAATACGAATGTTATTATCATTTTGTAATAATGGCGGAGTTTTTAATATATTTATTAAATGTAAAAAAAATAATAATTAACTGCAAATGTAAATAACAAAAATTATATTCATTTCAAAAAATTAGTGGTAAAGCCTGCAACCCCTCTTCCGTGACAATCCCATTTAGCAGTTTATCTGTTTTGGCCCCTAGCCAGAAAAGGTTGGACGCCTCTGCCCAAAGTCAACCGTCTGCAACTCATCTACTTGGCCCTTTTCCCTTCCTCAGTTGCCATTTTTCACACCATATTTGTAACCAATAAAATCTTTTTGAAACAGTATAATTTTGGTCAATAACTACCCTTTCAACTTTCATATCATTAGTGCAAACTTTGGCAGTATGCTATACATTCTCACATCAATGTCACTAATCAACATTACAGACAAGAGGAGCCCACAACATCGCTGAGGGACTCCAGCGATATGTATTTTTTGCATCCAGTTCGTTGGTCCCTTAATCATAGTAACCTATTAGATTGGTTAGACAAGACTGCCCCTTAACAAATTCATACTGTGATTGCAGTATAATTGCATGCGTCCAGATGGTCCTGCATTATTTCTTTAACCAGTGATTCCATTATTTTCCCTGGAACAGACGTTAAATTAACAGGTCTGTAATTATGTCACCTTGTGATCCTCCTGTATGAATTGGGGATATACATTGCACGTCTCCAGTCCACAGCATCTCCCCGAATCAAAGGATGCTGTTAAAATTATGGCTAAATGTTTGCTTACCTCTTTTACTGGCACCCTTAATATAACTGGATAGATTCCATCCACCCTAAGTGCCTTCTTTATATCTATCTTCAATAATTTCTCCTCCACTTTCATTTCAGTTATCACAAAGTCATTTAGCTCCTCGTTACAGCTTGATAAACTTCTGGCACTCCTATCCTAAACAATTCTTAATGTGTAAATACAGATGGAAAATAGCTATTCAAATTGTCTGCAACCTGAGCAGGGTCATCAATACCCATAGACCTCAAATGGCCCAGTATGATTTAACCCCCTTCTTCTACTGTTAATATAAGCATAGAAGTCTTTGATGCTTTTCATTGCATTCTTTGCCAGACACTTCGCATGATGTGCCTTAGCTTGCCTAACATCCTTTGTGAATTTGTGACAAACTAATTTATTTCTACATAGGCTTTTGTATTACTTGATAATTTATATGAATCCCTTCCACTTTTCTTCTTCTCTCACGTGTCTCAACAATTCATCTGACATCCATTTTGGTCTAAGCCTTGAACAGCATTTCTTCGTTGTATGAAAAACCTAGTAACTTCTTTGGTTACTTCCCAGAAATCAATATCAGTGACATTTAAGCCCCTTGTATTCTCTCTCTCTCTGGTATGCTCGAATAAATGCAGTAAGTCAATCATTCAGTTATTTCACGAAGATCCCACTTTGTGTATAGCCATTCTACGTTTATAAAAGGTAAATTAAAGTCACCCCTAACGAGGTAATCACACTTGCATATTTAAATTGCCTAAAGAGATGTATCTTCATCATTCTCTCCTCAGTACACTACACCGACGCTCTCATCTTAGCAAAGTCTACCATCTTTCCTTTACCACTATTAAAACTGTGTTGATTTATTGAGAATTTCACTGTTCAAAAGAGCAGGTAAATTAACGAAAAGTTTTCTGAGTGTCATAATCTTGTTCTATCTATCGCAAGATAACTGTATAATTCCAATATTTCATATTCGAGTATTAATTAAGAATAAGACAGAGTTGAGTCAGTGTCCGGTTTCAAGGTTCATCTAAATACGTGCTATGGCAAATATTCCAGGGTTGACGTTATCAGTATTTTAAAACTGAACCTACTTGAGTTACCTTGAAAGTGGCTTGAACAATTCAGTATGAAATCATTCTCTTCCGCTATGATTGGAAGCATTTATGGATCACTTTACTGATATCAATTAACTGTTTTTTTTTTTGTTCCCTAAGAAATTCTCACCGATAACGCTGTGTGAGATGATACGTTATTAGTTATGATTATTGGTTATTGTGTAAGGCTTTAGGCTATATTCCACTTTTGTAATATGCTATTCTATGGTCAATTTGCTGCTTTGTTGATTGAAAGACCCGAGTTTCTGTTAAGAAAAACTATGCTATCCTCGCCTAAAACCGACTAACTCAGCCACGTTGCGAAAAAAGACCTATAAAAATTAATCGTGTCATCAACGGGATTCGAACTCAGGATTTTTCCACTCGATGTGGGGAGGGCGGCCATTATGCCAACTGTGCTACCTATGAGAGCATTAGCGAGGCAATTTCTGAATGAAGAACGGATCCTAGAACACATTTTGGTTCTTTGGAGGAAGCCCAGCGGTTCCAAGCTGAGTACATCAAACTCGACATCGGTAAGCCAGTTCCAGAAATGGTACCAGTCACGGTCGAATGGAATAAATTCTTCCAAAGGGACTACTTTGAAGAGTAAAAGCAAACAATTGTTAAGTTTAACTTTAACTTGTACCTGTAAAATTATCTTATCTTTATAAATTTATCTGTATAATAGCAAATGTTCTTGGTGAATTTCCAGACAGTGTACTTTTCATTAACATTTATAAGCATTTGTAACCTTTTAAAATACATGCAAGAATTTCTATCAGATTCCGTAAATGAATTTACCTCAATCATATTGCACTGATAGTGGTGGGATTCAGGGTCGGGACCGGGCTGCAGCGTTTCTGAGAAAAGCCTCGGATGTCATTCTCCTCTTCTTGACCCTCGCTAATGCTCTCAGTATCCCGGATAAATCCCCACCCTTCACAATGATCTCCTTTCAGTGGCTGCTCGTTCATGTGGTTTATGCTTTTCTAAGGATTCCTTAAGGTAGTCGGCGAGGACTAGTGTCTACCAAGTGGAAAGGTTTAAAAGAAGATTCTGGTTCTTAAATGAAGGAATTTGGATCTCGCACTGAGTCGATCTCGAATTTTTCACAGGAAGCGCCCATGTTCAACCTCACAAAACAGACAAATCAACCTTCACAACTCATGCAGTTTACGAGCGTAATATAATTATTTTCAAAATAACAGAAAAAGCTGCAGAAACTGAATGAATGATAACAATATATGTTATTCGTTTTAAATAAAAGGCAAAGATTTTCATTTAGAAACAACTTTGAATTCTTTAAGTTAAAAATTGGCAACTATGATTACTCTCTTAATAAGCTGAGGCAACGTTGCAATTAATCGGTATTTGTTAAAATAATGTAGTATTTCAGTTGAAATATTAAATTAGCTTTTTCTAACGTAATGAGATAGAACGTTAATAAATATAATTTTGGTTATATGCTACAACAAACAATTCTGTTTATAAAATGTTTCTAAAATCAAAAAAAAAAATATATATATACAGAATAACGGGATCATTAATTTAATATTTTAATCAAGAGTGCTTTGTTACTATGAAGGGATTTTTATAAAAGATATTCTTCACATTCATTTAAAAAGAAAAGAAAACTTCGAGGTGCTGTATGCAGTAGTGCCTTGCATAAGTGAAAACAGCATTTTCATTACCAAGTTATTGAGAACCATACGAATGGATTTGTAAGAAGAATAGCCTGGCATAAATAAAGTAAAAAAATAGAAAAAAATATTGTGATCTGTAAAAAAAAGAGAATGGAGATGGAGAAGGTATGGACCATAGATTTTTTTTCTTGATTGTTTCCTTCTATACTTCAACGAATCCGTTTTTAAAATCCCCATTTAAAATTCACTATTCATCTATAAAATCCTTTCTATACTGTCCAGGACAGGCAACACACAGATAATTACAAGCCTTCTGTGCAGTCACATTTTATCGTGAGTTAGTTTATAAAAAGTGTGGGCACTGCAAAAAAAGTTCAATTTTCTTTGGTGTTTTTTTTATGTTGAAGCTCGGCTATTATCTCATCCATCATTATTCATGCATATACATTCACTTACCTGGAGTGTAGAACAACGCAAAGGTTAGGAACTAATTCGGCCCTTTATATAAGTTTTTCTAGGCTGTTTATTTTATAAAAATATAACTGATATAGAGATGAAAATTATATAATCGGTTGTTTACTTAAGGATCTGTATATGATGAACCCATGGCATTTCGGAATAGGCTCTTCATTAAAGGCCCTTTCATTCCTTTTAATGCGGGCTGCTCATATATAAGGTCTAATTTATGTACAAGAATAGTCTGCGTAGTACGTAGTTTGATATAGAGCTGTTGTCTTTATCAGACTTCGTTTAGTTTTAACAGATGACCACAGCCCCGAAAGATAATTAATACAACATTCGCGAACTTATCTATCTGAACATCACATTAGAATTTATTTGTTTATCCTTGATTCTATAATACAAATTTTTGTATAAGAATTTATTAAGATGCGTAGGCACCTCTTTTTTTATTTTATATTTTGGTTTAACAGGTTGTAGGATCATTATAGACAACGAACTTAGGTTTATACGTTTTATTATTGTTATACGAGGGTGGTTTACTTACATATGATTGAGATTTTATAAAATAATTCTCTTTCGTACACTTGTAGTATTAGGATCAAATTATGGGTACTTTGACCGACTAAAATTGGCCAACCTATTGTGAGATGCCACTGTATGCGAGAACGTTACATCGAGGTTTCGTAGTAACGATACTTGCTGATACATTGAACCCTTTGTACATTGTACTTCCTAATTAACATAGGTGCTTTCTTTAGCTGGCAACTTGCCACATAGTAAATACCTCTCATTTGTTAATCACATGTTCTCAAGAGATCGCTGTTCAGAAAAACTTAATCAGTTAATCCGTTGATGATCCATCCCGGGTCTCTCTCCAGGCAGAATATGTTAATTAAAATTCCTTCTTTACAAAGGAGAAGTTTGCCTCCTAATGATGAAAGTGATAACAGCTGCGGTTTGTTATTTTTTGGTGCATTCTGTTCATTAAGAATGTGTTTACTGTTTGTTATATCATTAGCCTTAATTATCTCTTTCATTTTCATATTCAGTAAAAGTTGATATTGCAGTGTTGACTGTCTTAACTATATCTGTTCTTCTTGTGAAGCCTCCAAGAAAATTAGTGTCAGCACTAAAATATGAATATTACTCATTGGAATATATCGTCGATAACATAATCAGTTAATTTTTACTGAGAAAGTGGCAATGCTGTGTCGAAAAAGATATCTAATTATATTCTTCATTTTATCAAACACTAATGACGTTTTTCGTAGTAATGTTAAATTTATTTTCCTGCTTTTCATCCCTCAAAGGAGGCAACCAACCACGGAACACGCTAACATGTCTAGGGATTGAAGTCTCCTAGACCAACCGTTGCTTGTTCGGAGGTCAGCTTTCGGAGTGGTATGTTTAATTTTAAGGGCTAATTCACACACTGCGAATCTGTGTGTTCCAGGATCGATCAGTATGTTCTGCAATCTTAGAAATACGGAATAACTCACTGGGAAACTCCTACCCTTACTCCTGAGATCGACTAACTAGAACTCTGTTGAAGAGAGGGTTTAAGGATTCCTCCAATCTCCAACAGGATTTAAGTCCAGACCTTTCAGAACGGACGGCAAGTGACGAACCCATTATGCCCTCATGAAGGACTCTAACGACTGACAAATGTGTACACAGTTTTGGGCAATATTTTGAATGATGTTACCATACAGTTCTGATTCAGCCCAAGGATCTGAACAACATGGCAATATTGGTATGGCTTCGCATTTCACTTATCGAATTGCATTTCAATGTTTGCCAGAAAACCATAGTTTTTAATGACCATTGCCTTGAAAGATCCTTTCTGAACGGGTAACACCTTTCATTGGCTCATCTCCTACAATACACAAATAACTATTTTCAGTTCAAGCACCTCGGAATGGAAGAATCGTGGTTTCAAAAAAATTAACTGTCTACTGCTTCTTATTCTCTTCACAGAGAAGAAAAGAAAAAAAAGTAGTCTGTAATTTTCCAGCAAAGATAAATACAGATTGTTTCGATTAATGTGACTGAGTTTCTGCCTTATATTATCTATCAATGTCAGTTTATATTTTCTGCTAAACAGCTGCAAATACTGGTGGAAAATTCACTCGACTCTCCAGACTGCCTGCCTTCCTACAAAGTGTATAACTTTGCTCTTGAAGTGCATCCACACTTTGTATCTTCCGAGAAAAGGCATTTCTCTCGACATTACCCAGGGAATAGTTTTCCGGATCTCATCAAGTACTGTAATTACTAAGATAATTACGAACCTTACCGGAAAGAAAATTATACCGCCTACAAGAACAGAAATCGTCAAAAGGGAAGGTGTTTTATCCCAGAGGATCGATTTATCTATTGCTCAAGTGATCTTCCACAGCGTCTCTTGAAATTGCTCACTTTTCAAAACATTAGCTAATTTGCCTACATTTCCACGATTTTCATGGTGTTTTCATGAATTGCTATGCAACTGAAACTGTTTGTATGAAGCATCTGTATACATTTTAAATGATTTGTTAATTAGACCAAAACTCTGCGGTTACCAGAATGTTATAGTCCATGTCCTTTTACACCGCCTGGGCTATAACTTGGTCTCGTTTCAAAGAACTTTCATACGTATATTTTACAATATGGCGGAGTTGGTCGGTGTGTGGTGATAAATGTCGAAATTATGGAAACTGGTTCTGCCGTAAATTAGGCCCTCAAAACAAGAAGATCGACTGTACAAGACACACTGTTTATAAAAATATATTGACGCTCATTGCCTTAGACGCATATCACAAACAATCCAATCTGCTATGGGTGCAAATTTGGGGACTCGTACTAATACTTTTACTGAACAATTGGGTCTACACCACCATCCATGATAAATTGCAGTGCAGGAAGGTCGCTCTTTTGGGCAGCACAGTTATTAGAATCGCCGTCCCCCCCACAACGGGAGGAAAAGAATTGAATTCGAGTCACGTTGACGACTTGAGGAATTTCTATGGGCCATTTTTACAATGTGACTCAGTTAGTCGGTCTCAAGTGAAGGTAGCAAGAGTTTTTTCCCGGAAACTGGGGTGTTTCGTCCAACAAACGAAAAATCGATCCCAGAACACATGCAATTTACAGAGAGTATACACGCAGAAATATGGCCTTAGTTGCTGATACTCCTAAAACTCTGCTGGAACAGCAGGGAGGTCTATTCACAATGCCTTTCCATGAACAGAAGTGTTTGAAAAAAAGGGTTGTACCCGCAGCACCTAATAACTTCTTGGATCGCATAAAGACTGATGATAAAACATAGGGCCGACGCATTGAACCAGCTAGCAAGCAAGGCCTAGGCATCATGCAGTGGAAATACCAGCCTTCACCATTGCCTAAATATTCAAGAATTGCGAAGCATTCAGAGGGTTATGCTCAAGTCGATATTCGATTCACAGGTATTTATATTGTGCTATTTTTTGTGTAGAGTTAGAACAGCCAACTCTCAAAGTTATCCATTTTATATTGGTATTTTTTTACCAATTATTGGTAAAAAAAAAACAATTCTCATTGATTTATCTTCGTAAAATTGAAATTTGATTCGATCTTTCTACAGTGACAGTTTAAAAAAAAAAAACAAGCCGTACAACAGTATATCAAAGCAGACCACTATAATATTAAATATCTTTTTTATCGAATAACTGAAGTGTAGAATATTATAAAGTATTTTCTGTTCTTTTTGAGAACATTATGAAGAGTGGTTTCCATCGTAAAAAAAAATTCCACTGTTATGGTAAAGCATCCAGAAAACTGCTTAAATTTTTCAAGTGAAAGAACAAAAACACATCAGAAGAAGAATACTATTACAAATGGTTAGAAACATCAAAAGAGACAAGCATGTTTCCTTATAAATTCTGCTATCGCTACAGTGGCCAGAAAACATTACACTGGATCGACCCAGCCAGCCAGGGTGTGCGTATTATGTTTACCAAATATAGAAACCGACGTCCATTGATAAGTGCGAAACTTATAATGCCTTTCAAGAAAAAATCGGTTACGATCAAACTATCTAAAAAACAGAACTATCGTGGGGAGCTCAAGAAAGAGTGTCGCTAGTAAATCTGCTGATTACTCTGGAGAATGCAGAAGTTTCGCGAGCGTGATGAACACCTATTACAGTTGTACTGAAAATATATTCCATTTCGTATGGGCAAACGAGTCAGGGATATTTTCTGCCAGATTGATTCAGTGGAAATATTCGTATGAATGCATGAATTATTTATATTTATTTCATTTAATACATTTTTATTCATTTATTGTTACAGCTGTCAAAAACCAGAAGTTCTTTTCTTAACTCAAAAATCTTAATTATTTATTACAAATAATTGTAATCTTTTAAGATGAAAGACACCACCTGGTACTGAATCAAGTGGAACCTACAGTCTCGGGCGATGATACTAATAGGGTACCTCAGACAGAGACGCCGTGTATCCGTTTTATTTTATTCCTACTGGAAAACTATTTTATTTTTGGGATTCCTATTGGAGACAATGAATGTTGTCCATATGCTGATGTTACTGTAGACTAACTTCGAGAGTTCAAGTCTGTGTGTAGTAAATGGATGGCCATTGCACAAAACAGAAGGAACTGTAAAGTTGTTGGAGAGGCATTCATCTTGCAGTGGATTGAAAATGGCTGATGATGATGAACTTCGAAAGAGTTTTCTCTCTTGTGGACTACCTTTTGTATTGTAACTTTTCTATTGTAGACTAACTTTCAGAGACAGTAATTTCAAGAATTGAAGGCCGCTGCAAATTTGAGACACCCTGTGTGTATTATATGGTCGCATTTCTTATGGAATGGAAACTCAGCTTTGCAGGGAAAAATGTAACATGATTCTATTAATACCGGCTAATTTGGCCATGGAGGGAAAAGAGATGTAAAGGTTATTCTCATACAGATGGAATCAAGATCAAAATTAGCCATTTTCCACATATAAAGTTGTGCACCCCCGGCGTAAGATAATGATCAGCATCTTCATCGGTAAACGCACGTTGCAATAGCTATTAGTAACTAATTAATGCAAACAAAAATGTTGATACTAATGAAGTACATTGATGTACTTCATTATTGGATTTAGAGCTGTGGTGTACTTTATTTTAAGAATTTTATTCATCATATTTCAGACGTGTACGCTGAACAGTTCTTGTTATTTTCTATACGTTTCCCATTTATTCTCTTTCGCTATCGCTGGTTCATGAAATTTACAGGAATTTCATGAAACAAAAGCTGATTTAGAGTTTAAACAGTCAGGATGAAGACTGAATCTTCTTTGCTTTAAAGAGGTTTAGGAGGTTTAATCCATGAACAGCAGCGATCAGTCGTGAAACGCTTTAGCACAGTTATTTGGAGCATGAAGCTGGAATTTCTGTCCAGTCTTCCTTCAAGCATCGTTGTCAATGCAATTGTAAAAGAACAGCGAATATTGAACACTCCCTGATAAAGCTGTCTAGTTCATCTCAAAGATTCTATCGTATTTAGTTCTGTGCTCAGAGCCGACCAGGGAAATTTTGAGCTCGTTTTTCTCAAAGTAGGCTAGTACTGTTCGCTAAACTGGATATTGATAGGTATTGCACTGGAATACGAAGAGTCCATTTCCAGAGGATAAAAATGGACTGCCAGAGAGTGGCTAAGGTGGGCACATTCCATTTCCTAAGACAGTATAACTCGATAACGAGTTTTCGGCACCAAAACTAACAGTCCGAACCATGAGCAGAAGCCCCGCCTCTAAATTTCTATGAATTTCGAGAAATTCTTAGTAAAATCTCTAACTTTCTTAAAACTGTTCATCATGCATAAATGTATAAGATTGGCATATGCATGGAAAATAAATACACAATGCTACCTCTATAGAGTTAAATATAGAAAAAATGTCAAATCTTTATATGTATTAAGAATATCTTATATTCTATATATATGTATTAAAGGAGCAAATTACCTGATTTTTCTGAACATCACTTTTTTTTTTTTTTTTTTTTATATATTACTCTCAAGCATTTGCAAAGACAAAAACAGGCACCGGCCATTAATATGGCTGGTTTGTGTCTTTGTATTTTGCAAGGTTGTATGATCCTCTAGTGGCATATACCGGAGAAACAGGTGTACTGATCCACCCTGCCAACCATTTAAGAATGGTCGCCAAACGAATCTGGTAAATTCTCTTCCTCAATGGAACGTTAAGGACAGCAGCTCTCATATCAATAGTGTGTAATATAAGACTGAGACCATGTTTTTACCACCCATTTAATGGGCATCACAGTGGTTATAATCACCATCCTCCCCACACCAGGAGCAAAATATTATTCGGAACGCGGCTGAGTTCATCATAGAATATGATGAACTCAGCCGCGTTCATCATATTCTATGATGAACGCGGAAAACCCAGCCTTTTCACCCATCAAACAGACAAATGGACCACAGAATGCACGCAATATAGACAATATGCTGATGCTTCATTCCCTTAATCGCTTTGGTGTTTAACAAATACACAGAGGACGTTCTTATCTTACTTCCATTCAAGACGATTGTTATCAAGCCGTAATAACTGCAGAAAGTAATAAAGTTGATAGAACAGTAATTTGTTTTGGAGACTGCAAAGTATACAGAGAACTTGCATTTTGGTAAATAAATCCATTGGTCTGATTTCTTTTATTATCTATACAAGAAAGAGCTCATCTGAATAGGTGTCATCGTGTCAACTGGGCTTACAAGGATTAAGCCACGATGTCTTCAATGAAGAATCGTAATGCATTAAGATTCTTCAGTGAACTTTATTATGGAGGACAGAAACTAGAATCCATACTGCTAATGTCGTGGTAGGAAATCAGCATCTAGGTAGTTTGAATTAGTATGTAGGCGGTCATCAGTGGTCTGGCGACGCAGATTTCCACATGTTCCCACGAGGAACCCTCACGACTTTGTATTTTCCATATTTCTGGAGAAATTGGTGCAGTTAACGCATATCCTCACAGAAGTCAGCGCGCGTAGCACAGTGGTGCCGTCACAGTCCTCCCCACACCAGGTAGAAAGACCCGGGTTCGAATCCTCTCCATGACGCCAGGAACTTTAATGAGTTTTTTCACTCATTGGCTAAGTTAGTCTGTCTCAGGAGTAGATAGCAAGGTTCCTTTCCCTCCCCCGGAAAATAACTGGAGTTTTTCTTCCAGAAAAATAGGCAAATCGATCAGGGAACACACGCAATTTACAAACAATACACATAGGTAACTGAAAGTTACTTTCCATGTGACCCTAATATAATAGTTTAGTTTTTTTTTTAGTTTATATCCTCAACTCTCTTAGTCAACCAGTACTCTGTGAGAGACTATATATAGTTCATATGGAATGGCCAATCATCAGACAAGTGGAGGATTCTAAGGCAAGAGGATTACAGTTAACTAGCTACCTGCCAGAAACTTCACTCTGCTTGGTTCACAGCCCTAATATGGGTATTCGTATCTCCAGCAGTAATTAACAATCTCATTCTCAGCATGATGGGTAGATGTTACTTGTGCATTGCTAACCACAGATATCACACGCATTATTAGGTTTCCAAGGATTATCGAACTATCATTTTAGTGGTTCACGAACTAATTTGCATAACTAAGTTCAGATCGACAATTTCCAAATAAGATCAATTAAAACGAATGTCTGAATAATATCTTTTTTTGACAATAAATCTGATATAATATTTTTGATTTATTTTGTAAGTTTCCTCCTTAAATTTTGGACATCATAAAAGATTTGTAATTGAAATCGATGCCATGTTGATCTGGCTTTATCGGATTTGTGTATAATTACTGAAATGCAGTTTAAACTGAATAAAAATTGTTATTTTTCTTCAATTTTCTTCTTCAGAAATAGCTGACAGCGTCCATATTGAACCTCAGAAATAGCGAACAGCGTCACAGGCTTTTCTTTTGAATAGAACTTAATGATGTAAACTGTCTCGGTCTGATAATATATGTCATCAGAGTATAAGCATAGAATATGCAAATGACCTTGTTTTGGGATTTTCAGGAAGGAGATATCTTTTATCAGAAACGAGAATACAGAAGTTGTCCAGGATCGTTCTTAGTGGGAAAATAAGAATAAACTCAATTTATCTTGTTAGGACCAAGCAAATGTTAATTAAGGGGGAGACAACATCATGCGTTCCTCCCCCCCCCCCCCCCACAGTGCATATTTATAGGTAAGAGATACCATTAGTAAGTCAAATTAAATATTTAGGAACATTAATGGATGATCATCTTTCATTCCATGCTCACGTGGAAACTTTGGAACGCAATCAGGCAATTTTCAGCTTCTGTGATTAAGGTTTCTTGTTGAATGAGGGCTAACTAAAAGAACTTTATCTCTATATTATAAGATAATATTTTTACCCATCGTTTCTTATGCTGCTTCAGTGTGGTTTCATCAAGTTCAGCAGGTTAAGATCAAAGCCAAATTAATGTCAATCCAACGTTTTATGCTTTTTGCAATTTTCAAAGCCCCTAGTACAATATCTACTTGTGCCCTTCAAGTACTGGCTGGTACAATGCTGTTCTTATGCCTTATTTACAGGGGAGTGATGCGTTTGTTAAAGAAGGGCTACTCTACCACTATTTTCAATATAGTGGTAGAGTAGTCTAGGTCAGTGTCGCATTACAGTAGGCTAAAGTACCTTGGTTTTTCCAGTTATGACAACCACATATTTGTTAACAGGACATGGGTTGTTGCGATCCAAATTACAGTTGCGGACAGAAAAACTGCATTACTTGTGAATTTTGCAAATAATGTGTTTTGCGCTGCATTGTGAGTTTCAGAAATGTTCGAAATGCATTTGTTAGATGGGATGTATATCTCTGTGAATGAAATCCAATAAAAAGACTCCACGTGATATACCTAATTGCCATGAATATCACTCCAAAGGGTTAAATGCGTAATTAATGGAAATACGAGAAATCATGATAACCAAACATACATTTTATTGCACAAACTGAAATGACAAGTTAACGTAATAGTATTATGTACTGTAAATCAGCAAAATAAGTCGTCATTTTTTTTTTTTTTTTTTTTTTTTTTTTTGTTCCTCCTCGAGCTGCAATTACAGTCTTGCAACGATCTGGTATAGAGTTAATCAACTTCTGGATATACGGTTGCCAAATTTCGTGGCACCACACCCTTACAATGCTCTCCTGTAGCTGAAAATTAATTGGTGGCTTCTTCTGAGCAATTTTAGACAACATTATGTACTAGCAATTTTCAATAGGGTTGAAATCTGAACTGTTTCCTGGCCAGTCCAACACTTCTGAGGTATGACTGCACCTTAAGGGAGAAAAACGAGGGAAAACATTGCTGTAAGTTTGTTTTAAGTCTTGTGAGACAAGAAGACGAACTCATCATTAAATCTAAATAGCATAAAATTACCAATTTTGCTGTGTGGCAAAGTATTGAGTCCTGTTGAAAAATGCAGTTTTGGACGTCTGTGTGGTGATCCCTAATAACGGGTTTCAGGCACTCCTCCAAGATAGCAGTGTAGGTTTCTGCATTCACCGTTCTATTAATAAACTTAATTCCCCAACCCCTTTGCTTGTCACGCATCCCAAGACCATCTGACCGACCGGCGGGGAACTTTAGAATCGGTGTTATGCAGTCAGTATGGTATGCCTCCGACTTTCGTCTTCTGATTTATCGGTTCCCATCCAGGTTGAATTTCGATTCGTCGATAAAGATGACGGTGTTCCCTTGCTCTTTAGTCCATGAAAGATGTGGTTTAGCCCAAGCAAGTCGCTTTTTCCTCATTTGTTGGTTCAACAAAGTCTTCTTCTTGGATCGATGGGCATGCAAACCACATTCCAAAAGCCGTCTTTGGATAGTTCGTGCACTTGTTTCAACACTAGATACCACCTCAAAGTCAAGTTTTAGATCAGGGGCAGTAGCATGGCGATTACGAAGGCGTAGCAGTTTCAAATATCGATCTTGGGAAGGCGGAGTCACTCTCTTACGGTCTGATCCAGGTCTTCTCTTCACATCACTGGTTTCACGCTTTAATTTCAGCACCCGGGATAATATTTATTGGTGACAGCCTATTGTATCAGCGATTGCACGCGTAGAAAGCCCTTCCTGGGACAGAGCAACAGCTACACCTTTTTTCTTGGTGCCAACTGAACGTATTGGAGCCATGCTTACACCTCCGCAAAACAGGATAATAATGAGCGTGTATACCCTTCCAAAGTCATATTTATAGAAATGGCTGATGCAATACCTTGCAATTACTGTCCAATGCAATAGAAGCATTATCTGACGCAATACCTTTACTTCGCGACAAACAAAATCATTGTAATTAAACAATATCTTATGTTTCACTACAAATTTACTTTTTTTTAAGGCGATGCAGCTTTTTTTTTTTTTGTCCACTACTGTATATGTACTTGGACTGGAATCAAATTCCTTTGTGTAGCTGTGGAGACAACGAAACGTGAATTTGTGCTCTGCTTTATTGTCCCCTATATGACTCTGAGAGAATGGTTTTGTTTGAGGTAGCTCGGCATTGAATGATCAAAATCTAACTATTATAGTGGACTCTGAACAGTTGTCTAGCTTTGGAACGTTTTTTTTTTTTTTTTGTGTCAGTTTTCACAAAATCGAGAAGATGATACCTGTGAGACAATGAATTTATTAAATATTTTCTGTTAATTATTTTTACAGACAGTTTTATTTTTTTCTCATCCGCTAGTATAGTGGATGAGTACTAGATGACTGACTCTACTGGAAAGGGCCTGCCTGCCTACGTGACGACTTAAAATACAGGGGGAGGAGTCACATGGGTAGTACCTGCTCCCTGGTGGCAAAGAGGCCTGAATAAATACTTACTACAGTACAAGCACTAACAACACACTAACCACATGCCAGGCCCGTTTTACAGATTTTATATATTCCATCACAGTGACACTATATGGAGTTGGACATATGTCTGGGAGCCACCACAGATAGTGTAGACATATATACATACATACAATAAAGCAGAGTGCCAGGGAACCAAGAGTTTCCTCACCATTACCTTCCACTAGACTAGCCTGGCAAGCATATCAGATATCAGTGGAAAGTCATCAGAAAGTCCAATCAGGCTACTCTGTAGAGTTCGAGTAAGCTTAGACCACAGTTTTCACTTCTACTACACGAAAAGGAACAAATATACGCTGTTATACTTCATAGTCAGCTTGTGTAGCAAAGTAGATATAATCGCCATCCTCCTCCCCACACCTAGTGGAAAAGAAGGACACGTTCAAATCCCATTAAATACCGAGAAGGAACTTCCACTGAGTCAGTAGGTCTGAAGCGTGGACAGTAAGGATTTCCTCCTCGGAAAGTGCGGTTTCTCGTACAGAAAAATCGACCGTGGAACACACGAAATTTATTGACATAATACACATGGGCGTATAAGTTGGGTGGCCCTAATAAGAAAGTTTTTTTTTTTCTTTTGTTCTACTGCACAAAATTTCCTTCGCAATCGGTTGAAATCGAAAGAGCCAGAACTCGAAACATCACAATATACTGACGCCCTCATAACTTTAGCTGTTTTGGCTCTGTAACAGACAGCTACACTAAACAAACCTAACTTAACCTAACACCATTCAATAAATGCAATGAAATACAGTATTGCAAATTTAAATAATTTTTAATTAATAGTACAAAATTTGCTTCATAACATTCTGACAACTGGATAATTTGTCTTTTTTTCCAGTTTCACGGACAATTAACTGTTTTAGTTTTGAATGAGGTAATTTTAATGGAAGATAACTATTAGGGCAAAAGGAAAATAATTTTTCTCAGATGCCCTAACATTCACAGATGAATGTTAGGGCATCTGTACAAAAACCTCTACACCAAATGCAAAAGGCCTCAGTTCGAATCCCATCAGTGGAGAGGGAACCTTTCTTTTGGCCTTTTTCGCAATGTAACTGAGTTAGTCGTTCTAAGGCGAAGTTCAGATGTTTTATCTCCCGGAAACTTAGGGGTGTCATCTAGCAAAACAGGCAGCGTGATCGTAAAGTTTGTCAAACAATAAATGCAACTTAAGCTTTATACTCTTAGTTCTTGTCCAAAAAACAAGCAACAAAAAATACGACTGCAATGATGATAGGATGAATCCTACGGGAGCAAAAGAGGCAAATTTAATAAAAACAATAATGATATACAGTCAACACTATCATATATTAGGCAGCTTAGTTATATTTAGCATTGCAGTATTTGGGGGATTATCCCAATGGGATTTACCGATCCGTTCGTTGTTATCATACCTTTCCAATTCGAAATTTCCTAGCGGATCACTCAGAGAGAGAGAGGGACAATTTTCTTGTTATAGAAAGCAACGCCCCTACTGATACAGCCGATCTAACGCGTTATTGTATTAGACACTTGAGTCCAGTAGAACACGAATAAATGTCTGTCAGGCAGTTCAGCATCCGTTAAATGGTAGCACAAATGCAGCTTAATGCTGAACTCTAAGCCTTTGCCGTCTCGAAGGGACATAAGAACGTCCATTAGCCACTTCCTCTATTACACGTTTCTACAGGCTCTTTTCTTTCTGGAACTTGATGTTTCCGATCCGTATAATGGAAAGCATTATTTGAATGGGTCTAGTCTACGCTTGGACATTGAAAACATTAGGCATTTTCTTTTGTGGCACTAATCAAGGCGAAGAAGGACAGGAAAAGAAAAATAAGAACGGTTAAATTTAAAAAAAATAGTATATAAATAAACATTTATTTATTTAAGTTTTCAATATCAAAAATAAAAAAAGGTTTCTTTCTATTAAGGTCTTCGGAAGCTAAAAGCTCTCTGAAGTGCATTTATTCCGTACTGGTGAGTTAAGTCAGAAGCACCAGGACATTATACCTTAAGTAATGGTAACATCTAATTTAAGTGAATTAAGGATAATTACACGTTAATTATTTAAGATGCAATCACCTGGAACTAATTATTTTAAAAGCACGCTCTTAAAAACAGCGAATTACATACTCTAATTGGCACTCGGTTTGGAGGATTTAACAATTATTTTTCTTTTGTTCAGCACGCGATCCAGGGATAAGTTGGTCGCGAAATATTTTCAAGTTATTACATTATAATCGCTTTCATAAGTTGCATTTATTATCCTGAAAATAAGCAGATTATGACTATGAATAACAACCCCAAGATAGTTGTTTTTATTTTCAGAAATTGCCGCTATTTCCAAGAGATACCAGTAATTTTTTCTGCCAGTGATGTTTTCCATGTTTTAATTAAAAATAAATAACAATAAGAAATCCAAGGATGGATCCTAAAAATATAAAGGAACCGTTCATTAATTTTGATAAATGTACGGGTAAAATTATGATGAAAGCTTTTTTTACTTCATAAATAAAACTTGACCAGCAACGTTAAGAAAAATCTCTTATTTTAAACATAAGCTTATCTTATTTCATTCATTTTTCGCAGAAACGAAGTGACTTTTCAGAGATGAATAAGAATACAGAGTTCACTCTTCAGTATCATGTTGAATGTCTGAGAAGAGAGGTAATTTATCACCGTAAAAAAGGTGTCAAAACATACAAATGATCAATAGAACCCATACATCACCCTTCTTGAGGCATGACAATGTGCATGCATGTGGAGCTTTCGATAAGATATAAAATGGAACGAAGCAAAATCCTAAGAACATTATTTTCTAACACACTAGTTCTGTGGTTTCAGAGAAAGCCCAAATCTCTCTCTGCCTTTATATCTCACCACAGAGGCCACAAAAGTATCCGAGATCCCAAAAAGAAAAAATTTAATAATAAAAACTTCTATAACCTTATAAATACGTTTCGTATCTGATTATTTCATAGGAATAAATACGCAAATACGTAAAACTTATCATATATTAAATCTTAAATAAAAGTTGATTGAATATTCATTAGAGTCAATATGGATTCCAAATTGTTAAATAATTCTCTGTTAAATGTGATATGTATTTAATACGATTTTCTGCTAAAATATATTTTTTTATTTATTTATTACATTTTTTTCAATTTCAAAACAAACTTAAAGCACTTTTGGTTTTTTTTTGGGTTAGAAAGCAGTTCTAATGTATATTGGCTAATCAACCAGACGCTCCTCGATCTCTCAAAACTATCTCTGAACACACGTAAAAATATAAGAGAGCTAGCAAGAAATTTGCCGTTTTCAATTCCCGAGTGCTTGCACAACAAAAGACCTCATTTAGCTGTACGAGTCACGTCTTGGGTTATGAAAAGGACAGAATAACGCACAAGATATTTTCTATCAGCTGTGAGCGATCTGCTTAAAATGCAATACTTCACAAAGGAGAGCAGAAGAACGCATTGGTATGTTTTAGGTAAAGCTATAACAGCTGCAATGAAAACCGGGGGCATACTTCTTGGAGGAGGAGGAGGGAGTGGGGGGATGGAGGAAGGAAATGGCACGAATTTTTGCATTTCTCAAATTAACCATATAAGAAAACACGAGAAAATAAAAAGATATTTCAATTAGTCTTTAAGTTAATAGGAATGCCCAAATATTTCGATAGAATACGCATTGTTTGGAGTACCGAAGTGACTAAAATTTTAATTAGAATTTAATGTAGCACATGATAGATATTTAATTCTATTAAATTCTGCAAATGGCTTCTCCTGTGTACCAAAGCGTTTTCTGTTATTTTTTATTAGTTTTTACATTTCTCGTATTACATTTCTGATCTGATTTCTGTTCAATGAACCGGTTCAAAAACACGTTAATGATTCATTAGCATGTATTATGCTAATGAATGGCATAATAATAATAATGGTTACGAATATTTTGGTTGTTCCTAACTTTGAAGATTGGAACAGCAACTAAATCTTTCCTGGTTAGGCCTAAAGATAGGCTTCAGTTGGGAATCCAGAAATTTCACCAATTATTAAATACCATTGTGTAGCAGTTAAACGTATTTATTTAGTGTTATTCACATTTAATTAACACAGTTGCTTTTATAAAAATTATACGTACATAACAATAACGAATTTAAATTTGCTTTCTGAAATTTACTGATGCCTTCATGATTTTATTCAAATCATGTAAAATAAATTGAGAGAATGGAGGACAACAGATTGCCCAGAGGTGCCAATGGAATGGGTGCCACGGAGAAGGAAAAAGAGAGGAAAGACCAAGAAGGACGTGGATAGAAGGTGTGAGAACAGCCATGAATAGAAGAGGACTAGTGGACGGTGATTGGGAAGATAGAAGAAAATGAAAAAAATGAATAAGGGAATGACTTTTCGATGTTAGGTTGAGGAGAACCGTTGTAATAACTGAATAAATCCTAAGAAGAAGAAGGAATAAATTGTAATGCTTCCAAATAAATAGAAATTGGTTTATACACATCTATTTATTTTCTTGTTTTCCAAGTACAAAGCGTGATGGAAACGAAGCGTTCTCAGATGACGTCCAGTATCTTAATCAGGGTCTCTATTTTATGTGGTTCCCCTTGCCAATCAACCAGTGAAAAAGTGCGTTACAAAGTCTGTTATACATCTCTCCAAGAACTACTGTATTATTATTATTACTATTACATGCAGAAATACAATAGGATAAAACAGAATTACTGTACTAATCATCAGGAACAACAAGGCACTAATGTACGAAAAAAAAAAAGGAAGGGACATAGCATTTTAATAACCTCTAAACATTGCTATAGGCCTGGGCTCTGGCTCAATTCTAGGCCAGTCTTATTCGTGCGAACTACTGAATTTAACAGGTTGGAAACTAACGAAATAAAGTGTTGAGACTTAACCATTAAATAGCCCCAAATAGTAGTCTCTCATGGCCATTTCAAGTATCCAGATTGGAACAAAAAAAAACGCTGTCCTCTCCCCACAACATGAAAATTATCCTCGTAATACCATATTAATTTTGGCGTCGTCGCACTACGTGAAAGAAAAGGTCCCACTGGAGTTATTAATTTCAATCACAAAAATCGGCGCTCCTGGAACTCCAAGCACAAAAACCATAAACACGGCTTCTGTAATCGTGAGAGAAGACCGTCGTATAACAGTAAATCAACTGGCAAATACATTGTGAATAGTAGTAGGAAGCATGCACTGTATTCGTCATGATAATGAAGACACATTTACATATGTCACGTCTTTGTGCACACTAGATTCCAAGACTACTTACATCTGAGCAACAGTGAGTTCGCATGGAAGTTTGTCAGGAGCTGCAACGCATGTTAACTGAAGATGGTGAGGTTCTGCCCAAGGCGATAACGGCAGATGAGACATGACTTCATAACTTCGACCCAGAGAGTAAGAAACAAAGCTCTGTTTGTAAGTAATCGCCAACACCGAAAAAAGCAAAAGTTGTGGCTTCTGCAGGAATGACTATGGTCATCTCTTTTTCTCGATATTCAAGGAACGGTTTACCAGCATGTTGTACGACTGTTACGGGACCTTACGACATGACTATACTGCATACTTTGCGGGATCACATTCGTCGAAAACGACCACAGCTGCATGCAGGTTGATGGAATGCTGCATCACGACAATGCGAGACTCCACATTGCTGATACTGTCATCGAGTCGCCAGCATTCCATCATGGTTTTGAAGGATGGCAGAAACGTTCGAGATGTTGGAAGTGCATTTCATCAAATTGGAACTGTTTTGAAAAAGGACCATCAAAATATGAATAATTAATAAAGGCATGTTTTGAAAAAATCTCTATGGAACAGTTCTCGTAGTATTATTAAATTTGGAAGTCTCTCTGTAAGATGAATTTAAATGATCATAGATTAAACTATGATCATTTAAATTCGTCTCATTGTAATGCTATACTTCAGTTATGCCGTAAGCGACTTCCTCGCTTTCCTTTTTTGCTTTTGTCATTCTCTCATCATGTTGCTTATAGGATAATTATCATTTATTCTTATAAGGGAATGTCATTTCGTCATATGAACATCACTATCAATATTTCTTACAGGAACATCGAGAGTGATAATCTGCAACATATTACTTCCTGAATTTCTAGCGATAAACTGAACTTAAAGGAATTCTAGTTCATGGTCAATTTACGTTATATAAAGAGTAACAAATGAACAACTTTTAACTGATCTTAACATTTTTAACGTTTTCTTTATTTTATTTTGTATGAATTAGTAAAGAAGTTGAATAGCGCATGCAAGTTTCTTTAATATGGCATGTTTAACAGCTCAATTAATTTTTAAAAATATATCTACTACAAAAAGAAACGAAATGACTGTTCAGTTTAACCTCGGAAGCATGAGAGTCCAGTGAAAAATTATACTTAACTACTGTATCTGATTCTCAAGGTATTGAACTTTTATTGAGGAGTCATAAGCTATTATGATCGAGCACGTCTAAGGCTACTCTATAAAAGGATTTTACTCCTGAAAAGAACCGAATTATCCAACCAGCTTGATGGTTCCATGAGGGTATGAGCGACGTGCCCAGTGTAGTGAGTTGAAATTGCGAAGCCCTGCCGACAAGTAAAGAGGAAAAGGAATATCATTACTTCCGAAATGTATCAGATTTTCTCCAGAAGCTGTTCTCCGATGACTGGCACCTTCAGACACTATATTGAGCAATCAATAAATTGGATTTTTTTATCTTTTCCTAACTTTTACTGTCCCCTGTCTCAACACCACACAATATTGGCCTTGTCGTTTCTTCATAAACGAGTTCCAGAAATGAAATCTCCAATATACCGTGTTAACAGAAACTTAAATATCGGCTGGCTCAGATGAAAAATATATCGCCAATAGAAACCACGATATATATAAATACCCTCATATCTTCTAGCTAAAATAAAGTAATAGCAAGTCCATTGAGAAGAGCATATATTATTGAGCCAGAGAGGGGAAAAAAAAAGAGAAAGAAACCAAGTTGTGAGGAGGTAAGTGATTTTACAAACTACTATCCACGAGGGCAGTTGTTTATGCTACAGAGTATAATATAATGTTATCTCGGATTTTTATTTATTTATTTATTAAAAAAGCAAGTTTCAATTGTTTTGAAGTGTTCAATTCTTTTACTCAAAATATATTTTCGTAGTCATAGAACAGTTATGAATTGGAAGTCACACATTGCACTGCTCCTGGTGTTACATATCGTAAATAATTTTAAATAAGCTGGCCATTGCCAATTTTTCAACCAATAGAAGCAGTGAAAATGAATTTTCATTTTTATTCCGTTTTTATTCCAGTATAAAACAGCTTATAGCTGATCTACAGTACAACGTTAAGTAAAATAGTCTGAAGATGCCGGTACTATGACCAGGCCTGGATTGGAATATACACTGCTCTAACATTAATATCCGGACACCCCTCCATGGATGAGGAAACAGATCCTATGCCTGCAACACGTCACAGAACTGGTTATAAATAGGCACACTGGGCTTCGAACAGACAATTGCAAAAGTGGGCATGCAAGATGATACGTTAAACAGAATTGATCACCTCAAAAAATGCTAGACACCGATTAACATGGTGTAAGGAGTGCGAATCCTAGACTGTAGAGCAGTGAAAAACAGTCCTATGGACAGACAAGTCGAGGTTCGTACTCTACCAGTCTGATGGCTGTGGCAAATGCCAGGGGAACAGTTCCTTTCTGATTGTATCCTCCCAATAATGAAGTTTGGTGGAGGCAGTGTCATGGTATGGGACCCCTTTCATGGTTTGGCTTGGACTCATTAGTCGTTATCGGCAAAACCATGAATACTGTGCTATACCAGGACATCCTGGACAAGTGCGCACTTCCAACATTATGGCAATACTTCGGGGAAGGCCCATATCTGTATCAGCAAGACAACTCGCCAAGCCGTACTGCTCGGGTCGTAACAGAGTGGTTTGAGGACATGGGTGTGGAAAAGTTCGATTGGCCAGCCCAGAGAAGAATGATCTGAACCATATTGAGAATCTTTGGAATGTATTGGATCGTCGGGTACGTGCACGTCGAGATCGGCCAAAGAACAAGGCCGAACTGGTGGCTGCGTTAAAGGCTGAGATTGACACCTGACATTTATAAAACGCTGGTTGAGAGCATTCCGCGAAGATTGAAGGCCTTCATAAAAGCAAACGGTTTCAGCACAAAATATTAAATGACACAATAAAAGCTCTTTTTTGTCTCGGATATTAATGGTAGGGCAGCGTATAATGCTGTGAAATATTTCCAGGTTTATTAGTAACAGTCATCTGTGACAAACAGAAATGTTCTGAGAATGGCAAATAGAAGTCGATATCGAATGTCCTTTCCCTTCCTGCAAAACATTCGAAAAAGAAAAGGCGAGTGAAATACATCACTGTAAAACTGACCTTCATGAATGCCACAGCTTACAGAGATAAGCGAAAACTTCTGTGAAAGTCTATAAGTGATACTGGTTCAGAGTTACCACAATGAAAATGTTTTCACGAAATTCTCACTTGTTCTATAACGCCAAAAATAATATTTTAAATAATAGTTTCCCCTCTATTCTCAGAATTTTAAACTATATTCGACATAACCATATTAAGTACCTCTGATATTACATGTTTATCATTTTTCGATTATAGAACCACAAGGATCCTACGTTGATAAGTCAGCTCTGGAAATTGTTGGGACGGCATTTGTATTTTGTTAAACGCAGTCCTCATAACGTTGACTCTTGTAAATTAAACAACTCTGTAGTCACTGGTGAATACCTCATGCTTTCTAAATAAATCACGTTTCTGTCCCTCACATATGACTATTTGAAATTCACAGGTGGTGTACTTTTTTTGTAAAACTGATTTCCTTCAGATGTCTAACCTTCAGAGTTAGACGGAACGTAAAAAGTTTCCTTTAAGTACTTTCTATGAGTAACACTACAGAAAGTACTTAAAAGTACACAATTTTATGATATCATGTAAATGAATTAAGAACGTCTCCCAGCTAAGAGACGTTAATATCTCCTAGAGCTGTCAGGTAGCAATTAGGATGAGCTATATGGGCTCTGTTGGACATCATCTGTAATGACGGCCCAACAAAATGCACGACAGACGGCTCTTTAATGTTGTGGAACCTCTCACAGACTTGCGTTCCGACACGGGTCATTAATTATTCACAACCTCCTCAAAATTAGCTTCTTTTATGACCTTACCACTGCTCCAACTTTTTAAGTAGCTCGTGCCGCCATGCTTCACGTCAGATGAAAGGAAAGAATGCATTTATTAGCGATAGCTTTCTATTAATATGAACAAACTGGCTGCCGATTTTTGAAGGCGGTTTTCAAAGCAAATGATTTAGACGAATCAGTGAGAAGGGGAAGCTTCAGTAATGCATATGTAAGATTCATGCAGCGAGGTGGGATTTAAAAATGGAGAAAAATATTCATAGGTAACATGAATGTATTACGAAAACGAATTTTCATCCAAAGGAAAAGCTCAAGCTCAACTAAAATTATTGATAATAATCAACGAATGTCCATTTTTATTTTATTTTTTTATGATAACTCCAGGCACGAGTGATATTAGATCGCAATAGTACTTAGTACCGTGCCCGAGCTGAAGTTTGAGAAGATGAAAGAAGATACTCGTTGACACTAGATTTGAATTTCTGTAGATTCAAATTCTTAGGAAATACGCATGAAAGGATCTTGTTCCAAAAAACGGAAGTTGAATGAATGAATTAATGAGGAAGAAGAAGAAAATTGGTTCCGTGAGTTCGAAGCGGGACAGTAATGCTGACTGGTTGAGGCACGTGTTCAGACTGGTTTGAAGAGAGCGGGAATTAGAGAAGCCAGTACAGAAGAATCTGAAGAAAAGGCGTGCACAGAAACAGATGGTCTGTGGGAGAGAGAGAGAGGCTTTGTTAGAGATGGGTCAATAATTAACCTAACTGCCCACTTTTTAATGAAATCTAGAAGACAGAGAGGTTTGGGGGCACCGCCCTAGATGTGGGAATAATATTCCACGGTAGGGAGGATTTGCAATTTCTACAGATTGAACAGCTGTTTGAAAGAAAAGTAACTCCTAGAGCCAAAGAGAATATACACCGAGTGATCACTGAATTATGACCACCCCTATGAAAACTGAATGCCACCCGTTGACCACGTGGGGTACAAGAGTGCGCAGTTAGTCGACCTACGTAGCATAGATAAGGTGTCAGTGGTTCAGTAGGTAGTAAAATTCCGAGCCTGATGGGTAAAGGGAAGGATTTATCGGACATTGATAAAGGACAGATTGTGGATATTCGAGGAGCTGGTGCCTCGAATTCCCAAACGGCTGAACTGGTGGAGTGTTCGAGAGCCGCCGTAGATAAAGTGTACCAGGACTGCCGTCAAAATGGTCAAACAACGACCAGACGGCAAAACTGCAAAGGTCGATATTAGAGGTGAGCGCCGGGTACAACGACTCGTACAGGCGCAGCACTCTTCAAGAGTTGACTACCCAATATAACATGGGCCAACCCGGAACAATATCTGGCATGACCATGCGTCGCACGTATGGGCTATACCAGGACGACCCCTACGGCATCCTATAACCAAGGTTCATAGGCGTAAAAAACTCGCCTGGTGCAAAGAGCATGCAAGTTGGATGGATGTTAGAAGACTGGAAGGTGTGCTGGTCAGATGAGTCACGTTATTTCCTCCACACCGTGGATGGTCGCGTACGGATTTGGCGTCAACAACATGAGGGTCTTCATCCATCATGAATGGTATTAAAAGTGCAAGCTGGTGAAGGCGGTTGTATGGTGTGGGGTATGTTTCACTAGCAGGAACTTGGACCCCTGGTGTGCATGTGGAACAACGTATCAGTGGTATCCGCTATCGTCAACTGCTTGCTGACTGTGTACACCCCGCTATGTTACACCTTTTTCCCGAATGGCGATGGGGTCTTCCATGATGACAATGCGCCGAGACATCTGGCACTTGATGTGCAGGAATGGTTTGAGGAACACAGTTCTGACATCTAGTATATCGATTGGCCTCCGAACTCCCCCCGATATCAATCCCATAGAGCACTTGTGGGACACTTTGGAAAGGCATATCAGGTGTCTGGATACACCGATCACCTTCATAGCTGACTGCATTATACACAGCTTGGTTGGCCATACTTCCTGAACGCTTCCGACATCTTGTTGAATCAATGCTACGTCG
The DNA here is from genome assembly GCF_048544385.1 of Mastigoproctus giganteus. Classification (NCBI taxonomy): domain Eukaryota; kingdom Metazoa; phylum Arthropoda; class Arachnida; order Uropygi; family Thelyphonidae; genus Mastigoproctus; species Mastigoproctus giganteus. The sequence goes on from NC_143577.1 coordinate 64,047,876, forward strand.
GATAGCTGAATTATGAGGGCAAAAGAAGGACCTACGAAGTATTAGGTAGGTGGTCATAATTCAGTGACACTCATTGTATATGATGTGCTTATGCCAAGAGAGATTAGAGGCCAGGATAATCCCTAATAGAGATATGTGATATCTCTATTAGGGACTATCAAAACAGAAGAATTCATTTTGCGAGATATAAGGAAGGAAAAGAGTGGGAGAGAGAACATATCCCTGGGGAACACCTGCATAATTGCAGAAGTTAGAAGACAGAGAGCCATCTACCATCACCCGCAGTGAGCGGTCAGAAAGAAAACTGGATACTCAATTACAGGACAGTTAGAAAACCCTAAGATGAAAGCTTATTTAGAAGACCTTTATGCCAAACATCATCAAAAGCCTTTGAAATGTCAAGAGGAACTGCTTGAGTTTCACCACATTACTAGATATTTTCTGTACAGGGCTGTTAAATGAATAAACTGATAACAATCACAACATTTTTTTCCATTGAATTTGTCCATAGATGGCTAATATAAGCTAGCATCTACACTGACCTGACGATATCCGTACTGGCGATCATTGATCAGATGGTAGGTTTTTAGAGAGTTTAAGAGTTGGCGTTTAATAGATTTCTCCATTATTTCAGAAAGAGTAGAAGTAACTGCAGTGGGGAGATAATTGGAAGAGACGGATTTTGCATCCTCTTTGTGAACTGGCACAGTCATAGTTCTCCCCATACCGGGTGGAAAGGTCCAGGTTCGAATCTCATTGATGACGCAAGGATCTTTAATGGGCTTTTTACACTCCATGGCTGAGTTAGTCGGTCTCAGCCGTTGACAGTAAGGTTTGGTTTTTTCCTTCAGAAACTGGGGTTCTTTCGTCCAGCAAAACTGGAAGGGTATATGTAAGAAATTACCTGGTGACCCTAATGTAATAGTTTTTTTTTTTTTTTTTTTTGAGAACTGGCTGGATATGAGCAAATTTCCAAGCAGAAGGGAAAAGAGCACAGGCTTTGAGAACAAGTGAAGAAATGTCATCAGGACCTGGAGCTTCCTTAGCATCAAGATTGAGCAAAATTCTTCTGACATTCTATTGCCGGAAGACCATAATGGCACCGAATGGAGTGTACTGGGTTCAACAAGACTCTGAGGACCGATATTATTTTCGAGTATAGCTTATCTAAAATCAGGAGCTGACATCTTTCTGCACAACATCATATTTGCATTGTAAAGTTAAGCTAGGGAATCTTAAATAATGTTAGATTAGTGTGAGAACCAGGACTCATAATCTTCATAATAACTTTGCTAATAAATGCTATTAGTAGGCAACTGGAATCACTGCATCGAGGATAATGATAAAGCCAACGGAACAATGCGTCCATCTTACCGGGCTAAACAATCTCTATTCACCCGTCATAGCAGTATTTGAGGCCTACTAAAACAACCCTCTGCGTCCTGGGGAACGGTACGCTTTATTCGATCATATTGTTTGACACACAGAAGGCTTTTACAGTGCCACGCATGATATGCTAGAAAAAGACAACCACAAAAGCTAATTCCAGAGGTCATTATTTTTCAGCGGCCAATTGAATGAAAATAGCTGTCAAGAAGCAGTTCGCATGAAAGTGAAAAGAGGTGTCCCACAGGTGGCTGAATATTAAAGTCTGCTGTTACTTAAATTCATCATTTATCTGTGTCAGATCGAAAATATTATGGGTTAAAATGTGTAGTGTTTCTTGAACTGTTCATACTTTACAACGATTCTCAGAGAGGCTTCGAAATGTTGCAATAAGCAAAGGATATTTATGTGGAGTGAATAGTTTAATATTAATTTTAATTAAGGCATACAATATAAAAATATACATTTAGTGATCGTTTTATTAGGTACTCCTTCCTAAAAACGAGTGGGCTTTACTTTATTTATCAGAAGAACCTGGATTCGTCGAGGCGTTGATTCAAAGAGGTGTTAAAATCGTGCCATGAGGATGCTGGTCCATGTTGACTCAATTACTTCTCACAGCTGTTGCAAATTAAATGGTTGTCCAAAGGGCTCGTTCCACTTCATCCCACAAGTGATCAGCTGGATTAAAATCTGTTGGTTGAGGAAGTGATTGCAGCAGGCATAGTTTAGCATAATTTTCTGAAATATTCTGGTCAATTCTGTCTTTGTGATATGATGCATTAACCTGTTGGAAGAATTTATTCACAGATGGATGCAATGCAGCTATAAAACGATGCAACTGTTTGGAAACAATTTCCAGATAACTTGTTGTCAAACGTTGCTTCACTGGGACCAATGTGCCCCATAGGAACATACTCCCCACTCCATTACACCGCTACCACCAGCCTGTACTGTTGCCGCCTGGCCAGAATAGGTCCATAGAGTCAACTCATATTGTTTTCGCCATATTGCGATCTCCTCATTATTGTACAGATTCGTACCACACAGCTTCCCTACTTATCTGTCCACCTGCTTTATCGCATGACACGAACACGGGTTGCTTTTAGTTAAGAAACGCTTCATTTCGTGAATTAACTGATCGATTTATCACATGACTCAGAATCATATATTCTACCTAATGTTTTTCCTTATTTTTTTTTTTTTTGGCGTGTAAATTTTTAAAATAAAATTTTAAAATAAAATTTACCAAGAAATTTAAACAAAAATCTTTAAAATTTACCTCTTGCAAAGCTGTTATCAGATCGCATTGTATATTTTTCTTTTAATCATATACCATTTCAGATACGTTACGGCTGCTTGCATTATTTACATTTTTCTTCCTGCAGGTGCAAAGCATACGCTTGAAATAAGAAGAGGACGGAACATTATATATATTTCGGTCTGCCTACCATACCGTTAACAAACGTAGGTTCGTTGAATTCGCTATCACAAGGAAAACACGAAAAGGCTCCCCCCCATTGCTCCATTCGTATAGCCTGAGGTAGGAAGTATGATGTGAGAATCCCCACACCATCTGTGATGTTTGTTTTTCCCATTTTGATTCCTACTTCTTTTTGTATATATTAGATGCTTGGAATTTCTTCACTGGATACTTTCTGAATAAAAAAGAAATCGTGTTTGAAGTAGAAGGATTTCATACCACTTGGAATTTAATATTTTCCTTATGTTTTCTTTCTTTAAGATACGAAAACTTTGTTTAGTTATAGAATGTCCCATATTTATTGATGGTATATGCGCTATTACACACACGTGAATCGCCACATGGGAGAACTCATTATGAATCTACCGGAAGAGCTTAAAATGGTATGTATATATGGCTGTGTAAGAGAAATTCTTTCTCTCTGTTTCTTTCCTTCTCTATACGGCTATAACAAAGTTTAAAATTCCATCGTATTTCTTTTCGAACGATGAATCGGTTTCTTTATTACAAACTGCAAAGTAATTCTCCGCTTAACGCGATATCGCATTACGCTTTTACTTCATTACAAGATTTTTCCAATAAGTAAAAAAAAAAAATCTCTTAATGCAGAATGCTCCTTATTACGTGCCAATCTATGTTTTAATTTATAATTTTCGACAATTTATACATTTATAAATTATTCACAATTATTGACGACACACGGAACCCAATTTATCAAGCCTTGGTTTGTTGCCAATTTTTTTTTTCCAACGATTTAAAATATTTGTAAAATTTTAAATACTAACGAGAAAAAGAAAACATGTTAAGAATTCTGGTTAGCCAATGCGTACCTAATAAATATAGCATATATAAAAGTACATAGTGTGCCTAGCGTTAGGGTCAGGCGCCATATGTACGCTGTTAACAGATACAGTACTCCTGTAAATGCCAGAAAGGTCTTGTGTGCTGAATGTGCAGTTTTGTGTGTCCTGGCATTTGGCACCGGGGTCCCCACGTTGCCCGCACACACCATTAGGAGGTAGCCAGGTTGCCCATTTTACTCTGGCTAGTCTCTGTCAGGGTTGCCTGAGCTTCCTGAGCAGAGACCAAGTAAAAAAAAATAATAATAATAAATAAAAAATAATAATAAAAATAAATAAAATATTTTTTTTACAGTCAGGCATGGAATTAAATCTTTTATTTTCACTATTTTTTAAAAAATTATTCATTTAACGTGTTTTCGCTTTACGCCATTATTTTAACGCCTCTGTTGTTAAATGCGGAAAGGACATTTTTTTCGGAAATTAAACAGTATACATATTATTGAATATTAACTCATTGTACAAACCTGTTAAAGTAGCAGATAACTTAATTACAAATTATAATTGAACCGACTATTTTTTTTTTTTTTTTTTTTGTTCGAGAAGGGGCTTACTGTACTTAAAATGCACGTGATAATTTGAAGCATTGCAATAAAAAGTCAATTATTTGCATGACGACGTAGTTCTATTTTTAAAGAAAAAAAAATCGCTATATCTATAATTTTGCCTAAGTAATGTACTAATGAATTGTACAGGGAAAAGAAGCAAATGATTCACTTCCTATTTATTGTAAAATAATGAAAGACATTACCCAAAGAAAAGTTGAAACAAAACAAGCAAAAAGAACTCAATAAACTTATTTAGTACAAACTACGCTTTCAAGGTTCACTGCTGCCTGGCACACTTCAGCATGTGCGTAGTGCAGAAAACACTATTGACAGTGCCATAATATACTGTTTGGAAAATTATAAAGTAATCGAAGTCCCTAGAAAAAAAAAAAAAAGAAAGAAAGAAAGAAAACATTTCTCTTCTGTCGTTATGGGCAGGAGAACGAGAGAGCTGTTTCGTTCTCTTTCATCTGGATGATTGAACACTGACCACTCTCTCCCTCCAATACTGGATCGGAACCATGTTACTGGAGCAGAAAATTGAATCTCGTATCACTTTCTTTGCGTCGCTCAAGCGGAGCTATCACCCTTGTTCGCCGAAGACGACACTCGACGGAAAAATATCAGACGATGGGAAAACGCATACGTGCAGTAGGCACGAGCTGGGCAGAGAAAAATGGAAAAGAAAAAAAAAAAAAGAATAAAAAAAAAAACGCCATAACAGCAGTTTGTTCATTTATCAAAAAGGAAAATCGTATTCCCTTTCCGTATATATATCTTCCGTGTAACTGTGACAGCCGCTTTCCGGCACGTATGATGTACAATATTTCTGAATCTACTGGAGTGTGATGACTGAGTTTCCAAAGTCGTTTAACTATTTCAGCTGGAGGTGGGGGAGGGGGGAGGATTTTTTTGTTATGTATTTGTGTTGAGGAAAATAGAGTAGCGCATCGCAAAAATGAACAGAATTTCAATTCGGGGGAGGAAATATAATCCAATTTTCGGTGATTTGGAAGGGAAGGGGAAAAAAAAACCTAGAATGTATATTAGTGATCAAAAACGTATGCATGATTCACACCGTTATATTCGTATTCTTTAAAATTAAAAAAATAATAATATATATGAATAGCGACATTATGTTTATTTTTAAGGTATTAATTATCGTGGTTTTATTTTTATAAAATAATCTTGCAGAATAATATCGTAGTTCGAAATGTTAATTCTTTTACGAAATTAATTTGTATACTCGTTATTAAAATTAACTCACTCTACAAACCAAGTAAAGTAGTAGATAATTTAATAACAAATTGTAATTCAACCCACTATCATATGCCTTTTCGGAGTCCTCCGTTTAGAAGTTAAAAATCTCAACCGGGATGTGGACAGCGTTCTAAACAGGAAACCAACAACTGGTAAAAGATTTCGTACACACCTGGAGCATTAATTTTGACAACGTGCTTTAAGAGACCGATGTACTTGATCCATCCTGGTCTCCTTAACTGTGATACCTATTTTCAGCAATGGGGAAAGAAACCACTGGCAGATGAAAATATTAAACAACTACGTAAAGGACATGCCCTCAACAATACTCAAAGCTGCCTAATATACGAGCAGATGACTCGAACACAGGTTCTGCTGTAGGTGCCACGGCTGTCTTTCCTTTTAGTCTCCATATCACTATCGGTTGAATGTAGCAGTTATACTGGAAACTTGTGCGCAATTAAATTAGCCTTAGAGAATATTAACACTTCCACACAATACAGTAGTGTAATATACACCGATTCCATGAGTGCAGTGTCTGGATTTGACTGCCCTTGATCAACTGCCCTTGTTCCTTTAAACATTCGTACCAATACCATCTTCTCGGATAAGGTATGAATATGTGTAGATTGAAACAACATATGTTGAATATAAAAAGGGACTTAGAAATTATCTCATAAATCAAATTCTGTAATTTAATCTCTGCTCATGTTTTTTGGAGTATATTTATTCAAGTGATGCTCAGAAATTCTGGCCATTAGTAATTATTTATAAGTGGTTCCTAACGGGGCCCTGGATAAATTCAGGAACACCGGATATACACAGCATTACACCACTACCTACTTCGCCACTTGATCGAAGATGGTGCTACCGAAGAAAGAGTTTTGAATTTTTAAAATGTGAGCATCGCCCGAGCTGAGAATTCCTTTCCACAGCATGTCTTCGATGTCTTAAAAGATTTCAACTGTGAAAATAAGTTCCCAAAATATACGATGACATAGCGCTATAGATGAAAACATGTTGGGATGCGAAGAAAATTGGGAAAGAAAATTTTGTGCTTTTTAACACTCACGAACTGAACTTGTTTTCAAAATCTCCAAGCCACATTAAGCAGCATGCGGTATTTTTCATCTTGCATTCGATCTTTTTTTACTAAATATTGAAAGAGAACAGAAATTGTCACTTCGGCTATAGGATGAACTACAACAGACGTGTGGAAATAATATATGTAAATATATAAAAGAAATATATTGAATTTCATGATTCAGATTACCGATAAATGGTGATTCAACATTTTTTCTTAAAGGTTTGCTTTCAAATTTTATGCATTTCGATTTCAGGTTTTCTTGCTTCAATATATTTCGAACACATGAATATATTTATATGCATCTATACATATATAAAATATATACATCTATGTATATATTTATACATAGATACAGGTAAAAAAGGCGATTATTTTATTTATACACGAATTAAAGATAAATAGGAATTATTAAGTTGAAGTTTTACAGTGTGAATGAAATTTGGGTAATTTATGAAGGTTGAGTTGCAAATACAATAATATTTTCTGTGGAAACATTTAGTCCCGTTTAATTTTAGTAGTAATCTTACAAACTTTTTTAAAAAAATATTTTCCACCTCAAGCAAATGTTTGCTGATCTGGGCCCGTATAGGGACAACACATTTCAGGATCTACAAGATAGTAGCGAAGAATGAATGCAAAAACTTTATAAGCCTCTTTAGCAGTCTCCAAAATATGAAACTAAACAGGCGTTAGAGGAAAACGACACCCCTAAATCCTTATGATCAGATTTACTTGTAATGAACTGATTATTCGTTTCATAAGGATGAAAAATCTTTTCTTTCTAGGGTCCACTTGGATTACCACAGTACATTTTTATACGTTGAGAATGACATTATTGTCGTAAGACCATTGTGAAAATTTCTTGAGTGCTTGGTTGAGTAGAACATGTTTTAGAGCGGAGGAAACAGCCACGTACAGCTTAATGTCATCTGACCAATTCGATAATTTAATTGGATGTTTTAAAATGTGTAGGTATATCACTGGCATACACTGATCAACAAAATTAACAGAAAATGTAGAAAATATGGTGTTACTCGTGTAGCTTCCGATGAAGCAGACAATATTTAGTATGGTGGTGTACCATAGAATACAGATGAAAATTGATGATAGCGAGAAACTTCGGACAGGTACAAGATGCATTATAGGGGTGGTATAAGAATTAGAAAAAAGGTCACATTACAGAAGTCGATACAACATGCTCGATAATATGGACACATGACATCAGTACGGCGTATGATCTCCTCTAACCGTTCAACAGGCCTGACAGCAGTGAAGCACGCTAGATATAAGGCTGTATATAATATTCTGTAGCAACAAATCCCATTCTTCCACCAGCGCACACCTTAGCTCACCAAGTGATCGAGGTGATGGCTGTTGGGGTGCAATGCGACGCCCAACAAGGGCGTCCCACCCATGTTTGATCGGATTTTATTATTATTATTATCCGTTTATTTCCATAAGGAAACCACCCCGGGACGGCAAAGTGCCAGGAGGGTGCTAAGTACATATCAGGGTACGAGATACTACGTGCAGTGGGTTACATATACTGAACACGTAGTCTCGTCCCGAAATATTATATACACATTTTATGTTTAATATATATACACATTGATGATTCTGTACATACATTATACAACTGATATATTTACAATTCACTAATAATTCCATCTATAAATTACATATTTACATAACTGTTACAGAAGGTATATTTTTACAGTCAACAAATTATTATTGTTCTGAAAGCAGAAAGTTTCTCTTTTACTCTAATTCTTTGGTACTTTGCAGCCGGTTCATATTTTGGTAAGTCTATACGAATCCTGGAAGATCTCTTTCCGGTATGTTGCATCCTCACACAGTTTTTCGGCATCTATGTGTAGTGAGTTAAATATTTTCGCTGCATTTGATGGGAAGAATCTTTGCAGGCTACTAAGATTGTTCAGGACTGGACGCAGTGGATTATTTACTTCCCCGCAACGTCTAGCAGTGGCACGCGGTTTGACTAGAATATTATCCAGGACTGGAGCATCCACTCTGCCTGTGAGCATTTGTGCGAGAGTGTGTATGTTCCTGTTAATTGTCCGCTGCATCCAGGGTGTGATGTTAAGGTTTGAGTATAGAATGGCCCTTGAGATAGTAAAAGGGTGGCCAGCAATTCTGTTAAGCCATCGCAAGAACCAGTACTCGATCCCAAGGACGGACTTATAATGTGAATCTGGAGCTGAAGACCAGATTTGCGAGGCATACATTGCAATTGGCAGGACACACATTAAAATGTACTTGGTCGCTAGCTGAGGATCCCTAATTCCTACCAGTTCCTGTCTAGTAGCCCATAAAGCGGCGAATATTTTTGTCTTCATATGGGCGAAGTGTTGAGCAAAGGTGAGTCTGTCATCCCACTTAAGACCTAGGTCCAGGTGAGAGTGCACTTTTACCACATTAGACCCGTTCACAGAGATCGAGATGTCATTTTTATTCTGCTTGCAAGTTATGGTCATTTGGGCAGACTTCTGCGCATTAATACGGAGCCCGATGCAATCCAGGTAGCTCTCAAATTCTCTGATTGTGCTATTTGCCATCTGACAAATACCTTCTGCCGATTCATGGTCTTTGGAAGTGATGAAGAATTTTACATCGTCAGCATATGTTATAAAATTGTAGTACCGTGCAAGAAACGGCTCCAGGGCGGCCGCGAAAAGAGTAGCCGAAAGAACTCCCCCTTGTGGCACTCCTCGCGAGATGGTAAAGCAAGATTGTAGCTTTTGGTGCTTAACAATAAGTTTTCTATGTTCTAGCAGGCTGGTTATTATAGTTAACAAATTTCCTCTTACATTAAAATAATACTTTAAAATCGCAATGAGCGCTGGAATTGAGACGTTGTCGTAGGCTGCGGAGATATCCAAAAAAATAATATCAATTTGCTCCTTCTCATTTAGTGCTCTCTGCACGCGAAAAAGGGTTTCCAGTAAGTTTGTTATTGTTGATCTACCCGAAATGACTGAGTGCAAATGTGGTGGTCTATGGCTGAAGCAGTGTTGATTGATGGTGGGAAGCAGTGCTTTTTCGAATACCTTCTGTAGGGTGCAGCTGACAGAAATTGGTCTGTAATCCTTAGCCAATTTTGGGTGTTTAATCTTTGGTATTGGGGTTACAATGTAATTTTTCCAGGCTTGCGGGAAAGCTCCTGACCTGATGATTTCCTGATAGATGTGCAGTAATAGATCTATTATAAATGGGCTACTTATCTTAAGGATGAACATTGGAAATTTGTCTGGTCCAACAGTGGCCTTATTGGGCAGATCGTTGATTGCTTTCATTACGCTCTCTTTGGTGATTTGTATTTCACTCAAAGGAGGTCTTGTTGGTTCCTCTATTGCCGAATGGTTTCGCTTGTTTAAATCTTTCAGGAATTCAAAAATTTTGTTACCATTATCAGTGTTCTCAATTTGATTCAGTCCATGCAGGTTACTAAAAGTGTTATTAGCCCATTCCTTGAAAATGCATTCGGTCAAATTCTCTGTGCTATTTCTATTGCTAGTAATTCTTTTTGCTCTTTTTAGTTTATTATGAACAACACTGCAGTGTGCCTGTCGTTTTGCTTTGATGAAATGTGCTCTTTCTTTCTTATAACGAATGTGATCGGCAGGATGACCCGTTCTTTGCCATTTTCTATACAGTTTTTGCTTCCTGAGGAAACTTGCTTTCAGTTGTGGGTTAAACCATTCTTTTGTTCTCTCAGATATTTTGATTTCTTTTGCTGCTCCTTCCAATGCTGTTTGGTATAGCTTTTTAGTAATCATTTCTAAAGCTTCGTCTACTGGCTTTTCTTGCAGGTCATTCCAGTTGTAACTAGTCAGGTGACTGAGAATGACCTCTGATTTAATATACTTCACGGAGAAAAGATACTTACTTTGCTTTTCCCAGTTCGTGTGGTTACCCTGCATGTATTTGTGTATCTTCAGTGCTGCTTCAATTTCAATGGGATTGTGGTCCGACTTAAATTTTATGCAGTTTTGCGCTAGCCTTATGTCTAAGGAACTATGATACAACAGGTCAAGTTGCTGCATTCCCCTTGTCACTGGTGTCGGAAGCTGCGTTAAGTGCAATGCACCCAATGTAGCATCCAGCTCTTTCTTGGCCTCCCTGTGTTTCGGAAAAGGCAAATTAAAATCTCCCGCTATTATTGTGTCGACTGATGGCTTTAGATTTGCAGCAAGCCAAGCATAGAGTTCGTTTCTTGTCTCCTTTGAGTGCTCAGGTGGGAGGTATATGATGCATAACTGTGCATAACTGATGCATAATTTAAGTGTGAGATCGTGCTGGCCACAGCAGTCATTGAATATCTTCAGTTTAAAGATATTCTTCCCACTTGAGCTCCAAGTACAGTGGCGTATTTGTGAATGAAAATAAAATCTGATCAATCGCATCCCTAAAAAGTCGCACATATGGTTCGAGGATCTGTTCTTGATATCTGTGGGCAGTTACTGTACCCCTATGAAAAACATGAGGGTTGCGACCGTCGATCATTATTCCGAAACTACACGAGAACGCCTTCACCGTAAATGCCACTTTCTCTGATGTTGGAGGGATTCTACCGCATTCGCCAGATGAAATAAAGTCTCGAATCTGTTTGTAAGCTAAAACGGGGCTCATCATAGAACAGAATTGTATCCAATTTATCAGTGTTCTAAGTCATATGTTCATGGCACCATGTTGACTAACTCTGCGGTGTTTTGAGGATAATGGAATACAAGCTACTGGCTTCCTTGCGTAGTGTCCACTTGAATTGTGCCTCCTTAACACAGTCCTGTTGTAAATGTTTTCACGTTTTCACCTGTGGCGGCAGCAACCTCAGAAACAGTTGATGACGGGACATCGTAGTGTTCCGTCTTACTGTTAGAGCCAGATAACGTTCTGGTCTGTAATGGTCTGTTCTGGTTGACGTAACCCTCAGGCGACCTTCGCCAGCTCTTCTTGTAAAGGTTGCTGTCTCCTGAAAATGCTTCCATAGAGCAGAGACGACACTGCATAACCCATTACGCCAACGTGTCACGTCACCCGCTGACTGCCCGGCTTCAAATCGTTCAACGGCCCATCATCTCAAAGAATCATCCAAACGACCATGATTTCCCATCCTGAATATTGGAGACGTGGCTATTCCACTGGGAAAGTCAAAGAACGGGAATGAAGTAATGTGGTCGCAACCGTGTTATAGCTTTGAAGTAGTTAATCAGCGGTTCACTTATGCCATAAAGGTTGAGTTTTAAGTACTAAGCCTTTATGCGAGACATAAATTGCACAATGAAGGAGAAAATAAGGTATCGAAGTAAGAAGCCAATCTTTTAACTACCACATAGTCAAGAATTTGAGCAGTAGAATTTAATAGAAAGATTGGCGTATAGTTTTGCGGAAGAGATTTCGAGAGCGCTTATGGTTAGGAATTATGTAGGCGTGTTCGAACCAAAACTGATTCAGATTGCTGATAAAATGTAATTCAGAAACATTTTTTCCCCAAAGGTCTGCTTTCAAATTTGAAAGATTTCGATTTCGGTATTTCTTACTGTTTTTCCTTCGATATATTCCAAAAACACAATTTATTTTAAGTGACTGGGAAAAGAATTTGATATCAACTATTTGATGTTATTCGTTGAAGTTTAAGGACCTATCTGCGCATGTCAATGCATGCGCAGATAGGTCCTTAAACTCAAAAAGGTCCTGAAAATCAAATTTTCGTAAGCCAGTAAATTGTCTTAATTTAACAGCCAGCATGGATTTCTTACAGGATGAAATAAATGTATATACGAACGATTAGGCCTTTTTTTTTTTAACTTAGAGAGGAAGGATGCCTCTGAAGGAATTTTTTTTGGATACCTGAAAAAAAATACGTCTTCGTTTTTCCTCTGTGTTTTTGCAGTGGACAAGTAAAAGAACAACTCCAATTAGCAGCACCCAAAGCATCAACTCACAAATGTTACTCACGTCCGGTGAGTCAAGCTGTAATACTCTTTAACAAGTGTTGTAATTTATGAAGCTGTAAACTAAACAATGTTTATTTAATATGCTGCCTAAAATCACGTAAAGATAAGAGATTACCAGCAAAGCGAAAACGATAAAACAGAATTTATTAAAATTAAAAAGTAAAGAATGGCAGTAGGTACCTTACGCAAATTTACAACTTTCGGCACGTTTCTCTAATTTTCTATACCATAATCTGCATTATAAGTGAATAATGCTTCGAAGCTGTGATAATGTTGATCGAAACGCATTTCTGCTACTACGTGATGAATGCAACATATTTCATAGTCCGTTTAATAATATTCTCTGGATTATTAATTAATGATTAATAGTCCACGTTGAGAAATAAAGTGTGCCTTGAGAATAACTGTTTAGCTAAAGCTTTACTAAAACAAAAAAAAAAAGAAGAAAACAACTTACACGAGTCCAGAGGGTAACAAATAGGCTTTTTTGCTAAAAAGCTACGATTAGACTTTTTACTTCGTAGGCTCCTTTCTATGAATGGATAATTCGGTCTGATGTGATATCTCTGTTCTTTTCTATACACTTTGAAACCTGTTCCTGTTTTACATACATGTGGTTCATACGATTCACTACACTTAGAGGGGGACTTCAAATATTTTTTTAGGATAATTGAAGCAATTAAATCACTGTAATCTACATTTGAAACCATAGTCATCCACTAAGGGCACAATGCCATATGCAATGCATCATATACAGCTGGGCGCTCGGTGAACGTCGAATTATGACATCACAGACTGACGTCAGAGCTTTAGCCACATTTCTATCGTTACAACCGGTTCACTGCATATTTTTATCGTTAGATTGCAATAAAGATCCAAGAATTCTGAGTTAATGGATTGTGGCTAAAGACTGCGATTCCTTGCGCAACTTGGGAATAATTCGGTGCGTCTCCTCGTATTATGTTATGCTCCTGCATGCGACTCCTTGTGCCGTCTCTACAGATTTGATTGCTTCAAGAAAGATCTGCTCAGAATGGTCATCAAAAAAGATCTGCTCAGAATGGTCTTCAAGAAAGATCTGCTCAGAATGGTCTTCAAGAAAGATCTGCTCAGAATGGTCTTCAAGAAAGATCTGCTCAGAATGGTCTTCAAGAAAGATCTGCTCAGAATGGTCATCAAGAAAGATCAGCTCGGTGTATTGGAACTGCTCAATCTATCCCTGTACTTCAGAGATAACGGAAAAGATAACTCGTCAAGTTAGGTATATATAGGGTCAATTGTGACGGATCTCTATCCATACCTGCTAACTGGAATCTGTTTGACGAAGAATTAAGCAAACAGAATGATGCAGTGTCATGTGTTAAACGATTTGGTTGGCCCTGCAGCAGTTCAGCTGGTACACGGTTGGTTATACAATGTCCCTATAGTTGCAATGAGGCGGCGTCAAACTAAACATATGCTTGTTAAGTGGTGGACTCCACAGTTGACAACGCTACGCTAAGAAACCAATAGAGCTAGGTAGATATACCAAATTAAAAAAGGTCGGCTGAAGGAGATCAAATACATTTAAGGAATGGATATCAACAACTTGGGAAGATACACGTGTTTGATCGCAAAAGAAAAATTTAACGCGTGGAAAAAACTTGTAAGGATATGTGGAGAAAGTGACCCTGGGGCTTCATTTATAAATTATGTACTAATAAAATTAAACACCCAGCAGAAGATATCACGTGTTTAATTCAGGCTAGTGATGGTACGTCTCGAACGCGGGAAGAAAGCGTAGGTTTGATTCTAGATCATTTGCTGAGTGACTGAAAAGCAAATGGGGAGCCTGATGTTGGTGAAAAGAATTCCTTGGAAATGAAATTACTTAATGAAAGTTACAGAGGTAGTGCGGAATGCCGCAGCTTCCAGATGAAAGAGTAAGATACTGCAGTAGAAAGAATCAAGAAGAACAAATGCCCAGGAATGGATCTCATTGAGGGAGAGGTCATGAAACGGAGTTTGACCTTTACAGCAGGGCATTGCTAAGCGTTTTTAACGCATGTCTTAGAGATTGAGTAGTTCCATCACCATGGAAGGAAGCACTTTTAAAACTTCTGCTGAAATCGCCATTGAAACCGAAAGAAAGGATAGATTCATATCATACGATATGAATAATGCAATTGTTCCTACTGCATTATTGAGTGGACTAGGGAATGTTTGTGAAAGATTGCTAGCAAGCAGAATTATGGAAAGCATTCGAGAAAACTGTCAGTGGTCTAAAAAACAATATGGGTTTACGGCAGGGAAAGGGACTGATGATGCATTGGGAAAGTTGGTGAAATCTGCACACCGATGCAGATCAAAATATTGTCTAGATATCTTTTTAGATTTCGCTGCAGCATTTAATAGCATTGACTGGCACAGTCAATGCTATTAAATTGTTATGGTATTATGTCAGGTAAAATACACATCACAGATCTACTCTGTTACAAGAGATTACTTAGCGATAGTACAGTTACAGTGAAATCAGCATGTGAGAGTATTAACAGACAAGAAGTAAGAGTCTGCCCACAAAGTTCAGTCCTTGGCCCCTTAATGTGGAATTTATTCTTAAATGATTAGTTGAAACTGGACTATGACAACGTCATTATGATTGCGTATTGATGACTTAATTTTTTGGCGGATGGTGACTCGAGGCCTCAATTAAGAGAGCGATCACAGTTAATTTTGTCGGAGCTGAGTACCTGGTGTAAATTGCACAGACTTATGGTCTCAACCGAAAAGAGCAAAATTGTGTTGTTAAAAGAATACCTGTCTATTACGAGAAACCCACAATGCCGAATAGATGGAGCCAGTCTGCAGTGTGTGAAGACAATCGAATACCTTGTTAACAGGAGAGACTGCTTCTACAGGGATGGTATACACTTAAATAGAAAGGGTGCAAGAATATTTGTTGATGCTATCGAGGCAGTGTTAGGTGGGTTAGAAAATTGATAGCTTGGGGGGATTCACAGACTAAAAGGTTAAAAGCAGCCGCAGACAGAAGTGACGATGATTCTTGCACAACTTCTATTAGAATAAATAGCGACCTGGAGCGAGGGGTGCTGGGGGTTTCAGGGACTGATGGCAGTCATCGTGAAACAGGTGGGTATATGGGATGTGTTAGTCCGTAGCCGAGTGGTCAGGAGCGGGAGTGCAGTGGCACACGCTCTTTGAGTAGACCGGGGTTCAAGCCCCTGACTGCTAAATACGGACGATCTGTCAACCCGCACTGGACCAGCGTGGCAGATTATGGTCCATTTCCCTCAGCATGAATTGTTGAGGAGGATTCCATCCTGCAGTGGGTTGATAATGGCTGCAATTTACTTTTTTACTTTTTTAGGGTAACTAGGAATAGATGCATGTATGCTTGCATGTTTACCAATGCTAGAAGTATAGTAAATAAATTTGATGAATTTGAAGTGTTGGTCAAGACATCAAAGGCGGATATTGTTGGGATATCAGAGAGGTGGTGTCACACTGATATTAGGAATGCAGAATTGGAATTTGGGGAGTACAATGTGTATAGGAAGGATAGACAGGATAGGAAGGAAGGAGCTGTCATGCTGTTGATTAAGAAAAACATAAAATCAAAAGAAGTGCATCCAGTTGATATAGATGAACAGTGCACTGTTGAGTCAGTTTGGTGTGAGATAAGCACTGCGAAAGCAAAAATAAGAGTAGGAGTGTGTTATAG
The DNA here is from genome assembly GCF_048544385.1 of Mastigoproctus giganteus. Taxonomy (NCBI): domain Eukaryota; kingdom Metazoa; phylum Arthropoda; class Arachnida; order Uropygi; family Thelyphonidae; genus Mastigoproctus; species Mastigoproctus giganteus. The sequence goes on from NC_143577.1 coordinate 64,064,196, forward strand.
GCCTAATGACTCGAATGAGTAAAATGAACAATTGTACAGAGAAATAGAGTGGGCTAGTAAATCAGAATGTCTTATAATGGGGGATTTTAACTTCCCAGATATTGACTGGAACTTGTGGGTTGGTCACTCACACACTAGTCAGACTTTTGTGGATTTATTGGATGATTGTTTTCTGCAGCAGCATGTTCGAGAGGCAACCAGAGAGAGTAATACTCTTGATCTGGTTATCAGCAGTGATCATTCGTGTATTAGGAATTTGCAGATAAAAGAACCACTAGGTGGCAGCGATCACAGTGTACTGACGTGGGATTTACTTAAAGATTTAACTACTATCAGGAGTCAAGGAAAGGGTTTTTGCTTCCGTAAAGGTGAGTACAGTGGTCTCCGACAGTTTTTAAATTCTGTACAGTGGGATCAACTGACAATGTTACCAACAATAAATTCTAAGTGGGGAGCTTTAAGGAATTAATAGTGGAAGCTACTAAACGTTTCATACCTATTAAGAAATATTGTTCAAGGTTTAGGCCTAAATGGTTATCAAATGAACTAATGAGACTCGTGACAGAAGAAAAAGGCATGGGATGCATATAAATTATCAGGCGATACAGAAGCCTGTGGCAGATATAAGCTGTAATCTGTAATCAAGTCACAAAGGAGGTTAGGCAGATTACGAGAAATCTTTGGAAAAGGATGCTAAGAAAAACAGCAATGATTTCTTTACTTATATAAACTCTAAAAGGAAGGGGATGAATCTGATTGGTCCACTTGATATCGATGGTTCGACTGTTGATGATCCTGCTCAGATAGCAAACAAACTGAATGAGTATTTTGCATCTAGATTCACACATGAGGAGTTATTAAGGTTTGAAAATGGCAGAAGGTTATCAAATTGTAGCAGGGTGCTTAATGATTTTGTAATAACTGAGAGCAAAGTGGAGGAGAAGTTGTTGAAGTTAAAGATAAGAAAGGCGCCTGGGGTGGATGGGATCTATCCAGTTATATTAAAGGAGGCGGAAAAACAACTAAGCAAACCCTTAGCCATAATTATGAGAGCATCCTTGGACTCATCCTTGCACCTCTCCAGTCCCCCACGGACTGGAGAGGTGCAAAGGTATCCCCAATTCAAAAAGGGGGGAACGAAGGGTGACACGAGTAATTACAGACAGTTAGTTTAACTTCTGTTCCGGGTAAAATAATGGAGTCACTGGTTAAAGATGCATTGCAGGATCATATAGACAAGACTGCAGCAATAATTCAGACACAGCATGGGTTTGTTAAGGGAACGTCTTGTCTGACTAATTTGATAGGATATTATGATGTGGTTACAAAGGAACTGGATGCAAAAAATAATTTTGATATCATATATTTGGATTTCAGGAAAGCTTTTGACACTGTTCCGCATGGAAGACTATTATACAAATTGGAGCAGAATGGTATTAAGGGTAAGTTGCTACAATGGATAAAAGGATGGTTAAGTGGGAGAAGACAGAGGGTGGTAATCAATGGGTGCTGCTCTTCGTAGACTAATGTTATTAGTGGAGTCCCACAGGGTTCTATGTTAGGTCCACTGCTTTTTTTTTGTATATTTATCAGTGATATTGATGAAGGTATATCAGGCTTAGTGTCAGTCATGGCGGTAATGGCAGTGTGCTACTGCAACAGGATCTAGATAATTTGGGCAGATGGGCTAAGAAGTGGCAACTGAAGTTTAACCTTGACAAATGCAAAGTACTGCATATGGGTAGAAGTAACCCCAGAGAAACGTACCAACTGTGTGGTACTAGAGTTAAGGTGGTAGAAAATGAAAAAGACCTGGGAGTAATTGTGCAGTGAGATATGAAGTTTTCTGAACATTGCAGACAGGCTGCCAGGACAGGTCATGGGGTTTTGTCAATGATATATAGGAATTTTGCTAGCAGGGAAAAGGAGATGATTATCCCTCTGTATAATGCAATGGTCAGGCCACGCCTTGAGTACTGCCTACAGGTCTGGAGGCCTCATTTTAGGAAGGATGTAGATTTTCTTGAGCGTGTACAGAGAAGGGCAACAAGATTGGTGATGGGAATGAAGGGATCCTCTTACCAAGAGAGGCTTAACTCTAAATTGCAGCGGCCTGCATGGTGATCTGATTGAGGTGTATAAGGCCTCGAATGGCTTGAGCACGCTGAATTCTGATGGGATCCTTCCACTTGTTCAGATTACGAACTAAGGGGGCATAAATTCAAATTAAGAAAAGACATGCGGAAATTTGCCTTTAGCCAGCGGGTGGTTAATTGCTGGAACAAACTTCCATCTGTCGTTATGGAAGTCGATATGTTAAATAAATTTAAGGAGGAACTGTACAGGCATTTGGAGGGAATGGTGTGATTCTGCTTAAGCTCATACACTTGCTTTCTTGCATCACATTCCACTACTACCTAGTAGTTAAGACTAATAGACAGTTACAGTTTGTCTAACACATCAATTACATCGCTGACAAGATTCGTAAATTTGTTGGTATGATTCAGCGCATCACTGGGAAGAAGTGGGGTATAAAAATCAAGGCATTAAATCTATTTTATGACTGTATCTTCTTGTCAATTGAGAGCTATGGTGAGCATGTTTGGCTAGATTGTGCGTTGCAAAAAGCAAACGTTGGGAAAATATTTTAAATTCAACGGGTAATGTTATTACAACTTAGTATGGCCTGTAGGACTGTGTGAAAATAGAATTTTCAGGTAATAACATGACGGCTGCCGCTGGATCTGGTCTTATTATTCAAGTCAATGTGCTTCTATCTGCAGCGTAGAGAGCCATACAAGTTGGTTTCAATCAAACCTCTATCCAACGTTCTTTCTTACACGACACGGGTCCTTCTTTTGGAAATTAAGTGATTTAGGTATTTCAACAAAAAAAGATTGGGTACATCTTTTGTATAGATTCCATGAATACCAGGATCTACGAGAGGAATTGATTGATGGAGCACCCAGCCTGCAAACACTGACTTCTGAATGTGAGTTCTTTCTAAACACAATGACAGACTTTGGTGCTTTCCAAACTTTTGCAGTACAAGTTTTCAAGAGACGACAAGTCCTGCTACAAATGGTGTAAGAACAAGTCTGATATAATATATGTGTAAAAATATGGTCGATTGGATGGGATAAATAGTCCACTGGACATTGGAACGGAGATTTGGCAGTCAGGGTAAACATAGGGTGTGTGTGATACCATTCCAATTAATGGTGGGTAGCTTACCCTGTGAAAATACACAAATGCAGCTTTCTCTCACAGTGAAATGGTGTTCTTCTGTGAGACCAGCATGGAATAAGATGATCCCTGCATTTCCATGTGCGGCACTGGATACTTCCACGGCACAATCCAATTTTTTGTGGGTGAACCGGATGAGTGTAGAATGTCTCTTTGGCTGCGACAAATATGGCGGAAGAAGATAAGTGAAATGATTCAAGAGGTCTAGAGGAAGGTCTCTCACTGGCTATTTTCATGGCAGAGCTTTAAACTCCCATGATATGAACTGTAGGTTTTTAATACCCTATAATGGAGCGGGATCATGAAGTTCGGAACTTCAATACGTTATAATGGAGCAATTATAATTATCTGTACATGTAAACAGTGGTGGGGTGCCAGGAAAGCTGGCTGGGACCGCCTAATACAATCATATTTTAAAAATGTACTTTGGAGAATCTGTGCTTGCATTTTTTCTTTATTTATTTTGTGTTTAACTCCACTAACTCCATGAGATTCTGGTGTATTGTGTCTCTCTAAAATTTGTGCAACTGATTTGGCATGAGCATGAAGGAAAAAAAGCCCGTAGAGATTCCTCCTTTACGGGCTTTCCTTCGACAACGATTGTAACCATAAAAATTAGCTTATATCATTAAATATTTCGCAATATGAGCAGCTGGCTTTTTTTTTCCTTCCTCACATTGAAGCCTTTGGGCTCTAAATCGTAAGAGAGCTACACGCATGTTAATTTGTGTCGGCTATTGTGTCACTTTTAATTCTTTACACAGCCCCGGAACTTTCTAAGAAATAATAGAATTTTGGTCCGCATGGGATGTCCTCTTTCTCTCAGAGAATGTTCCTTTATCACAAGCTCGGTCCCAATTAATTAGAAGTGTAATTACAGTAACAGGAACAGAATCTCTAGAGATATCGAGCAAACACCGCTAATCTCGGGATCTCTAGTCGCATTTTTCCACACCTCAGTCTCAAACGTCCCAAAGCAAAACAATAGGGAGCCCGGGAGATTACTAGAGTATTAACTTTACCCTTGTTTATGCGCTAGGGACTATCAGAATATGCAATGAACTGATTGGTAAATTTAACACATTTTTGTTTTTATTAATTTGGAATATTCGTAATATCGCTTTGAAATATACTTTTAGAATTTACTTTGAGTAAGATAAGTTTCTTATCAAGTGCCAGGTAGAATTTACGTAAGTGAATATGAAATGGTTTGGTTTAAAAATAAGAATTAGCAATATCTTTATGTACAGTGCTTGAAATTAAGTTTGGTTTTGGTTATCAGTAACTACTTTTTCTTTTCCTAAAAGACATTACTGTTTAGGAGCTCTTGATATATAATATTTCAATGTGGACTTCCTCAAGAGGTATAAAACCCTTTTGGGACACTTAAGTATTAATCGACTTCAGGCAGGTAAAAGAAACATTTATAAGAATTACCAAAAAGGTCACTTTACAGAAGTTATACAAGATGCTAGAAAACATGGTCACATAACATTAGTAAGGCCATGATCCCCTCCAATGGCTAAACAGGCCTGACAGCGGTGAATGAACCATGCTTGATATGAGGGTCTCGAGAAGATTCTGTGGCAACAAATGCCATTCTTCCACCAGCTCACACCTTAGCTCACCGAGTGGCCGAGGAGTTGACTGTGGGCGTGCAATGCGACGCCCAAAGGCGTCCCACACATGCTCGATCGGATTTACGTCTGCTATTCATGAAAAACATTTTGTTCTGTTAATTTTGTAGAACAGTGTATATTCAAGAGTTGATAAGTCAGAAAAGACATTTAGGGATCACTTAAGAATTACTGCACTGCCACCACTAAAAGGAAGCGTCTATTCACTTTAGCGCCGGCCCTGAAGGCGGAAAGGCACAGTTCTTACTAACAGCCACACAAACAACTCCGCCGTTCATTCAGTAGCGACTCATCTCCGCTACCGTCAGGTAAAATTTTAATGGACGATGCCCAAGAGAGATTTTCAGTCTTAGCCTAGAATGCAAAGCGCAGAAAGGAAAATAAAAGAGATTACTTAACTATTTGTTGTAAACTAGCATATCAAAAATTGTAGTGGGCAAGATACTGGCGAATAACATCATAATGGGGAGCACTGGCGCTTCCATACAGATCTGCAGTTGACTATGAGAGAGCGCAAACGTATTCCGAAAAAGGCCGCCGTAGCCAAGCTGTCAAATGCAAGGGTGCATAACTACAGGTGCTTTGAGTAACCGGAGTTCAAGTCCGATTACTTCTAAATATGGTGCTGTTTCGTGTATTCTCATTATCTTGTGAAATCCTCTGACCGTGTGGTAATCTCAGTACATGTGGACTACACCTGATGAAACATTCACAAAAGAGTTATTTACAACTACTTATATCACTCAGTCCGTCCTCAAATTTTCAAATGAGTACGTTTTGATTTAAACGTGGAACAAATCTTGAGCGCAGTGCGTGCGGTTTCAACCAGATAGCGACACACTATAAACTATCTCAATACAGGAGGGATTACTATTAAGCAAGATCTGCTATCTATTATTTTTACACACCAAGAAGTATGCATTCTATTAAACTGAAATAAAGTCCTGTTGAAGTTGAGGACGTAGGAACATAGAACAGCCATATGAACTGATTATAAATTTGAAAGGACTTAATAATTAATGAAAAAAACTGAGTGAGAAAGAAATACTAGAAACATTTAAACAATGAAGATTGACTTCGAAATTCTTCGTGTATCGATCTTTATTATGTTCAAAATGCTTCCAGTGTGTTTGTTGGGAAGCATCTCCAAAGAACATGGGCGTTGAATAGGGAGCAGAGACGTAGGCTTTTTTTTTTTTTTTATGTGAACCCCAAACACGAGAGGTATTAGAACCTATAGTACTTAGTACCACCGTGCTTGGGTTGGAGATTGAGAAGACGAAAGAAGATATTTGTTGACATTGGACTTGAACTTCTGTAGATTGTAATTTTCAGGAAATACGTATGAAGGAAGGTTGTTCCAGAAAACGGCAGTTGAATGAATAAATGAGGAAGATGAAAAGTTGGTTCTGTGGGTTTGAAGTTGAACAGTAAATGGATGTTGGCTGGTGGCGGCACGTGTTCGGACTGTTTTGAAAGAGAGGGCGGGAATTATAGAAGCTAATTCAGAAGAACAGTGCCCATGGAAGTATCTGTACAAGAGGCATGCAGCAGAGACAGTGCGTCTATGAGACAGCGAGTGGAGAGACTCTGTTAGAGATGAATCATTAATTAACCTAGCTGCCCTCTTCTGAATGGAATCAAGAAGCCTGAGAGAGGTTTTGGGGGCACCACCCCAGATGTGGGAACAATATTCCATGGCAGGGCGGATTTGCGATTTATACAGAGTGAGCAGCTGTTTGGAAGAAAAGTAACGCCGAGAGCGAAATAGAAAACCAAGTTTTTTAGATGCAGAGGAAGAAATATTTGTAATGTGCTTGTGCCAAGAGAGATTAGAAGTCAGGGTAATCCCCATAAGAGATATATCCTTTTGCCTAGAAATTGGAGTGTCACTAAAGATAAGCATAGGGCAGAAGAATCCTTTTTGCGAGATATAAGACAAGACTGAGTTTTAGAAGGGTTGAAATCAACTAAGTTGTCTTTGCCCCACTGGAGAATTACCTGAAGATCGGCATTTAAGGAATTGGTAGCAGATTTTCGAGAAGTTGAAGCTGATTGAGCAGGACAAGATTTCTCAAAATGGAAAGTTGAATGCAATGTGCTATCATCGGCAAATATATGGATAGGATTTCCAGTCAATGGAAGAAGGTCATTAATATACAAGAGGAAAAGAGTGGGGGAAAGAACTGAACCTTGGGGGACACCAGCATTAGTGGAGAAGTTAGAAGACAGAGAGCCATCAACCATCACCCTCAGTGAGCGATCAGAGAGAAAACTGGATAACCAATTACTAAAAACAGTTGGCAAACCATAAGATGGAAGCTTGTTTAGAAGACCTATATGCCAAACACGATCAAAAGCCTTTGAGATGTCAAGAGCAACTACTTGTGTTTCACCGAACCTTTCCATTGAATTAGTCCATAAATGGGTAACATAAGCCAGAATATCACCAGTGGATCGACACTGACGGAATCCATACTGGTGATCGTTGATCAGACGGAAGGTTTCTAGGTAGTTTAAGAGTTGGCGGTTAATTGATTTCTCCATTACTTTAGAAAGAGTAGAAGTAATTGCAATGGGACGATAATTGGATGGGAGGGATTTGTCACCCTTTTTAGGAACTGGCTGGATATGAGCAAATTTCCAAGCAGAAGGAAAAACACCTTTAGAATAAGAAAGTGAAAAAAGGCGGCAAAGAATAGGAGTAAGTTCAGGAGCACAGGTTTTGAGAACAAGTGGAGAAATACCATCAAGACCTGGAGCTTTCTTAACATCGAGACTCATCAAAATCCTTCTGATATCCTTTTGACGGAAGACCACAGGAGGCACTGAATGGAGTGTGTTGGGAATGGTGGGAGGTGTTTTACCAAGATCATTAATACATGAGCTGGAAGAAAAATGGGATGCTAGCAGGTTAGCTTTATCCTTGGCTGAAGTGACAACAGAACCATCTGGTTTGGACAGAGGTGGGAGCACAGATGGGCAAAAGTTGCGGCCAATAGCTTTGGCAAGAGACCAGAATGCCCGGCTACCATTAGGGCAAGAAGCAAGTTTTCTACTCTTAGCCTGTTCAAACTCTAGTTTGGACTGATTAATAACTGCTTTACAATTGTTGCGAGCTTTGGTGTAGGCAGAAAATGAAACTGAAGAATTAGAAACAAGCCAATTACGATATGCAACATTCTTCTCTTGGACAGCCTTAGCACATTTATTGGAAAACCAAGGTTTAGATAAAGGACGAGATTTTAAAGTGGAGTGTGGGATAAAGGATTCCATTCCTGCAAGAATAATTTCACTGACACGATCTGAGCAAACGTTGACATCAGAACTTTTGAAACAGTAATCAGACCAAGGAAAAGAAGAAAAGAAGTCTCGCAGGTCATCCCATTTTGCATTCTTGTAATGCCAAACAACACGACGTTGGAAATAGCCTTGAGATAAAGGTTCCATTGGAGAAGAGACAATCACCAAGTTGTGATCTGAAGTGCCTAAAGGAGCTCTCACTTCGAACGTGTACTTAGAAGGGTTGTTTTTGAGAAAAAGATCAAGTGTATTGGCTGTATGATTAGGATTGTCCGGTATTCTTGTAGGTAAATGAACAATCTGTGCTAGGTCATTAGTAATTGCAAAAGCCTCAGCATCTCGACCAGCTGGGTCGGTGTGACTAGAAAACGGAAACCAGCTGGGGTTGTGAACATTAAAATCACCAAGGAAAATTACCTCACTGTTAGGAGAGTTGGACTGGAGAAAGTCGAGTTGCAACGAGAGGAAGTCAAAGAGCTCCAAGAACGGACATATGCACAAGTACCACCTTTGAGGCGAAAGGAATCATACAGCGAATAATTTGGGCATCTGAGATGAGCAGTAGTTGAATCAACCGATGACTGAGATTCTGTCAGAAAAAATACATGAGGTTTGGCAGACTGCAAGTGGAAATGGACATCGTTGAGATTAGAATTGAGACCACGTATATTTGTGAAATGAATTAGGAAGTCCTTGGGAGGTTTAGACCTTTTCGCAGATAAGCTTGCTCTATTAGTTTGACAATTCATGGTGTATTCAATAGTAAGATGTTGTTATTTTGTTGTTATTTGGTTTTTAGGAGCATTAGCAACTAAGGCCATATTGCTCCGGGATATGCGGTGGTCATTCTCTGACCTTTCCGCATCCTCCGTATTTGGTGGTGACGGGCTCGAACCCCGGTCTATCAATAGTAAGAAAAAGTGAGTGGGACATGCTGTATGAAGTAATGAAATTTTTGGATATGGCGTACATGTGGTAAGAATATACCCAGATCCTTGACATAACGTGGCCTAGACAATGCTCCCCGCATACACACTACTCGGACTCCCTCCAGTCACTATCTGGCAGAGTAGAGGTAGCAAGATTATACACTAGCTGATCCGGAAACCTCCTAGAGAGTTACCAATTGGTCCGGTTCGGTGTACTAACTAGCGGCCGGCCTGCGAAAACCGTTTTAGAGCTGTACCCTCGAAATGTGAGGAATATTGGATCTCGCCACGACGTTCATCATAACCTCAAAATTCATCAATCATACTGCATGATGGAAGAGATAGGGAAGGGTTGACCGGAACTTAGCTCTAGAGACTAAACATGGGTTCCACAACTTCAAGCCTCCAATAAGCAAAGTGGTGGTATTTCACCGGTTGATGAGAGTCATCTTCCACCTAGTACTGCCTGGTAACATAGAGGGGCGGCGTTCCTCCATGTGGTGTGGGCGCCACACCACGACCCCTGCTTACGTTGGTTCACACCTGGGTGGTCACCCACCATGTACTTGTGCATGGGGGTTATACCCAGGATTACTAACAGTCCCACCATCGTGAAGGTGCAAGCAGAGGATTTAGCTGTCACAGACCGTCCGGACTTCGCCGAAATTGGGTCCACTTGACTTGAGTGTCACCCGAATATCAGTTCCATCAGCGTTTTAGACTCCCAGGTAGCAAGTACAGCTTGTCTGGCATATCTGAGAGAATGTCTGTGACAACCTCAAGGACCATTGAACTAGGCTTAGGTCTAGTTCGAAATAATAGGCTATCTTCGAAATTTGTACATTTTTTTTATTATCTTGTGAAAATCGTACGTTGAGCGGAATTGCTTGGATTTAGATGCATTCAAATGGAATCTAAATAGTTCTCTAAGCTCAGTGATAATCTGTTTCCTTTCTGATTATTAATTCTGCTTTTTATGACAAAAAGCAGAAATAATAAAATTTGATAAAACTGATAAAATTTTAGGTCATCTGAATACGTCCTAAATTACTGATATTAATTATGTAAGGCTCTAGGACAGCAGAAGTGAAAATGGCAGGGAAGACGCCACCTTTCAGAAAGAGCGTTTTGGTTGGTGCTACGTTTTAGTAGCACCAGCCAAAGTTACAATTTATATATTTATACACTACCTGACCACTCTATTTGGATCATGAGTTAATAGCATGTTGGACTACTGGGAGCCCAAATCACTGCCCAATGGGTCTTGAAAATGGTATATTGGACTATTTATGTAACAAAACCATCCTCACTTCCAAGAGTAACGTCGGCTGTGCTGACGAACGGGTTTTTCAGTTCCTCCTACAGACACATGCTCAGTGGATTCGAGATTTGAAGACTATGTTGACCAGGACAGATGTTTCAAGACTTCATGTTCCAAACCACTCTTTCAGAGATTTCTAGTGGTGTACGGCTGCATTATCACAGTGAAATTACTCCTCAATAGGGATAAACATGCAACATTGCTAGGTGTACCTGATCAGCAACAACGAGATATGCTCAAGGAGTCCTCCAGTTTGATGAGGAGACTAACGGTATGCCTAGATAGCATTCTCTACACCATTACACCTCTTCCAAGAGCCTGCACTCTCGTTATACTACAGGATGGCTCCAGTATCTAGTCTGGTTTCCTCCATAAGGGTGCTCATTTCCATCGGTGAGAAAAAAGGGTAGAAAATCAAGAATCCTCGACTTAGTAATCATGCGATCCCTCTTTGCATTTCTAGCATTAACGAAGTCGAATTTTTCGGTGGTGTTTTAAACCAGTGAATCATTCATTGTAGATTCACTAACATGGTGAGGATATTGAAGCCTTATGATGTCCCACATTAAATGCAGGGGTTAATTGTTCCGTCATTTGGCGACGATTAATAATCATCCCCGATAATCCATTGAAAACATCGATAACCTCGCCTTACATTCTCTCCTCCAGTTACGTCTGTTCACAGATGTTTTCCTGTCGATTTTCGATTGGTTAAATTCGAGAGAGATACTTTAACGAATGGAATTACTTAAAGAGCACTTGTTGAACATTCGTCACAGGCAGCCATTTTCTCTGCTAAACGCCCACCGACTGTCACACCTCTTTGGAAGTCCATGAGATGCTTTCCACCTCCTGTTGCAGATATACCCATTCGGACCCTTCTCGGGTCACACGGCCTTTTAGCATTTTTACTAGCCACAATTTTTTATTCGCTATAATTTCCCAGTAAACGTTGTAGGATAGTGTATGCGCACGTGCAAACAGTATATTCCAATTATCTTTCTTTTCTGTGTCACCAAGTATAACTTCGAATTCTCTGAACATAAAAACATCTTATTTATTATCAGAATGTTTCGCATTCAGACACATCCATTAAAACAGCGTTAGAAAAACAAAAAAACTAAATAAAGATTTACATTTTCATTTCTGTTTAAATTCCGTTTTAAAAAGAATAACAAAAAAAAAACGCGAGTTGTTTCTTTGAGTACTTTTCTGTAAATTAAAATTTCCAACAAATCTTGTGGAAGAAATCGAATACATTAACAGTTTGAAACTAGTTTTTGTTTAAGTTGTTTTTGACGCTATCGTTACGAAACATCTGTCACCCCAGCCGAAAAAAAAAAATAAGAAAAGAAAACTTTAGCTGTGCGCGATACATGAATAAGAGAAGAAATTGCGCATTAGGGTTAGATGCGGAGAGGATTATTGATTGTGTTAGCGTCAGCCGCAACCGTACAGAAGGAAATTCACCCCTCTTCCCCCCTCCCCTACCTCCGTCTCGACTGTATTGCATGGAGATCAAAGTACACTATTAAATAAATAGATCACTCATGCAGTGCTCTAAAAGATATCCTTCAAAAAGAATTTATATCTTTCACTCCTGGGGGTGATTCCTATGATTTGCGAGTAGAATATTTACCCGATATTCCTATCGAAAACGTTTTATAATGCGAGATGGAGAATTCGCCAGCGCCTTCATGCGTAAAATATTCTAATATAAAGGGCGTAGATATTGAAGTTATTTTAGCTAACTTGAGACACGAGAGCTCATATGTATCTACTCGAGAATTGAGGAGGAACAACAAAACAGATACCAAGGAGAGAGAGATTGACAAAAAAAAGTGTCTCATTTCCGATTATACCTGAAGTAATATTATACTTAAGATATTGCATTTGAATTTCAAAATGCGTTTACTGAAATTTCAAATGGCTTTCAGAATGAGTTTCATTCTTGAATGAATAAATATAGCTGTCAGTTGCAAATATTAAATTAAAAAGGGAAACGTTACTTATTCGGCCGATTATTACGTGATGAATTTTGGGATCTCATAATGACTGTAATATTAAAATCTAGTTGGCACGTCATGACAAGAAATACAACTGTGTAGTAAGGTAACCTGACGCCATATTCTTAACTCTTGACGTTAATCCCACTTCGCATTAGAACTACATTTTATCTCTCAATCATAAAGATGAGAACGGATTTAAGATTAGATGATATGAGAAAATACTTAGAGCATTTTCCACTAAACTGCTGTTTATGTGTATCAAATAAGCAAGAATTTCTCAGACTAAGATCACAGTTGTTGGAGGATAACCAAGATGTTTCCATCACCCCCCCCCCCTTCCAAACTATGAATAGTCTCTTGAGTTGCACACTCTGTAAGCAGCACTGCGGTGTCATACAACATCGTGTCAATAGCCGTACCATTTCTGTTAATTGCAGGTCTAAATTCTTTCAGAAGTGTACAGCAATCACCATCTGCAGGCATTCTAAAATGCACAAGACGAACACTATAACAGTCCCAGAAAACACCTTCCTTACTAGCAGCATCCTCTTAAGCTTCTTTGTTGGAATGACCAGCGGTTCATTTAGTATTTATGGAGCTTTGCTTGTGACTGATTATCCCTCGTATCATGGTCAGAATAATACAGCAAAACTGGTAATTAACTTATACTTAAGTTCATAACTGTTTCTTTACTGAAATGTGTCAGTGATCAATACTATTAAAGCTAAGTTATTTTACAAATTCAATGGGTGGGGAACAAGCAGCAAAACATATAGGAAATACCCGAAACAGTATTATCTTTAATACTCTCTTCAGATACGTGAATGAATATACACTGTGCTGCTGCTTTTTAGGTATCGAGAATGGTGGAACGAAGAGAAAACATCCTATCAACGGCACTCCTGTGGAAGAAAATCGCTTGTTGATGAGAGAGGTCAGAGGAGGATGGCTAGAATTGTGCAAGGAAACAGACGGGCCACAATGTCGCACATCACGTCAGAATACAGCCTTGGTGTTCAGAACAAAATATCGCAACTGACCACTAGTCGCACTTTGTCACGAATGGGCTACAACAGCCGATGGCCACATTGCGTACCTTTGTTATCAATGAAGAACAAGAGAGCACGCCTCCTGTGGGCACAGCAACACCAGCACTGGACTATCGAGGATTGAAAAACAGTTGCTTGGTCTGACGAGTCGAAGTTCCTGGTGCATCATGTTGATGGAAGGCTCAGAATTTGGCGAAAACCACATGAATCCATGGACCCATCTCGTCTGACGAGTACTATGCAAGGTGGTGGGGGCAGTGTTATGCTGTGGGGAATGTTTTCATGGCACACGTTGGGTCCATTAATACCCATAGATTCACGTCTAAATGTCACATCTTACCTAAACATCGTTTCTGACCAAGTGCATCTGTTCATGTTGACGGTTCTTCCTCAGTCAGATGGTTACTTCCAACAGGATAATGCGCCCGTGGACAAAGCCCGAATCACTATGGAATGGTTCCAGGAACATGACAATGACTTTTCTTTGCTGCAATGGCTCGTTCATTCCACGGATCCCAATCCTATTGAACATCTTTGGGATGAGCTGGAAAGGGTTGTTCGCTGCAGGCCTATACTTCTGTCGAATATCTCAAGGAACTGTGTGATACACTGATGTCTGCATGATGCTCCCTTCCTGCACAACGTTTTCAGAATCTTGTTCAATCCATGCCTAGACGAATTCAGACAATTTTGAAGGCTAAAGGAGGCTCAACACGCTACTAGGTAGCGTGTACCTAATAAAGTGGCAGCACATTGTATATTATTGCACCAAAAGCTTTGAGACATCCCTCTGAATGCAGAAATTGTCTGTGACGATGAAATATGCAAATATTTTGTCCTATAAACGTGAACAGCGGTATCTCGTAAAAGTTTCAAAGATGAATGAAATTTGGATGCCGCGTAGGGAAAATACCTGACCGTAACATTACTCAGAAATTAAATATATACCAAGTCACCAACTGGCAACACCTCGAAAACATGGAAGAAATAATCAGATAGATGAAAGGTATCAACTAAGAGAAGCGACGTCTCATCTCGCCATCAGAACCTTTGAAAATGTGAGTTCTGATGTGATAACATCCACAAGCAAACTCGTAAATGTTTCTACAACACCTAGAGGGCTGCTGAATTTTCACCAACCACCTGTAGCCAGCTCACAACCATTTGATGCTATTAATAACTGCACGATAAAAAGAATAAATGTGCTATGAGTATGTAACATGAACTGTACATCGATAGAAATTGTATCTGTGGAGTAACGAGTCACGCAACACCCTAATTCAATCTCCTGAAGGTGAATGGAGTTGCTTGGAGAATGATTAGTCTGCGAGAATTGTAAATAGTGTTATTAGTGGAGTCTCTCAGTGTATGGTGACTCCACTGTTGTTTTTATTTATTAATAATATTGCTGTAGGCCTCATGTAAAAGTGTGCAGATGATACAAAGGTTGGCAGGGTGGTTAATGATAACAATCAAGATGTTATTGCAACAAGAGCTATAAAAATTAGGCACATGGGCTGAGAAATGGAATTTGAAGTTTTAAACTGACAAATGCCAGGTACTGAATATTGGCAGCAGTTTTTTTGTTTGTTTTTTTTTTCGTTAGTTGTTGGCCCATTGGCTTCTGTGGCCATAATGCACCTCCCAAAGTTTTTGCACTACTCTGATCCAAGCCCGATGCGGGATTCGAACCCGCGACCTTTGGGTTGCCAGGCAGACATTTTACCCACCCGGCTAGACATTTTACCCACCCAGCAGACATTTTACCCACCCAGCAGACATTTTACCCACCCGGTCGGCTTGGCAGCAGTGTCCAAGACTGATGTGCCATCTGTGTGGTACTACACTCAGGTTAACGGAAAATGAAAAAGACCTGGGGGTATTTGTGCAATTAGATGTGAAGTTCTCTAAGCAAGGCTGACTAGCTCATGTGATTATTCAATGACATCAAGAAATTTTGCTAGCAGGGATAAGGTGATTGTCCCATAGTATAAAGTGATGGCTAGGACGTATCTTGAGTACTGAATACAGATCTGAAGGCCTCATTTTAGGAAGAATATAGATCTGCTGGAACGGGAAGATAAGAGCAAAGAGAATGGTGAAGGGAACAAACGGACACTCTTTCCAAAAAAAAGGCTTTAGTTATGCGGATTGCAGCTTCTGGCAACTAGGCACCTGTAAAGAGATGTGATTAAGGTATTTTAGGCTTTTAATGGATTGAGAAAGTTCAATGCCAGTGGCATCCCTCCTCTTGCTCACTATACACACACATACACAAACACACACACGAGGGAGCATACATTCAAACTGAAGAAGAATGATTGCAAAATAGATGTGCGGCCGTTTTTTTCATCCAGCCGGTGGATGAAACAAACATCCATCTATTATTGTGGAAGTGGGTATTGAATAAATTCAAAGCAGATGAGGATTTCAGGCGCATTAACAACTTAGGTTATAATCCGTCGTATTACAATATTTCAGAAAATTGCGTGTATTCTGTTGCCGTAGTCGATTTGCTGTTTACTGGACGAATAACTCGAGTTTCTGGAAGAAAACACCATGCTACCTTCATCTGAGATCGACTAACTCAGTCACGTTGTGAAAGAGACCCATAAAAATTCCTCTCTTCATTGAGGGGATTCGAAGTGTTTCTAATGGAGTGCGTCGTTAATTACAGTGCATGGAACCATGAATGTTACAGACTATACTGATATTCTATGCAATTTTTTGTACCCTAGATTTTGTAAAATTAATGGAAGTAGCCCTCACACCTTTCAACACGATAATGCTCCTGGAAAAAAGGATTGTGAACGCAAATTCAGACATATTAACAGAAATAACATTAACTGTGAGTCGGGCGGAGTTAAATGAGGAGAAAAATACGTCCATGAAGCCATGTGTAAACGATGTTTGAAAATCACATAATTCTATAGCGGTTTAAGATGTATGCGCAAAGGAAAACTGGAATTTCTAAATTTCCTAGGTGTAAATGTTATGTACTGGATACTCATTTTCAAATACGCATGAGCTAATTTGATATTTCAGAAATGGCATGGTTCGCCAAGAATTTCACGTTTTTACGCACGCGTATTTTCATATGAAATCCTTTGGCTTATATCAATTACTTCAAAATCAATCGCACTTTGGCGATAACTTTTGTCCATCAGTGTACAGAAGCATTAGAAAATCCGTCATTAAAGCAATCCATTTCACAAGCACTATAAGATGGGAAAACACATCTCAGGGCAATTAAACGAACCTTTCAACAGCTATAGAACGCTGCCATTAGTGGAGTCTGACATTAGTATTACCTGAGTGCAATCACAGCAAGTTTTCCGTACGATAGAATTCATTGCACGATTGAATCAACTGTGATTGCTGCACCAACACCCATCTTAAATGGTTGCTGGTCATTTGTCTGACAACTGTGTCCCCTGAGGTGAGTAATTGTATAAGGATTTCTCAGCATACGCATTACCGAGGTACTTCAATAACCATAAATTCACTGTGGATAGATTTACCAAACGAGTTGGCCATCCACAAGATTAGCGGAATAAAACAAAAATGCTTTTAGAGAGCTGTTGCAAGTTGCGTTCAATTGGATATCATGGTATACAGAGGCACTCATCACACGAATATAAAAATAACATATTGAGCATCATTCTTTATTCTTTTGGTGTGAAAATAGCGAGGCTTATGAGCATTTACAGCGAATTTCAGAATCATTGTATAGCGTTTGAGCACGCCTTATCGAATTATTTAAATCTGACTGTAAGACGAAATAATTCAGAAGCACACATTTCCAAATAAAGGAGATGTGCATCTCTATTGATGTGCTTGCCTCGTTCTATGAAATTGCCCAACAAAATGCAGTTTATACTGTCAGCACAAATCGTCCGTAAGAACAAGCATCCATGAAATGAAGAATAAGAGCAGCATGAATACTGTTCACAGCCCCACGTGCAACAGTACAAGCCGTTATGTTAGCAAATCAGGTGCAGGATGTCATCCTGTGAGGTACATCGTTATGCTTCCGGTTCCTTGTATTATAAGGATTGAGCGTGATGAGGCTCATGGATATGTATACAGGGCCATCGCAAATGGGTAGGCAAGGTAGGCGTTTGTAAATTGTGTGCGCTCTTCGGTCGATTTGACGTAAAAATAACCATGCCTGAGACCGAATACCTCATACACTTTGTGAAAAAGGGCCATAACAATTCCTCGAGCCATTAACGAGATTCGGACTCAGATCATTTGCACCTGATTGAAAAATGGTGATTCTATCAATTGGGCTTTTGCGAATCATGTCATCGAGATGGTCTGTTGCTTGACTGATTGAGTTGAGGTTTACTGGTGCGTCGCTGTTATTGTTAACTGTGCAAGTTAATTTGCATACATTTAAATTCACACGATCTATAGATATTATTGGCCATATACAGCCAAATACAGGAGCGAGCTCACAATAGCTAAAATTAAATAAAAAACTGGGTTCTAGTTCCGTCCAGATGTATGAATTTTTTTTCCATTCCTAAAACAAAGCAAACGGAGCATAAAATACGTGCAACTTACTGGCACAACATATTGACTCCCAGTCGACTTAGCTGTCTTGACGAAAATTTTAAAAATAAATGTTGTTTTGGATGACAGGTTTGTGGAAAATTCTCTCTTTCGGTAAAGTTAGTAGAGAAACTTCTCTTTAAGGTATGAATAGACTTAAATTACGTTAAGTACTCTTCAATGACATTGAAACCCACCAAAACAGTTTTATATCTTTGGGCACACACCGAAAGAAAGACATAAAACATGGGTATGTTAAGAGCCAAAACAACTAAGTTTATAAGGTGTAATTATATGTTATCTGTATTTGCATCTATTCTTCGGTCAGTTTGCTATTTTCTGTATGAAAAAAAGATCATAGTTGTCTCGAGGGATAAAAAACATGCAACCTTTGCCTGAGACTGACTAACTCAGCCACATTGTGAAAAAAGGTCAATAGTAGTTCCTCACGTTATTGACGGGATTCGAACTCAGACCTTTTCCATCCGGTTATAACCACGATGTTACCGACGAGGGCTTTAATGGCTTTAATTCTGCAAAGTGATAGAGTTAAGTAACTTTTTTAGTCGTTTTGAAAAATTTTTAAACCTTAAATGTTTGATAATTAGCAGTGTTATTAAGGATCAAGTGGTACATTAAAAAATTTCTCTTTCACTTTCTCTATCCCGTATTTTGCAAAAGTGCTTTTAATCCTAAATGTAATTCTCAGAAATACTACAGAAAAGGCAGCCAACACTTTGATAAACCCTGCATCAAAGGTTCTATTAGGTAATTAGGTTAATAAGCTGTGCTCTGACTGACAGATTCAATTTATACTATTCCGATCTGCGAGTTAATTAATACGCGATGCAGGCTTGCGTACACATCACGTTGTGATATGTACAGACCCACATGCACGTGTGTATGTGTGTTAAATTGTCTGATATCCAAAAAATATATCAAACATTAATTACTGGAAAAGAAACTTCTTAGTTTGATGAATATTTTACTCTATCCTCCAACAGATGCCGCCTGTAATACAAACAACGAAACCGTTAAAGGTAAAAAAAAAAAAAAAGCAGTTGAATATAACGTAAATAAAATATTTAAAGACACTTGCTCACGAAGAAGAAGTCGATGTTAGTTTACTCGTTGTTTAAGGTTAAACAGCATTACGTGGAGCACAAGAATAAGGCTAAATATATCGTCGCACGAGACCTGGTAACTTGTTCAATCGTTGAATTTCGCAGACAATGCGCTGTTTTCTGAGCAATAAATGAACAATCTTCAACACACCTCAATGGTTCTAGGAGATCAAAAATAAACATCCCTTTGTATGCAGAATTCTAACAAGAATGAACTGTCTGATAAATCTGTTGAAAAATGCGAATCTATTCTTTGAAAACACGATTCTTCTATAAAGTAGACTTTCTACATTACATGAGCCTTTGTGAAATACTGGAGATTCGGAAATTAAATTCTATCTAGTTCATTTAAGCGATAAACAGCGCTCCATTTCAATATAAAAACTGAATAGCGCGCACTTTAATCTTTTTAATTTACTCAAAAATAATTGGAGTTATTAAATTTTAATTGTTTTCCGTTTTATTTAAATTTTACCGATATATTTATAAACAATATGCAGTTCCTCTTAATTAAACATCTTTAGTCCATTATATTTGTATTTTCTCTCGAATGACTAATGTATTGTTACTGAATACTTTAATTAGATACGATTTTTATTGGTAATATCCTAATTGCTGTTTCCTTCCGTAGTTCTGGTAGTAAATGATACAACACTAGATAAATATTTCATTTACTTTTGTTAAGAACGATTAACGAATTATAATAGAGACAATTAATGAAGCATCCGCAGAAATACAAACAGAAGCTTCTATAAGATTATCTGAATTTTAATTGCTTCATTTCTTCTTTCGTTCTTAGGATAACACGATGATTGTGATCAAATTTCTTCTCTAGTAACAGAAACGACTGTTGTTTCATTCGTAGTGCTGATAAAATATTGTGATTATATGTAATATACTGAAGGAAGGAGTTTAATTGGGGTTTGTGATTTTGACTGTTCAGAAGGTACTGAAAAGACTAAACTTTTCAAACCTTTCTATAGAGAAAACAATCTATGGCGGCAGTAGCAGCAGATGTAGCGAATGAGATGACAGTTATGGTGTTCCTAATCAAAACTATCTCAGTGTACATCTTAGAATGAATAA
The DNA here is from genome assembly GCF_048544385.1 of Mastigoproctus giganteus. Taxonomy (NCBI): domain Eukaryota; kingdom Metazoa; phylum Arthropoda; class Arachnida; order Uropygi; family Thelyphonidae; genus Mastigoproctus; species Mastigoproctus giganteus. Next base: position 64,084,457 of record NC_143577.1, read on the forward strand.
TTCCAAAAGGAAACTAGTGCTCAAAAGAGAGATCTGACTATGCATCCATTCCATATGGGATGTACTTTCTTTCTCTGATGATAGCATTCGTTCACTAGGAAATTCTGTGAGAACATGCATTACCATCCATTCGAAGAAATCTTGGACTAAAAGAAGGATCGAGGTGTTCGCTTGACACTTTGGAGCAGTGAGAGTGCCTTGTTGTAACACTCAGTCATCAGTACGATCAATGGCAATGATTCCATCCCTTACCATTAAACTACTACCACCGAACGTGCCTCGTTGTGTGTGATGGAATGGATAGAATCAGATCAGCTTCTCTCTAGATGAAAGTGCATCAAGGACCGGATTAAAAGACTGTATCTGGGCTCATCAGTGAAGTTTATCATGATGTGTTGTTCTTAGGTTCAGTCACTATGCTATCGGTACCAATTGAAACGGGCACATTTGTTGAGTTGTAGTTCAAGGGAGCATAAGATGGTCGTACAATCCCTCTGTGTTTATTTGGTTGTCCAAGTCACACGTTGTATCAGTCTAAATGCATCTTTATCATCAATAATGAATATTTGGTTCTGTTTTTCTGTGTACTTAAAAACACATTCGCATTTTTATGTTGTTCCTTAGCTTTTTAACTGTGTTGTATTTCGAATTGCTTTGTGTGAATGGACTTAACTGTATCCTGCACTATGCGAATCATATGGTAAATTTTCAGTAAAAAAAAACAACTTGCACATCTGAAGCATTTTCATTCTCTTTCGTAGATTCTTATTCGGTTTAAGGAAGAGCTGAATTTTTTTCCTTTAATAACGAACCATTCAAACAAAAGAGAGTGCCAGTCGGTTTATAAAAAAGGCCTCATCAAATATCGAAAAAAAAGCCTAATATCATTAGTTCCTCCAGAAACGACAGATTACTCTATTTCACCTAACCAAACATTACATCTCATCATCTTAGGAAATTCCGTCAAGTACAATAGACTGTTTCCATGTGGGGAACTCTACCCACAGCATCCAATTAAAATGAATTCGCTTTCATGTGGTATTGGTTATATCAGGGAAAACATAGATTGCATTTTTTTGTTGTTTACCATCTGATTTCAAGAGTTGTTACTCTACTAGTTTGTAATGATGCGGGGTTCTTAGTTGAAATTCATACATTTTTTTGCCTTTTCTGTTGAATAAAATCCCAAGTTGCCTAAATGTTATTAGTTCGCTTGCTCTTATTTAATAAATGTATATCGCTGATTTATTGAACGCGCTTGTAAATGAATTAAGGCAGACAATATAGTTTTCTTAATTACTCTGTGTATACTGATATAAGTATAAAAATCGTTGGTGTCTCTTGTATAAGCTTATGAGTTTTCATAAAAGAATAATTCTAGTTCGTAGTTTCATCAATAAGGAATACACATTATAGATGTTTTCTCAGCATTTAGAACCGGATGAAATAACTTTTCATACTCAAAAATCTCAATAAGCATTGTGTAGATTCTTCAAGAGTCTCAGTGTGGCCAGTCGTCATCTGAGATCAGCCAGCGTTTCTAGTACTGCAATTCGATTTCCAATAAACCCGTGTCAGAGGATTATAAATGCAATTAATTTACACAAGAGAATTATTTGTTTATCTTATAACATTAATCTTAAGTGAATATTGAATTATTACTTCCCATGAGGAAAGCAGATACTGTTCTAAGCTTAAATGTTAAATTGCGATGAAATCTGTGTTTAGTTTCACCTGCTGATCTTCAAGTTCCGTTAGTGATTTCATAGGATGAACAGTCAGACAAATATCACGCAGTAAAAGAGTAGTGAGTTGCCGCGAGACAGACGAACTTGGTCATTTTTATAGTTCGAATCCCACCAAGAAAGAAAAGACCAAAGTTTGTTTCCTTCTTGATGGGACTCGAACTCAAACGTTTTCTGTGCGGTGTGACGAGAAACGATTAAATCCTTGTGCTATCCGAGAGGTAGAGTTCCACTTAAAACAAGCTTTCTGCTTATACTGCATGATGGCTAAATGGGAGTCGTAATAGTTTAATAATCCACATGGAATCACGTTGAATGGAACACAATCGGCGTGCAGAACTATACTTTTACTCGACTACAATTGAGTTCATGTAATTCTTAGAAGATCATGGTTGGACTCATCCAACTTCCTTCAGCTATATTGTTCTGTATACAACGTGATTCTTATGGACTTGAAACTCCCAAAGAAATTCCTTTCACACATTCTTCTTCAATGGGTGACTATTTTAAAATCTTGTCCAGAATGCTTTATTATCTAAGCTTGGAATATTAATTTTGCATGATTTCCTAAACATACTTTAAGCCCCTGCCATTAATTCTATAATATTAGTGAATAGACCAAAATTCTTACAATCACACCCTATTTGTTTCGCTTTCCCAATGAACTTCAGAAGTTTTTATAGTGTCTAAATTTTCGTGATTTCATATTTGTCATACAGAAAGTTTTAAACAACAAATCAGACCATCCTTAAAGAACGTAGACATGCATAGATCAAGGGACATGTTAAATACGCCACTTCAACTACTCTGTCTGAGAATTTCATTAAAAATACCTTAGTGTCGTTGTAGTTTTGATTATTAAATTTCTTTTTCTTCATTTCAGATTTGAAGTTAGATCTTAACTGCATCCACTCGTTTGGGGAGGAGAATTTAAATTGTTCCAGTACATTTTAGCATAATTTTGTAATTATGGAGTCATTTACTCCTGTTCGCTTACTTCTGTGAATCATTAAATCCAGAGGTGCTTTTATACAGCTATGCATAATTCATACTCCACTTTATTCATGTTATCAGCGTTCCTTACTTTAATTATGCGTAATTCTTTCTCTTTCTTTTTCACTAAAATCATGGCAGCGTAGATAAAAGACATTATCACAGCTGTTGCTGCAAAAAAATAGGGTCATTTCGCTTCCTACGATGGTTAAAAATATTCAATTTTTATTTTGTCATAGTTGTCTATAATGGAATTTTGAGAAAGTTTACGTATCATATAACATACGAAGAACATTTTAAGGAGAAACTCCTTTTTATTTCAAATATGACACTGTTTAGTAATCGTACAAATAACCGATTTTCGATATTATTTAAAATTATCTTCATGCATTTCTGTGGATTTTTATTTAGATCCAAAAATCGCAAAATAAAAACAAAAGGACACGAGTTATTGTCGTAGGTATATCATTTTATAACTATCATTATATTTTCACAAATATTTAGTGCTTGGCCTCAAAGGAGGGAAAGTTACATTATCAGTCTTTGTACCACTTATTCTAAGGCCACCCCTGAGTGTAAGAGAAGAATTAAAAATTGAAAAGCAGTTTACAGTTTTTAAAGAGTTTATTTTAAAGTATAATGCTTAATAGAAATACAATCTACGCAAAATACACATCTAGTGAAGAGGCAACATTGTGTGAGTGGCATGTACAGAAATGCCTTATAAAGGTGTGTGACCAAATCAGTGCCCAGACCAGTTCACTCGTAATGAAGAATGATCTCACGGACTTCGAAAGATGTACGATTATTGGTGCTAACTGCACGCCTAATAATCGTGAAGTCCAGAAACATCCCACAACAGAAGCAACTGTGGGAGAAAATGTAAGAACTGGAGGATTAAGTATTATTATAATCGTCACCAAATAACAGAATATCCAGATGACCTTCACGGAAATCAGTAATCTCAGACCAACCAGATAGAAGGCTGCTTTGATGCTAGGAAAACAATGGATGGACGCGAGGGGACTGGGGTAAGTCATGCCGTCTCAATTTACGCCTTTCAGCCCAAATGGAATAGTTCATTTCTAGAAGAAAGGACGCGAAGAACTGGAGCCATTCTGTTGTTTAGCGATAGTACAAGATACTGTGGCAGGTGTAATGATATGAATCAAGAGTATCATGTTTTTTGGCATATTCCTATATCCTTTTGGGCACCATAAACGCTGTAGCATATTTAAACATCTTTTTGGATCAGGTTAACCTGAAATATGGCATATTTATGTTTATAAACAAGGACACTTTTAAGATGAAAACACAGCCATTTAAGGCGCCGAATGTGTGTTAAGGAGTGGCTTGGAGAGCAAGAACCTTCAAAACATCTGACTTGGTAGTCCAATCCCTAGATTTCAATACCACTGAGCATCAGTGGAAGCTGTGGTCGCCTCTCTCTCTGTAATTGGATGCTTATGCCTCCACAGTAAAAATTCATTGTTGTAGTAGAGTTTTAGGGGCATCAGCGACTAAGGCCTTATTGCGTGTGTTCTGAGGTCGATTTTCTGTTTCGTTATGTTCAACAATAAACAGCGGGTTGTCGAACATTGTATTAATTTGCCTCCCAGGTGGCAGAGGGTGTGAATCTGATTAATTTCCAAGTAGAACTAGATGGTAACCTTGTGGAAATGGGAATAGTATGACTATTTAGTTATTATTATTAATTAGTATTTTTGGTTGATGCAGAACACGTCTGATTCCTTGAATCAATTGGCTTTGCTAATTCTAATAATTATAAAAATCATATGACTTGCAGTAACAGTTATCATGTGCAGCATGAAAACAAATTAAGGCTGTTGATTAATGTGAGAAGAAAAACGCTTTTAAGTATGATTCCTTGCCTGAAAGAAGAAAACTGACTACCTCTACTTAATTCTGGCGTAAGTATTAATATCGTAGTTCAAACATGAAAGTGAACGATTTTTTAAAGTTCAAATCCACTTTGCGAGAGAAAAACAGCAACTAACATGCCGACAGTTTGGATAAAAAAAGAGTGACATCAAATGGGTGGATACATCGATCTGCTGATTGCGTTCATGCTGCCGGCAAACAAAAATTAAAGAAAAAATGGGAACAGAAGTAGATGTGAGCAAATAGCGACCAAATTGGGAAACACAAAAGTTACCACCTTCATACACAGGAAATAATGCAGAAAACATTTCATTGGAAATAAACAGATCAGGGTTTTGCTTCTTGCCTCGTAAGTAAAGGTAAATAAAATTTACTTAGATTAATTAATGAAGAACTCACCAACTAGCGAAAATTAACGAAAACCATTTTGTTTTCTCTTTGACCAGCTATCAGAAGATTTTTTGTACACACACGTGCAAATACAACCATAGTTATCTGATTTCTATAAGTTGAGCAGTTTTGCTCTTGCTAATTCTCTCCATCATTTTTTCACCCATTAAGTCAATGATTTGTACTTTAATTCATTGTTTCTGAAAGCTTTTTTACACGTTCTAAAAATCCCTTATTCACGCTCTTCAAAAGTACCAGATTATGGCAAATTTTTACCTTCTTATTTCTTCTTGGAGGATCAAGCCCATTCAGCGGAACATCTTAGTTGGGATCAAGGCATTTGTACTGTACGAGTTTCATACCATGCAAATCCTCATCTCTCTCTCTCTCTCTCTCTCTCTCTCTCTCTCTCTCTATGCACATCTTTCTCTTTCTGTGTATATCTTTTTAATATTTATCTCTTTTTTATCTTTCTCTCTCTTCCTTTATCTTTATCTCTTTTTTCTCTTTATCTGTTTCTTTTTCTTTCCCTTTATCTGTTTCTATCTCATCTTTTTGTCTCTCTCTCCCTCACACACACACGCATTTATTCTTATATCCACCCCTTTTCTTTATCATGATTGCTAAGTGCGTGAACTGCTTTCATTCTATCATTATCACACTCCCTTGTCTGGCCATAAAAATTACTCTCGTTCTCTCTCTTCTCGTTTCTTACACTGAAGCTTCTATTAATCTTTAAACCTTCTCTTTCTAAAGTTTTCTTATACTTTCCAAATCGCTTTTGCAGTTCTTCTGTTCTGCCTGCTATAATAAAAGGAAAAAAAATCCGAAAGCAACGCTCCAAGGTATTTTTCATTTCTTACTGCTTTGCTAATCTCATCAATTATGATAACGAATAAAAATGTGCTCATTGCTGATCCCCGGTGTAGTAAAACTTTAAGGACAAAGTAATCCCCTATTCTAGTCCGTATTCCCAATGCATCGGTCACTAATAGCTTGCTTTCTTTTCTAATTCTACCTTAACTATTTTCTAAAAAAAAAAAAAAAGGATCTAGGATCTAATATCCACGATACGATACAATTTTTATTATCTGTTTAATTGCACTTTTAGTTAGCATCATGTTTCTGAAGATTTAATTTAGATAATTAATTGGAGATATAGATTTTTGTTCACACGGATTTAGGTATGGTCTTCCAAAGAAACATGAGTAATTAGGCCTAAGATTCCGTGTGAACACATTAGTGACCATCTGCAGAATTTTAAAGGGATGAAGACATATTACCTTACAGCCTCTATTGCAGCAAGTTGTACTTTTATCTTAATGTCCGATACGTGATAGTTATTAGCGCCTTATGTTCAATAAGATCACACTTTAATATCATGATGATCATCGTCGTCGATCGACATTGCATGGGGATAGGTTGTCTTGAATTGCACAGATCAAAAACTAGCAAAGTGCATGCATCAATAACACTCCTTTCGAAATCAGTCAGCTCGGCCCTACGTGCCATGAGAACAAATAACTTGTAAGGCTCATCTCTTTCCTTATATACCAATTCAAGCTATTTTTTTTTTTTTATCCGGGAAGGTCCAAATGACTTTGAAAACAGGGGTGTTCAGAGCAGACCTTTGGAGGGTGTGACAGACCAGGTCCAACAGTGGTTGCCCAATTTGTCACTATTCTGCAAGCGGAATGGGCTGCCCAGGAGAGTAGTGTGTGAAGTGGTGAAACCCATGTTTAGTCTCCAGAGAAAAGCTCCGGCATTTTTCTGGAGGTTATGATGGGCATCATGGCACGATCCAATCTTCCTTACATTTCGAGGGTACAACTCTAAAAGGGTGTTCGCAGGCCGACTGCTAGATAGACCACCGGACGGAACCTATCGGTAACTCTCTAGAAGGAATCCGGTTCAGATAGTGCATAATCTCGCTGCCTGTACTTTTCCAGATAGTGATTGGAGAGAGTCCGAGTAGTGTGTATACGGGGAGGGCATTGTTAAGGCCACGTTATGTCAAGGTGGTTCTTGCCGTGTGTACACCATATCCAAAAAATTCATTACTTAATACAACATGTACTCCCTACTTATTATTAATGAATTCATCATGAATATTCAAACTAACAGAAGAAAAAACTTACTGCAAAAAGACCTAAACCACTAAAATACTTCATCGTTCGTTTCACAAATATACGTGGTCTCAGTTGCAATCTCAATGATATTCATTTACTTTTATCTGCTAAGCTCCACTTACTTTTTCTGTCAGAATCCCCATTATCAGTAGATTCAGCCACTGCTCATCTCAGTTGTCCTAACGATGTCAACGTTGCTCAAATAATGTCAGTGAAATTATTCTTGCAGGGATGAAATCCTTTATTGCATACTCCACCTTAAAATCTCGTCCTTTATCTAAACCTTGGTGTGCCAATAATTGTGCCAAGGCTGTTCAAGATAAGAATGTGGCATATCGCATTTGGCTTGCATCCAAATCTCCAGGTTCATTTTCTACCTACACCAAACTCGCAACAATTTTTAATCAGTCGAAACTGGATTTTGAACAGGCTAAGTGGAGAAAACTTTCTTCTTGTCCAAAGTAGTCGAGCATTCTAGTCTCTTGTCAAGCATTGGTCCTAACATTTGTCCTCTGTAGTCCCACCTCTGTTAAAAGTTCATGGTTCTATTTTTACTACAACCTCAGCTAAAGATAACGTCGATTTACTAGCATCCTACTTTTCTTCTAACTTTTCGATTGGCTATCTTGTCGAATTTCAACAATTGTCTTCTTTCATTTCTAAACCTTCAACTCTCGCATGGTAGTAAATACCTTTTAATACCTTTCGTGTTTGGGTTTTACACATAAAAAAGGAGGTGTGAACATGCTATTGAAGTGAGTGATAATGACGTGTCATATAATATTTTGGAGGGTAGTGTATTTTTTGTTTAGTTCAGCCTACTCGTTTTGGTTTAATATCTCTCGTCATTTTGAAATATTTTAAACAGCTTCCTAATTAGGTATACCACCAGCTGTTTGAGTGCGCATTTTTCTATTCCTGAAGAAGCAGTTACCTTTCTTTCCTTTCGTTATAATTCAATTTCTGACTGTTTAAACATGCAGTAATTTTATTGCTTAAATTTGTTATTTTAGACATTTGGCAGTCCTGGATGTCTCAGACCATTGCTTTATCGCTTTTTTTATTTTTCAGTAAGAAGGTTGTTAAAAATTTACAGTCAACACTTCTGGAACATAGAAAAACAAGCTTTTATTAATACGTATCTTCCAGTTAGATTCCCTCGAAGTGATCGTTGGACTCTTTTTCAACAATCCTAAACATGAGGGAGACATCTCATACCATCAGCATCCACATTTTGTTAAGAATCAACTGCTCATCGTGTGTTCTTCTGTTGTCCAAAATGTTTACATATATTTTTAATGCTTTATCCTTATTTACACTCCGGTGAGACCATACAGATTAGAGGAGTTTACAAGTTTGCCAAGAATACGATTATTAATCTATCCTGAACTATGGTATCTTCAAACACATGTGCACCGCACTTTGACCTTAACCACTAGGCCGCACCAGCCTGGACAACTGAGTGACTCCATCACCTCGTGAAACAAATCTAAATATCAAGGTCTCAAGTCCGTTAAATAGGAAAAAGAGGATGTTCAAGGATTTTTCATTGCAGAAACGCCTGGGATGATTAGGTCTGCCTAGACGGATTATTGGGAACGGCAACACACTTGCATGCTTCTTATAAACCATGATAACGTTCCTTTGTATCTCTCGTCTCCGTACGACTTCAGTTCTTTATCAGAGAGAGAGAGAGAGAGAGAGAGAGAGAGAGAGAGAGAGAGAGAGAGAGAGAGAGAGAGAGAGAAAACTGTTCTTGCTTCGTAATCATAGCTAGACTACCTTCAGCAGGTACTTACATTTCTCCGTCTAGTAAAATGACTTGATTCACGTCCACTTAAGGATCTGCTCCTACCCCTGCTGTAGAACTGTACTCTCTTTTATTCGCAGCTTGCGCACTCGATCTACGTGCAAAGGCACACAATACATTCAACGTTACCACTACTTTTAACACTCCCCCCGTATTTAGACTTTCATTAATGATGTCACCACTCCACTTTTATATATACTTGCTTTATGTTTGCTTCCTTTCTTTTCTCTGAGTAATTTTGAAGTTCTAGTTTCATTTTTAAATTTAAAAAAATATATATATCGTCATATTGAACGTTTCTTAGCAAATTTAACAACTATTTATTGGTCGTATTTTATTCGTCTCTCCTACATCTCTGAGCAACTTTCATCAGAGAGTTTTCCTCATGTATTTTTCTTTTTCGCATTAAATATATTAGTTTGCACAGCTCCGTATATTCCACGAGTTGTCCACCTAACGTCTCTTGGATTTCTCTTTATGTGTCGTGATCCTTTGTTCCACTTTCCTTCCTTCTGCAGTTACTGTGATGAGTCGCATGTCTCCTACCAAGAATATCGTGTTACATAATTATAGCTTTCCCTCCGATTACTTTATAAAGTACACATTATACTCTAAAAAGGACGAATTTTCTCTCTTCAACAAATCATCGAGTGAGCACGCAAGCCACTGCATGGTACCGCTGAAGTTCATGCTTTAATACTGTTGCTATTCTGGATAACAGCCATCAGCAGCTCAAAACCTCAAGATAATTCACAGACATTTTAATTTTGTAATTTCGTATAGTAATGGATACTTGAATAACTCAGTCAAGATATTCTTAAAAGCACTTTTCTAACGGCATTCTTTGTTCGATGTCGTTATAAAAACTAACCACTGACTTTTTGGACTTAAATAATCATGTTTAATCCACACGACTGCGTATATTTTAATCCCCATGAATATGTATATCTAGCCAAATTGTCTTATTCGAATTAAAGGAAGATATAAATTCTCCTGGAGTTATTTATGGAGAAATATCACAATTACTGTAGGCTCGTATCAAAACTTAATCTATTCAAGGAGAAATGTTCATATGGAGGGCAGGTGCCCCTCCATATGAACACTTGATGGAGGTGCCCATCCTCCTTAATCTCTTCGAGAATATTCGGATGAAATTTCTTAGGAAATGGATAGGCCGTAGTGAACCCATCAGATGTCCATCAAGGTTCTTAGATTTAACAAAGATGAGGTTTTATATTACATGCAGGTTAATGATGTTGTTGCAAAAGGATTTTAAGAGCATCAGCGACTAAGGCTGTATTGCTCCGTCTACCCTCTTCATACTAAATTTCTGTTTGCTTTGAATTAGTATTTAATGGTGGAACTCTTTCCTCATCTGGCAAAACACTGATAACCTACAGTTAACTCGCAGCTCGTGCTTTGTCTCTAGTTTTGTTCATTGCTGTTAAAATGCCCAAATCATTTATTGAAGAGCCCATGGAACCGTACAAATAAAGCCTCCGTTTATGGAAAGTTAAATCGAAGGACTATATAAATAAAACCTTAAAGGATAAACGAACATAAAAATTATTCATGGATCTGTGGGGAAAAATAAGCAAAGTGGGCTAAGTAGATTATCCATGCCACTTCTATATAACACAAAAGGACTTGTGTGAATGTAAAAGCTGCTGAAGAAATCTAGAAATCGACTATTGCATAAGAGCTCTTTCTCTCTCTGAACGTTAACGATCGTATATTATTTAATGAATAAAAGGCTCTTGCTTCCCTCAATAAATAACATTTCATTTTTCCACAGAGAAACGAAATAAAATTTTATTCCTTTCTAGAAGCGTCGAAAAATATTCCTTAAAATGCAAACTTCCTCACATCATCAATCCAGTTGAGTTTAACATTCGCTAAAGAATAATCAGTCTTTATATTTTCTTTTTAACTCTTCCCAACATTGAGAACGTCCTTTCTTTAGGATTTTTTTTTTATTCTTTCGATTCCATCTTGTTTATCCTTTAAAGTTGTTTGTCCATTATCAAGTCACGCGATGCTGTACTTCTGGTGGAAAACGCAATCTCTGCTTACTCCGAGTTACATTATGCAGTTTAACGTTGATAATTGCTTTCAACCCTGGAAATAATAATTTCATCCAGTTCTTTTCGTGCGTACATAGCACCACATATGTTTCCAGAGTAGAATATGTTTCACGGGTGTAGAAACCGATGAAGAAAAGTAATCGATTGTTTTATTTTACATTACGAAATTAATCCAGCCTTTGTACTCTTTCATTAGAATATGCATTCGTTCTTTCGCTTTAATTTCTACCGAATTCATTTCATTATAACGTGCAATTGTTTATTAATTTGTACCAAGTCAGCCATAAGATATATCGTGTTATGCCACAGCGCCATCTAACAATACTCCTCTCCATGAATATAAACCTAATTCTAAAAAAAATAATAATAAAAATAAATACATAACTGTTTAATTGAAATATCGGGCGCCTTTTCAACAGAATGTTCAATGAGAAACGTTTTGTCATGTTCATAATATTTGTCTATTATTGATCCATATTTTAGAACATTTTAGATATATAAATAATGTGAGTGTGATTCTACTATAAATGAAAATTAGTTTAAAATTTCATCCACATTATGTATCAATAATCCAACACTGTATTCTTTCTCAAGATAAATAAAATAAATTTAAAAAAAGATTATAAAATATTTTATATAGTTATACAAATACTTCTCTCAAAGTATACCAATTTTTCTGAATTTCTTGGACCGTTTAAAGGTTAAAGAAACTACATGGATCCCTGACATTTTTATAAAATGGAACAATGCCGATAATGAAAAGACTTCTGAAGGCTTTCCTACTTTGCCTTAAGTATAATTTCTACCGTATAAAAGATAAGAATTTATTACTTTTGCGTGCATCCGGGCAGTAAGAAAATAATGGCAGCCTTTTTAATGGCATTATTTGAACGGAGTTTATGATTTAAAGATAGAATTATCGCCATATTATCCTCTAACACGGCGCCATCATTTGTGTAAATCATGCTATTGATGATTATCTTTGCTATGCGCTAGCTTTTGCTGATGTTTTTGAATAACTATCTTTGTGTTATCACTGATTACACCCATACAAGGAAGAAAATGTACCACTTATCCTCCGTTTTCTTCCTAAATTAACTAAGAAAAATATGTGCATTAAAGGTAGAATACCCTGCGCGTTCATCGCCTTCTCCATATTAGCACTCCAGAACCTAGAATTTTTTTTTATTTATTTTTTAATTTTAAGGACATGAAATATATCAGCTAAATCCAAGAAAACTAATATTCAAACTAATATAAAGTCATGATTTAAAAGTTATAGAAGTAATATTCAAAATACAGGGTGGTTACATACTCCACTACTTTTAAAATTTAATAATTCGAAAACTATAGATCGTATCAAAAGCATGTTTTTGCATTGTAATCATAAGGAAATTTCATCATAAATATTAGTTAGAAATTTTACCACTACCCAGCAATGGAATTCCAATAAACAGATATAATTTAGGTTCTTTATGAAATGGAATAACTCTGGGACTGGAGAATTCCAGCGTTTGCTGATGGTCTTATTCGTCTTCATCAAGTTAATAAAAAATGTCAAGATCCTAACTAAAGTAACCAAGTCCGGTCAAGTTAGTTTTAAAATGTTACCTCAAAGCTAAAGAATTTTATTGCAAAAATATCGATTTTGTTATTGCACCCCTCAGAGCGTATGAAAGACAGAAAAATGTCTCAAGGCCTCCTTGTTCCAGAACAAAGAGGTCTTGAAAAAGAAAAACTGTTTAAAATGTTGAAGAAAGCTATCTAAGTTCAAAGTCTAGAAGCAACCGTTCATCAGTATCATAAAGAGTGATTCAAAGAATTGGTGAGGTACAAGAACAACAACTTCGATCAAATTCTTTGAGATTATCTACCGAATAGCTGTGCTCGCCATGCAACTAGTACGACCGGTATTCCGAAAGCACAGTATCACAAAACTTGTATATAATACCAAAATTGGTTGGATATTGGGATATTTGTGCCATAAGTCACTCTGGGTTTACTCTCTGCATACCGGCTGTTTGTTCTGCATAATCAATCATCTCTATCTTTTAAAACCAGAAGTCATGATTTGGACCAGTGGGCTAAGCAGGCTATTTAACATCGTATAGACGGATCAAAAGTACTTTCACTTGGATGAATCTGTGATAGGTAAAATTTTCGAATTTCTCTTAGAGAAAAGTCTCATGAGCACGATGAGGAATCATCACAGACATTAAAAATTAGTGTGGTGTGTATTTACGACACGCTTTATTATCAATTCTGTTTTCTTTTGAACCGTTGACGATCGAGGGCATTTTGAGATAAGCACAATTAAGGACATATTCTGTATCAAACGCTGCATCGGTGTTAAAACTGAATAAATAAATAATGAGAATGCAGGATGGTGCTACGTTTCATATTGACAATAATGTAAATAGTTTGTATAAGATACCACTACGCTCCTATATAAGTCTGAATTATTAGCTACCATTTTTCACATCCCTTACCTGCAAGATCGCTCGATCTAATTCCATTACACTTTTCGTTGGGTGGGTATCTGAAACACCGTATTTAGATTTCCCTCTAACTATTTCAGATTTGAAGGATTCAATTGGTCGGGAGGTGGTGAACAGTCCATCAGAAATTCTGAAGGCAGCTGTGCAGAACAAAATTCCATCATTACTACTTATTAAAAATAATGATGCACAAGTGGATATTTGACCATCAATAAAAATTGGTGAAATTTTCACATTTTTTTATAATGTTTCTTTCTAAATTAGTCATTTAGCCTGCTTTCTGCGTTTAATTTTTATTGTCTGTCTATTATTTTAAAAATCCATATGTACCGATTACAATGCATAAACCTTTTACGATACGAACTATAATTTTCCAATTTGTATTACCTTGTATGTATAATTTACGTTTCCTAGGCCTGAAGCGTTTTAATTTTTTTTTCATCTTCAAACTAAGTTGGATCAAATATGAATGAGAAAATTTTATTGCTTAATACATCAGCATCGTAACCACTGTTTACTTCTCCACTTAGTCTCCTTCCTTAACAAATACAATAATTCTTTCGTCTTTCTAGCAACTTCTGATGCTTTTTAATAAGACTTGTTGGCTGTTTAGAATCAATTTCACAGCTTTGATGACAGCAGAAGAACATTCCCGACTATACAGACTAAAGAAGCAACTCACATGCTGTCTGCAGTTTTGGGAAACTTAGTTATCTTGGCGGAAACAAATATCTTTAAGATCTGATACTATCCCATCATTTCGAATAAGGTTGTTAACCTTTTGAATCGTGTAAAAATTCTCAGGTTTCACCACATTTTTGCCACCTTCATTGAAGATTATACTACAGCTGCTTCGCCTCCATTGTTTCTTAATAAACTTGTAATAAAAAGCCTCATTCCAATACAGAATCGTTCCCAATTTAATTCTTTTGTAATTAGCAATTTTCTGGAGTTTGTATCACCCAACTTCCATATAATACCAGGATTGATTGAATGCCCCTTCTTTTTTAAAGATTTCATGCATATCAATCAGCAGCTGCGCGTGTGTGTCTCTAGAGTCATGCAGTGTTGATTGTTTTCAACGCCTCCAGTTGATAACAACAAATATTCGAGAGTGCAGTAGTGAATAAAAAAATCTGCAGGAGTTCCACTTCCTGTTTTATTTTCCTATTTTTTCCATCGCCTGCATAAAATATTGAAATGCTTTCAATTAGCAAAAAAGTTTTCAAAGAATGCGAGTTCAGAGTTGCAGAGAACCAAAGTGTTAGATAAACACATTTTTTAAACAGAATTTCAACTGGTCAGAGATAAAAATGTATTTCTTCTAGTAGAATACAATTAAATTTATCCCACTCATAAAATCATATTGTTCTTTTTGCTTTTATTATGATCGTTATTAATACTGTATTCTAACTACTTTTCCCTATCAGTTGTATGTGGACACTCATGATAAGCAGGTTATACCGGCGAAGCAATTTTCTGCTAAGCTTTCATGCGGTTGAATTAATTCTGCGCAGTCAGCAGTCCACGCATTATTCAAAAAAAAAAATTCTCCATAAAGGTAGTTAGTTATTAATATCCAAAAATTAGCATCTGCCGCAGTTTCAGAAGGGCGCTTCTTCTATTATCATTCAATCAAGTTGCTTTACTATTTTATTGCATCAACGCCTTAAATGTTTCGAGGCAATAAAATGAAGCTATTATTCGACCATTTCGAGGGCTCAGGAATCTGTAGATTGTATTTCTTCTTACAGCTTCCCATTAGGTAGAGACAGTTTTATACGCAGCTGTTATTGCAAACCGGGATAAAATCGACAATGAATTTATTAGCTTTAATGCTTTTATATTCTGACCACGTAATTTTAAGTTGATCTTTTACGATCGACTTGCCCGATAACAGGGATGAACAACCAGTTTTAATTATTCATATTTAATTATCCATTTTAGAATAAAAAAGAGATAGTGCTACGTTTGACATGCGCGAGAATTGTATATCGTTCCAGCATAGCGTGAATCAAATATTTTACATTTAAAGAGATCAAGCTCATGGTGGCAGTTGCATTAAAATGTCTCTAAAGTTCTCATGGATTGTATAACCCTCTATCACATGCTAAATCTTTCGACGGGATTGAAAGTAGGATTTATAATTCTTTTAAACCATTATACAGCGTTTGCAGTAGTACAGTGCATATAAGCACCCTCCCCAAACTGGGTGGAAAAGACTGGTTCGAATTCCATCAATTACGCAACGAATTTGTGCTTTTTTTCACAACGTGACTGAGTTATTCCCCTGATTATGAAGCGCGATTAAAATTTTATTGTAGCAGGTAATGTAAAACATTTTCTGCACTTAATAAAGCAACTCAAAAAATTTCTTGTCACAACCGCACTCTTCTGTAAATCTCCTCTTTGGTAACACTTCAGTAAATCTCCACATGGGCACCTTTAGAAGCACGTAGAATGTCAAGAGGGTAGCCAGTTTCATTCCGAGTGTTTTTAAGCATCTCTTGAGAAATGGAATTCACTGTCTCTTCAATAACTCTGTGACGTTGTTAACTACTTTTTTTTGCATAACCCTTGTCCTTTACGTATCCCATACGAAGAGACCCATAGGTGCGATATCCGAAAAATGAGGAGGCCATGAAATCAGACCATCCCACTCAACCCATCGGTTAGGACACTTTTTATTGAGTAAATCGCGCACATACAGGCTCCTACGTTTTATCAGCAAGATGGGGCACCATCTTGCTGATAGAACGTAACTTGATAATTTGAGTATATCTAGGTAATCTGCAGAGTTCACTGTTTTCGTGGAAGAAAAATGGCCCAATTACCTGGCTGAAGGGTAGTGCGCACCACACGTTTACCTTCTGACTATCACGCACTCGTGTTAAATAGGGCATTTTCAGATCTCCATATGCGACAATTGTGTCTGTTAACTTTACCGGACAGGTGAAATGTCACTTCATCGCGGAAAATGTCTTCCAGAAAGCGCTCATCTTCCTCTACACGGCTGAGAATGGAACAGCGAATTCTTGTCCTTCTGGTTCGTGAGGATTAAATTTCTTGTACAATTTACACTTTGTAAGCATAACATTTGAATCTCTTGAAGTGTTACTCGAGATATTTGAAGCTGCAAGGTTGCCCAGCGAAGAGATTTCGTGGGACTTCGGGTAAACACTTCCTGAATTTCCAAAATAAATTTTATCTGCCGATACACGAGGTCTACCTCCTCCTCCTCCTGGTGTAACGCATGTCCAGTTTCCTGAAACTATTCCAACCATTGCCTCATTGACTGTTCCATAGGTGGATATTTATGGAATTCCCGTTGAAAATATCTCTTTACTGGAGCTTTGGTATGCTACAGCCACAAGGCGCACATTGCTTTCTCTTCCACTGTCACTATTTTAATGCTATGCTGTTGCAAAGCTTGCTGGGTTCAGAGCTGCCAACCGCATGAGAAACTCATTAGTTGCTTTGATAACTGCAGAAAAACCTATTATAATAAAATTTTAATCGAGCTTCGTAATCAGGTGAATAATTTAGACTCCTTATATATTATTTTACAGAACTTTTATGATGTTCTTTTTTTAGTATTTTGCTAATTAATTTCAAAGAAAATTTCACAATATGCATTAGGTAGATAAACATGAAGAGTTACAACGTTTCTCTTTATGTTCATTATCCTACTTTCAGCTCGCTGTTGATGAAAGTTCTTATGAGAACTTTCACCAACAAATCGAATTTCTTTTTTTTAATGTACTGCTGATTTACCGTAGAAGGAATCCTTGTTGGAAAGATAATGATTTACAATTAAAACTAGACCATAATAACATTTTACTGCAATTATTTTTAGGTTCGCTGAGTAAAATTAATTAATAAACAACTTTAAAGCTTTATAACTGCACAATGGAACTAACCTTCGACATTTAAATTGAAAGACAAGAGTAAAAGCCAGATTAAGATCAAAAAACAAAAAAACATTAAAGATATGCTCCTATTTCTTGGTTTGTCAAAATTATAAAAAAATAACGAAAGTAAAATTGGAACGAATGTTTAATGCTCCATGAACAGTGGGCAAACCACACATTAAATTCATAGATTTATATAAATGAATGACGCATCGACCAAATCCATGGAAACACCCTAATAAGACACGAGGGCGTGACATCGACACCTGAGGCTAAGAACGAGAATCTAATTAGTGCTGGTAGTATCAATTTCCATTCTTCCGGGAATCAGGAAAGGCTCCTGATTGGCAACCATCTTACGTATGGAAATCTGGCTGGTCATTCAATATAGACAATACTCTCATCTGAAGGTACTAGTTCTTTGTGAACTCAGTAAAGGAATGCATTATCGCCATTAATTGAAAGAGCGTGCAGACCAATACCAGTCCTCATGTAGATCCGGCAAGCTACTGTGCCATGCAGTCTCTATGATGAGTTTGGGTCACATAAGGTCATCTTGCTTTCAGATAACACACGGGGACGTCCTTAAAGAGACCTTACCTTTAAGAGAAGTTTTTTTTTTTTTTGTTCCTTCTTGATATTTTCATACTTTCTGTTTTGATTTCTGTAGTGCGAACGATAAGAAGGAAACACACGGATTTTGAAAATAGTTGTTATCGAGTTATCCGATTGCATTTTGTAATAGGTTATGTGCGATTTTATTTAATGGGGACACACTGAAGTTTTCTTCTTTTCCATAAATTACGAATGTTTGTTTTTATTTTCATTAGTCATTCAAAAATGTTTTCACATTTCTGTGTTTGTCCCTTCTCTTTTAAGCGCCAGTTTATATCAAATAAAATGAAGGAAAGCACTTTAAATTTTGTTTTGTTTCTGCAGCGACACGTCTCCAAATAATGGTGAATTTATTTTACGTATTTGCTACATATTAACTACCACCGGGCTAGCGTTGTATCGTGTTCAGTCTTGCTAACTCGTGCTTTTCTATCCTAAGAAACATTCAGACTGAGAATAGAAGGAAAGAAATTTACAGACGCGATGTACTGACTCCTAATGGCCTTACTAGCCACAGCGTGAGCGAAAAACAACCTCACCCAGTGGTTTATACTAGAAAATCAACTATAGTTTCTTATTCTAAACCAAAGCTAATGTTGGCTGCTAGAATAAATTTCAGCAATTAAAGAACCAGTTTGGTTTCAGACTGGAGTCCTCGGCAGTGGATGCGATTCAGCACCTACTGTTTCAAGTGGTCACATGCAACACACAAAATACTTCCTCATGATCTCTGGCTGTTTAGAATAAATTTCAGCAATTAGATTAATGAGGAGTCAATATACGCGTAAATAAATTGCATATGCCAGTTCTGTTGGATGGTAAACTAGAGCAAACAGTAGAAAGACTTTCACCATCCACACTTGTGACAGACTATCGGCTGTGATCTGAAAAGTGTTAATTAAGTTCCTCCAAAGAAGGTCTCTTTCTAGGACCGTCATGTTTGAGTTACGTCTGTATTATCAGTTGACATCGTCATCGCCCTTTCTACACCGGATGGAAAAAGGCCCGGGTTCGAGTCCCATCAATGCCGTAAAGAACCTTTATGGGCTTTTTTTTTACTCCGTGTCTTAGTCTCAGACAGCAAGGTCCCCACCGCGGAAACTGGTTTTTCTTCCAGAAAAACACATAATACACAGATTAATTTATATTCCGGGTGGCCCTAGTGTGCATTTATTATTATTTTGATAAATAAGTTGTATTATTATTATATACTATCGGCTAAATTGAACATTTTGTATAACCTTCGAGGCCAATACCCAAAGGTAAAAAGTTCATCGTTTACAAACTCTGCAATTCAAAAATTCGCTAAGAAAAACATTGAAACGCATGTGCATTTTCATTTTAGAATATTTGTTTGTAATCAGAAAAAAACTGGGTATCTTCGAATAATTTATGACAGATGTGTGACACTTGTTTCAGATCTCTGATGAATGACATCTCCTCTATATTGTCTTTGTCCATCGTTGTATCCTCAGGAGAAACATTAAAGGGACATTTTCCATGTTGATTTGTTTGCATGCTTCATATTTCATGCAACGTCATTACGATATGGGTTTTGGAGAGGTACTGCAGGTGCAGAAGGGAAAAGAAATAGGATGGTTTCATTCTGCATTAGTAAATATAGGTTTCCTGCTGTCTGAGTGCTTATCTATATCCTTAAAAATTGGGGAGGGAAAATTTACAATAATTATCAACAAATTTTTGAATATTTTGCTCTATAAAGATTTCAACTCTTATTTCAAAACTTTTCAATTACAATTTCATTGTTTGGAGGCTTTACGTACATTTTAATTTATAAACAGTAAAGCAGTATCCTTTGTCACTCAGAATACCGTTTAACTTTGCATAAACATTTATTTTTGTAACAAACTATAATTAAATAACCATGAATTTCATGGTTATTTAATTATAGGTACGATTGTTGACGTGTAGAGAGAAAGAGAATTTGTAACCGTGGTACATTATTTCAATCCAAATGTTTTTACATTCCTCCCACAATGATCTTCCCTAGAAAATGAATGAAAGTAGAACTGTATGATCAAGCTGTAGCTGGCGCTCTGCCATTTCAGATTTAAAAAATAATAATAATAACTTCATTAACATTTCAGAATAACTTCATAAACTTCCTTCACACTGAACCTTAGGTGAATGGTTAAAGAACTTCAAAATAATCAGGCTTTTGGTTCATCCCACAGCAGCAGTCTGCTTACCAAAAGTGGCCCAGTGGGCACTCGCATCCTTTCGTCCGGGATTCGACTCATGCAAGCCAGACTACCCATTTAAAGTTTGAGGATAGGTTGAGGTCGTTTCGGCTCCAACCCCTCTAATCATTCGCTTTACTGGATGAGATTGATGAGGATTGTCAGTATTCCAAACCAGGCTGTCACTCTGGCTCAATTAACGAGTACTTTTGACAATATCTATTCAAAATCGCAACATTAGAAGAGGCTGCAAACAGTTTCTTTGCATGTGGGGATATTTGCATTAATTACTTAAAATAAATTTTATAATCAGCTTCTTCCCTCACATTGGGTAAAAAAGGTCCGGGTCGAATCCTGTTAATGACGCGAACATTTATGGACTTTTCACTTAATGTCTGAGTTAGTCGGGGTCTGAGAAAATAGCAAGATCTTTTTGCCCGTAAAATCAGGTGTTTCGTTGGCGTGTCTAAACAGACAAGCCAACCAGAGAATACATGCAATTTTATGGACATAATGCACATTCTCAGGTAACCCTATTTTGACATTTTGGCCCAGATAAATTTAGAGAGGAGACATTCACTCCATCAGATGTAAATTCCATCTGATGGAGCGATGATACAGCCTTGTCCTATTCAACAATATATAAAAGTAATAGAGATACAATAGATGTAATTTGCTGTACGCCTACTTATTTACAAAATCCAAAATTTCAGTGTTATTGACGTTGAAATAAGTTTCAATAATAACAAGTATATATAGTTGAGGAGCTTTATAGAAGGATTTTACTTTAGGCTGTATTTAGCTACGTCACAGGTAAGGTAAAGAATTTTCTTACAGAGAGCTATTTCAGGCTTTTCATCCATTAAATAAAACACAAAATCCCATGAATAGTCTTCAAGAGCATAGTACTCATTCACACAAATTCAGAGTTACCCGCTACTATTGTTCACATCTCTGTTGTGGTAGTAGTAGGGTTTTAGGACCATCAGCAACCAAGGCCGTATATGCGTCTATAAATTGTGTGTGCTCTGTGGTCTTTGGCTGGACGAAAAACACGAGTTTCCGGGAGGAAAAACCATGGTACCCTTGCCTGAGACCGACAAACTCAGTCACATTGTCAAAAAGACCAATGCAAATTCCACCCGTCGTCGACGGGACTCGAACTCGGGTCTTTTCCACTTGCACTAATCAAGTTTTGCTCGTATTATCAAATTCTCTTCTTGTTTTTATTCGTTTTCAGAACATATGGTTTTTACTCTCTGAAGTGCGTATTCCGATTCCTATAATAGGTGTCAGTTTACTTTAGTTCCTGATTAAAATGTGCTGAAAACTCACTAACAACAGTAGCGTATCTAAAATTCTGTAGGAAAAGTGGTGAGTACACAAATTTAATTACAAGAGAAGCCAATTTACTACTTAAGAAAATTAATACTAATTAAAGTGCTAATTAATTTATGATTACCTAATTAAGCAACTGAACATAAGGTTGAATTAAAGTAAAAATTCACCTACCATTAAAGAATTTTTAGAGACAATCTAGTAACATTTAAATTGTTATTAGATTGATTTTAAGGATTCCTAGCACGTGTCTGCTGAGAGAAATAAAATTGTTTCATAACACATTAAAAATAACATCTCAATTCGCGATTTTAAATAAATAAAGTCATCTAATCAGGAAAAGAAAACGTAACCAACATTAAATTTTAGAAATGGGAATGAAAAAAAAAAAACTCATTTCTCTTAAATAAACAATCGTATTAAATCGAT
Source organism: Mastigoproctus giganteus (assembly GCF_048544385.1). Taxonomy (NCBI): domain Eukaryota; kingdom Metazoa; phylum Arthropoda; class Arachnida; order Uropygi; family Thelyphonidae; genus Mastigoproctus; species Mastigoproctus giganteus. Next base: position 64,106,502 of record NC_143577.1, read on the forward strand.
TAGTTATAACTTTTATTGCTATCATAGTGAGAGTTAAAACTGTAATTAAATTAAAACCACTATATTTTTATATATCAATTAGTAAAGTTCGAAAATGGAAGGACATTTCCCATCGCCGCATTAATACGAGGTGTGGATATAAAGTCTTCGGATTGGTGCGGTTATGTTCAATGATTTTGAAAAAATAAACTGAAGTGGTATGTTGTAGATAAAACTTCCTCCAACAGATGGTGGAACAGAGATTGTCCAGTAAGTTGACGGGTCGCAAGTAACAACCAGTTTTGCAATGAACGAATATAAAATTTTGTTTTAAACTGGGAACAACTGCAACAGAAATGTACGAATTGTTAAATCTTGTCTATGGTGATGAAAGTGGACGCGAGAATGTTCGCGATGACTTAAGAAGCGGGCGTCCGCAAACCCCTTGAAATGAGGAGAGTTGCAAATGTTCAGGAAATTGTGGCAAGAGATCATTTGGCCCTCAGAATGATGTCTAATGAGTTGGATACGAATAAAGAAACGATTCTTAAAATTCTGCATGAAGATTTAACAAAAAGGAACTATGCAAACTTTGTGCTGCACGAATGAGCACAAGCAACAAAGACTTCATCCAAAATTGTCAAACCAATCCTAATTTCCACAACCGTGTCAGGTGTTTCAGTACGACCCAGAGAAGCAGCGTCAGAATGTGCACTGTGCTTCAAAATCATCAAAGCCAAAATGCTTCATTTTCAGAAGTCCAGGATCAAAATGATGCTAAACATGTTTTTCGACAAACAGGGCATGATTCCCAAGGTATTTCCACCTGAAGGGGATAGAATAAATGCTGCGTTCTGCGTACAGCTACTTCAAAGACTGTTGAAGCGCATTTTCCACTAGTCTAATTTTCCATTTAGACTGGTGAGACCGCAATTTCGAGAGAAAGATTCCTGTCTCTTGTTGCACAACAATACCTCCGTCCATTCCACACTTGTTGTGAAGACATTTCTGACACAAAATGACTTTGTACAGATCAACCATCCATCCATCCTACTTACCTGATCTAGCACAAGCGGACTTCTTCCTCTTTCCCTAGGTGAAAACTGCTTTCCAAGGAAAGAGATTTTAGAATGATGAGGACATAAAAAAAAAGTAATCGCCGACCTGAACATCTTTTTGGACACCTTCACTGACTCTTTTCAGAAGCTTTTAGAATGGTGTAATAAGTTATTGTCGTAAGGTTTTAGGAGCATCTCATTTTAGAACTAAGGTCATGTTGCTCCGTGTATACGTGCGTTCTGTGATCATTGTTATGTTCGCTGGACGGAAAACAGAGGTTTCTGGGATAAAAAAAAAACTGTTCTACCACGCCTGAGACCGATTAACTCAGCCACGTTGTGAATAAGGCCCATAAAAATTCCTCACGTCATCGACGGGACTTGAACCCAGGTATTTTCCACCCAGTGGGTGAAGGATGGCGATTCTACCAACTGTGCTGCCCACCAGAGCAGGTGTAATGACTACATTCAGTCGGGTGATGATTACTTTGAATAAAAATAAAACTATTTTTGAGCTCCTTCTCTTTGAATTTTATTGCCACACCTTAGCGCTATTTCAATAAATGATTATTAAAATATATATAACACCTATTCAATAATTAAGTTAATTATAAGTAAAGAAATTTACTTAAGAAATTTAGGGTAACAAATGTGGGTTTTGTTAATGAGCTAACAAAAATTTCTGTTCTTTGATCCAACTTTTACTCAATATTTACAAAACAATTATTTCAGTAATATCAAATAATTGCATAAATATTACAAGAAATGAAAAACTAAATTGAGTTTTAATGGTGCCATGAATTCTTTCGATATTATCGTTGGTCCTTCCATTCAGGAAACCAAAACCCGAAGATAAATCTGAAAGGAAAATAAATAAAAAAAAAAAAAACATCGATAAATGCCTTCTATAAATCTTTTTCGGAAAAATAAATAGATCCTATTTAACAAAGAGAATCGTCTTCTTTTCAAGACAGTAAAACGCCATGAAAAAAAACCCTTCTCAATCTTCTCTTTAACAAACTGTAGCAATCATTTTTATATAAAGCGCCGAGAATCAGATGTGAATCCAGAACATACTTTTCCATCCTTCTGCTTCATCCGTCATTTGTCAAGTCCACTGGGGGACAGTAATGTTACTACACACTGACCGTTTGTTATTCGCCAGCTGCCGTTGGCAGGTAAACTTAATGCAATACGATTTAGTTTTCGAGCACGGACTGAAGATGTTGAAACATTGTGTGTTCTGCTTTCCAAAACGGTTGGTTCATTCTTAACTCGACGACTTGCGTCAGGAACATGTTAAAAGTCAGCACTAAAACTCTTCCCTAAGTACTAGAGAGGAGAGAGAGAAAAAATACATTGAAGATACCATAAAAGTAGGCAGAGCCATGCGTTTGATAAATGCCCAGAACATTTTTCATATCTTGCCATAACCATACGAAAAGTGTGCCGAAGCAAATAATTTAGCATTCTACCAAATTTCAATCATTTTATGATTTTTAATTTATAGTTCTTTCTCGGCCAGCTTCGGAGAGGATACTAAATAAGGTCATTCATCCTTAATTTTGTTACTTTTTTTTTTAAAGGTATTAAAGAGAAAGTTGAACTGTAAATATCATTAAGTGTGGTAAAATTAAAACGAAAGAATGCATTTTTTTCGTTTTAATTTTACCTGTTTAAATACTGTTTAAATATAGCAGACTGAAAAAAAAATACCCCATCAGAATATCCTAAAAACTCTTCAAATAGTCCTAATTTTGTCTGGCTTATCTGTAAAAAAATTTCGTGGATTTTATCATTTTTGTGGCGGCCATCTTGTTTCAAGATGGAGGATCGAAATAACAATACTGTCATCATGGAACCCTAATGCATGTTATGAAAATTCAGTTTAGATCTGACTTTAAACACAACTTACATAACTATATTTGTAATATTTTTATCGACTATCAGATCTAAACTTATGCATATTTTAATTGTAATTAAGTTGTAATTGTAATTAACTCGCAATTGTAATTACAATTGCGAGTAGAGAAATACGAGTATTATTAAGGGGAAAAAAAAGAGGCTTTTCCACATAAAATTATTACGTTTAAAAGTTGGATATTTAAATTTTAATTTTATTTATGATCAATAGTGGGGTGTAACAGAAATATTGGCTGTGTTCTTTGTTCTTATTCGAACCCTTTAATAGTGAAGTGTTTGTTTCTTTAATATTAAAAAAAAGGCCTTTTTTATGGAAACAGTGATAAAATGTATTCGGCAATCAAATTTCTCTGCGCGCATAAAAGCTCAGTGTGTGATCTACAGGGAAATATTTGAAAACCTCTCTAATGCAAGTCATTTTGTGTTTGCGTTAAGAGATTTTCACTAATTCTACCATTCGGAACATTTCTAGTATACTTTAAGGTTGTAATAAACTCAGTGCGTGCTTGTTTCTTTTTTTATGTTGTTAGCTTTGGGCGGATAATGATTTTAATGCTATACAAATTGTTTCGACGTTGGAAAGATTATCTAAATTTAAACGCTACGACAATGTTCCTCTTGGGGATAAAATCGTAATAACAGAAATTCTTTAATTTGTTTCAAACTTGCAGTTAGCAGAACTTGGCGTGAAGAGCTACAGTAAGAGAAATCAAAATGGAAATTATCCAGAGAGAAAAGCAAATGATGTATTCTTTTCGCGACTATTTTTTATATCTTTTTGTTTGAAATTTATTTATTTGTTTGTTTTTTAATTTTAATTCAACAGTTCAATCGTCTTTTATGATACCAATTCCTAAAACTGATTTAATGTTGACGTTGGTATAGAGCTTAACGACACAAGGAGGGGCTACTGAGGCCAAATTGTGTCTGTTCCTGTTTATTTATAGGCAACATATAGTTATAGGTATTAAATTATATGCTCCTGTACAGGTCAATATATTTTAGGATCATCAGAAGTTGTATGTTTGCTTCATTTCCTATAAAGTGCGATAAATCATGAGAGATGTTCAATGTGGGGAGAGAGATTTGAAAGTGTTAGAACGGATGGTTGAATGTAAGGGACAATCAACTAGAAAATGACAGATCGTAAATAATTGCATCTGACAGGATGAACACCGAGGTGTGTTTCCTGCTTCCAATAGCAGGAAGAGATGTGTACGATGAGTGTGTCCAATTCTAAGTCGTGCCAATACCACTTCCTCTCTTCTGTTTGGTCGGAAGTTAGAGGGCCACAGCTTTGGATCTTCTTTTATCTGGTAAAGTTTATTGTTGGTGTTACTTTTCCAGATCTGTGACCAGTTGTCCTAGCATGCTTTGCAAATGACAGGCTTATAATTTCTGTAAGGAACCTGAGGATGTTGTGAGAGAGAGGGTTGAGTATGTTTAGCGGCAAAGTCAGCACTTTCATTTACTGGAATGCCAGAATGACCAGGTATCCAGAAAAAACTGATTGGACACGTTGTAGGAGATTAACTGATAATGAATGTATTTCAAGACTTGATGGGAAGATGAGAAATTCTTCCTTATGGCAGACAGCACTGACGGAGTCTGTGTAAATTATGGCACGTGACATGGATAGCTCAATAATTTTACCAAGTGCTAACTTGATAGCATATAATTCAGCAGTGAAGATGCTGCAGGCTAATGGTAGTGAGGCTGTAGCAGTAAATGAAGGAAAACCTGCAGCAGCACCTACCGTAATCGCAGTTTTCGACCCGTCAGTATAGATATTACAGGCACAGGAGTTCAAAGTAGCGTGAGGTGAGTGCAACTGCCTGATATTGCAAGGTGGTATGACATTTTTCCTCCACTGAAGAAAATGTACATCGTAAGATGCAGAAACGTATGTCCAAGGTGAAACGGAGCAGTTCTGTCCTGAAATATATCACTTAAATCAACATTCCAATTCTGAACAAGCTCTTTAATTCTGAGTGAATCAGGTCTATTTTCATTTGGTTCGCTCTGATAGAACAAATCACACCGAGTATTGAGAAAACAATAGATACGTACAATGATAACCCAGTTTAATGTAATATAATAAAATATTATATATTTTATTATATTACATTAAACTGGGTTATCATTGTACGTATCTATTTTTTCTCAACCATGGACCCCAGTACACCAGGCCCATTCGTTACACCGAGTATTATAAAGATACTCCCAACTGGGGTGAGATGGTATACTCTGGATTTTAGCAGCGTATTGGAGCAACTATGTTTTCCTACGAAGATGTAACGGAGGATCATGCGCTTCGATATAAAGATTTTAGACTGGAGAAGTCCTGAAAGTGCCCAACGCACTCCTCAGAGCACTATGCTGAATGATATTTAGACGTTATAAAATAGTGCTTCTAGCAGAGTCATATACTAGACAACCATAATCTAAGCGTGAACGGATTAAAGTTCTGTAAAGGTGAAGTAAAGTATATCGATCAGCTCCCCACGACAGGGACAAGACTGACCGAAGTATGTTCATACGCTTTAGACAAACATTTCTTAATTGAGTGATGTGAGCTTGTAAATTATGCTTGCTTGTCTAATATCAGACCAAGAAATCTGACGTTAGTAGCAAGTGGGACTGGAATATTGTTGATATGTAATTCAAGATCAGGATGGAGAGCCCGACGCTTTCAAAAGTGGGTGGCAGTACATTTCTTTTTTTATAGTCGATAACCATTCCTTAAAGTCCACAATTCAAATTTGGTTATGGCAAGTTGGATTTGGCGTTCAATGGTATTGATATTTTGACTCTGACAGGAAATGGTAAGATCGTCTGCATACATATAAGTTTCGACAGTTTGTGGGATATTACGTGTCATGGTGCTGAATATAACTGCAAAAAGTGGTGTTGAACTAAGTATCGATCCCTGCGGGACTCCTTCCTGAATGTGGGAATCAGAGAGTGTGCTTTTAAACCGGACCTGAAAAGTGCACAATTGCAGGAAATTAATTATTTCAGGCAAATGGCCCTAAATCCCAGATGGTAAAGATCCATAAGAATACCATGGCGCCAGGTAGTGTCAAATGCCTTTTCAAGATCTAAGTTGACCATAACTAGATGTTTCCTGACAAAGGCATTGCGGATATGAGATTTGACTCTGATGAGCACATCTAGAGTTGATCTGTTTTTTTGAAAGCCATACTGATGATCTGGAAGTAGATTCTGTGACTCCAGAACGTAGGTGAGTCTATTATGAACCATCCTTTCGAAAATTTTACCCAAGAAGCTCGTGGAGATATGGGTCTATAATTTTGAACCAGGGTAGGATCTTTTCATGGTTTTGGTATGGCAATAATAAAAGAATGGCGCCAGGAAGAAGGATAAATATTTTGATAGGAAATTCGATTGTGAAGATCGTCAAAATAAGCAAGTCCTTTTCGGGTAAATGCTTCGGCATAATGTAATGAATACCATCTGGGCCTGCGGCACTATTGGATGATCTATTTAATGATTCTTTGAGTTCTGTTAATGTAAAAGGTTGGTTGTACGGTAAAGAGCGGCGTGTTAAGAAGTTGATTTTATGTGCCGTTCTGCAGTTACTTTGTCGTTTTGGAAGGTGGATGCATAGGAAGTAGAAGCAGAGATTGTGGCAAACGTTTCTGCTGGTGCATTAGCAACTTCTTGAGGAGTAGACACGTCTTTCTCTTTCCAAACAAACTTGCCATTTAGGGCCTGTATCTTTCTCCAGATGAGCCGGGTGTCGGTGTCTTTGGTGATGGTTGAGGCAAAGGCAATCCACGAATCACGTTTTGCTATCCGTCTAATTTGCCTTGCTTTAGCTTTAAGCCTCTTATAAGTGATTAAGTTATTTGTGGTAGGATACTTTCGGAAATTATTCCACGCACGGTTTTTCTCCTGTTTGGCATGAAGGCAGTCTGTATTCCACCAGTGATTCCGATGAATGCGGTATGTCTTGGATTTTGGAATAGTTCCATCGGATGCTGTCAGAATCTGATTGGTTGTGTATGCACTTACATCATTAATGGGTTGCTTTTGAACATAAAGTCTGTCTAGATATATTTGAGCAGAATAGTTATCCCAGTTCGCCTTTCTAAACTTCCAAGTGGATTGTTGGTCTGGATTTATAGTTACCCCTGTTTGTAATGTGCAAATAATCGGAAAATGATCGCTATTAAAAGGATCGGTTAACACCGACCATGTCATGATTGGAAAAATTAACGGTGAGCAAATTGACAGGTCAATTACAGAAGTGGATCCTGTAGATAGGTGGATGTATGTGGGAGATCCAGTGTTTAGTAAATTTAGATCATTATTATTCAAAAACTTCTCAATCAATTTGCCTCTTGCGTCCATTGTAGTGGATCCCCACAATGAATTGTGGCCATTAAAATCAGTGAAAAGGCAAATTGGTGTTGGGAGTTGTGTGAGAAGATTGTCCAGTTCTGAATGAGGAAACGGCAGAGATGGTGGAATGTAAATAAAAACAAGTGTAACTGAATTGGCTACTTCAATACGAGCTGGCACAGCTTCTAGGGTGGTTTGTAACTGGATCAGCCTCGATGTAGTATTGGAATTAATAAGAATAGCTACGCCTTCACGTGCAGGAGATTCTGATATTCTATCTGTACATGACAATTTGAAAATTTTGGCGAACTTTGTGGTAACAGGAATGTTTCCTGTAGGCATACGTATACGGGATTAAATTGGATGAGTAAATTCTTCAAGTCATCTGAATGGCTTCTTAGTCCTCTGAAGTTCCATTGTATGATGTTTTGCATTATTTGGGTTTAGTTGAGGAAGATTCATCTGACTGTTTTTTTTTTTTTTTTTTTTTTTTTTGTACGGGGCATTTCTTCCGGTCTTTTTTTTTTGGAAACATGGGATGTCCAGTATCCATTGTGTCATTGGCATGAAGTTCCAAGATGGTTGCTCATAACCTTGGTGTTCATCTACTTCCATACTGTGTTAGTGGATGCTTCCGTTTTCTGAGTCCTTAGCAGGTTTCACTTTTTCTCTAGCACTCGAGACCGTTGGAGTATCAGTTAGAATACTGATTGGAGTATTAGTGGCTTCACTGGTTTTAGGTTTGGGAGTATCTTTTCCAGATATTGATACGGTTTCTTTAACCCAGTTAGCAAGAGAAGTGCTGGGCGGAATTGACACATCTGTTTGAAGCCTATCATTTACAGTTGACAAATAGCTCCAGGTGTGAGTCGCATATGATCGACTAGGCATGGTCAGCATAATTTGTCTGCATGCCTCAAGATATGTTACTTTATGTTCAATTTTGTATTTTGGGATTTTCTTTCCAGTTTTCCACGATTTGAAAAAAGCAGGGTGGCTTCCTTTTCAGTTGGGGAAAGTGGGAGTTGAGGCTGAACAATCTGTTCGTGTACGGTCTTTTGATCCACAAATTGGACAGATGGCATCCCTTCTGCATGCCTGCCGAGAGTGCCCATATTTCTGGCATTTAAAGCAACCAATCGGGTGTGGGATGTAAGGACGAATTCGGCAATTTAAATAGCCAGCTTTTACTGTGGATGGCAATTCTGGAGTACTAAATGTTAAGATGATGGATCTAGTAGGAACGAGATTTCCATTTTTTTTGTCATAATTCGTTTGGTACTGATCACTTTTTGACTGCTAAGCTCTTGAACTAGTTCTTCCTCAGAGACTGTAAGTAGATCCCGCTCTGTTATAACTCTTTTAGATGAATTTAAGGTGTTGTGGAGAGTGACAGATACTGGCAGCCCACCAAACGTCTTTGTTTTTAGCAGCCATTCAGAATGTTTGGAGGAAGATGTCTCGACCAGGAAATCTCCCGATTGCAGTAGTTTTACCATTTTTGGTAATCGGCAATGGATTCTAAGTATCTCTGAATTAGAAATGATGATAACTTGCCTACAGGCTGCGTGGAGAGAGAGAGAGAGAGAGAGAGAGAGAGAGAGAGAGAGAGAGTGTGTATCACCAAAAGGTTTGGCAAGTCATGGCACTGTTCTTCCCTCTGGAGTCTTTTCGGTTGATTCATGTCATTATCGATTGATGTGTCTGGCCTTGAGTTTAAAGCCTCTAGAAGTGGATATTCATTTATATCCATGATTGCTCCTTTTTGCCCTGAAGGATAACTTTACCGGCCCCACCACGTGGAGGCAGGAGCGGTGCCACCTATTGACCAAGCGGCTAGCGAAGTTAGTTGGTTAGTGAGAAAGCTAATAAATATATACAAAGAAAAGAAAGGTGGTTTCCCTTTCTGGGTTCTCACTCAAAATCTGCCAAGTACAGAACCTCTTACAGCGAACTTGTAAGGACCCGTCCTTACATTAATTAATAAAAATGGTTAAATATTATGAGAATTTAACTGTAGTACGAATAGTGGTTTTCTGGTACAAACAACATGGATTAAGAAACACTGGAATTCAAAAATACCTTCCAGTCACTCTCTGTTTAGTAGTAGCTTGTTTGTATAGAAGTTCTTTGACGAGTGAGTGAAAGTAATATACCATGACAAATCCCCCATTAAGACAGAGGCAGATGCACCATAGAAAGGGCCAAGAGTGCTTAAGCTAGCCCTGTTAAAGATTTCACGGTGAAACGCTATTAGAGGTAGGCGACGTCACCAGGTGTGCGCGCGTGAGGTCACGGGAGGAGCTGTGATGCTTCTCAGTTGACCTGAACTTCCGCTTCTCTTTCTGGATTGTTCTGGTATGTTCGAGGTCCACGGAAGTTGGGGCACAAAGAATAAAGAAGACCCGCCCACGGAAGAGGAGAGGAGACAAATGAGAACACAGGAAAAAGGATGTGCAGATCTCCTATTGGCCAGGAAGAAAATAGAGGGAATTTTGAGAGGGAGATTCTGAAGAAGTTCGTGGCATTCTGGAAAAGTTTTCGGGAGATTCGGAAGAAGTTTTCGGAGGAGTCGGAAGAAGTTTTCGGAGCGGTCTGGAGGATGATTTGAATGAGTTGGAGAACGATACAAAGCAGAGCGGTAGTCTAATTTGGGTGATAGCTGCAGCCCTGAGGTAGATGGAAGCAGTGATAGAAATTCTGCGTATCCCGACAGCCCGTAGGAATGTTCACCTGTAAACATGGAAGCCGTAGTGAGGAAGAAGGAAGAATCACACCCTGAGAATTATATAGGCAAAGCCAGTCGAATGAGTGGTCGAACCATTGACCTACTCGAAAACCCCTCTATCCACGGAAGAAGAAATGCTGACCGATAAAGAGTATGCGACACTGATTGATTCCAGCCGTACAGTATCTGGTAGGGAAACACCGTAATCACCGAGATCCCCAAATGAGCGCCCCCGCATTCCAGTACCTGAATGACCGATATGAAAGGAAGCCGAGCAGGGAGGAAAGTTCCAGGCCAAACACGTAAGTCCTAGAGAGTTTACCGAAATAGGTGTACTTAATTTATTAAGGAGAGGACTTTAGGAGAAAAATGTGTATATTTAAGTAATGAATATATGAATAAACGGGTAATGTATTTAAGACGGACGCAGCCTATAATTTGAAGTGAAGCTCCTCATATTAATGCTTGCTGGAAGGAGAGATTATAATAGATAACTAGAATTGTTTAAAGTTGAGAAAGGTTTTTATAATATATATGAAATTAAAGGTTGAAATTTCAATTTATTATGAGTTGATTTGTGGAGAGTATTTCTGATTTGAGTAGGGGCTAATTAATAAGTGATATATAAAGGTATAGAGGATTAACTGTTCAGAAGGGTAATGTTAAATTGAATTGATTAATATTTCCTGTTGACCTGATTGCAGAAAGGGTGTCTAATTGAATAAATGCAATTTTTTTACAAATTGAGACACGAACTCTGAAGGTTTTTGTGAGCCAGTTCATTGGCTGGTAGTTGTTGGTTTATTATACAGACTGTTCATAAGAAGAGTGGGAAGAATCTATGTAAAGTGTATGACACGACCTATTGAAGTCCCTGTAAAGAACATGAAGAGACACCTTGTCATAATGAATAATAATGTGTATTAGAGTAGAATATCTGATGATGAAACAATTGAGTTTGAACAAGATATTTACACATATAAAGGTTAATGAATTAACAAGTCACCAGCCAAATATAGTTTGACCAAACACTATTGCTAATTTCTGTATGATATGTTAATAAACATTGTTTTATTTTACATTCATGTGTTGGAGTCTGTCATTCCGAAACTCAGCCAATCCTGTGGAGAAATACTTAAAGTAATTAAGGTCCCCTACGAGTCAGGTAATCTTCTGAGAACAAACAAGTCAGATGCTAAGTGGGAGGATTGGACTACGGGGATATACATATAAAAAAGGGGATAAATTATAATAATTAAAATATAAAGAAAATTAGGGCAACCAAGAAAAACATTAATACCCCAACCCCCCATAATAATAATCCACCCCGACCCCCACAAACTTATAATAATAAAGGCACTAGAAATTAAACAAACAAAATCACTGTCAAAACTTGCTCTATATATCTTTTGGGAAAAATCGCTTGGCACTCGGGGCCTTTAATGTTGATAACTTCACAGAAACTGTGAATAATTCAACTGAAAACATAGTGATCTGTTTATTAAATTGTATAATTTTTACCGTAAAGATGTACGTGAAAATATTCACATTATAACAGCGATAGATAAAAATATTCGTTGATTTAGTCGAATAAAATCAGTGACAAATCTTCCATTAATTAATGGGATTATGATAGATCATTTTCAAATGTATCTATCATTATTGAAATTGTCCAAACTATGGAGTGTTGCTCTTTGAAAAAACTACGATGACAGGAGGTGCATCCATGTACTTGATTGAGGACTAGATTTCTTGATCACAAACTCATTTGGGATTGGTATTATTACCATTTCGTAGGTATATTTTCTGATAAGAGCTGAAACCGGATCATAACGCACTAGATTGCCCAAAACAACTCCTTGACTACCGGAACTGAAGTGAGAACATAATGAATCTATGGTCAATATTTTACATGTGCAAGATAAAAAAAAAAATGAAGGAGACTTAATAATCTTTAAAATTAAGTTAATATTTAATATTTATACTAGAACAAAATTAAATCAGATCGAAAATAGCATTAGACAAAAAAACTTTTCTAACCTTTTGATTTTTCTCCTTCCTAAATAAATATGATGTATAATGGATGCTGAAGCTCAATCGATATTTAAATCAAATATTGTCTAGAAACTACAGATTTTGAGATAATTGTAGATTAAACCTTACTGTAAATTTTAATAAGTATTACAATAAATGGCATTTTCAGATGCTTATTTTCTTTTGTGATGATAAGGCTTGTTTGATCAAGGTCCGGGAATAGTCTGTCAGCACGATTGGCTGGCTCGCTCAACACCATGGGAACAGAGAATGACAATGGTAGTTTACCTTTATATTTTAATAACTTCTGAAACGGAAAGCAATTATGAAGCATGTATGAGGTGCCAACCTGATTACCTAATTTTCAGTTAGAGTTCCAACTAGGATAGGCACACTGAACAAAATTTAAGTACGTGAAAATAAAACATGAAACACCTTTTGGACTGAGAATGCAATTTAAAAACAGTCTGTACATTCAAAATCAACATAAAAATGCATTAAATTCGCTACTCGGGTGGAAACCAAAATTTCAAGAGAAAAAAAGAAATTTTGGGGTCAATAAAAAACTATGCACCAGTGATCAAACTCATGATAATAGCCGTTGATCAGAACTTCAGAAAACTCCTCTATTAATTAAAGAACATGGGCGAACTCCAAAAAACTATGCGCTTTTTGGAGAACAATTTGTCAGCTTCCTTTAAATAAAAATTTGAATTTATCTTTACTTGTTTATTTTAAACTTATTCAATGTTAAATATTTTAGTAATCTTAAAGCGGTTTCTTGTTCACAAACTGCGTTTAAGTAGCCTTATGACTTCAAATTATGATCCGTGTATGCTTCAAATATTGTAAACGTCTCAACAGATGTACATCTATATATTTACTCAGATTCGGAGTGTTATGTGACGTGATAATTCGTAAAATACGAATTAACTGTTGTTGTTAATGGATATTTTGTATATTATATTACTCCGCAAAGCAGCACAACGATACAAGCAAAATTTAATACTAATTGCAGCTTATGTATTCAGTACTTGGATTTCAATATTTCTCGACCGTTGCACACAGTGGAATGTCACCACCATTAAGAATAATTCGTTAGTACTAAAAATATACCTCCGTTACATTCTATATATCCTTTGCTAATTATCGCATAAATCATAATGGTAATGGCTACCAAAATGAAATATTACCGCCGACACATGAGATACCATTCGTGTAAGTGCTTAATTATCCAGCATTATGACTTCAAAAGTCCTCCTATGTAATCTTTCATACACTTCGATTACCACCGCAGGACACAAATTTGAACATCAGACACAGACATCACTAACAAATACTACTACCTTCCGGTCCCAATGGGTGTGATTTGTAAATGATTATAGGGCAGTTTAAACGAGAAGTTTTCTGTGTTAGTGTATGATCCTATTTATTTCTCTGTGTACAATATAATAACTATGTTTACAAAGTAAAACAGCGCACTATATTGGAAACCAAAATAGGTTCATTTGGTGGATTTTATGTTAAACGAATTTTCAGTTTGCAATGTTTGCTCTATGGAGAACATATTTGATTACGGTTTCCTCCTAAATACGTAAATAATAAATACGGGTATTATCGACTGCTTCCAAAACTCTAAATTCAGCTGCGCTAAACCAATTTAAGAAGTTGATTTCATTTTGAGCAGTGATCTGGCTTGTTCGTAATAATTGACATGTGTAACTAAATATACAGTGGACGAGCAAAATAATGGAAATACCTGTAATAAGAGTTAGACACTAATATGGTGCTGGGTGATCCTTTGCTTTTAAAAGAGTTTGCATTCTACTTGGAATAGTTGCAAATAAATCTTAAACTGTCTTTGGAGGAACAATGGACCATTCTTCATGGAGGATGTTTCAAGCTCATTGGCTCAAGCTTCATTTATTCCAAGCTACTTGCTTCTCACCCTCAATTCCAAATAAGCCCACAGTAGTTCAATGATGCAGGTTCATTGTACACGCCATTGGAGATGCTCAGCCTAATTTAATGTTCCTCAAAATTGGACACATCTCTTGTACAATGGGCGTGATTAGGCAAATCTCTGTCCAATGGGAGGGATTGGGAAGATTGGACACATCTGTGTGCAATCTTGGCTGTGTGTATTGAGCATTATCATCGTGAAACATGGCATCATTCGGGGGAAACGATGTGTGTACCATAGGATGAACAGGGTTACATAGAATATCAAGATAATCAGTGGCAGTGATTGGGCCTTTCATGTTGATAGTAGGATCTAAAGAACATCAAGATATTGGTGCCCAAACCGTTGTTGGTCCGCCTCTGTGATTAACGGTTGGCACAAGACAGTCAGGATGGTGCATTTCCTTTGGAATTCTCCAACTCTCCTTGATGTTGATAAAGATGTGAATAATGATGATTCTGAAAAATGACATGCTTATAATAAAGTGTCCAGTTTTGTGCTGTCCACATCACTGCACTCTCTTCCTAGCATTACCGTCAGTAGCGAGCGACTTGGCAATAGCGGCTCTGCTATAAATTTCAGCTTTATGAAGTTCTCGCTAAACTGTTTTGCTAGAAAGTGGATTGCTGAGAGACACAATAAGTTTTATAGTTATTTTCGAGGCAGCAGTTTTATGTTTTCGGGGCTTTTCAATACCTGACAGTATCTTTTAGTCAGCTTCGAGTTTCTGCCACAATTCGTCCTGTCAGATTTTGTTTCTCCATATTCGGTAAATACAGACATCACTTCCAATACAGTAGCTCTGGATATATTAAACAAATCAGCAGCTTTAGTAGGGGTATCCCCTACTAAACGTGCTTCTTGAATTTACAACTTAGGAATTTGGACAGGTTGGCCATTTTCTTCACGTACGTTTTATATCACGTATAAACAAAACTCAGCTTTTATCTTATTTTCTACCAAGTATTACTCTGCAAAAAACAAAAAAAAAAAAAAAAAGAGAAAGAAAGAAACCTCACTGAATGTTCATAAATGTGTCATACAGCCATTACAAAAACTACACTGCTCGACAAATTAATAAAACACGTAGAAAACGTGGTGTAACTAGTGCAGCTTACGATGAAGTGGGACAAAACGTGATATGGTGATGTACAATAGAATATCGATGAAGTGAAGAGACAGTTTCAAGATATCCCTCAACCACTTGAGCTCCATGTCCAGTGCCGTTTTCTCGCACGAAAAGAAATACTGGATCAGCACCCCTAAAAATTAGCCCATACTGTTCGAGGATCTGTCCTCGGACCGTTATTATGGTGCTCCTATCAAAAACATGAAGAGGGGGTGCGGCCGTGGATCATTATTTTGCTCCACACGAGAACATCGCCTACATCATAAAATGTCCTTATCTCTGATTTTGGTGGATGGTACCGCATTCCTCGTTGTCTTCAGATGAAACAGCGTCTATCATCTATTTGTGGGCTAAAACGGGACTCATCATAGAACAGAACTGTATCCCATTTGTCAGAGTTCGAACATGTGCTGAATTTTGAATTTTGATATGCATTAACTTGAAAATAAAGTTTGATTACACTTAATTGTAACAAAGCCCATACAATTTGATTCTGTGGAGGCTGGATTTGATTGCAGGTCCACACTACGCATACCTGTTCCATCAACTGTTGATAATTATGTATCATATGACAGCTTAGTGGCCTCTTATATTTAATAATACCAATTAGATTTAATTTTAAGCAGGTTTTACAGTTATTGAGGTTTCCTAAACTGCTTTTGGATAAGGACTGGTGGAGGGCTACAATTATTATACAATTATACTTTGTTTGCTTAGTACATTGAACTAGTTGCGTTAGCGTAGAAACACTTATTTCCGAGATGTATTAGTCAATTCTGAAAGTGTACTGGCTTATTATGTTATTCCATTACTCTACAGATAAATTGATAAGTGAATAAACTTTCCTCAAGCAACAGAAAAGTCGTAGGTTATCAGTGTAGGAATTTCAGCTAACTGAAACGAGGCTAGGGAATGTAAGCTTCTCTAACACACGTGCTATACTCCCGTTCGTTAAATACCAGCCTTTAGGGAGAAATGGACGTGGTTCTATTATTAGATTTCAGCTACTGCACTGGCTTTCCAGAAAGTAGAGAAATCTGGCGAGTGCTTTATTTCGTCAGCCACAGGCTCTGACTGTTCATATTGTTTTTGCATCGTTTTTACTTGGTGCTGGTAACATTAACATCAACAGATCGTAATGTCTAGATGTACTTGTAGAAATTACATTTGGGCTTAAGAGGCAATCAGCAACAACTATCGATGTATATGAGCAAGTAGGAACAAATGTTGTATATGATTTGACCAACTTAAGGTATTTTATAATGAAAAACCCAGAAATATCTCTTATATCACAAATACAATTATATGAATTTGTTGAATGTTCGTTGATGAATTTTAATCGATATTAATTTTGTCTTAAACAGACTTAATACTAAATTAATCAACATTAATTTGTTCTTAAATCAATTTGTTTCTAGCAAGTTATCATGGGTCCACTTTTGTGCAATCGTGGATATAGTAATATTCAGAACAAAAGCACCTCAGAAACAAACATAAAACACAGAGTATCCAATCTCTATAGCAAATGCATCGACCAACTATCAAGATGCTGAAACCTCTTTCTCACTTTAAACAAAAACCGAAATCAGTACGATGAAGCGGAAAGCAAATAGTTACACAAATGGTAGCACCGAACCTTACAGGTATATTTTAAACGTGTAGTTCCAAGAAAACAATAATTGTTGACATTTAAAATTGCTCAAATAGAAAACTTTGTGGATATTTGGAAGCCACTGAAATTTTGGGCCATTAACAGTGAACCAAAAATTACTGCGCAGCAGTTACTTTTGATAGGGACCTGTTAGGTCCCGTAATACCACTGCAAAATTAGGGTCAAAAATAGGAGAATGGGTAAACACCCCCCATAGTTTTAAAATAAATTCCACAGTATCGAACATACTTCAGTTTTCAGTGGAGTGACTGAAAAATGAAATTATATAGGATGACCAATCAAAAAATCATATGAGATTAATCGTTTATGGACATATATATTTTATTTTATCAAACTGTAAGCAGGGTCTTTCTTGGAAAGATTCATTTTTGTAAACACACGCAGTATGATATTTTTCCATTGCAAAATATTTCCCACAGGGTGCAGTTGCGTGCCACTGACATTTCGCACATCTTTTCGTTGCGGGAGGCTTCTGACTTTTGATGTATTAACTCCACGTTTCTTTCAGTAACACTCAATGTGTCTTTGTCATAGAGAAAGTACTGTACACACATCACAAGCACAAAGAAATCTGAACCGTGAAACATCTATTATTACAGTTTTGTTTTCTTCCTGACTCATAGTTGGGACGTTTGTAATAGTTCTTAGGATACAACTTGCAGGTCTACAATCTTAGATTATTTTTTGTTTGTTTTCTTCGGATAATCAAATAAGCATTACAGAAAAAAAAATTAAGTTATAGATGTTCTTTCTTAGCATGTTTTCTTTCGCCGATAATAACAAAGAGAGCAGCGAAATTTATCATGCGAAAATGGAAGTAGAATTTTCCCCTTTTTCAAAAATACTGATTTTGAATTGAAAGGGCCTAAGCATTACTTTACAACCACGCACATCCTCGTGGGTAGCAAAGTGGCTATAATTGCCATCGTCTCCAAGCATCGTGTGAATGGTATGAAGAACTTTTATCAGCTTTTTCTATATCGTGGCTGAGTTAGTCGATCTCAAGCGAGGATAGCAAGCATTTTTCCTCTGGGTTTTTTTTGTCAAGGAAGCCAGAGAACATGCGCAGTTTACGGGCATAATACACATCAGTAGATACGTTTATTCTCTTGGGTAATCCTAATACGAAATATTTATTTTTATGGTACCAAGACACCATGTTGGATTACAATATTTAATGTAAAACATCCTTTGTGGATCAACAGAGTAAATCTGATTGCTCATGAAAAATTGCATCATGGAAGTGACGTCTTCAGCCAGAGGCGCTTCCCACTCTTCCATCCGTAAGTCTGTGCCGAGAATTCACTAGCACAGTAGTGTGATTAGAGTGCGTGACGCACTTTTCGTGACCAGTACAATATCTTTAGGAAGAGGTTAGAGTAATCCAGGCGAATAACTTAATTACCTATTTGATTGCAACAATACAACTATTTTTCATATGATTGCAACAATACAAGTACTGTATTTGTCAACATGGTTTTTTTCGTCACATTCCATCGTTAGGTGCCGCTAGAGAAGTTTTTATAAAGAAGGATGTTTCACATCAATGATAGGCCGTAATATAGCAGGTTTTTAGGGATGGAGCATAATCATGGTGGAGGCACGGAAGATGGCCAATGAGCATCATGAAACAGCAGGTATGGGAGGTTTGTCACTTCAACAAGCGCTCGGAATATAAACTTCACGATGGGTATAATACGCTGCACTAAAAGCCATTCTGTTGATATTCTCCTCACCTACACTAGATCGCATTCTGAATAAATAAATTAAAATGTAGTTTTTTTTTTTACCATTAACAAAAATGCATAAAACTGGATTGAGGTGCCACCCTTGTTCGAAATCCACGAGTAAATGGCTAATTGGCAATCGGGTGAATGTATTTGTGACATACCGGAACCTACCATAGGCTTTTATTACTTGAAATACTTTTTGTTGTCTCAGATCAGGCTTTGCTGTGGGACAACCCGATTTTTTTTTCTCTGAATAAAGGGGCTGCCCCATAGCCAAAAGTTGAAGTACTATGCACGTAATCTAGTAGCGTTACTTGTCACTTGTATAGCTGAGCAATACATCAAATGGTCTTAAATGTGAAATAGGTTGCACTTTCCTTGTCACGTAAATCCGCAAAAATTGTTTCTCTACTTCCTTTGTGTAAGACAGCTTGTAATATCGCCCTATATAGTCAAGGCTCTGGACATAACGCAAAAGTCTTTCTTACACAGCGTCATCTAAATGACTTAAAAGAAAGATAGCAAAACCTTCCTATTTCTTGAATGCCAGAAATAGTCAGAATTGGGTTGCCGAAGAAGAACAAGAAAGAAATACGTTTTAAAAATATAGCTTAATTTCCTTTTTTTGTTCAGTTTTAGAATTAATGACTAAAGCATTCACTAGCATTAATGCCTATATGTGTTAGTATTAAATTGGCATTATGTGAGGAAGTTAACTTATTCTGCATCTGCTGGAGAAGAAAAAAAAAAAAAAAAAAAAAAAAAAAAAAAATGTTCCTATCATCAAAAGAGGGCCCACGAAATTCTTCGAATTTTGTTGAACTCTGCCTCGGCTGTCATTGCAGGCAACAGCATCCCCATTACGTTACCTGAAAGCAAACCTTATAATATTTATCCTATTGCCTCCTAAGATTTTATTGTTGTGGCCTTTGGCTCTTGTATCGCTCATCAGTGAAAAATTTACTCCCATCATTCATTTTACTAAACCCTCAGGGCTTTATATACTTCAATCAAATCCCTCCTCCTGAAGTCACTAGAAAACTGAATCTTTTAAGCCGATCCTCACAGGCATAATGCCTAGCGCTCTTGACAAGTCTAGTCACCCCCCCCCCTTTTTTTCTCCATCTCTGTGTCCAGGTCCAGGCCTGGACACAGAGGTTAGACAGGTTTTTTTTGGTTAGAATGTAAATAGGGTAATGGAAACAAATTTTAGTTTTGAAATATATGTTGAATTAAGATTTTAAAATCAAATAATATATTGAGATTATGAGCAAGCATTTGGAATAATACAAAAGTTATGAATGGACCAAGCTGCAATGAAGAATCCTATTATAATATCACTCTGGAAGAAGCCCAAGCATGTAATGTCCAGCTTATATATTCTTTCAAGATACCTTTCTCTCATTACAATGATTTCAGGGCTGAGCTTAATAAGAATACTCTAAAATGAAGCTAGCAATTAAGTTAAAATAAGTTTAACTTAATTTCCTACCTTAAACTAGAAGAAATAGTTAAACTGAATTGGAGCAGCAAGTTACTAAGTGGCACTGTGTCTTCTGTCTTTGCCTCTTTCCATCAGGCTTCTAACTCCTCGTTCTTCGAGTTCCCTGTCTCCATAAGGATTTATACCCTTAGAACTAGCACTACCGTCTACCTGCAAAGCTCTGGCGTGGTCCAGTCTTTCGAACTTTCTGACGAGAGTGCCATGGTATTTTCTCATGGAAACTTGGGTTTTTCTTCCCGAAAAATCAATCTGCCCATCGAATACACGTAATTTACAGTGGGAGCTGAATTAATTTCCTCATTTGCCTTACTGAAAATGATCACCTCAACCCACTGCCGCATTCCAAAGTTGCCTTTATATTTATATTGTAAAACTAAGCGAATACAAATCTATTTGCCCATTTTTCTTTCCTGCATCCAGATTTCCTTTCTTAAGTAGATTCCAGACACACACACATTCGTATCTGTAAATCCAATTATCTCTTTTAAGACTCATTAATCAGCTCTTTAATATTCATTATCTCTCTACATTTTGTCATTTTAGTTCTAAACTGTTTAAAAACTATTACATTAAGAGTTTGAGGCACGAAAAATGCATAATTATCCTAATTATACGCGTCTTACATTAACTTTTATGTGCAACTGAATGCATCTCATCTGTTTTTGTTATCTTTGCTCGTTCAATTGAAGGTCGAATTATTGATTTCCTAATTGTATTGTAATTTTGTTCCAATAAAATACATATTTGAACAAAATTGTAAGCTGGGAGAGAGCTTATGACAACAAAGGAAGTTCATCATAACATAAACAAACTTACTTCGCGTTTATTATGTTATTTCTTATTTATGCAACAATATTCGCCCGAAATGCATTTATTGGAGATTATCTGTACCACATAAGGAGCTCGTCTAAATTTAGGAGGTGGATAGTTTAATTAGTATTAGCTATAGAGTGCACGGGCTTTTGCTGCACCAGTTAAAAAATAAAATAATAATAAACATATAAATCATTGATTTATATGTTTATTATTATCGGAACGAATCGCACTACTACAGCTAGCAGGCAACAAGATCAACCTGAATGTGCTCCAGGTCTACGCACCAACAGCGGACAAAGACGATCAAGAAATTGAATTGTTCTACGACAAGCTAAGCAACACTTTAAAGTCGCTGAAGAAGCACGACATGACGGTCATCCTCGGTGACTTTAATGCCAAAATCGGTCAAGGAAAGCTACAAAACATAGTCGGAGAACATGGCTTGGGGACACGGAATGAACGAGGCAACAGACTCGTCCAGTTCTGCCAAGAAGAAAAATTTAGCATTGCCAACACTTGGTTCAAACTACCACCTCGACGACTATACACCTGGACCTCACCACAAGACTCTGACAACAATATCGTCAGGAACCAAATTGACTACATCTTAATCAACATCAGATATAAGTCAAGTGTCCTCAAGGCAAAAACTTACCCCGGAGCTGACATATCATCAGACCATAACCCAGTAACAGCAACACTACGTCTCAAATTACGAGCAGTCAAACGCACAAGCACAACAAAAAGAATCGACCTGGAGAAACTGAAGAACACCGCCAACAGACGACAAATACAGCTTCAGCTCAACACTACAATCCGATCGATCGAAGCAGTAACAACAGACGTGCAAGCATTCGGGCGTTCACTCAAACAGTGCATCAATGAAACAGCAGAAACCCTGCTAGGACATCAGGCGTCGAAAAAGAAACAACGGTGGATGACCCAGCACATACTAGACCTAATGGATGAACGGAGAATATTCAAAAGCAACAACAACCGGGAAAAATACAAAGAAATACAACAAACGATCAAACAGGAAATCCGGAAGGCGAAGGAAAAATGGATGGAAGATCAGTGTGCAGAAATCGAAGACCTAATCAAGAAAAATGACAACTATAACCTGCACAAGAAGCTTAAAGAAGCTGGAAACATCTACAAACCGGCTCCTATCCCAAGTTTATATACGGACAACAATCAACCTATACTAAGCAAACAAGCCAAACTCGACACCTGGAAGAGCTATATATACAATCTGTTCGGCACCAACAGAAAACCGGCAGAAACGCAACAACAAACACAGGAAGACAATCTCCACATATTAACATCTGAAGTGGAACATGCCATCCGAATAACAAAGCCAGGCAAGGCCTGTGGACCTGATCAGATTCATGTGGAACTGCTGAAACAACTAGACTACAGCAACATCCAACAACTAACGAAACGGTTCAATCAAATCTACAACAACAACGACATTCCATCCGAATGGCTCCAATCCATCTTTGTGTGCCCTACCAAAAAAGGCTACCAGCCGGAAATGCGAAGACTTCAGGCTGATCAGTCTAATGAGCCAGGTGCTAAAAGTCTTCCTCAAGGTGATTCAGCAAAGGATAAGATGAAAGTGCACTAGGAAACACACAGTTCGGATTCTGCAGGGGACTAGGCACCAGAGAAGCAATTTTCTGTTTACAAATATTGCTACAAGGGTGCTATGAACATCAAAAAGACGTGTATATATGTTTTATTGACTACGAGAAAGCCTTCGATTCAGTAGACCACGACCGCCTAATTGACCGACTGAGAAAACTTGGGCTTGAAAACAATGATATCAACTTTATTACAACTCTCTACTGGAATCAAACAGCCCGGCTTCGCTATGACAACGATCTGACAGACCCAATTCCAATAAAAAAAGGCGTCCGGCAAGGCTGTCCATTATCTCCCATTCTTTTTAACATCTATTCGGAAATGATCTTCGACCAAACACTGGCTGACAAGAACATCGGCATAAAAGTTAACGGACACTACATCAATAACTTAAGATATGCCGATGACACAGCACTAATAGCGGATTCAGAACAAGATTTACAGACCATCTTGAACGAAGTGGACATAGAAAGCCAAGCATGGGGGCTACGAACCAACAAAAAGAAAAAGGTGATGAAGGTCAGCAGGACTGCAAGCAAAATCACGATCAAACTAAACAACGAAAAATTAGAGCAAATACACCGCTTCAAGTATCTCGGAGTAGTCATTGATGACCAGCTGAACCATGAGGCCGAAATCAAAAGCAGAATTGAACAAGCCAGGCAGGCATTCACCAAATGGAGAACCCTCCTCACCGACAGAAGCTTGAACATCATGCTCAAATTACGCACATTGAAATGCTACATCTGGCCAATACTGCTCTACGGTGTAGAAACCTGGACTCTAATATCAGCCACTACAAAAAAGCTCCAGGCCTTCGAAATGTGGCTCTACCGAAGAATGCTGAAAATTCCGTGGACAGCCAAGATAACCAACGCACAGGTCCTGCAGGACATGCACACGGAACGGGACCTGCTCAAAACCATCATCAGCAGGAAATGCAAATACCTAGGTCACATCGCTAGGAACCAACAAAAATATCACCTACTACCACTCATCCTGGAGGGAAAGATCGAAGGCAAGAAACGCCCAGGCAGACCGAAAATGGCATGGCTAGATAACATCAACACCTGGCTTCACATGACAACAGCACAAATTCTACACGCAGCGCTAGACAGAGAACAATATCAAAACGAAGTCGCAAACGCCATTCGGCAGCATTAAAGAAGAAGAAGAAACATATAAATAATAATAATAATCTAGACAAATGCAAAACCCCTGGATTGCATCAAGACATTCAGTCGACTCTGCAAGGCCTTCCGTAGGCCTTGCAGAGTCCCTCAAGTCTTGAATTAGTCCACAAAGCTTTTAGCATATAATAACTCCTATCGCCTTTGAACAAAATCGCAGACACATACAGTCTGATCAACTCCCGGGGCATTTTTAGTATGATCTTGTATCCAAAGAATCGTCAGGCCGTGTTTGTTTAATATCATTAGTCTGTACTACATGTCCCTACAGAAATAATAATGCTCTATTTACTCCTCCCCAATTAAACTCGACAATTTGTTGTTAACATTATAAATTATTGACCAGACACACACCCTGCTCTAGTCCACTCATCTTTATTACAAAAAAAATTACCCATTTTCTTAACGACAGAGTTTACAATAAAGCTAGATCTTGAACCAGAATATATGCACTTGACTGTTCTGTTTTTTTTGTTTTCTTTTTTATGTGGTTCTGAATCGGAGGTACATCGCTTGGCAGGTCACGAGATATTTGAGTTACTGAGGAGTTCCCGGTTTTATTTATCTTTACGGTTAACACTCGTTTCTTTATTGACTCAAATTCATCCAATAATGCTCCAAGTTATAATTTGAGATCGGTATACTCCTTATATCAGAAACAAAGAAAAGAATCATCAGTTAAGCTTGGTTTCTTTACTGGACCAACCTTAGAATGAATGCTATAGGCTATACAAGTAATGAAATCCGACTCATATCGAAAATGCCTGCAGCCGTTATCGTCTGAGTCATGATATCCTCGGACGAACTACTGAAAGTTGATCTTGTAACAACCATTATTCAGCTAAGATTTGCACTTAAGAAAAACTACAGAATTTAAATTTATAAAATATTACAGAATTTAAATCTTAACGAACTATTAATATTGTAGCAATTAAATTGTGATCTATAACTGAATAAAGAAAGTAACTTAAATATAGCTTTAGAAACGTTACGAATTAAATTTAGAACTATTATAGAAATTAATTTCATGAAATTACTGAAATAAACTTTAAAAAAAATTATATAAATTAAATTCAAACTTTTTTAATGTGCAAATATAACTATAATTAGTTATATTATGGTTTTCCTACATGTAACTACTTTATTTTGTTTTAAATACTGTAGTGTCTGAGAGAGTGAGAATGAAAGGGGGTTCAGGATAGGTTAAATATATGTTTATTTGGTGAGGAGATTTAGTGAAGTATTATTTGTTTATTTGGTGAGGAGATTTAGTGAAAAACTATTTAGGAAGCATTGGGTGCTCTGGTTGCTACGCAACCATCGAATTTTATCCATTTTTCTTCCAGACACCAAAATATATGTGAATTTAGCGTGTCTGTAGGTAACAGACTATAGTGAATAAGACTGCGAGAACAAAAGGGTGTGGTGCCAGCGATCGAATACGTTCTCCAGTAAAGCCTATTTAAGTCAAACAAAGATAATGTTCTATTTGGAACATTCGAGTTAAATTTCTTCCATTTTTTGTTTAATGAGGCACGTAATATATGCATTTACGCTTCCTTATTGTAGGAACACTGAATACTAATGCTAATTTATCCTAACCCTCGAAGTTGAAGTTGTACTTTAATAGTAAACTAAATAGAGCTGCTCTGCTGGAAGAGGCATGTAGTATATGCAGCGAGGAAGGAGCTCATGAGATAGCGGGTTCCATATTAGCACCTTGGGAAATTTCCCAGTCGGATCTCGTACAGACAGTCTACACTAGACTTATAAGTTACATAATTTTAATAGATTTCAGATCGCTGAAGTACATAAACTAAGTTCTTGCTGGGCCACCCTTTGCTTTAAAAATGGCTTGTATGCTACGTGGAATAGGTTGAAATAAATCTTCAATTGTTTTAAGAGGAAATTGGATTTCTCCATGAGGGAATGTTTCAAGCTCTTTGAGTGATAAAGGTGTAGGAAATCTCCTTCTCGCTCTTCTCTGCAAATATGTCACACAGTTGTTCAATAACATTTAAGTCTGGTAATCGTGCAGGCCACGGAAGATGCTTAGCCTCAGTTTCATGCTCCTCAAACCAAGATTAGGCACATCTGGTTGAGTGTATTTGAGTATTATCATCTTGAAACATGACACTGTTTATGGGAACAGTATTTGCAATGTTCAGAGAAAGTAATCTATGGCAGTAATTCGTCCAAACAGAGAGAAGATAAGACCTGAAGAACACCAAGAAAATCTGCACAAATCATTGTTAATCCTCCTCCACCATATTTGACAGTTGGCACAAGACAGTCAGGATGATGCAGTTCCTTCGCCAAACAAACTCTCCCTGATGCAGGAAAAAAAGTGAATGATAATCAGTCTGAAAATGACACGTTTCTGATCATCGTGTCCAGTTTGTGATCCATACACCACTCAATCTCCTTTCTAGCATTACCATCAGTAGGGAATGGCTTGGAAATAATGGCTCTGCCATAAATTTCAGCTTTATGAAGTTATCACCGATCGCCTTTGCTAGAAACTGGAGTGCTGAGATTCACATTAAGTTTTTTCAGTTATTTTTGAGGTAGCAGTTATGTTTTCGGGCTACAATCCTTTTCAGTGTCCTCAGTTTCTTTCAATCAGTTTCAATTTTCTACCACAATTCGTCTTATCAGATTTTGTTATTACATACTTGGCGAATGCACATATCATTTTCGATACATTTTCTCTAGATACATTAAACAAATCAGCAGTTTTAGCGGGAGAACCAATCCTCCTAGTAAAGGTGCACCATCGGTTTAACTTCTTTGGAATTCAGACAGGTCGGTCATTTTCTACCTTTTTATATCACTGCTAAATAAACTTTTATCGTCTTTTCTTGCAGTGTTATCTGCAAGAATGGGAAAATGAAAATAAGTCACGTGTGATATAACGCGATAAATCCGAATATGATTTTCATAATGTGCAAATCATGCGGTTATAGAAAGTACGCACTACAACAGAACCCTGTATTTCTAATATACTACTATTCCGAATGCCTTTGATGTCTTCTTTTCTTTCTGCTGAATTATCAAGATCAGAACATCTTTCCAAAGTCTTTCTAACATCAATTTCTAACGCCATATTATTACTCAGGCACTGAATACAGTCTCTGCAGCCAAGACTAATTTCTTCACACCTTTGAGGGATTTAGAACCCCATATAGCCTCAGAGGAGTCTACCCGTGATACTTATGGGGCACAATCATTGGGCTCTGCATGAGGTATTTCAGAGAGCCATATGCTCTACATTAATATTCGTGGATTGCAGTGCTGTTTCACAGAGGCCTCAATTGGCCAACGAGAAGATTCTTCGGATGGTTTGATCAGCCAGTTCTTTGGACCTGAATCCTATCGAAATACGACTGTTTGAGTATTGTTGTCTTTAATACAATGTTTAAAATGAAACTATAAACCAAACAAAGTAGATATTTGCTACTTTTAAAACCTTGTTTTTGCTGACCACTGTCTTAATGGACAGCCAGAAGGCAGTAATATAGATAAAAATGAATCTGCTGTAAGAAGATTCAATATGCTGTAAGCCAATCACAAAAAAAGCCAAATCAATATGCAGTTAGCCAATCACAAAATTTCCTGGAACTAAAGCACTGTGTTAATTCCATAATAGTAAAATGGTAGGCTACTCTTGTTTTGTCATTCCTTTGATAAGTATTTAATTAACTTATATTGATCAATTAATATTTTCTACATCTGTTTCCAACAAACTGAAAAACGAGTTATCGTTCGTATCGCCCATGCATAGTTTCAGAATTTATTTTAAACTTCGAAAATATGAGCAGCGTATAAAGTTTTGGTGAAATAGTCTCATCGTATTTAAGCTGCTGTTTTTCTTGAATAAATCTTGATTCAGGTTGATTCATATTGTGCAGAACTATGTGGCTGTCACATAAATGCACTATATTCAGAATCCACTAAGTGACCACTTTATTAGGTACACCTATAATTTTTAAGTAACTGAGTGCTCCTTCTGTAACCACATCACGAGTTTCTGTTATATGCTGTGAAACAGCTGAGCCAATACTTAAAGATTCTGTAGGCGTGCGATTCAGTTCGAAAATACGCAATACTTAAATAACTCTGTCCAGGGCGTGTTAATCGGTGCCAAACGTGCCGGTATAAGAATCTCGGAAACTGCAACTCTGTTTTGGAAGTACTGAGATTAATCCAGCAACTAAATAATATGCATCCAACGATGGTCCTGTGGGCGGAAACCATTTCATTGATGCGAGAAGCCGTCGGAGGTTGACAAGAACTTGGGCAGTGGAAAGTCAGTCAAAAACAATCAAGTACAACAGTGGTAATCAAAGAGGTTTGATTGTTTGTTATTTGGTTTTCAGGAGCATTAGCAACTAAGGCCATATTGCTCAGTGGATATGCGGTGGTCATTCCCTGACCTTTCCGCATCCTCCGTATTTGGTGGTGACGGGCTCGAACCCCGGTCTAATCAAGAAGCGTGTGCTACGCACTGCTGCTCCTTCTCACCTGGCTACAGAGGCGCCTTCCAAAGAGGTATTTCAAAACGCACAACTCGTCGTACAGTACCATAGAAGGGATATGAGAGCCGAAGATCGAACCGTATTCCTATCCTGTCAGCCAAAAACGAGGTGTCATTACAGTGGGTTCAGAACACCAACTGAGAGAAGAGCTTTCGTGGTGCATTCTGATACAAGCGGAACAACAAGTTATCTGAACATTGTGTCCTACCAGGCGCATCCCTTCGTGGCTTCACTGTAACCGTCTACGAACGGATTCTTTCATCAGGGCAATGCACCATGTTGAAGAACCAGAATTATAAAAAAAACTAGTTCCAGTAGACTGAACTCATGAAAATGAGTTCAGTCTACTGCAGTGGCCTTCCAAATCACCAAATCTCAATTATCTGTGTAGATTAGGTGGAATGAGCTCTTCGGGGCACAGATACGCAACATCAAATTTGCAACACCTGTGGGAAGCAATTGAGCCAAAATAGGCCATCGTCAAGACCTCACGCCATGATAAATCAAGATTGGTCTGAGTGATAAAAGGGGTCCTACCTTCTATTAGGCAGGTACAACTAAAAAAATGGCTACTCTGTTTATAATGATGATTACACTGCAGCTAACGGAGAAGACACGCCAAGAAATAAACTGCTCAGCAAGTCACCACCAAGAGGCGTATTAATGACTATAGCGAAATTCAGTACGCTGAGAAATTTCATCAGAAATGGCAGAATGCAACGCCTCGATTAGAATTTTTACTAGTTTACGACCCAACAGATATTTTTAACTCCACTAACGAGATAGGATTATGCAAATATATTCTAGATTTCAGAAACCTTCAGATCAAAATAAATAAACAACTCTTATGTTACCCTAATAAGAACATGAGATGATTCAGATGAGTTAAAATACCTGTCTAAAGAGATCACTGCTTATTCAACATAAAACTCAAAAGGAATGTAAAAATTAAGTTGCGTGTGTGTGGATTATTTGGGTCCTTATACTGGTTTTGCATCAGATATGCTGTTTCAAGAAGCATTTGATTTAAACATCACTTGTAAGATATCTTAGAAATACAAAAGACGCTTTATTTCAAAAGATAAAAGTTCGATAATATTCTCTCATCTCGTTGTGGGATTTTGGAGTGCCGATTCCGTTAATTCGTTTATCCCCCCTTTTACACCGAAAGTTTCTAGCATTTCCTTAAAAAAATACATAGCAGTAAAGTAATGTAAAATAAATATATCGGTTTTCGATAAAATTCTTGAAAATTCTCTTTTTTTCACTTCTAGGTAGCTGCTCCTAATGTTAGGTGAAGAGCTTGAAATTGCAGCCCGCAGCATCATTTATAAGAGAGGGAGAGAATTTCTGCTGATATCATGTTTTGATAAAAAGAAATTCACTGCGTCTCCACTCAAGGAGGATATCTCCTTTCGTCTGTTATTTTTTTCCCTTTCTCTCCCTTGATCCATCAGCGACTGTACTTGAACATACGTGAGATGCCCATAAAACACATCACGAGAAAATCAAATCAATCACACGAGCTGTCACAAAGAGCTGACATAATCATACGTTGCAAACAATGATCTTACTTACAGTTGCTACATCGGAAATAAACAAAATTATAACAAATTCAGAAATGTAGCTGGTTTCCTTTTGTTTTTATATTTTAAACGAAATATATTAAGAACAAAGTATTGAGAAAATTAATGGCACTGGTAGTTACCTCGTAATCATAATAATGTACGTATATAAAATATCAACATTGCTATACGATTCTTTCTGCGCATTGAATTCGATATGCAAGACTGAGTTCAAATTGCTTCCGAGAAAGGATAATAGTTCATTCCATTTCCATCACTCTTTTAAATTCCTGCTTTGTTAATCTCAAATTTCCAGATTTCAAACATACTTAAACTTTATTTCAGTCAAAAGTGGTCTGTGATTTCTTTTGTTATCTTTTTTGTAAGTGCTTTAACATATATGTACAATGCGTTTATTTGCTTCACCATGTCCGTCTGTTCACCCGCATGTAAGAACTAGGATCGCGTCAATTCAGTGCATGACAGTTAGGTGTATACGATACCTTCTTGATATTTTATATTTTTTATGGAGCCTACTGTCCACCGATTTTTGAACTCTAAGCGATCCTATTTAAAAAAAGCGCTAAAGATAGGATAAAGACTGGGATACAAGAGAACCATGTTTGCACTTTACTTCCACTTCTGTAAGTTGCATTTTGCAGGAAATACACATAGGGGGTGTTGATCCAGAGACCAAAAGAGATCATTAATGGATGCTGGCTGGGTAATGCTCAACTTCTGACGTTCGGGTGGAAATCTGCACTACAGTTTTTATTGAAAGAAGTTAGTGGTAGTAGAGTGGACAGACGCCAGAGTGCAGTAGCATACGCTCTTTGAGTAGACCGGGGTTCAAGCTCCTGGCTGCTAAATACGGTCTATCGCACTGGACAAGCGTGGCAGATCATGGTCCATTAAACTGGAGGATGGAAGCCTCCTCAACATGAATCGTTGAGGAGGCTTCCATCCTGCAGTGGATTGATAATAGCTGCAATTTACCTTTTACTAGGTACTAGCCTACATTGGAGTTAAGGGTAGGCGGGTAAAACTTCCCTGGAGATTGTTTAGAGGTTATCACTGAAGTCCAATTCCCCTACATGAAAAAGCTCTCTGGCCCAGTCCTGTGGCAGTTCTCGACTAAGGGATGGTACACCAAAAGGCACTTAATTAGTTAGCACGGAGTACAGTAGTTAAAAGGTGTTTATTTTTGCCAAACAACTACGGTTGTGAAGCAACCGTATATAATGCCTGTGAATTGCATATATTATATTGTCTGTTGCCTAATTTGCTTCATATAAAACCAGGGTTACCACGTGTGGGAGGGAACTAAACACCAACCCATAAAAATTCCTACTTTGTGATGGAATTCGAACCACCTCAATTTCTACACGGCATGGATTCTAACCAAACTGGTACCTGAAACACCGTTAGTGTGGAGACAAATTAAAGAAATAATTTTAAAATACCTTTTTTTTGGGGGGGGGTCTTTTGAAGTCCATATTTTCCAAATAATTAGGATTGGTTGGTTGCAGGTTGAGAAGGTACAGGAAGAATTTTGTTAACATAAACTGGAAAAAAGGAAAAAAATTAGGATTAACAAGTTTTTTTTTAGGCTATCGAAGCCCATGCTATTCTAGTAGGATGGATTGTTTGAAGGTTGGGAAACCTAGTTTCTGCACGCGTAATGTTCTTATAGCTTCCTAACCAATTCATGCTCCTGGAAAAGCATAGGATTCAACTGAGTAGGTATGCTAGAAAAGAAATTAATAAATAATCCTATCTGGGTTAAAGGTATTAACATTATGGATGGAGCCAAGTTGAAATAGGCATTTGCTAACTTTCCAACCTGCCTCTGAGAAGGATCGGCAAGAACTTTTTTTCTAATTTTGTGAATTGAATTTTTCTCCTGTTTCCTGAGCCTTTTACTTTATCGATTTTGTTAATTTGTAATATGCGTGTGGTGTATCAAGTTGTCGTACCCACCAATTGGCTTTTATCAAATTGTCATATACCAAACCATCAGATACAACGAAATAACATTCATCAACTGTCTCGTATTCCTAACTGTCATGCATCGAATTGTTGCATACATCAAACTGTCATACACCTAACTGCCGTACGAACTGTCTTGCAAAGAATTAAGGTGAACCCATAAGAACCCTGATTCCCAATACACGGATTATCATGAAGTTTTATATTTGTACATTTAAAATGATTAGTTGAACCGCTCAAATTTCATTAAAATAGGATCAATATAAATCCGCCAGCTATTATTTCTATGTCCGTCCGTCCGTTAGCATGTAATAACTCAAATCCTAATAAATGCATTTTGATTAATTTTTATCTTTGCTCTTTTACGATTTGTTGAGGTTTTCCAAATTTCATTAAAACCGAAATAATATAAATCCGGCAATTGTTATTTATTTATTATTTTTTTTATACATATCACATAGGCTCTCCAAATTCCATATATTTTACCTTAAGCCATTCATATTATGTTTGTTACCATGCGCTTATTGGTTGAATGACCAGGCAATGCGACGGATGCGCAGAAACTAAATTTTCGCGGTTCACGCATCGCATAAAAGTCCCTGCCTTTTGCTCGTTTTTTTTTTTTTTTTTTTTGTTATAAATTATGAATTATTACTTCTTGTTAATGCGCCTGAAATGTAGCACATTGCGTACATTAACTAATTTGTTTGTATTAATTCCTTCTCAGGATTATAAATTTTAGGAAATTCTGAAGAAATATGACACTATAAATTTTGAATTACAGTCATTAACAAAACTGAGAAATGGGCAGAATATATAGGATGTAATTAGTTGGTAAGGTACAATTAAAATAATTATTGCAAAATCTGTATAATAACCTAATTTCAGAAATGTGAAGTAATTTAACCCAGTTAACTCAAATTACTGTTAAATTTCTATCAAAGACGACACCTCAGGTGAACGCAAAAGTTTTCTTGCATTAACCTTAATGACCTTTACAATAAGTTTCTTTAACTGTAACTTAAAAAGTAGTTCTCGTGTCGATCCACACTCTCCATATAAATAACAATAATTAGCACGTCCAGGATGTACTGTCATTAAAGCAACTTTTAATTATATCGATGTCATGTTTTTGTCAGAAAGCACAGCCTTTCTTATACTAAGCCAGATGAGAAGATTATTACCTCTTAATTAAAAACTGCGTCACATAAGATTAAAACATTTCAAAGTGTCAAACAAAGATTTTTTTTTCATAATGGTCTGTGTAATTTTCATATAAAGCGGTAGGTAGTTCGAGTAAGAAAAAAGTTTCATTAATCGAGTCACATTTTCTAGATAAAAGATGTTCATGCAGTCATTCTGCACAAGATGAAGAAAACTGAGGGAAAAAAAAAAAATACTTCTATCTCATTCATTTTTGTTGTCAATTCATTCAAAGTTTGAGTAATTAGAAATTCTATTCGTTGAACATCGTTTGATGTCCTCGGATTAATTAACAAAAATAACCCGATCTTATGGTTTAATAAGATTACTATATCAGTTAAATTTTCCAAAAAGATAAATATATAGATTTATTGTCATAAATGAAAGATGGATTCCTGAAAAACATTATATCCGGCTTTGAAGAGATCAGTGTTTCTGTCAGCAAATGCATGGTAACAGTCTCCTGATGACAGGGTTGTGTTTCTTTAAATGGTAGAATGAGGATTTTGGTCTATAATTACAGAAAACTATTACGCACTGTTATTTGGAAAATTGTATCAAATCAGAAGTGATTACTTGTGATGGTGCGATCTTTTACTAGAATAATTAGCCTACGTGTGTAGAAGTGTTGACTTCCATCAAATATGCGGTATTTTATTTAGAGGAGCCAATTTCAATATACACTGCTCGTCATTGAAATCAGCTCCTCTAAATGGAGTTGTTGTTGTTGGGTTTTTGGAGCATCAACAACTAAGGCCATACACCGAGAAAAAACCATGCTACCCTCGACTGAGTTCGACTACTTCAGCCACGTTGTGAAAAAGGCCCATAAAAATTCTTCCCACGGGACTCTGGTCTTTTCCACCAGGTGTGGGAAGGTCAGCGATGCTACTGACTCTGCTACACACGAATACCCTAAATGGAGTACTTTGAATCGAAATAGGAGTGACATATCAACGTAGATTATCCCATAAACGTTTTTCCTATCAAGATCCGATTCGAATCCAGGCCTTTTACCCATGACTTGAATGGACAGGTCGTTACCATGGTGTTACTCGCAAATTTATATATAATCTTTAATGTCCTGAGAATTATTTAACAAAATTAAAATATAATTAGAAATAAACAGTGATGGTGTACGTTAGATATTAATTTTTAATATTGATCTTGTTCCCAAGAGAAATTCCTGGGTTACCAAATTTATTCTCTTCGGGAACTGTATTTCTGCAAAAGTCTTCGACAAGTCCTTGAACAAGTTTCTTCTTAGAAACTTGTTCAAACTTTTACGCAACATTTTCAACAATAGAGGTGCATTAAGTTATTACTCCGAAAGAGAAGTAATAATGTTCAGCCTTTCCAGTGCCATTTTTAGATTTGCGAGTTCGTTAGAGTGATTACTGCTTTGGCAAAATATCGTACGTATAGATGATTGAGAATATGTGTATGATACTTGGGTTGGCCGTCTGCGGGAAGCAATAACATGATAATTCTGTCATGTACACCCGCCTAATAAACGATCTGAGCTCGAAAGTAGCGCCAAGATTAAACGATTCCATCTGGAGATGAAAGACCAGCACAATTCGTGCCGCCCTTCGGAATGTCATGACTGACACTGGGAGAGATAGATAACCTGGGTTCAGCAAAGCGTAAACAGCTTCCTGTTCAATTATATAGCAGCAGTTAAGCTTTCACCTATTCCTGGTGGAGATACTCCAGAATTTTCGAAGACTAAATAACTGCGCTGGATAATCATTAATAGATCTGCTCTTTGGTACACTTTATTAATCTCTAATAGCAAAAGTTTCGCGTAGGATTCATCAACCGAATCGTAGGTTTATACATTTACAACAAGTTTATTTAAATCTTAAAATTCCAGTGGATTTCAGCATTTTATTTGGTCATTAATTAGCTTATTAAAGATCTCGCTACAAATATCAAAACGAAATTAAAGTTTTGATTTAGCGAAACGAAAAGCTCTGAGTATTATAAGTATAATTTCTTTTGGGCAGTCTAAAAATTCGTGCATATTAGAGATTCCATGAATTACCATCTCTTCAATTTTCGAAGAGTCGCTAGAAAGCTTAGAAAACGAATCCTGAATTGATCCCTGGTAAGCTGATTATTCGCTTCAGCCTCGTTATAAGTTATCACTCAGAAAATAATATTTTATTCATTTCCTCCTTAACTGATAAAATAACTGTTCATATGAGTGAATTCTTTTAAAATAAACTTTTCAAAGGAATAAAAGAAATGGGTGTTTTATGAAAAGTACCCTTGCTGTATTTCCTAATGATTATTAAAATCGATATTGTCGACTGCATAAATCTTTTATTTCCACACTAATTAATTAGTATTAATTAATAATTATTTTTCTATGCTTTATGGCATCCATTTTAGTTTTCCGTTTGCAAGATTTTACAAGACCATGACTGAATCATGTAGTAAAAAATTAGAAAGGCATTTCCTTATTCGTCTACAACAACCACTCTGCCCCAGTGTCAGATTTCGAACTAATTTTCTTCTGTTGAAAAGAAACTGCAAATATATTGCCTAAAATGCAAAAACCGTTTTTCGATGTGACCTATTGCTCTTGAAATATTAATTTTTAAAAGTGTGGAAAGACTTTATAACCGTTGTGTATAATAAATTTTGAATCAAAATGGCCAATTTTTTCAGGTACTGTAAGTAAAAATAAGACAATTTCCAAATGTTCCGACAAGGGAAACGAATGATTACAAACACACACACAAAATTCTGAATTTTCTGCATAATCTAGAAAACCTAAATTATAAAACAGAAACCAGTTTCAGCAAATCGAGTGAGAACGCCACTTGGATAAAATTCGATCTACTCTTGTGGCGATATACATCAAGGTTTGAAATGCATTCCTTGATTTCTTCTCGTAAGATAAAGAAATATTCAAGCCTTTGTGAACAAAACAATTTCCTTAGAGATTACGAGAGAGAAAAATGATTTAGATATTATTAGAAACACAATCTAGTTCTTTCAAAGGTTATATCGAGCATGACGAGAGAGAGAGAGAGAGAGAGAGAGAGAGATGTAATACCAGTATAAACGCTATTTTACAATATTAATATTTAAATATTAGATATTTAATTCTTATTTTGATATTATTGTATTCGTTCATTTCAATCATAATTTAGTACATAAGATATTTATAGTATCATAATAATCCTTAAACAGTCATACTTATTAGTATCATTCACTTCGAATGTTGGATTAGTCTTGAATTTTCAGCTTTGACTCCTCATGAAGTACCTCACTCACCTTGCGACACGCGATTTCAAAATTAGTTTTATAAAATAAAACGTTTAACTTTTTCCCTAAAGACTTTCCTATTTCATAAATAAAACAGATTTATTGAGAGGTTCTACAGAATCATGATATCAAAGAATAATAAAGTAAATACTGTACAACCTATTATTATGAGCATCACGATTCATGAATAAATAGTAATAGTATTCGGCATATAGCGCACGAAAGTCACGTACTTTTGCTGCACTGGCAATAAAAACACCAAGTAGATAAACAAAAACAAATTAAATGCTTCCTTGCTCATACAGGCAACTATTCAGATGACCTTTGAATTTGTTCAAACTGCTAAGCCTCAATTGGCTACGAGGGAAACTTGTTCCAGGAATCAACGACGCAATGGATAAAAGAAAACTTCCTACAATCCAATTCGAACCTTAACCCCTGTAATTTAAATTTATGGTCATTAATTCAGGAATTCATTATAACAGCGAAAATTCTGCCTTCATTCATTATAATAACCCATCTCAGAACCTCATAAACCTCAATCAGGTCCCTCGCTAATGTGCCCGGTTGCCAAGCTCTGTAGCCCACATAATCGGAGTCTTTCCTCACATGGTAGTCCATTTGCCGATCTTTCCATTCGAGTTGCCCGTCTTTGGACCCTTTCAAGAAGCTCAATATCTTTTTTTTTTTTTTTTTTTTTCAGATGAGGCCTCCATACCTGAACAGAGTATTCCAAATATGGTCTTACAATTGCCTTATACAGTGGGACTATGACTTCCTTATTTCTACGGATAGCGTTCGATAAATAATCGACAGGACACCGTGGGCTTTCCTGGCTGCTTGTTTACACTGTTCAGAAAACTTCCTATCTGCCCCTATCGTAACTCCCAGATCCCTTTCTTCCTCTACTGCTTTTAATTCAATTTCACCAAGTGTATAATTTAATGTAGAGGCTACTGTTCTCCAAATGTAAGACGTTGCAATTTGCTGCATTAAAACGTAGCTGCCACTTCTTTGACCATCTTTGAAGTCATCTTGAAGCCCCACTGCTTGGCACTGTTCATTAACGTCCCTACCAATCTTTACGCCGTCTGTTTTGAGATCACTCCTTCTATCCCTTCGTTTATGTCATTTATGAAAATGAGAAACAACAGTGGGCCAAGAACCGATCTTTGAGGGTCCACACTCCTGACGTTACATTTCACCAATCTGAAGATTATCAATTAATCACAAACCTCTGCCTTCTTCCCTGCAGCAACCCATCTTACCGGTAATCTCAACCTACAAAAAATTAGAATAAACGAGAAATGTTTTTCAATAGTTGTGTTTTATTGATGAGAGGCACTTTCTGGATCAATGGTCCACTTATCTCTCCATAAAACAGTAAGTAGAACCAAATAAAAATGTGTGCCCATTATTTCCATTCGGTTTTGGTCACGAAGACACAATGTGCCCTCGCTCAGGACCAAGGGTCGACTATTCATCCTTATAACTTGGGATTATGTTCAAATAAGACACATACAAATACACGATTCCGCCTTGTTCGTTGATATCTTTCTAAATTGCATAGAATAACTAAATGAGGAATCCGCTATACATTTAAAAATCTGTGACACCGCCAAGACAGCTTTTTCGAATTTTACTGGCTTTACATCAGCTGGCAGATGGCTTCGTCTACCAAAATATCTCGAATTGTAATAACATGTAATGTCGAAAAGGATATCCAAACTGTGTATGGAAGTAAAATTTCCATTTAAAACATAACAATTATGTAATGCTTTAAGTGGAAGATTGAAATATTTGTATTTTTCGCCAAGTAGCGACCGAATTCGAACGCATACGAGTTTATTTTATTTGATTTCAACAACTGTATTGAAATACCTCGCAATCCCAAATTATATTAAATTGTCTATTGATTCGTTTTAAATGTTTCCCTATTTTATTCAAGTTTATTGATCTAATACACCATTTTAAAACACCACAGAAGTTCCATGAAATACGCGTTGCATTTAAAAAGCTTACCTTAAGTGAATATTACGTTATGAGGTACTACTATGTGGAGTTAAAGTGAAAGCAATTACTTTTATATATTATTAGTTAATTCATTAGTAATTAATTTCTTTTCTTTTTTTTAAATCTTGAATGCCATAAAGTTGATTAATGAATTTAATTCTCCAAAGTTATGATTTTTACTTTGTAAATTTCGACACTCAAATCACCTAGTCAGCAAAAAAAAAAAAAATCTACATTTTTCAGTTGTTTTTTTCTTAGAAGTCTTCGATTACCGGCAGTAAGAATTTCTGACAATTATGCAGCATACACCATCTTTAGAGGTACTTAGATGTTTGACAGGAATGTAAGTTGGCTTTTCTTAATAAGTGACAGCTTTATTAGGTTATATCTTCAAAGTGTTCAATAAAAACTGT
Source organism: Mastigoproctus giganteus (assembly GCF_048544385.1). Lineage (NCBI taxonomy): Eukaryota > Metazoa > Arthropoda > Arachnida > Uropygi > Thelyphonidae > Mastigoproctus > Mastigoproctus giganteus. The sequence goes on from NC_143577.1 coordinate 64,145,240, forward strand.
TAAATGTACTTTCAAAGTCGAGATATATTGGACAACCTTTCAGATTTAGGGAAAAATTAATCGATATCGAACTAACTTAAGGTAAGAGTTTGAGGCGATTTTTAAGGCGAAGGTGTGCAAGTTGAGGTGTCCATTAGTTGAAGATTATTATCGGATACTGACATTTTGCAGACCCCTTATAATTCGCCTGACCTGATAGACACGTAAGAAAAGTTACCTACTTTCTTTTTAAAGAGTAATTACTCAGACTTTATTTCCACCTTATTAATAAACATATATCGTAAAAAAACACCACACATAAATGCAATGTCCAGTATGGTCGTAGCAACAAACTAATCAGATACTACTATATTATTTCGTTAAATATATTTTATTGCTATTTAACGTATTCAGCAGGCCTGTAGTCTACAACTCAACAGTTAGTTGAGTTGCTTGCCCATCATTTGGGGATGGATATTTGGAGAAACATTTCATTTCAGTTTCATGAATATAGTTTCCCTTTCAGAAACAATTTTCATGTTATTGATTTATCCAATGGCTGGTCTTCCAGTGAGAGACTGCGTTAAAACATATACTTTTGTCTTTTTCAGTTGTAAGAACCTTCCATTCGTATTAAGATAGAAATATCGCAAATAATCACTATGGTAAAAGGCAGTAAACGTGCCAATTTGCGTGTGGATCGAATAGTATTAACCCTTATGAGTTACAAAGCACAATTGTTTGAACTGCAAAGGAGGATAAGAAATAGATAGACAAATTACAGTGATCCACATGAATAAAACTAAGAACATTATAGTTAGGAATCACATTGTATCTATTGCTTTAAATAAATACTCGCTCTATCAGAAAGATGCAGACGTGTTCTCAAAGGCTCCTTAAAATTTCAAATAAAAGGATATATAAACATGGCCTGAATATGTTGTACCAAAGAATAAAAAGCATTTTCCCATTGCATAAGGCAATGGTCAGGTCACTTCTTGAGTACTGCATACAGCTCTGGAGGACTCATTTTTAGGAGTGGTATAGAGCTGCTGGAACAGGTACACGGTATAACAATGCGATTTTTAGGGGGGGGAAATGGGGTATTCTTACTAAGAAAGGCTTCAGTTTTGCAAATTGCAGCGTCTGGAGACTAAGCACCTGCGAGATGATCTGATTGAGGTGTTCAAGGCTTTCAATGAATTGAGCAAGTTCAAATCTGATGGGATTCTTCCTCTTGCTCAGATCACACACGAGAGAGCAAAAATTCAAATTGAGGAAGGATGGTTGCAGAACAGATTGCCTTCAGAAAAAGAATCGTTGATTGCAAGAATAAGCTTCTGTCCGTTTTTGTTGATTGAATAGTTTAAATAAACTATGGTGCAACGAACGGCCGTAATTCGCCATATTGAAGCGAAGAATTTTCTACACCCTTTTCCGATCGGATGGGTGGGTATGAGTGTGAAGGATGCATGGAGAACGTTTTCTGACAAAGTGCTCTGCCCCACAATGAAGTAAGTTGGGAATTATGTATAAATTCTGTTTCTAATGATATTGTCTTGAACTTTTGTTGGTTGTGGGGAAACCATGAATGCAAAGCCTACCTTAAAATTTTGGAAAATTCCATGTCCCTACGATGTAGCAAATCTTTGGTTTAAAAAGAATAGTGGTCTACGCTTTTCCGTCGGCGCTTTTCGAGAATGATACATGGCCGAACAGAAATTTATGTCTGGATTAAAACCAAGTAGGACATTTACGGGATGAGTTAGGATGTTGAGTGAAGATTAGTTCGAATCCCGTCGATGACGCGAGGAGGTTTAATGGGCTTTTTTTTTTTTTTTTCTTTTTTTTTTTTTTCACTCCGTGGCGGAGTTAGTCGGTCCCCCCCCCCAGAAACTGGGATTTATCGTCTAGTAAAACAGACAAATCGACCATTGAACAAACGCAATTAACAGATATAAGACACACAACACAGCAGATGAATTTCATTATTCGGGTGGGCTAAATATAATAGTTTGGTTTTGTATGGAAAAGATCCACATTCGGATAATGCTATCTGACATTGGTTAAAGCAATTTCAAGTGATTGGTAGTGTTCCGCACCGAAAAGGAGCGGGAAGACCAAGCACTTCGCAGGAAGATGTTGATCGAATCTGCGAAGCGTTTTCTCGAAGCCCACAAAAATCAACTAGACGAGCTTCTTTGCAGTTAGGTATACTACAAACGACTGTTTGGAGGGTTGTTCACAACCGCCTTCACCTCCATGCCTACAAGCTGCAGATTGTGCAGGTTTTAAAGCCCAACGATAAACCCCGCCGTTTCCAATTTACCCAAGACATTTAATCAAACGTCGAAGCTGATGAAAATTACCTCGGAGATGGAGATTCAGCAACGTTTTACGTATCAGGGTGTGTAAATCATCATAACTGCAGAATGTGGGGATCAGAAAACCCTCACGCCATTCGAGTATTCGAAAGAGATAGTCCAATGGTCAATGTCTGGTGTGCCTTATCATGTTCGGAAGTTTTGGAGCCATTTTTCTTGAGGGAAAAAACAGACAGTGGTGATCTATCTGGACATGCTATAACTGTCACCCCAGTTGGAAAATAAATCATCAGCCAAATGTGGTGTTCCAGCAAGATGGTGTACAGCCACATTCGGCTCTTATTGTCCGAGAATTTCTTGACATGCATTTTCCAGGGCGTTGGTTGGATGTGGTGGACTGATTCCGTGGTCCCCGCGCTCACTTGATCTTATGCCGCTTGATTTCTTCCTGTGGAGATAAATGAAAAACATTGTGTACAAAACCCCTGTGACCTCTCTCGATGAACTGAAGCTCAGAATTGTTGCTGCAATCGAAACAGTTACACCGCAAATGCTGGAGAAGACTTGGAGGGAAATTGAATATCGCTTGGACATCTTACGTGCCACGAAAGGCGCACATGGTGAAGTTGTTTAGCATTCTGCAGTATTGATTCTATAGTTAATAAAACTTTTTGAATTACACTTTTATAATCCGTAAGCAGATTTATTGTTTTTTTTTTTTTTCCCCGGTTTGAAAATTACAAGCCACGGAAAACCCGACAATAATTTAGAATCGCCCTGTATATTTATTCTCTCAGAAATTGACACCAACTACCAACTTTTTGATGTACTTCATGTTGATTATTAATTCCGTTGTTAATTATGCAGTCAATATTTGGACTAACGATAGCAAATCTGATTTGCATTCATTACAATATTTATTAACTCTTTTGATTAAAGTTTTCCTAGGCAAAGGCACCTCTTCTAATCTGGAGAGAAGAAAGAATATTCTATTAAAATTCTGTTTCCTTCGCAAAAGCAAAAACTCTATTTATCAAAACACAGAAACGCAGCTGCCGAAGCCGTCAGAAATACAGTAAATTCCAAAGAAGTTCTCCAAGTACTCAGAGGGGACCAGTACATTGATGCCATTGCTCTTAAATCGAAAACACAAGCACAAATATATCTACATAATTAAGAGTTGAAATATGCACACCATGGTGGAAGAAATGGTCTAACCCCCTTCCCCTCTATCAAGACCCGTAACTCTTCTTTTAGATGAAAAGTGGAAGTTGCTTAACTAAGATTTGCCCAATCCAAACCATTATTTCCACCGATATCGCTTCTCAATTGGAAAGTGCCTGAAATTCAAAGAACTGGAGGAATATCTTATACTTTTGCTAACGTCATGTTCATAAGCATCGCAAAGATTTTTTTTTTGAGACAACCCCCCCCCCCGGATTGTGCATTTTAAATCTGCATTTATTATGCAGTCTAAAATTATACGGTACATATATTACGCTCAACTTTTGTTGAGCAATATAAAAAAAAGAGTTCTCCCGAAGCAGACTTCCAACGTAATACCGAGTCTGCATCTAAAATCCAGATCACGTACGTATAATTTTAATATTTATAAGTACAAGGGTGTGTAATCAGTGGTGCAAAAAAAATTGCAGGCGTCCTTCTAAACCCACTGTAATTCGCAACATCATTTACAGCAGAAATGTATGGAGATACGGTTTTAGCTGGAATGATAAACGACTGGTGGAACGTCACGCTTCCTTGAGTATTATATTAACATTTTCTTCGGAAAACCACCTGGAAAGGTAATGAAACAACGACTTCCTGCTGCACTGTCTGGTGTTGAAGTACTTCCGCCTAAACAAATGGCTTTAATATGTATCTGTAATGTCTCTCAGAGCTATTTGCTAGAAGTAACGAGAACACTTCCCGTCAAGAGTAAAACACAATAAACTGAAGGTCAAGCCGACTGGGTCATTTACTGGGCTTAATGGCAGCCTAATGTCGTGCTATAAAAAGATGAATTGAAAGTATCTACTAGTTGAAATACAAAGACGCGAGATGATGTTTTTTCGAACTTTTAATGTTTCTCTCCCTAAATAACGTAACTGTTAATAAAAATATCCAGAATTAATATAAACAGAAGAAAAACATACATTTTCAATCGTTGTTTGCGGAAAATAGCTGAAGAAATAACCACAACAAAGTTAAAAGCAATGTCAGAAAAGACATCACACTGGAAACATTGAGGCTTTCTGAAACTGGATGAGGTAATTGGAGACGTACGATATTTGTACTGGCTTTTCTGTATTTCTTCTCCTACAGAATTTAGAACTTACAAATTACAGACAGTTGACAGACGTTGTTGTTGTTGTAGGGTTTTAGGATAATCAGCGACTAAGGTCATATTACCTCGTGCATATTGTCTGTAAATTACGTGTGTTCTGTGGTTGATTTTCTGTTTTGCTGGATGAAAAACCAGAGTTTCCTGGAGGGAAAAAAATTCATGAACCCCCGCCTGAGACCAACTAACTCAGCCACGTTGTGAAAAAAGCTCCCCTAACAACTGCGCTACACACGAGGGCAATTAATAGACGTCTGTTAGGACAGGCTTCATCTGAAAGACTATTAAACTTACTCTACGAAAGCAACAGTTATGACACCCAATGATTGGTAGAAACAATGGTTTCACTGTTTGCGTGGAATCTTAATATATTTATTTATGACAATAACTATGGATATTTACAATAAGAACATTATAAAAATTAAAAGCATGTTAATTAGGGATGTAGCTGACCCTAACCGTTTTTCAAAACTCACCGTTGATTCATACTTCGAATGATGACCTGATGTAGCCAAGCGGTCAGCGTTGAAGGGCAGTAGCATACCCATTTGAACTGACCACGGTTCGTTGTGATAGTATAAACATAGCAATATTATTTGAATTTCTAGATAACAACCTTCATTATACACAGCTAAAATTCTGTTATTGAGTTCTTGATTTACACATTTTCGTAGCTTGTTGCACATTGCCCAAACTTCCAAGGTCCTAATAAAACGGATAGGGAGTGTATATTAACTCTGTTTAGCTTTAAACTGTTCCAAAATAACGGCATCAGTTTTTCTTTTTATTATCAGGACAGTTTTGTGACGATTTTTTGCGAATTCTCTTGTACTCGTGTTAAACCTCAACATTAAAAAAAATTAACTTCATTTACTGGAGACATCTTTTTCATATTTTAAAAACTTTATAAATTACGTAACTACTTTTTTATCTATAATAAAAGATGAACTTCTGCTTATCGATATAATTACAGCTTAATTAACTCTTTCTATGATCAAACTTTGCTTTATTTTACATTATTACATCCATCAACTGATAAGGTTAATTTATGATGAATACAAAAGTAAAGGTTTGTTCTTTAAGATATCGTTCGTACAGAAAATGAAAGTGGTAAACAGCACGTGGAATGATGTGTAATAAGAAGATTCCAGATAGGGCTGTTTGGAAAGTAAGTTGACAGGTATTGGAAGAACCAGCGTGTTCATTCCTATCCTGTCGTTATTCGTTGATTAAATGTCTTTTCGCAAGAACATCTGTAACCCTACTTTACAAGCAGCCCTCGTAAAACAGTAATACGTTTAATAAATTCACGATAAACGCAACTTATAGTATTAAGGGCCATAGTAACTGTTCTTAATAGATTATCTTTTAAACTCGATCTGAATAGTTAGCAATGACGTGTGGTTTTTTCTAAACGACTCGTATAAATCATTTAGAGCAATAAAAATTGGAAGGGAGCTGTAATATCTGTCTCTCGTCTACTTCTTAATACACCCGAACAATTAAAAACATATTTTGAACATTACAAGCCACGCCATCTAATTAGAAAAAGTGTTAATACTCGTATATGCAATAAAGTCACGTAATATCTTTTCCAATAAAAGGACCACAGAACTGCGCGGCGATGTTAATTGTGAAGAGGTAGTAAAGTGGTGATTTTGCGTGATAGCTGTTACGGGTACTTGCAGGAATCAAAAGCGTGCTGGGAATTCTGAAACGTTTGAGTGCTATTTTAGGAAATCGAAATGTCTCATTTGAGGAATACAGGAGAAAATTACACTGAACGCAATTGATAAGGTACAAAGGGAACAAATAATACGAAGAACTTTATTTTTTTTTTCTGTTTGTATCCTGTACAGTAAGTCACCGATTGAAAGCGATGAAAAAACATTCTTTCAACTATTTTTTTTTTCTTTCTTTTTCTTTAAGTAGATTTTTTAGTTCTTCGATATTCACATAGATGCAAATCAGAAGGAAACGGAAAATCTTCTAAACGAAAACGTTAAATGAAACTATATTGATCATCCAGTAAGCCCCGTGATGTTACATTATATATTGAAACTTGATTGCCTCTTCTGGCGAGAAATGTCCTCCAAGTACCTCTTTCAATGTCTAGAGAAGGTGAAAATCGCTCTGTGCTAATGCGGTGAAGGCCGAAGTAATTGTAAAACCCCATCTAAATCTTCATGCATGTTTTGAACGGGGCCGCCATCTTGTATAATGCCCATGTCCAAGATTGCGGCTTCATTATTGGCTACCTCATTGCTAGGCGATGTTAAAGAATTAAAGTGCCACCGAATTTGGTTTTCTTAAAGATTTGCTGGGTCCCCAAGGGTAGCACAGTAATTATCACCATCTTCACCGTGCCCAACGGGAAGATTGGGTTCGAATCCCATCAATGACGTGAGAAACTTTTATAGGATTTTTTCACTCCATGGTTGAATTAGTCGATGTCAGCCTTGGATAGCAATGTTCCCCTCCCCTCACAGAAACTTGGGTTTTTTTCCAGCAAAATAAGCGCATCGACTAGAGAGCACACACATCTTATAGACATATTACACAAGGGCAGATGAGTTAGTTAGACCTAATGTGACAGTTCTGTTCTGTATTTTTATTTATAAAGTGAAGCTAATTTATTTCGCCTGAAGCAGAATTATAATGCACGTAAAATAAAAATGCAACCGATGAGTGATGGAAATAAATAGAAACAATGATATCAATTGAACAACAGCATCATGGATTCATACCATACGATATAAAGCAGGTTGATATCTGTATGCGAAATGGGCAAGAAGAAAGATTAAGTGACTTAAAGAGGCACATTGGTTGACGCCAGACACGCCGGTATGAATATCTTGGAAGTTGCAACCACAGTGAGCTTTCATGTGAAACTGTGTCTCGAATTTTATTCAATAACCAAATAGCATACAGCCATTGACGAAGCTGTAGTCTAAGAGTTCGTTGATGTGAGAACAGAGGATGACATGACTTGTACAGAGTAATCGCAGACAGGCCAGAGTGACCTCTCCGTTTCAACAATAACTATCTCTGTTGCTGCAATTTCACGCTGAAGGAGAGCAGAATATGACGAAATCAGCATGAGTTCATGAGCCATCGTTTCACTCGTCAAAAATGCAGACTGCTGGTGGCGAGGTAATAGTGTGGTGAATGTTTACGTGGTGCACATTGATACTAGTGGAGCTACATTTGGACGTCAAAGGTTATCTGAAAATCGTTTCAGACCAGACGCATATCTCGCTGCAGTGTATCCATCTGTGAATTGTTCTTCCAGTGGCATAGTGAGCTATGTCAAAAGGTCAGAGTTGTACAGAACTAGTTTCATGAGAGTGAATTCTTCCTACTGAGGTGAATTTCCCTGATCTGAATTGATCCCATATGAGATGAGGTGGAACGAGCTCTTTCCCGAGTAGAGATGCGCAATCATCCAATTTGTAACAAGTGGGAAGTAATTTAGTCAACATGGAGTCCCTGTGGCACGCTTTCAATACCTCGTTCAGCCAGGTCGAGATAAATCAAGGCTGCTGTGAGGGTTAAAGGTGAACTTACTCTCTATTATATCTGCTTTTCTCCTTTCAATACTCAATTACAATTCATATACAATCATTAGTTTATTGAGGATTGTATGTGACTAAGAAATATACTTTGTCATATACTTCCCAAATTTGTTCACTTTTCAAATTTTAACGAAAGATTTATCACTATAGCTATAACTTCGCACTTATTCTCTTCAATTTTTGTTTCACTGCGTACTTTAACGTTTTGTTGATAGACTTATTCTCCTCATTGTTTCATTATTTTCAAAATCCAAATTTGATGACTGCATTATAAGCACTAAATTAGCAGCATTCATTCTGTCTACTGTGATAACTTGCTTTTGCGAATTCGCCATTTAAAACTCTAACATTACAGCTCCCATGTGTGATAAAATGCTGGCATATTCAACGAAATTCTAAATCACTCAGGAAACACCCATACGCTCCACATATTACAACAGCAATTAATGTCCAAAATGAAGCGTTCTCCTAATAAAACTGTATATTTAGCAATGATTAATGCATGGCGTATGTACTTTCAAGAGAAGCTCCCCGTCTCTCATAGATTCAATTAGTCAAAAATGAATACAGTTTGGTGAATTCGCCGAGTAAGTTATGCAATTAATAAAACTACATTATCTGTATTAAGAGTGTGTCGCTCAAGTACAAACGCAGGGGGGCGACGCTTTAATTCTCTGTTGTTCACTTCCTACCACTTGGCGTAAATATAAATCTTAATTACTTCAGAAATGTGCTACGATTATAATGAAATTTCCAAAGATATATTGACAACTTCGGACGCATAAGACACGATTAGTCATATTTACCGACAGAAGGCTTAGCGTTAATTTGAAGCTCAATACCATTCATCACCAAGATCTGCGTAGTAACACTCGAAGCAGTTTTAAAGGAATTCATACAGACCACTTCTGCTGATCCCTTTTATGAGTTCTGCACTCTCATAGTTAGGAGCAAACTCTCCGATTTGGAAAATGCTACCAAGCAAAATGACCTTCAATATCCTTTAATGCTTTTAAATCTTTCTCATTCAGAATAATCTATTGATGCCCGTCTATATGGAAGTAATTGTTATCTTAAGAGACTGTAGTGGTGTGTCACTTTCCACTGATTTAGAAGTGTCCAGTCCATCAATGATGCGAGGAATTTAGTGAGGCCTTGTTCCATCACATTCTTTCCTCAATTCTACAGATAAACCAGACGAAATAATTCATCGATACTTCATTGCCTGAGCTATCTTAGTGATAATATAAAATAGTTCCAATTCAGAAATTCCTAATAACTCCGATTTTAGCAAGCTCGGTTAAATACAGACGCAGAGGCATTTAAGAATTCCTCCAGTGTCCGACAGTATTCGAACTCTGATTTCTCCAAATTTGTATCAAGTGGCTAAAATGCTATTTTATGTGGAATAAAATTCTTTTACTCCATGGCGATATACAAATTGAAATAAACACCCTGTACCACCAACTTTACTTCTCGATCTTTGAACAGTTAACAAAAACTGCCAACCTACAATATAAAATTTGGATCAAAAATACTTCAACACAGTTGAACAACTATTTCTTCATCCACTCCCACATTTTACTCACATTTAGTGAAATTGAGAAGTTCAAAAGAAGGGGAGCCCCTAGTAGATCCCTGGCCCGGCTCCATTCACCAGGGTTGGTAACTAGATGGTGGTAGTTTATGCGGCCATCTGGGCTAAGTGGCCAGTCACTCAACGTGAACAATAGAATCGAATATTCCACGACGATACATTCACACCACTACACCTTTATCTATACTGCATCTTCGCATAACACACAGGGAAGTTTGATCGTGGCCGCTTATCAATAAATAATATATAAATATATATCAGATAGTCGCACACACATCCAGCTATATCAGAATTCATAATTAATTTGTACCATCTTTGATGGTATGTTGCTTTCATTTGGGTGAAATGTGCCATCATTTCATCAATAGAAATATTGGGCCATCTTGTGTGAAAAAGAATCGATAATTACCTTCCTTGTTGGAGGACGCGCTGATAATCTTTGTTTTGAGTATTTGCATGAATAAGCATAGCAGCACTGTCCACCTTAAAAATTCTCAATTCAATTTTTTTTCAAATTCATTCTGATCCACCTCATCAACTTAATTGTATACAAGCTAAGCATGGGTTACTGATGTGCCAAGAAGTTGAGCAAAAATTCACAGATACATATGTTGTATGCGACTTCCAACGAGCTGGTTCCATGCAACGGAACCAACTGGTGATGTTGCCTTCCAAATTATGAATAAAATAATTAGGAGTAATTAATCTGAGAGGTTACTAGGATTTTCATACCGATTAAGAAATACTCAAGTTAAAAATGCACGAGATGCATATAAACTATTAGGCGACACAGATACCTATGTTACATCTAAAATAGTCTGCAATCAAGTCACAAAGGGAGTTAGGCAAGTGGAGGCAGATTACGAGAAACCTTTGGCTAAGGATGGAAGGAAAAATAGCAAGGCGATCTTTACTTATGTAAACTCTAGAAAGAAGGGTACGAACAGGATTGGCCCACTTGACATAGATGGTTCGACTGCTGATGATTCTGCTCAAGTAGCTGACAAACTGAATGAGTATTTCGTATCTACAAGCACACATGAAGAATTCTCTAGAGAAGTGAAGGTCAGAGGTTTATCAAACTCTAACAGGGAGCTAAATGATATGATTTTATAATAACTGAGAGGAAAGCGGAAGAGAAATTGTGGAAGTTAAATATAAGAAAGACACCCGGGGTGGATGGGATCTATCCAATTATATTAAGGAAGAAAGCAAACCCTTAGTTATAATTATGAGAGCATCCTTGGATTAAAGGGGGTTTCTCACGGACTAGAGAAGTGCGAATGTGTACCCTGAACAATTCAGAAAGGGGGCTAAAAGGATGGCACAAATAATTACTGACCTGTAAGTTAACTTCCGTTCCAGGGAATATAATGGAGCCACTGGTTATAGAAGTAATGAAGGATGATCTAGACAAGCTTGCAGTTATAATTCAGACACTGCATGAATTTGTTAAGTGGAAGCCTTGTTTGACCAATTTGATTGGATGCTACGATTTTGTCCCAAAGGAGCTTGGATGCGAAAATTAATTGTGATATCATATACAGTACATGGATTTCAAGGAAGATTTTAATGCTGTTGCATATAAAAGACAGAGGTACAAATTTGAGCAGTGTGGCATTAAGGAAAAGTTGCTGCTTTGGATAAAGGGATGGGTGAGTGTGAGAAGATAGAGTGGTAATCAATGGGCGCTGCTCTTTTTGACTAACGCTATTAGTGGAGGATCCCAGGGTTCAATGTTGGGCCCCATTGTTATTTCCCACATTTATCAATGTGGAAAATATGCTACTGCAACATGTTCATAAATCATGTTGCAGTAGCATATGCCAGCAATCGATGACAGTATGCTACTGCAACATGATTTAGAAAATTTAGCCAAATGGGCTGGAATGTGGCATTTGAAGGTTAACATTGACAAATACTGATTGTGGGTAGCAGTAACTCCAGAGTAATATACAATCTGTGTGGTACTTCAACTCAGGGTAGTGAAAAATTAAAAAGACCTGAGGGTAATTGTGCAGTCAGATATGAAGTTGTCTGAGCAATGCAGACAGTCTGCCAAGACAACTCATGTGGTATGTCAGCGATATACGGGGAGTTTGGTGGCAGTGATAAGGAGGTGATTATCCCATTGTATAAGACAATGATCAGTCCACATCTTGAATACTGCATGCAGGTCTGGAGGCCTTATTTTAGGAAGTCTGTAGAGCTGTTAGAACGAGTGGAGAGAAAGGCAACGAGATTGGTGAGGAGAACGAAAGGGTGCTCTTACCTAGAAAGGCTTCAATTCTGCAAATTGCAGCGTCTGTAGGTTAGGCACCTGAGATACTTAAGGCTTCGAATAGATTGAGCAAGCTGAATGCTGATGGGATTCTTCCTCTTGCTCAGACTCTACGCATGAGAGCACACAAATTCAAATTGAAGGACGGTTACAGAATAGGTTTGTAGACGTTAGTTTTTAGCTAGCGGGTGATTGATTGCTGGTACAAACGTCCATTTGCTGTTGTGAAAGTTGATAGCTTAAATAAATTTCAAAGAAGAACTAGACAAACTATGGGTGAGTTTCATGATATTGTGTTTTTTTTTTTTTTTTTTTAATGAAAGTGGTTTCCTGCATGGTTAATCAACGTTTTTGTATGCGGCATCTTAAAATAAATAGTCTGTTTATATTCAGGAAGGAACGACCGTTTAAGGTAAGAATACTTTAGAGTATACAGAGAATAAAATGAGCAGTTTCGGAATTTTAACCGCAGCCTTACGGTTGGTTGTTGTAGTGTTTTAGGTCCATCAGCAACTTAAACCAAACTGCACCGTACATAACATGTCAGTAAACTGAGTATGTGTTGTTTGATCGATTTGCTGTTTGCTGGACAAAAACACCCAACTCTCCGGGAGCAAAACCACCCTACCCAAGCCTAAGATCGACAAACTCAGCCACGCTGTGACAAAGAGCCCACAAAAATTCCTCTCTTTATTGACAGGATTCGAACTCAGGTCTTTTCCACGCGGTGTGGGGAAGACTGTGTTTATACTAACTGCGCTACCCACGAAGGCCACCACAGCCTTCGATGAATGCAGTCTGTAAGACTGCTAAAGAGGGTAAGCGTGAATGTTCAAATAGCAACTAGGTCTTTGCGATTTAATTTTTTTTTTTTTTTTTTGTAAACTCAGACATCAAACCTCCTGAGGTTCATCTGGATGATGAAGATTCTGAACTCGTCGATATATGAAGAAACATTAAACGGTCTGTAAAAATGGCTGCTTACAAAATAATGATCAGGTTTCACGTTTTATGCTTGAGGGGCATTGCGCTTGTTGCATTTGTAGGAATTACTTAGGAAGACAAAGTTCAAATGATCAAGACATTGGAGATAACAGTTCGAATTAAGGTCGGAAAACTGCAAGGTTTATGGCCGTCCCATTAGTCCTTTGTGAAACGAATAGTTTGGTTCAAAATGACTTAGATCGGGTGCACAAATTGTCTGAAAAATGAAGGTTAATACTTCGGGAACAGAGATCCAGGTGTCATTTATAAATGGGAGTTGGAATCAAGACAGAAATCCATTACCAATTCCTATAGTGTATTACGTTTTCACTGATTTATATTAATAGTAGTGGAGAATGAATCAATCCGCAACAGGCATTTGGAATTAAAATAACCCTCTAAACTTCGAGATTGATAGAATAGCAGCCTTAATTATTAGCGTGGATGTAATGAAGATATAAATTATATTAATAACCATTCAGTTTGCTGACTGAAATGTTTCATATCTAATTGCAGAAATTTAAAATTTGGCATGCCATTCTCCTTCCTATCACATCTGTGTGTAACTTCATATGCATAATCAAATATTTGGTGCTATATTTGGTCATCCCACTCTCATTTGTTCCGGTGAGGTTCACAAGACGTGACACAATTCATCCAAATCATCAATAACTGCCTCTCCATTCTCACCGTTGCTTAATTTTCCTCGCAATCAGCGTGTTGCCATTCTAATTCTCATTATGCACTAACGACAAATAGCCTTCGTTCTGAAGGAGTCGCAATTTGTCTTCACATATTTCAACCACCTTCTTATCTGTGTCTTTCACAGCAGTCTAGGTGGCATTCTTGGGTATCGGTCGGGAACTGGATTAATGTAACGCTGTGTCGAGTGTCAATGATATTTAAGTGATTATGGCTGAAGATCTTCATGACGTCACATTAATGAAGATGTGTAATGAGCATTCCACCCCGCACCTTAGTCAGGAGAAACAGACCCGGGAAATTATTCGGTATTTTGCTAATGATATATTAATTAATTTCTTCCATAAAAGAATAACAATATCCCAGTTGCTGTTCCCTTTGTGTAGTGCTTCCTAATGGGAATAGGTTTGATTAGGGAGAGGATCTAAGTATGTTAAAAATATGAAATTAGTTAGTGTTGGATGCTGCAAGGAAGAGATGGGAGAGAATTTTTTTTTCCTCCATTGGTAAGGTCTTCACTGGCGTTACAAAGATTTTATGGAAGTTAATCGTACAGAGAAGTGAATCTTTAAGCATATATTTCAATCCAATCTTTGAAATTTAATGTCATCATTTTTCAATAATCGTTTAGAAATTTGAATACTCCTTTTTGCTCAAGATGTTCTCTCCTGAAATATTTAAAACATTATCTTCAGAAATATTCTAAATAATGAATTAATTTTAAATTAAATCTGTATTGAATCCTGTTTCCTGGACCAAGAACGGAATTTAATGAAACTAAAATTACAAAAGTTAGTTTGAATTTGGAATGTGCAGGAGAACTGCATAATGTTCTGGAGAAGAGAAACTCTTGTATTGTGTACCTACAGATCTATCCTCCGCGTTGATCAATGTGCCCTTCTGCTTGTTAACAATATTCCTGTCCATCTACCATTGGGATTCCTTTTAGTAAAAGGAAGCCAAATACAGATGGAGAAAGGAAACCTTGCTAAGTAGTCGCCTTCCCTCCAAGGGTACATTCCTTTTGTTAAACAGGAAATTATATGTATAATACAATAAATGAAATTACCAATAGTAAATTAAGATCCATAAATCAGTGTATATAATCCCCTGTAAATGATTACATCTACCCATATATTCATTTTGTCTGTAAATTGCGTGTGTTCTCTGGACGAAAAAACCTTGTTATCTACGCCTCAGACCGACTAACTCTGCTACGAAGTGAAAAAAAGCCCAGTAAAAGTCCTCGCGTAATCGACGGGATTCGAACCCGGGCCTTTTCCACCGGTGTGGGGAGGACTGTGAAGATACCACTATGCTACCCGCGCAGACAAATATAGGGGATGTGGACATGTGTATATGTATAGGGCGGCGCCTGGAATGTCGCGTCAACTCAGTCTCGTGTCTCTGTGAAGAACAGTCAACTGCAAAAGGGCCAGAAATATGTTGGTGTAGGTTTGCGTGTATTCTGTGTGTGTTCTGTTCTGGCCTCTTGTGTACCCAGAAGCATCCGTCACCTGGACAGATGATTCTGGGTACTCGTCCACACAAAGGGAAGGTGGGCCAGTTCCAGTAGAGCAGGTACTGTCTCAAAAGATACTATGAACCACCTAGTGTTGCCAAAAGGTGGGACAGGATCCTCTGGGCCCATTCCAGAGAAAAAGAAAGGAGAGGAGAGGAGAGGAGAGAGAGAGAGAGAGAGAGAGAGAGAGAGAGAGAAAGAAAGAAACCCAACCTCTGGTGCTTGTTATGAAAGAAGAGAATAAAATAAAATAAAAATAAAATAAAAATAAAAGCCAGTAGTATTGGTTAGAAGGGGAAAAATAAATAAATAAAATAATATATAGGGGATAGTTGTTGATTCCATTAATGAACTATTGAATGTAGTATAGACTGTCAATACACTTTTCTGAGACCCTATCCCTTCAATCTACTATCGCTGACCTCGTGGGATCCACTATTTATTTGAAAATTGATTACTAAATAAATTCCTAATTTAATCGATTTCTTGCCAATTCCTTATTTAATCAAATCCTAATCAATTTCCTAGGAGGATTCAGGCAATTCCTAATCGATTTCTTACTTAATCAATTCCTAATCGATTTCTTACTTAATCAATTCCTGAATCAATTTTATTTAATTCCAATGGTTAATCAATTCCTAAAAATCCAAATGTATTTTTACTATTGTTTTCATAATTGTAGGCCTAACTATTATTTTAGAAGTGAATTTCAATGTAAATGGAGCTTCTACAAATCAAAATGTCGTTTGATATCTCTATTAAATTAAAGCACTTCTGAAATCACGGATGGATCATGTTTTTATTTCCACTTCATTTAATTCTGAAGTAACAAACAGAAAATAGTGATTGCTTTCGCGAGAAATATTTTAAAAGTAATTCGCAAACGTGCTTCAGTTTACTCTGCTGAAAAACTTTTATTCAAACAATTAAAGTGGCATTCGCTTGCTTGTCTTGCGAATTGCGGTCTGTGGTTGTGCCACAATTTTAGTGTGAACTGAGAATTAATGTTTGTTTACAATCGTTCACTGCCTTTCAATTGCACATTTAATACCATCGCCTGTTTTTCAAGAAATTAACCGAGGAAAAACATAGCGACACTTTTTTTTCTATCAAGGATATTGGAATGGGAAGTAATAAAAAGAAAGACCAGTCCGATTAATGTTATGAATGTAATAATTTTCTTAAATTCCCGGCTACAACCTTTTTTCTATGTTCTTTGTCAACATTAATTATTTCAGGCCACTGAAGATATTATTTTTTGTCTTCACGAATTATGTGTACACTGATTAACCGTAAGAGAAATAAAATTTCAGGGAAAAAAAATAATACCAAATAATTATACTGCAGAATGTTAATTCGATCTTAGTTGTCGGATTTCTTCGACCATAAGACGAAATTTTTTCTATAAAAAAATGCAGAAAAACGCAGACGTCTGCATCTTTTAGTCTGAAGCTTCCAGAGAACTGAAAGTGTTTTTCGGTATGCATCCTCAGTATCCGTGATTCAATTTCAGAATGCACCTTTGCTCCCGATCTTGGTGGCAACTAGAAAGTAGTCTCGTTTTCCGGTGATGGTGTCACCGTGGAAAGTGGAAAATCTGGGCAATTTTCGAAGGAGTCGCGTGTCACAGCGCCGTCTAGGGAATTTCCTTAGCCTTACTCAGGAAATCTAGTGTAAGCCTTGGCTTTTGGCTTACCAATAATGAAAATAAAAAATAGGTTAGCTAAATTTAACAATTATTTATTCGAATAAAATAGAAACGGGCGATAAAGGTTTTAAGAAGGGTTTTAAAAGGTCAAGGATCGTTTCCTCGAAAAGATCATTTTCCTGGAAATGGCCAAGCCAGGAATCATACGGCGAAACGAACAGAAAGGGTTTAGATGGTCAAGGATCAGATTAAAGAGGATAAAACAAGAAAAAGGGGAGGGGAAATGGGAGAAAATTTTCTTGATGTATGGGACGTAGAAACGGGAAAATAAGGCAGTTTAAGTGAATTTGGAGTGGTGTTTTTAGGGGGTTGTGGAAGTCGAATGGGATATGGAGAAGTGTAGGAACCGCCGCGAGAGAGTTTAGAGCCGTGGTCTTAGTTAGTGGCGTGGGCTGTAGTTAAGTTAGAGAGGAAGGCAGGATCAACTTTAAGGAATGTGGATGAACATCGGGTCCAAAAGAAAATTTTCATAAAGTTATGAGGTACATTTTGGAGCTGAAGATCCGGAGATGAAGAGGAAAAAGCATAAGAGGCTCAAGAAGATTCGTAATGGAAGAAATACTGCGCTTAGCAGACTGGTCTGTCCTGGAAAACAAAGAACTGTAAGTATAAATTTTTTTAAAGGACATTCCTATAACTATTGTCCTGAGGAATGATAATAATTTGCTAAAAAGAACCCCCTAGGAGGCAATCGGCGTTCCTAAAAAAACCTTGACTTTGTACACCATAGTAATTAAAAATGGAGTGAGTCGGAACCCTAGGTAGAAAGGCATTTTATGGTGATTGTAAGGGCGGTCCCTAGACCATAAATGAATAGAAATTTTGTTGTGTGATGAACAGTAGCTTGGGTTTACTATGAATAATTGCTTGTATAATCTTAGTATGGTTAGCATATATATAAATAGTACTGCACTGAAATTGATATCGTGAAACCCCATTAGTTTAACTTGTGTAATGAATGTCTTATTAAAAATTACTTAACCATTACTAGTGTCTTGAGTGAGTTGTGTCATCCTACTGAGTTTTCTAACTGGATTTGAAACTTCCATTAGCAGTCAGAGGCCTTAAATCAAACAATGATTAAGATAAGAAATATTCGCTTTAGCTAGCTAAATTTTAGAAATAGGCTTCAGCCAGAGAGAAAAGAGAAAGCCTACACAAGTGATGTTACCATAGAATATTCTCAAGGAAAAAAAAAATGAATAACTCCCAAGTAAGATTATTCTAAAGAATACTCTCTAAGAGATCATTTTGAGATGAAATTCAGATTTCTCTGTGTCATGAAACTATACGGAGTCTACATAGTTACGATTCCCCAGTATTTAAAGAACAGAGGAAGACATGAAGCACACAGTTTATAGAGACGTTTGTGCAAAGTACAGGCAGGGTCTCCAGTCATGAAAATTACAAGGAGGTAGGATTACAGTCAATTTGTAAACACCAGTACTGGACAGGATAGGATGGTAAAAACATCGGTTTGAAGAATTCCAGTTTCTTCTGTTTCGGTAGGATCAGAATATGGCGAGAAAATGCTTCTATCTTCCATTACATCCTGCGAGATGTAATGGTATGAGGAGTATTTTCATGGTGTGCATTGATACTAGAGGAGCAACATTTGGATACAAGTTATCTGAAATTTGTTTCGTCCAGGAGTATCCTTTCATGGCAGCAGCATGTCCATTTGTGAGTGGTTCATCCAACAGTATAATGGTCCATGCCACTAAGTCAAATTGTACTGAATTAGTTCCATAAACATGAGTGAATTCAGCCTACTGCGCTGCCCACCACAGTCCGCACATCTCAATCCAATTGAACACATGTGGGATGAGATAAAACAAGCTTTTTGGAGTAGAATCCACAATCATCTAATCCGCAATAACTTCAGTCAATATGGACGAGCATCACTGGGCAGACTTCGACTTTGTTGAATCCATGCCACGAATAATTCATGATATTCTGAGGGCTAAAGAGGGACCTACTCACTATTAGGCAGATGTATCTAACAAAGTCGAAACTCAGTGTACAAATTTCAGTATGAGATTGGAATAATTTATTCAATCTACGATGAGATTAGGTGAAGGCAGCTGTAGGGTGGAATGTTGGTTGAGGATGAATGTGTGTGTTTGGTGAGAACATTTCTTAATTCACCAATAAAAGAAAGAAAGGAATTAAAACTGGTTGACTAAGAGGTGCAGGTAAAATGAAAATTATACCTCTCTAAATTATAAAAAGAGGAGATTTAAAAATGTAAAAATTATATCGACATAAATCCATCGGTTGCTTTCAGGAAACAAAGGCCTCTTTTTCGGAATAATGATACGAAGAAAACCACACTTAGCTGGAAATGTGGGAGAAAAATATAGAATGGGGAACTAGCTAAAGACCTGGATACATTTACGGACAAAACGAAGCAAAATTTCTCTCATTTTATTTGTTTGAGGGGGTTACTTTTTCTAATCCCACCCTACATTTTTGTAACAATAATTCCATCTAGTACTGCACATTAGCTAAGAGAATTTTCTAGTGATGTCTCATCTACTCCACTCCACTCTTATCTGCTCTACTAGGAGAATTATGCCTACAGGAGTGATGAGCTAATATTCTTGTTCTCATTAATAGATAATGAATTTATCAAAATTCCTTTCATAGTGTGGTCACTGCACGTTCTGTAATTAATTTTGTGATAAACCGATTATAGTGATTTGCAATGAGATTGTATGTCCCATGCTTCAGCCTCTAAATGAAAAAAAATTGAAAAGTTAGCATAACAAACTATTTTTTACTTTTTTTTTTTGTATCGCAACTTGTTTATCTCCTCACTCAACATCAGTCACTTCGGTAATCTCTAGCCTTTGCTGTTCTTCATTATTATAGTTGTTGTTGTTATGTTGTTGTTTAATTAATAGAAAAGGCTTTCTTGGCAACGGTTAAAAAATTCCCGTATAAATCTATTTTAATTTTTCATATACATTAATGAATTTTAATTATTCACTTAAACTTTAATCATCTTATAACTTTGTTCGTCAAAAGAAAAGTAAGGTAAAAGACTTGAATCATGATAGGTTGCAATATCGTTTTGCGCGAAATGGAATTCAGATCATTAATTATATTTCTCGGGCATTTGATTTGGCTTCAGTCCAATTTTTATTCATGATAAAGACATTAATGGCTGTTCATTATTGTCTTCTTCGGCAAACATTAGGTTTTCAGAAAACTGTAAAAAGTAATGCTGATTTGATCTTGAAGATGTATTAACGAATTTTTAAAACGAAACTTACATTAAAATTACAAGTATCAGTCGAAATTAATATTTCTTAATTAAATACTTAATATAATACAGCAGATATTTCCATCAGGTTTTAGAACAGGCGTGTTTCTTATCCTTAATGGGAAACGTGAAATAGGTAAAACAGTTTCTGAACAGTATCTCAAAGGTTGCGAAGTAGTAGTGGCATGTGATGCAAGAAAGCAAGTGTATGAGCTTATGCAGCATCAGCTAAAAAACAAAAAATATATCACACCATTCCCTCCAAATGCCTGTCCAGTTCCTCCTTAAATTTATTTAAACTATCAACTTCCACAACGACAAATGGAAGCTTGTTCCAGCAATTAACCGCCCGCTGGCTAAAGGCAAATTTCCTCACATCTATTCTACATCTGTCTTTTCTTAATTTGAATTTATGCCCCCTTAGGTTCGTAATCTGAACAAGTGGAAGGATCCCATCAGAATTCAGCGTGCTCAATCCATTCAGGGCCTTATACATCTCAATCAGATCACCGCGCAGGTGCCTAGTCTCCAGCCACTGCAATTTGCAAAACTTAAGCCTCTCTTGGTAAGAGGATCCCTTCATTCCCCTCATCAATCTTGTTGCCCTTCTCTGTACACGCTCAAGTAAATCTACATCCTTCCTAAAATGAGGCCTCCAGACCTGTACGCAGTACTCAAGGCGTGGCCTGACCATTGCCTTATACAGAGGGGACAATCACCTCCTTCTCCCTGCTAGCAATATTCCTATATATCATTGACAAAACCCCATGACCTGCCCTGGCAGCCTGTCTGCATTGCTCAGAAAACTTCATATCTGACTGCACAATTACTCCCAGGTCTTTTTCATTTTCTACCACCTTAAGTGTAGTACCACACAGTTGGTACGTTTCTCTGGGGTTACTTCTACCCATATGCAGTACTTTGCATTTGTCAAGGTTAAACTTCAGTTGCCACTTCTTAGCCCATGCCCAAATTATCTAGATCCTGTTGCAGTAGCACACTGCCATTACTGTCATTAACAACCCTGCCAACCTTTGTATCATCTGCAAACTTCGACATTAAGCCTGATATACCTTCATCAATATCATTGATAAATATACAAAACAACAGTGGCCCTAACACCGAACCCTGTGGGACTCCACTAGTAACATTAGTCCACGAAGAGCAGCACCCATTGATTACCACCCTCTGTCTTCTCCCACTCAACCATCCTTTTATCCATTGTAGCAACTTACCTTAATACCATTCTGCTCCAATTTGTACAATAGTCTTCCATACGCAGCAGTGTCAAAAGCTTTCCTGAAATCCAAATATATGATATCAAAATTATTTTTTGCATCCAGTTCCTTTGTAACCACATCATAATATCCTATCAAATTTGTCAGACAAGAATTTCCCTTAAAAAACCCATGCTGTGTCTGAATTACTGCTGCAGTCTTGTCTAGATGATCCTGCAATGCATCTTTAACCAGTGACTCCATTATTTTACCCGGAACGGAAGTTAAACTAACTGGTCTGTAATTACCCTTCGATCCCCCTTTGTGAATTGGGGATACATTTGCACATATCCAGTTCGTGGGAACCTGCCCTGAGTCCAAGGATGCTCTCATAATTATGGCTAAGGGTCTGCTCAGTTGCTTTGCCGCCTCCTTTAATATAACTGGATAGATCCCATCCACCCCAGGTGCCTTTCTTATGTTTAACTTCAACAATTTCTCCTCCACTTTGCTCTCAGTTATTACAAAATCATTAAGCACCCTGCTACAATTTGATAACCTTCTGCCATTTTCAAACCTTAATAATTCCTCACGTGTGAATGTAGATGCAAAATACTCATTCAGTTTGTTTGCTATCTGAGCAGGATCATCAACAGTCGAACCATCGATGTCAAGTGGACCAATCAGATTCATCCCCTTCCTTTTAGAGTTTATATAAGTAAAGAAATCCTTGCTGTTTTTCTTAGCATCTTTTGCCAAGGATTTCTCGTAATCTGCCTTCGCCTGCCTAACCTGCTTTGTGACCTGATTACAGACTAGCTTATATCTGCCATCGGCTTCTGAGTCGCTTGATAATTTATATGCATCCCATGCATTTTTCTTCTCTGTTACGAGTCTCATTAGTTCATTAGAAGTATTTTGGATACAAGAAGAATCCTGTCTCTGGTCAAAATGTTTACACAGTAACGGATCCAGGTGTGTACTTACCCTTAACAAGAAATCTATACATATCACTACTAAACCCTAGCTCAGCAGTGCCTAATGTGACAGCGAAATGAAAATGTCATGGTAGATCGCAGAAATTTGCTACCTGGAGAGCTCTCGGAAGAGTGATACGCAGATTTCTTCAATAATAATCAAATATTATCAACCAGGATTTCGGTAAGCTACACAACTGAAATTGGTACCAAGGCGATACAGAGGAACTGAAAAGCATCAAATTTTACTGTAAAGCTGCAGCACACAAACCAAACACTACAACAATACCCAGCGTAGACTTGTCTGGTGCACCAACCATCGCAATTTGTCCCTGGAATGTTGCGATAAAGGCTGTGAATAAAGTGATATATAATTTACAGGGTTATAATAAATGAATAGTCATTAATAGTCTTTATCATGTGTAAAAATAAGGTTTATTTAATATATCTTATATTATAGAATTAATTACATTGAAAGTGGTGAAGTCTGCAATTGAAAATACCATGGACTCATTCTTTATGAAGTTATGAGCCAAACACCAAATTATAAAATGAATTTCATCCATACAAATAATATAACCAGTTATGTGTATGGTGCCTTTAACGGTGTTATTATTTTCTTTGTTTTGGAAATAATCTTTCTGTTATACAATCCGGGTGTCCACAATATTAGATAAATATAATACGTGTGGTCAGATAAATATTCATTTTTTTTTTCGGTGAGAAATATCTTCCTGCAAGTATACGATTCGTAAACTGCATTTTTCGAAATAAATTGAAGAGAGAAAACATTACCTACAAGAACTAGATATTTTCGGAATCACGCAATTTCTGAACATTGGGTGTGGTCGACAGTTATTTAGGTAGAGATAGGCCAGAGAAAAGTTTTCTAATTTTCTGAACTCATACGTCATGTTCCTACTGTAATATTACGTTTTCTTTTTTTTTCATTTCAGTCGATTGATTACTATAAAACACATTCTTGAATTTAATATCCCCCTAAACGTCCACAAAATGTCACAAAGTGCTGTAGCTGTAAAGCAAAGCAACCAGCTTTGAATCCATTTGTGTTTTAATCCCAATATAGCAATAATTCATGCATGTCAATGAATAAGACTTTATAAACATTATGTACCACAATATACACAAGGACGTGCTACTGTATTCCCGGCCTATAATAGATAGACACAAGATAATCCGATTATACGCAGTATATTCAACATATTCGCCTTTAAACTCCAAGCATTTTCTGAAACGATGTTCCAGCATTTGTTAACCACCAAAATAGAAAACTAAAGACTGCTTCCCAAACCAGATTTCTGTTGCTCGTATGACATCATCATTTGATACAAATTTGATACTTTTTAAATGATTTTTGAGATTTGGGAAGAGTTAGTAGTCTCATGGTGGAAGATTTGATGAATATGGAGAATGACGAAGAAGCCAGAAGCCAATTTGGCACGTGTTTGATGAGTTGCGCGTGTATGTGTGCAGGAGCTTTGTTCTGAAAAAAAAAAAAAAAAAACAGCACTCGTAAAGTGATTGTTTTGCCCTGTTTCCAGGTAGTCAACAAACGAAATCCCATCCTTGTTTCAAAAGACAGAGGCCATGACCTTTCCAACAGCCTTCTGGATGCGGAACTTCTTTGAACGAAGGGAGCCACTGTCCCTTCCCTCATTCGACTGTTCTTTGGTCTCTGTGTCATACATATTTCACCTTCATGGTCACGATTTGCTCCATAGAGTCAAAATAGTGAAGAATGGCAGATGAAAACAGGACAAACTGTCACGATTTGACCAGCATTCAGACATTTTGAAAGCTTCCGCATGTCATGTTCGTTCAAAATATCAAGAAAAGCATACCTGACACGTTCCCGACGTGCCCCGAGTCTCAGCTATCCGTTTAGCAGAATTTCGTCCATCAGACATTGTCCGTGTTTGCTTGATATCTGTACAGTATTGTAAATAGGTGGGCGGGATTGCCAGAAAAGACATCGTCATGGTGTGAATGGCAACATTTTCAAGCGCCCTTGAAGAGAGCGGTCTTCCTGTCCTCTCGGTGTCCATAAATCTGTTTTAAATTTTTCAACCCAACTTTTGATGGTTGGGTAGCATGGACATCATTCTCCCAACGCCTTCAACATACCAAGAATTTATTTTGGCGTTTATCCTGTTGAAACAGGTATTTCACCCGTTCTACCTTCAATTTTGTTGAAAGAAAGTGATGTTTTGGACTTGCATACTTTCTTCAACCTGTAAAAAAT
Organism: Mastigoproctus giganteus; assembly: GCF_048544385.1. NCBI lineage: Eukaryota > Metazoa > Arthropoda > Arachnida > Uropygi > Thelyphonidae > Mastigoproctus > Mastigoproctus giganteus. The sequence goes on from NC_143577.1 coordinate 64,169,981, forward strand.
AAAAGTGGCAAATGAGCTGTTTAATATAAAAAATATATGCTCTTTCATAATTTAATACCCATTTAATAAAAAATACTGTAAGTGGTTCCGGCAGAGAATTTATCAGCATCCTTTGGAATTCCAGCATATTTGGGTAGTGAAAAGAAATTTAGATATCACTATCAACATATTTTCGAAATAGTAACAGGAAAAAAGCAAAAGACGCCACTGTTGACTAGAAAAATAACGTAAATAATTCTCATATTTCGTCTTTTTTTTACCTTTCGAAAAGTTAGGTTACATCAAATTTCGCCCTTAAAAGTTATTGGATTTCAATTAAGTTGTCTCGAAAATTTAAGTTGGATCAGATCTTCTAGATCCAATTTCATACATTTTATCAAACGAGTTTATTGATACGAGATCGAAAAAGTTAAAGGCTAATGTCATTTACCTAAGAATCGACAAAATATCTTAGGTCGTTGATCAGAAACCGTCTGTTTAACCAAAAAGACGAGCAGTGAATGGCCGATGGAGGCCAAGAGTTACTGGAAATGAAAAATAAATTGTATATTCTGTTTTTATAACTTGTATTTTCTAAAAACAAATTAAAACATTAAGCTAGAGAGTTCGTATATTCGCAGTAGAAGTTACATCTGCACCCCTGTAAGTAGTTTCAGTGTTGAATATTACATAGAAATCAATTTTCACATTTTGTTTTCATTTTTATACAACTATAAGCTTTCTCAATCCACCTCCATCGCTATACGCCATCGTTGGGAGGAAGCAACGAAGCGTTCAACTCGGACAGTCCCCCTCCTAAACTATGAGCTTACATGGATTTGATCATAAATAAAAACCTTCTCTAGGATAGCCCATTGGAATCATCTAGTTGAGAAATCTTATCTCAAACAAGAATGGCTACAAATTCTTGAATATACCAATTCGTGCAAAGTTTACGATGATATCTGCAATCAAGATATTTGAATGAAATATATTTTAGTATAAACGAAGGACTGCTTTGCAGTATCATTATAGAGAAAAGATTTGAAATTCTACCAATAAGACCACCTAATGCCTTTAATATGCAAAATAAATGTTAGTTTTATACTTCATCACGATGGCATAGGTCAGAGAAGTTCGCAACTCTTATGTTTTTTATAAGAGTACAACCATAAACCATGTGGGGTTCAACCACTGTCAACTCAATCGTGTACTCTATTGCACTCGCGTTTAACCACTTGGCTGCATCAAGTGGTTAAGCGGATAAATAATTTTATCTCAAATTCAATAACTAAAATTTCATTTATTAAATGATGTGATAGACCCATTCTGTTGTATTCTTAAACCAAACAGATAAATGATACTGTTATAAACGTTTGTTTTTAATATTTTAGTACGTTCTAGCTATTAGTGCTGTACTCCAACTGTCAGATTTATTTAATTATTAAACCTTGTAGGTTAAAGTTTATTCCTAGTGAGTTCTACTCAGACACGAAGTTTCGCTACTCCTTAAACTCTTTTTGTCGCTATAACCATGAATTTTTCTGAATTATTTATAATCTGCGCCTTAATTTTTCTTGATGGCCTAGTCTTATAGAATATTCACTTTCTACGAAGTCTATTAAAACAACCTTTTACCTCTGCTTGCTATTCTAATTTTAGTCCGGCTTCTGAATATTTATTTGTTTTCTATTTACAAGCTGGTATAATGTATATTGTTTGCTAGCAGTTAAAACCCTTTGTTTCAGTGCAGTTAACCGCAAGGAAAACTAATGACTTGCATAGTAAACAGCCTCAGACACCATTGTAATTTAAAACTGGTCTTAATCCATTATTTGTTTGGAACCAGCTTCCTCATTTCCATAAGAATTGTTCCTAAACGTCTCTCTAAATTTATACATTCAAGTTTGGTGACATTCAAGTATTTGCTTATGTACAGTTCCTCTGCAAAAACATCGATCTCCCTGTTCTTTCAAGAACTCATAGATCTCATTTTTATGGTGACTTTCCTTGCATATTCACAAAATTTGCATTCACCCAGAAACAGTTGTGATAGAAAGATTATTTTTTATTGGATACATTGAAATCTCTACAGCAACCACATATATTTAGGGTTTGATCTAACATTATTTTTTTCTTTGCGTTGCTGAATGAAGTGAGGTGTCACCATGGAATAAAATGAAATACAGATCAGTGATTCGGTTCCTCTTTCTGCAAGGGACAACACCGAAAACAATTCACGAAGAAATGGTCTCTGTTCATGGAGAACACTGCCCAAGTTATTCTGTGTTGTTGCACATTGGTATAAAGAATTCAAGTGTGTAAGAAATCTCAGTGCATGATGAAGAAATCCCAGGGCGCCCAGAAACTGCTGCAACAGAAGAGGGTGTTGAAAAAACCGAGGCATTAATCCAGAAAGATAGACGTATTAGCGTCAAAGAACTCGCTGCAGAGCTCCAAATTAGTGTATGGTCTCAAGAATTTCATCCATTAACAGTTGCATATGAATGAAGTGTTTACTGGAAGGGTTCTCAGACTTCTGACCCCTTACCAGAAGAAGAAAAGGGAATAATATGCGCATGAAAATGTTGTCGATGTGCCAGGAAAAGCAAGAGGAGTTTTTTACATGGCTAGTAACTATTAGCATTAGCATTAGTAGAGGCATTTGATGCAAGAAAGCAAGCTTATGCAGCATCAGCCAAAAAAATAAATAAATAAAAAATAACCACTTCCACTTCACCCCTCTGTTCGTTCGAAATACCTGTCCAGCTGAGCCTTAAACTTATTCAGGCTATCAACCTCCACGACAAGGGATGGAAGTCTGTTCCAACAACCAACCACCCGCTGGCTAAAGGCAAATTTCCTCACGCGTATCCTACATCTGTCTTTCCTCAATTTGAATTTATGCCCTCTCAGGTGATTATTCTGAGCAAGAGGAAGAATCCCATCAGCATTGAGCATGCTCAAACCATTCAAGGCTTTATACACCTCTATCAGATCACCTCGTTGGTGCCTAGTCTCCAGACACTGTAATTTGCAAAACGTAAGCCTTTCTTCGTAAGAGCACCCCTTTGTTCCATTCACTAATCTTGTCGCCCTTCTCTGTACTCGTTCCAGCATCTCTACATCCTTCTTGAAATGAGGCCTCCAGACCTGTATACAGTACTCTAGGTGTGGCCTGACCATTGCCTTATACAAGGGAATAATCACCTCTTTATCCCTGCTAGAAACATTACTATATATCATCGACAATACACCATGAGCTACGCTTGCAGCCCGTCTGCACTGCTCAGAGAACTTTATATCTGCCTGCACAACCACCCCCAGGTCCCTTTCATTCTCTACCACTGTCAGTGTAGTACCACAGAGTTGATACGTTGCTCTGGGGTTGCTGTTTCCCATATGTAGTACTTTACATTTGTCAATGTTAAACTTCATTTGCCACCTCTCAGCCTTTCCAGATCCTGTTGCAGTAGCGTCCTTGACAACCCTGCCAACCTTCGTATCGTCTGCAAACTTGGACATTAAGCTTGATATACCATCATCAATATCATTTATAAATACAGAAAACAATAATGGACCCAATACTGAACCCTGAGGGACTCCACTAATAACATTAGTCCACGATGAGCAGTGTCCATTGATTACCACTCTCTGTCTTCTCCCCCTCAACCACCCCTTTATCCATAGCAGCAATTTGCCTCCAATGCCACACTGCTCCAACTTGTGCAGCAGTCTTCCATGTGCAACAGTATCAAAAGCCTTTCTAAGATCCAAGTATATAATATCAAAGTTATTCCCTGCATCCAGTTCTTTTGTCACTGCATCATAGTATCCAATCAAATTGGTCAGGCAAGACTTCCCCTTAATAAAACCATGCTGTGTCTGAGCTATAACTGAAGTCTTGTCTAGATGATCCTGCAGTGCTTCTTTAACCAGTGCCTCCATTAATTTTCGGGGAACAGAAGTTAAACTAACAGGTCAATAATTACTTGTGTCAGCCTTTGATCCTCCTTTGTGAATTGGGGTCACATTTGCACATCTCCAGTCCATGGGTACTTCCCCTGAGTCCAAGGAAGCTCTCATAATTATGGCTAAGGGTTTGCTTACTTCCTTTGCTGCCTCCTTTAATATAACTGGATAGGTCCCATCCACCCCAGGTGCCTTTCTTGTATTTATCTTCAACAATTTCTCCTCCACTTTACTCTCAGTTATTACAAGATTCTCTAGCTTACTGTTAGAGTTGAATACACCTCTGGCATTCCCCTCGCTGAATAACTCCTCATGTGTGAATGCGATGCAAAATATTCATTCAGTTTGTTAGCTACTCGAGCAGGATCATCAACAGTTGACCCATCGATATCAAGTGGACCAATCTGATTCATCCCCTTCCTTCTAGAGTTTACATAAGTAAAGAACTCTTTGCTGTTTTTCTTTGCATCCCTTGCCACAGATTTCTCGTAGTCTGCCTTCGCCTGCCTAACCTCCTTTGTAACTTGGTTACAGATCAATTTGTATCTATCATAGGCTTCTGTGTCACGTGTTAATTTGTATGTATCCCATGCATTTCTCTTCTCTGCCATATGTCTCATTAGTTCATCTGACATCCATTTAGGCCTAAACCTTGAACAATATTTCCTAGTTGGTATGTAAAGCCTAGTAGCTTCCAAGATAAGTTCCTTGAATGCTTCCCATTTTGAATTTGCTGTAGGTAACATCATCAGTTGGTCCCACTGTATAGAATTTAAATACTGTCTCAGTCCATCGTAGTCGCCTTTACGGAAGCAATAACCCTTCCCTTTACCCCTAATGGTAGTTACCTCTTTGAGTAAATCCCACTTCAGCACACTGTGATCACTGCCACCTAGTGGTTCATTTATCTGCAGATTCTTAATGCATGAAGAATCACTGCTGATAATCAAATCAAGAGTATTCCTCCCTCTAGTTGCCTCCCGAACATGCTGATGTAGAAAACAATCATCGAATAAATCCACAAAAGCCCTGCTAGTGTGTGAGTGACCACCCCACAAATTCCAGTCAATATCTGGGAAATTAAAATTTCCCCCCTTATAAGACTCTCTGATTTACTGGCCCACTCTATTTCCCTGTACAGTTTCTTATTATACTCATCAGAGTCATTAGGCCTATAGCACACTCCTACTCTCAATTTTGATCTCCCAATGCTTATGTCACACCAAACTGACTCGACACTGCACTGTCCAGCAATGTCGACTGGCTTCACTTCCTTGGATTTTATGTATTTCTTAACTAATAGCATAACCCCCCCTTCCTACACTGTCTGTCCTTTCTGTAGACATTGTACTCCCCAAATTCCAGTTCTGCATTCCTTATATCTGTGTGACACCACGTCTCTGAAATCCCCACAATATCTGCCTTTGATGCTTTGAGCAATACCTCAAATTCATCAAATTTATTTACTAAACTCCTAGCATTGGTATACACGCAAGTATACATGAACCTGTTCTTTTTCTTAGCTACCCTAACACAACTTATGTGTTTATTTGTACCCCAATGATTCCCAGCAGGCTCTGAAATATCCTGCATCTTATTTTCCAGGCTGCAGCTCATTCCAATAGAAGCAATGCAAGAATCACTTTCACTTCTGCCAGTGGCTACTGTTAATCTATTAGTTGTATCCCCCCCCAATCTAGCAGTTTTCCGACCCACCTAACACTGCCTCGATAGCATCAGCAAACATTCTTGCACCCTTTCTATTTAAGTGCATCCCATCCCTGTAGAAGCAATCTCTCCTGTTAACAAGTACAGACCAGGCTGAAAAACATTCTACCCCTTGAGCCTTGCACAATCTTTCCAGGGCCGAATTGATCGACAGGGCTCTCATCATATACTCCCTCCTATCGTGTCTGGGCAGAATTGCAGACACTTTCAAATTCAACCCTACTTCACGGCTTTTTTTCAACAGTGACCTGTACTTGTTAAGTAATTCCGCCGGTCTCCTACTCTTAATATCATTAGTGCCAACGTGTACAACTATGGATGGTACTTGGATCCTTCACTGTAATCTCGAAACTAAACAAATGCCAAATGGCAGAATCACCACTCCTAAAAAGGAAAAGTTCCAACCCAGTGCTGGCAAGGTAATCGGCCAGGTTTTTGGGATCAGCAAGATGGAATACGAACAGATTACATTCAAAAGAGCTGTGACGGAAAACTATTATTCCATCCTCCTTATAAGGCTATATGCCGCTGAAAAAAAAAAAAAAAAAAGAAGAAAGTTGTCAAAACGTGTGCGCCTGTTTCGCGAAGACGCCCCTGAGCATTCCTCGCACGCTGTAATGTGCGCCCAAGGATGTTGGTTTGAAATATTGTCGCATCATGCTTATTTCCCCGACCTTGCATCCTTGGATTTCTTCTGGAAAGCAGTTTGCTGCTGATTGTGAAGCGAATTCTGGTACCGAGTCGTTGTTTGAAGGGCAGTCAGAGGACTTTTAGAAAACTGACCTGCAGAACTGCATTCAGAGGTGGAAAAAATTTATCATTTTATCTGCTGACTGTGTTGAAAAAGTGTAATACATGTTGTTTGTTTCAGCCTTCTATAACAACTACTTCCAGGTGTTATATAAATATTTTTGAACTCCCCTCCTAAATCTGGTTAAAAAAGTAATGCAAGACCATCTAGATAAGCATGCAATTATCCTGTAGTCACAGCATGATTTGTTCAGAGGAACTGTTGTCTGGCCAATCTGATTGGATTCCATGATGTAAGGAGCTGGATGCAAAAAAAAAATAATTTTGATATCATATACTTGGATTTCAGGAAACCTTTGATACTCTTGCACATAAAACAATGCTGTACAAATTGGACAGCGTGATTAAGGGCAGGGATAAAGGAATGGTAAAGTGGAAGACGATAGAGAGTGGTTATTAATGGACACTGCTCTTCCTGGACTAATGTTATTAGTAGAGTCCACAAGAGTTGTGTGTTGGATCCATTGTTGTTGTCAATATGTATTAATAAAGGTATATATCTGGCTAAATGTCTAATTTTGCAGATGATAACAAAGGTTGGCAGCTTGTTAATGCATGTGACAAAAAGCTGTTTTGTGAAAAATGTGTTGATTAAAAAGAAGTCAGATATGAGTACTTTTTAATTGACATTTTTGTTTAAATTGCTCACAGTTCAGAGGAATATTTAGCAGTCTGGAAAAGTGCAGATTTTACAGACTGCCAAATGTACTTTAATATGGAAAAGATATATTATTTTTTTTCATAAGTAAACTGATGTAACACCAGAAAAAAAAATACGGCTAGGTGTATGCAATGAAAATTGATTATTATAAGGATGCTTCTATTAAACGTCTTCTGTTTTTAAACAACTACTCTTAATTATACGTTCAGAAATATTTTAAGCAGCACTGAACCATCTTTAAAATATAAAAGCCTCACGTTTCAGAAATGGGTGATGAAGTTTCTCATGCAGCAAGCGTACATCACTCTATCATTTTATTTATTTCCGTATACATCGCTTGATGTTAGACCGTTTTTAAAGTTCAAAGGTTTTATGTTTAGTAAAATTAATAGTTCTGTTATCTCTAGCACAAATTTTCACTAACCGAGACTTCTAAAAATGCATAATTAGTAGCAGTCGTGGAATTTAGCTCGAATTATTCTTCTACAATTAAGAAAACTTGATATTTAAGAGCATTTTATTTTAAGTAATTTAATATCTTAGCAATTACGAAATCAGCCCCAGGTTTCAGGGGGAAATTTGTTTTCGCCATTAGGGCATTTCAAGCCCTTCCACGAAGTGTGACGGGTTTCCATATTTACTTCCCTGTCTTAGATCCCTGGTGTATATTCTGTAACCTGAAAGCGTAATGGAAGCGTCAGGAATTTTGCAAACTGAGGAATGTTTCGCTAATGAAGCCTATATTAAATCGAGAGATGTTTCGCTAGTCAAGTCTTGATAATGAGCTTTTAATGAACGATTATTTAAATGCGAAATTTACAGCATGTAGGAAAAATTAAAGGATAGAATTTACTGAGAACCTTTCTCTTCGTTTGGAGTGAAAGGTGAATGTGACAGAAAATCATTTGAAAGTATACAAGTTAAACGAATCTCTTTACTGGCATTTAAACAAAGTTTGATTTCGATCTTAATTTTTAAATAGTTTTCAACATTGCGCCGAATATGAAGTAGGAATGCTGTAGCGATTAATTAATTGCTTTTAATGATACGAGTAGTAAATTAATCGGTAGAAGTATGCTAAGCAAACAAATTCTAAATTTCGAAAGAATTTTCGTTCAGGAGTGAAGACAATGTTTTCTTTAAGCTGCATAAACAGGATGAGTTGATTTTCAAGAATTTGTTATTATAAATACAAATAGCCATTTGGGTGGATAGCTGTGTTATGTCTCTTTCAGTTTATCGCAACTTTTCAGATGCATTAAGAATATTAATTTCTATTCTAATTGAAAATATAATTAGAAATAATAGTAGATCGCAATCAATTAAAGACCGGACAAAATTATACAAGATAACCAGCAGAGTTCATATCCTTGTAAGGATATGAAATCTGCCGTAAGAATATGAAAGGTGGGAAATAATTATCACTACGAAAACCTCTGATCTCATTTGAGGTGGGATGTTTTTTCTGACAAAGCCAAGCTGGACATTTTTTGCGGAATATTTTCGTCTCATATTTGAGGTGAGATTATGTTGGCAACACTCCAATGAACAGTTTTAAGGTAGAACTTACTTCCCCATGGACATACACTGATAGTGGCTCGCCTGGGGACAAAAACATGGCATGGAGAGGCATTGGGAGCAGCCTCTTTGGTTCTCGCTGCTCCCAAGTAGCAAAGTGGCCAGAAAAAATACTAAACAACACAGTGCACACTACACAAAACATATTTCAGGCCTTTTACCGAAATATGCATCATCACAGTGTACTACGGCGGAGTTGAATTAATGTTTAGGAGCCGCTCTATATGAGATACAACACATCTAATGTAGGTCCATACTGGGGACAAAAGCATGTTCCAACTAATACTGTTGTTCTCGAGCTGGCATGCCATTATGATCACAGAAATTTGTAGGTAAAAGAACAACACAAATGTTTTCATGGCGAGATACCAGAGTTTCAAGTCCATAAGTTCCTCACTTCAGTAAGGGATTCGAACTGGGCGATCTCGATCTCTCTCTCAAACTGGAAATACCTTCAGACAAACTGATGACCAAAATAGAAATCCAGTCTGAAGATATAGTTAATATGGGCCCCACCCACTTCTTCTACATAAGGAAAACGGTGTTAATACTTTGGCTAACCAAAGTTCCTTACCTATATGTTGTAAAGAGCGTCAACGCCTCTCATCTACATAATAATTAATTTCATATTATTCTGAAACAAACCAAAATATGCACCCGAACTGTACTTACAACAGCTTGACTAGATAGAAAATTTATTTCCATCGAATATAATGAATATCTTTAAAAAACCAAAATAATCCTCTCTAGACTTTAATTAGATTAACAGCAACTCAAAGATATTGAACTTGAAGGTTTTAAATGCATACTATGATATTGATCATCCTTGCATAACTAGCGGTAGTCAACCATTTCTTTGTGCACGTACTCCTTAAATATTTTCTAAGACCCTTATTCCCCTGTTCTTAGGCAATGTAAGTGGCTTCAACAATAGAGTTTAAAATTACACTGAAGAATCCTATTTAGTTAATTTATTTTGGCAAGTTCTTTTTCCATACATGTATGCAGCAAAAGTACTTCAGAAGACACCACCAGCGCTCTATGAGCGTCTTCATAACTCTTCCATAGTATTCGTTTATTTCCGTGTTATGTGCTATCTTTTCGACTGATTGATTAATTCTTGTAGAGTTTTAAACCCGACTTTCCAGCAGAAGAAAATCCTGCTACCTGTGACGGAAAAAGACCGATCTGCCTCGTAATCTACATTGTACTTCCCTTTCATCTAGACCTTGAACTCCCACCAGCTATGACCGATCTTGCACTGTGGTGGGAAAACGAGATCGGTCATAGTTCATTTATTTTGGTACAACCTTCTTATTATTAGGTGCTGTGGTGTATGCCAGTGTAGTAAGCATACTCAAATCCATCAGGGGTACACAACAAAGATAACAGAAGCAAATTCCAGTTTTGCTGACAGCCAGGACTAAAAGACCAAGCCCACAGCTGCTGAAATTATGACCATTCCTTGCTTATAGGCGTTGAAATATTAGCTACTTAGCTGTTAATGAAATGAAGTCGATTTCTGCATCCAGGTACAGGTGTAGCTCATCGATCCAATAATATGGTGCGTGAGGTTATATATATCAAGTTATGCAAAATATCTTTCCCATGAATCTTTCCAATAATGTACTGTTCGCTACATATGTTCAATATTCCGATATCGGAAGGAGTGTCAGTCGTGAAAACCCACATATAAAAGTGTTCCTGAGAATATCATAAGAGAAGAGATCTTTAATTTACTTAACAAATTTAGAGAAAATGAACTGCGTATACTGTGGGAGATGTATCTGCATGCGATTAAAAAAATCGCTGCATATTAAATTCTGATATGAGTAAAACACAAAACTGCATGATTCGTGAGAAGCTTTAATTATAAAAATATGAGTTTTGAATATCACTTTAACCAAAGAATAAGGAATGCTATGGTTAAAGTGATTTAATTACGAATGGTGTGCCTAGGAATGAAAACAATAACCGGAGGAAGGAGAAGCCCTATACTTTAACACCTATTAAGTCCACTCCATTCCCGTCGTAAAAGCCTCAAAATTCCAAGTGACCAGTCAACTTGGTCCAGGATATCTTCACGGACGAGAAAATTGGATTCAGCGCTACACAGCTAAATTTTACAGTCATCAATACATAAATTTGAAACCATCTACATCACACTCCAATACCACAAAATCTCTTCTAAATATGCTTAGATTACCTCACACCCGTCCATACGAACTCTTAGCTCGAACTTAAAACTTAGTTTTCAATCAACTTCACCCCAGCGCTCACTAACTCCTGATAATCTTAAATGATATGAAAGGCCATCATGAGGGAGAGACATGCTCTTGACTTCCTTTTTACCAGATGTACATCTGGTAAAAAGATGTACACATCCAGTCCTCTGTTTTATTTTACATCGGATCACCTCCACCTCCAGTGTGCCATCAGAGTTCCAAAGAGGATAAGAAACGTAATTAGCATCCAAACAGCTTTGCGAAAACAAACTAACCAAATCTACTGCATCAAATTTCGGCCTCAAGTTGTAATGTCTCACATCAATATCTATGCCTGAGCCAGCCAAAAAATATGAATATACATGATGCAACCACGGGGTTCTATCGACATTTTAGACTTATTACTACAGTTTAAGCATCAAAAGTAGTAAGAGTAACAGATCACACCCGAAGCCGGTAGGAACCAAGACATTGAGATGGCATTTACGAGAACGAAAAAATCGTATAAAAGTTGGCTGAAGTCAAGAACATAAGCTAAACAGAAGATCTAAAAAAAAATTGAAGGTGGTCACTTCCTAGGAATAATCAGGGAGTGGTAGAAAAAGTACCTCACTGCATTTATTTATTTACGAATGTTTTGTTTACAAAATTTCTATTCTTTTCATTCCTTGTACCTTTCCCTACCACCCACCTGAATGCCATAACCGTTTATTTCTAATTTACCGATTGTTCTGTACTGAGAGTTTCCTTCGTGTGTGTGCTAGTTTGGAAGAAGAAATTCTTCCACGTCAAGTTATTGCAAAATTTATTCACATGTTCTTCAGTTTGTTGAGATTTTAGAACCTAAACAAAAATCATGAACACGGAATGATAAAATCTGCAGTTTATGCGATCGGCTTTAATTTTGGTCAAGGGATTTCATTTAGCAGAAAGCCATTTTGACAAATTTACGTTAACGACTTTCCACTGCAAATGGTTTCACAGGAGTTCAAATAGATCTGAAACCGCTGTCAAAGAGAAAGAAATCAATTTCCGAATTTTTCTCAGGAGTCGAGAAGCAACTAAATTAAGTTAAAGCAGCAGAAAAGTCATGTAAATGCTATAAGGTCAAAATCAACAGGCAATGGAAACCTTAGTAGTTCCACATGTGAGTCTGTTTCCCTATTTAGTTAGTTATTGTCTGTCGGGGTGAAATGTGGACTGGAGGCAGTTGCAATCCCAAAAATGTTGGATATTGCTTCTTCATCGGTTAAAATATAGTTTTAAATTAAGCCTCATCCATATAAAAATCCACGAAGGAGCATTTTAAATTCATATATTCGTTGGTTTTATATTTTGTTTTGTTCCCGAATGTCTGATGACATTTCCACTCTGTTAAAATGCTATTGTATAAGTTGTATATATTAATCCTTTGCCTTACAATAAGTTATTACTATTCATTCATTCCGTGCTTCCTTGGTATAAAATAATGTATGGGGTAACTTATTCTTCCATGCCACCGCTAAAATTGGTCAAAACAGCACCCTCACTCCTGGTTTAAAAGAAAACAGTGCACCATGACCTCATCATTTCCCGGGATAAAACGGTCAAGAAGAATGCGAGTGGGGGAGACTGCAAGTTTGATAAAGAGGAATAACTCTTTTATGACTGAGTTGCCAAAAATTCAAGCATTACCAGAAACCACTAACCACCATATTCCAACTTGAAATGAACCAAGGGCTCTTACGGTCCCTAACTGAATTTATTATTTCTGTGGAGCAGTTAATTAAACCATTAACAGCTTACCAGATGAAGCTGCTATTGGGCAGAACGGCTTTCTAATATTTGTGGACAAAATATGTTCGATGTATATTGTACACATACGATGTAATTTGAAATTTTTTGAGCATAGTAATAGACACTCACTCATCTCTGTGTAGGACTGATAATGTCAAACCAGTTACCAAAAACAAATATCGAAAATTACCAACGGAAATCTGTTGGTAACTTTCGATACACAACACTCAACAAGGAGACCACACTCAAACAGACAAAAGAAACAAAGACAAAAAGATGGGAGAAGACTCCATGGTACACTAAAATGACCTCCATCAAGACGACATAGACAAGATAGCTTCCGACCACTCTTGGTTCCCAAAAGGAAGCTCTTCCACGAGACCGAAGGATTTGGTGCTTGCCATCCAAAACCAGGTAATCAACATCAGTAACTACATCGCCAAGGACCCCGCAGTGACAAATACATGTCGTCGATGCTACCTGGCCCCAGAAACAATCCAGCACATCAGCGTAGAATGCAGTGTGATCACCCAGACGGATTACACTCACAGGCATTACCAGGTGGCCAGGACAATACATCAGAAGCTAGCGCGAAAATACCAGCTAATCAAAGAAAGTTGACCTTATTACAAGCATAAGCCGAAGGGCGTACTAGAGATCCCTGAATGAGGAGTCAATATTGCAGTCCACAACACTGACTGCAATCATCTATCACCTGGCCATGAATAAAAATCGAATTCGGCTCATTATATGCTCTAAATTTCACAGACATATCCAGCGTGTGGACAGAATTCCACAAGAATAAAGAATAGCATAATTGTCTGCATTAGTTGATGAGCGGCTAGAGTAATTTCAAAATATGAGTTCTGAGTCGTTTAAATCATGAAGGAAAAATATCAGAATTATAAAGAATGGAGGACAGAATGATTTGTTCTCCGACTATATATATCGAAACTGATCATTCTTGTATCTGCTGTACCTGAAATACAAGAGATGGAAATCTTTTAAAAGTGCATAACGTTCTTGATAAATTTTATTCCAAACAATAGCAGTTAAATACCCAATTAAGCATCCGATGGTTCAATTCCTCTTAAACCTCTTTAAAATCTGTTGTGATCTTGTATAGCAAAGATAACACTGATTACTGCTTATAAATAATAATGCACATAAGAAACAAAAGGAATTAATGAGTAATAAATGATTATTTTGTCTTCATTAGATATTCGCATGAAAATGAAGCATTTCCTATTGCTACTATTAAAAATGTTCTTTATTACAACGTCGCCAATTAATATAATCCTAATTCGCTGCATCTTTTGATCTCTTATTAACACAATATGGAAAAAGAGATAACAAATAAAAGAGATAAAAAATTTAAGTCCGACCAAATAAACGTATATAAAAAGGAGAGGTAATGTAGATAAAAAAAAAAAATAGGAAAATAAAAAGAGAAGAGACAGAAATAATGCTGTGAATCAGGCTCCTGGGGTAACTTGGTTTCTTATTCAGAATTTATCTTATACAAGGTATTTGAGAATAAACTGCAACCATTAAAAGATCCTAAAGATTGGATAGCTACTTTGACACCATTTTCACGTTTTTGATTCCAAAAATATAAAGTTTCTGGTCATCCCATACACTCTTTTCGATTAGCCGAAATTATTATGTATACATGGACTGCCATTCTGAAGTTTTACAATTGTTTTCCCCTTTTCAAATAACTACTTCAGCGATTGTTCTAGATTTTCCATTGCTTTGTTCCAGTTCTGGAATAGCCATTCATTGCTTTCAGGAAGATTCAAAGTAATTCTTAAAAGAATCTAATGCAATCTTCTTGGTATTTTCACGATCAATTTTACTGGGACGCGTAACACAGAACACAAAGATGTCGCGCATACTGGTGGAATATTTTTGCGTGAGCGTTTGAATAGTTCTCGCCAATATTGCAAAATGCCGTTTCGTCTCCTGGCACAGTCCGTTTCAAAATTTTAGAGTCTGTATAGCAACGTGTACCGAATGTGCTGACTGATAAGTCATCCTGCAACCGGTATCGTTTCTTACATTACCACGAAGTAATTTGAAAGTTACACAATGTCGAACACCTCCAAGAGTTTCTTACTTTGCATGAAAATTGAAATATTATGTACACCTAAAAGGAAAGCTGGAAAAAATGGAGTCTTTGGTAAACCTAAAAATGTTTCGGGCAAGATATCTTCTCTGTAAATTTCCAGTAAGCTGACGGAAAACAATTCTGAACAGTACAGAAAATCACAGCACTAAATTCATTATTTTAAAGAACACATTTGATTTATAGACTTCACGACTCAAATCATATAAATGTTGCGCTCTTATAATTAATACTAACACCATATCACTTAAAAGTAGATTTCCAATTAAAATTTTAAAAGTAGGGTTACAATCTGCTAAAAAAAAATGCTAAAATTATGGCAAGCTCATGAGCCATATATGGCCTTCAGCCCATAAGTTGGAAAGTTTATACTACAATATTGGACTCTTCAAAAGTAGGCATGCGCCTTATGAATAGAGCATTTGAATACACAGCATACGTAAAAGTGCTCGTTCTTCCAATCTTCCAACAAAAAAAATTCTAAATTCTCCACTGCGTGGAGCCACTTCATAAGTTAAATTATTAATTTTATACTAGAATAAGATAATTATGTTCTCTAACCAACCATGTTCTAGCTTGTGTTTTGCCGTGGATCTTAAAACAAACCCACTGTTCCAATCGATTTTAAGATCTTGTCGGATTTTTTCGGCTAGCGTGGAAACCTAGTTTAGATCTCCTAAAGCAGTTGTTCCCAACCTTTTTTTCCTCTGGGCTGCACTTTCAGAATGAAAATTTGCTGGCGTCACACTGAATTTTTTATTGATAAGAAATACCTTCAACAACAAAACTCAACTCCTAGCAGTGGTTTATTCATAACACAGACCACAACTACTTTATAATATGATCATGAGACATCCAGAAAGTAAACACAATGCAACTACTTAGAAACGTGATTCATTCGCAAAATATACAAATTCAATGAGAGGTGCGAGCTTGTTTTTGTCTCGTAATCTCATTTATATTAGGTATAATTTGAGACAAACAAACTATAACCAACACAAATAAGCCTTTCTCTTTTCTGGTCTTTGATATCAGAGCTGAAAAATCCTTATTCACAATAATATATGGCATATTGTGGAGAACTGTAGAAGAAAGGATAATTGATAATGGGCTCCTGAAGAGGTACGAATGTCTGGTTGTATATCCAAAAAGAGTCCATTGGCATACCCCTGCGTTTCAATTTCAAGGTGTGATAATTCGAAAAACAGGCCATTTCCTCCTCCTCATCTAATGTCAGATCTGAATAGTTGGAATTCGCAATCTCTAACCCAGTCGAATTTTTCTGTAGACAACGATGGGAAGTACTGATCAATCTTTTCCACAAGTATTGCAAGATGCTCCTGTATGAGGCCACACAATTCATTGCTTGTTTTAAAACTTTTTACAAGAGGGAACATTTTGAGATTATGTTGCATCGCGCTTCCGAGCCAGAGCCGAAGCTTTTTTTGAATGCAGTTAGTTTGTGTATCATGAAGATATTGTCATCGTGGCCTTGCAGACTGGCGTTGAGCACATTCAACTGGGAAAAGATATCGGCCAAATATGCCAGCTTTGCACACCAATCATTCTCATCGAGATGGTGGTACAATGGGTTCCCTCCTTGTTCCAAAAATGCTCTTACATTTATCGTATTGTATCACATGTAACAAAATAAATAAGAAAATGGCAATCATATTTATTTTTGAAAATGTCTAAAACCCTGATTATCTTTGAATCTTCCAGCCACACCTGCCATCCTTTCGCGTCGCACCATTTGGGAACCATTGTCCTAAAGATTCCATCAAGGATCTTATTTCAAAAATTTCCTGTTCGTTCTCTGAACAAAATATTTTGCATGTAGCTAAAAATTTATGTAGACAGACACGCAGTGTATCCCGCTGCTTACGGTGACAGCCCTGACTAACCATTGCTCTGAGCCAGAGCATTTCAAAAGTGAAGTTTCCTGTTTGATTATTTAGCACGTATGGTTAACTTCGCGACATATTTTCATAGCTGAAGCAGTATGTTAATGCGTGCTGGGATTTTTCATTATTAATTACGTTATACCAACTGCTAAAAATAAACACCTCAAAGTGACAGAAAGTAATTAAGAGAAATAGGTGTCAAAACAATAATACATATTTCATATGCTTTCACGCCAAGGAAGATATGCTCTTGTAAATTGAATTCATTTTTAACAACTTTAACAGATAGTGCGAGGCACAAAAGGAAACAAAAACAACGCAAGGAGAAAAAAAAATAATCGTAAACAAGGAATAGAGGACAATAATGACAAACCAAAACATGTTTCTATCACACAAGATAATACACATTAGATTAAAACGTACGTGTTATATACTAAAATCCATTTCTTCAAAACAGAACAATTAATTTTATTTAAATGGCGATAATTTGTGTATTTATTATGCTTATGAATATGTAATAATGGTTGTTGTTTGGAAATAAATTCAAATAATAAAATTACATTAAATTATGACTTCGTTCTCAGCATTCTGTTGGCGATAGCATACTACGCATGCTTTATGATAAAATACATGAGCTCTGTTCTTAAACATTAATTACTATAGTTTTTAACTCCTCTGACACCAAACAGCTTTATCGGAGCATAAAAAAAAAAAAAATATTCAGATGCTTGGTTGCTCTCAATTATGTTTTTAAAAATTATATTTCTAAAATTACCGAATATGCCGTCAAGAGTATATGAATATATTTCCTATACAGCGAATTTTAATCCATATTTAAGAAAATAAATACTGCATTTCAGTAATAATTAATTTACTTTATATACGTTTAGGAATATTATATATACACGCTTCATTTATAGATTCGCTACCCAAAAAAGTAAAACCTTTATTCAATACCTACTAGGGCCACCTTTTGCCCGTATTGCAGCCAGTACACTTTGTGGAATGGATTTCATCAGGTGTCAGAGGGACTCTAGTTACGGATTTGACGGTTCTTATATCAGTATATTTGTCAGCTGATGTTTTGTGATCAGTACAGAACTGCGAAGCCGAACTACTCTTTCTAACATAACCAGACATTCTTGATTGAATTCAGATCTTGAGAATTAGTAGGCCAGAGTAAATGTTTTAAATCTTTGAACATTTCTCGAACCATTCAGATACAATTTTTGCGATAGCTAATAATGTGGACATCTTGAAAAAATCCACCGCAATCCGGGGAAGAATTCATTATAGATATTCGTAAGGGGTAATACGGAACTTCTAACAGTTTTAGCGAACTCAACCCGTACCAACAGAACATACACCATACCATGGTACCACCTCCAACGGTTTGAGATGTAGACACGAGACAATCTGTGTACATTGCTTCATGAGGTTCACAGACTTTCTCCCTAACAGAAATCAACCACCCGTGGGTTGGGGGCAAACTTCCGCACATCCATCTGCAACATCTTCAATTTGAATTTATGCCCTCTCATGTGAGCAGTCTGAACAAGAGGAAAAATCCCATCAACAGGTGCCTAGTCTCCAGACGCTGCAATTTGCAGAACTGAAGCATTTCTTGTTAAGAGCACCCCTTTGTTCCGCTCACAAATGTCATTGCCCTTCTCTATACCCGTTCCAGCAGCTCTACATCGTTCCTAAAGTGAGGCTTCCAGACCAATATGCCGTACTTAGGACGTGGTTTAATCATTTCCGTATACGATGAAATAATCACCTCCTTATCCCTGTTAGCAAAATTCCTGTATATCATAGCCAAAAACCTCATGAGCTACTCTGGCAGCTTGTCTGCATTGCTGAGAGAAATTCATATCTGACTGTGTAGTACTACATAGTTGGTACGTTAATCTGGGATTACTGCCATCCATATACAGTACTTTGCAATTGTCTCCTTTTTTTGTCATTGTTAAATCGCAATTGTCATTTCGCAGGACATCGACCCAATTTTCCTGGATCTTGTTGCAGTAGCTCACCGTGATGTCTTTAACCACCCTTCCAACCTTCTTATCATCAGCGAACTTGGACATTAAGCCTGATATACCTTCATTAATATCATTAATAAATAGAGAAAACAACAATGGGCCCAGCACCGAACCCTGGGGGACTCCACTGATAACATTAGTTCATGATTAGCAGTATCCATTAATAACAACCGTCTGGCTTCTTCCCCTCAATCATCCCTCTATCCATTACAACAACTTGTCCTTAATGTCACACTGCTCCAGTTTGTATAATTGTCTTATGTTCAGCAATATCAAAAGCTTTCTTAAAATCCAAGTATATGATATAAAAATTATTTTTTTTCATCAAGATCCTTCGTCGCTGCATCACAGTATCCGATCAAATTAGCCAGACAAGGTCGTATTTTGACAAATCCATGCTATCCTAATTTTCTTATTTTCACTGGTAATTCTTCTTTACAAAACTGATATTCAAGACTTCATTCTCTATGAACTGATATTCTCTATTGACTGAAATACAATTCAAAATAAATTCAAACCATCATCTTTAAAAAAAAAAATAGCATGCATGATGGAACAAAGACACACTAGGACTTGCTGGCGATTAATAAATTTAAATAGTTGAAACTTGGACACGATAATATTTTTCCCCCCAGAGTGGCCATTAACATTGAGGAATAGAATTTCTCCCCAGCCATAAACGGTGGTATTAGCTGCTCGATAGCTGATACAGAAACATGAGTAAGTTTCAAGCCAACCAATCATTGAATGTGGATATAGCTTTTCTATAGATTTTCGATTCCAATTTTGTAATAACGTTAAAGAACAAAAATGAGAAATTCCCATTTTCTGGGGATTACTATCAGGATTTAAACAATAACTATAGCGATTCATAAATTGATTGTAACAACATATTGCGCTTGATAATTGAAAGTAAATTTAAGAAATTAGAAAGTATAAGCCAATCGCGGAATTAAGCATTGATTTTTGGCAATTTTGCGAAATTATGTTCCAAAATCTATTCTAGCTGTTATTAAGTTTTTGTTGTTTTGTAATTTATTATTTCTTAAACGGTGCGATTTTCGTAAATTTAATTAAAGAAGGATTTTTTTTTTTCAACTGTGTCTTTTTTGAAAGAAAAAAGACTGCTCAAAAGGTAATAATTAGCTCCATATTTTCTTATTTGACCTACCACCTATATAATTGTGATTTAGTGCAGTACGGAGTTTACTTCTATGAAACCACCCATATATTAGTATCATGGAGGATGCTGTTTGAATAGTACCAGACGTTTTCGCAACGCTTTATGAAGCAGGAATGGGGGTCAACCTGATTTTAATCAGTCCCACCTTGATCGTTGCCTCTCTTATGGCATTCAACTTCAATAACCCATCTTGATTATCAGATGCGATGGACCCAATTCTCAATTTGTGGAAAGTGAATTAGCCTCAGTTGTTGAATGAGTTCTTCCAAAAAGGTTAAACGTTGGGACAGACCTGAAGCACTGGGTCTATAATAACTGGCGGTATTTGACGAAAGTTAGAAGCTAATATCTGAGATACTTCTCCCGTTCCTTTGTTATTATGTCCACGGTTTTTCCTAGAGCAATTAAGGGCTTCTTTAGCATTGAACCACTATTGGCATTGCGCTGTCATCCCAAACAATAAGCACTCCTTTGTTTTTACAGTAACCCTGGAAATGCTGCATGGTAGCTGCTTCATTTGCTAAATTTA
Organism: Mastigoproctus giganteus; assembly: GCF_048544385.1. Lineage (NCBI taxonomy): Eukaryota > Metazoa > Arthropoda > Arachnida > Uropygi > Thelyphonidae > Mastigoproctus > Mastigoproctus giganteus. Next base: position 64,190,499 of record NC_143577.1, read on the forward strand.
AGGGCACCTTTTGAAGGGGCTAGTGTGTTGTTTTTCCTCTATATATCAGCATCCAATCTCTTCACATACACGTTGATTTAAAAACTTCGTTTAATTATAGGAATAAATTTGCTAAGATAATTAAAATAAATTAATTTAGTTTAAAAAAATATATATATTTAAAGTAGCTTTTAATTTTAAATTGATTGCAGTTTTAATTTACAATAATTTAAAAATAAATTTATTATTAGTCAGAAGAGCTGCCGGACTGGAAAATCCCATTCAAATATTTAATGGGTGTAATAAAAGAGCAATTTTCAAAGTTAAATTCATTGTTTTATAGGTATTTGTTTCTTTTACTGATAGAAAACATTTACTGTACTTAATTCAATGGTTTATATGAAGCTGAAAATAACTAATATCGCAAAATTTACAAGCAAGTTGACTTAAAGTTTTACGCAATGTTGAACATTTTTGAGGGATAAAATAATCACTTGTATTTAGTTGCCCTTTATATTTAATTAATATTGGAATCGATATTATGAGCTACTGAAAAATGAGAAAAAAATTTAGCTCACAGAAAGAATTATTACATATAAAAACAAGAACAAAAGGCATACTCCTATGATTCCTTTGGTATGCGTGCAAAGCTTCAGGATTCAAAATTGAATACACACCCCCGTTTCGAAAATTCATTCCCAGCCTATTTGAGTACGCCAACACAACTGAAGCTCATTCTATTGTCAAGAGAAAAGGCTTAGGGCTGTAGCCCAATCTTTGTAACAAAGTCCAGTCAAGTTCGTTTTAAAATGTTTCTTAAAGATAAAATATCTTCAATGAAACGTTATTACAAGAATCGCGGCAGTGTTATTTTAATCCTTAGAGCGTATCAGAAAGGACAGGATAACTTCAAGGCTTCCTTTTGCAAGAAGAACCTTGTTAAAATAATGAAAGGCCCCTCGAAGAAGGCTACCTAACTCTTAAGAGTCGTTCGATAGCATAACAAGAAGTGATTCAAAGAATTGATGAGATGCAACAACATCTCTTTCATATAATTCTGAAGGCATCTGTGGAGAACTTAATGCCCTATTGTGCTTGCTTATTGGAAAATAATGATGGAGATGTGGTGATTCGTTCGTCAACAAAGATTGGTGAAAAATTTACTTTTCACCAATGGCTAGTGACGATCAAATAAGAAATCTTCCCTGAGGGCTAAATTAAATATCTTTTTTTTTGATACGACATTGTTTTCGAGTTATTAATTTATAAAAGTGGAAAAGGAATTTATAATTACCATATATATTAGACAAACTATAACTTTGCTTACGTTTGCTTTCATTAGAGGTAAAATAATGGTGTTATTATTTTAATAACAAACAGTTTTCCAAATATGCAAAATATTTTGCAAACATCCAATTGAAATGCGGTCCATTTTGTAATCGAATAAAATTTTATTAAAACGAATACAAAATTCAGATAAACTCTTAAAATTCTCTAACTTCTTTCACATATAAATAATCCCTCATAACAGCAATTTGAAATAAATCAATTAAGCACAGAATATTCCACGATGTATCGGATTCCAAAATAAAATATTGTTTCTACCGAGCGCTGCAAGAAAAGCAAAAGGAGACGTGCTAGCTGAGTATCTCTAATTGCTAAAACAGGCAACGTGGCACCGGCAGATAATTTATCTTTGCATCATCTGTCAACAACATCAGGTTGCAGCGCACTTCTGTCCAACTGAGTCTGTTCTTGGTGTAGCATCTTTTGTTTTTGTTTCTCCATCTGCTATAAAGATGTCTTCTGTTATAAATGCAACGCCCAAACGGACGTCCATTTATTTATGTGGCACACGAAACAGAAGATAAATGTTTGGTATATGAAACCATCTTTTGCAAAAGGATTTAGTCCACAATAATAAATGAATGGGATTTATAATCGAATGTTGATTTCAGTGTAAGACCAGGTTTATTGCGCTTGAGTAAATCCAGAAATACGAAATAAAAATAACATATTACATCCGTATCGCCTAAAATTCACTTGTAAATACCATCGCTTTTTCCTTAGGACATGTCTCCCCCTCCCCCCTTTTTTTTCTTTTTTAGCAAAGTCTGATCGATGGCAACAGGCTTTGGCGAGACTGAGAAACGTTCTCTTTTAAAATCCCGAAGATTACCTTAAATGCAGGTTATTTTCTTGAATGTACGAATGTTTTTCAAGTGACTGAAGGCGCAGCACGGCTATTACTTCAGGCCTCCCAAACATGAAAATCTGTGTCATTTCATGAGTCGCTGACGCGAGTCACAACAAACGATTTGAAACTCGTGACTACCATTTACTCTCTCCATCTTAGCCATTCTGAAAGCACACAAAGGAAACCCCGGCGTTCCTGTTGAACGATATTGTTCTAATGGTATTTGTGGGGAAATATTGATGATTTCCAGCTGAAAGAAATTGTGCGACATTTCCTTTCCTTATAATCCTTTCACTAACATTTGGAAACGGATTCTTTGTAATTTGTAAGATTACACTCTTACAAATGGAAAAAATTATTTATCTGAAATAAATCCATGTTGGGCGATGAAAGGTGAGAATAATTATTAAGGTTTTAATATAGTAAATATTAAAGTTTGAAAAATATGGATTAGAAATAGGGAGGTTATAAATGTGTGTATTAAATAGCAGTTAAATGAAAATAAAAAGTAACACGTAGTACAAAGAGGGCGAACTGAGAGTAAACAGAAAGAGTGGCCCGTACTAGGGAAGGAGTGACATTTGCGAATGGGCGAGAAAGGGTTGCAACTAGTGGGGAACAATAGGACCCAGTTATGAATCGCCTTTGATTTAAGCTGCAGTTTGATGAAAGCAAGAAGTTCAGAGGGCAGTCCGGCGTTCGCGTCGAAAAAGACCACGCCAGTGTGGCGATTTTAGGTAAGTTGACGACATTTAGCAAGGAAAGTGTAAACGCGAAAATTGCTACTTTTGGAGGCGCTCCAATGTTACCTTTTCCATGGGAAGAAATGTTTAGAAATGGTTCATCCCTAGTCTATACTCTTCAAACGTAATCACTGGGCACAGATCCCTAAATTCAATTTTTTTTCAATTCGGCCTTGTCGACACAAAGCTTTGCTCCTGCCCGAGGAAACTTGGGCTCATGTGATTTAGCACTGCTCTAACTACAATCAACAAAGATCCACAATAAAATCTTATCATAATATTTTTGCTGATGGAAATGAAGCTATTCTCGTGAAAAATCAAGGATCCTTTCAGTCATTCCAAAGATTTGCGCTAGACGTATTCACAAAAAGAACACATATGTTGGCTGCCCCATATCCTGATTCTTCTTCAATTGCCAAACTGCTGGCAAATACGCCATCTACAACAAACTTAAATTCCTACCACTATTTTACGTGAATATTAACTGTACAACAGGCTGTTTGCATTGATCTAGAAATGTATCCTAAACTTGAGAAGAGTAAAAAAAAAATAATAATAATAAATAAATAAAACTTATGATGATACTTGACTAAGGTCTTGGATTCTATTGAAACAAATACCTACGTATTCTGCGAACGTATCACGGTTATTAAAATTGTAAAGTAGACCTACTTACCCGACAGGACGTGCATAGATAGAATACTTGCTACGATATTTTTCTCTTTTCCCAGAAGAACCGATTTCATTTTCATTTTGGGCATTCAGTACCAGCTATTTGAGGTCTGCCACAAGTGCATGCATAGTTGTAGGCCACCTCCTCGTGGTTTAGACGGACATTGGACAGGCTTTCCAGGTGCTCGCCTGCCTGGTGACAAAGGGGCCAGAAACAACTAAACAACATAACACACATTTCAGGCCTTTTGCAGAGTTCTGTAATCACAGTGTACAGAGGCGGAGTTGAACTGACGTTCAGGTGCTGTCCTACATAAGATACCATACATGTCGATATGTCTTTGAAGGCGCTGGGCATACGTGGAAGTCTTATAATGCTGGAGTGTGAAATAAACAGGAAAACAAGAAAATTACAAGAGAGAGAGAGAGAGAGTTTGGTTTGTTTCACGAGGGAGACGATTGTGTTGTTTTTTTGGTTTTTTTTTATCAAATAGGAAAGAGTGAGAAACTAAATATAGTATTGGGATTGGTTGAGAGTTCTGTGGGAGGCGTTCCAAAGTTCTGGGGAAAAAGGGTTCGGAAGAGAGTTCAGGAAGTTTTGGAGTGAGAGGGTGAATTGCGCCTTTGAGTTTGTGTTTTTCAGAGTTCTAGTTCGGAAATCTTGGAAGTAAGATGAAAAAGAGGGAAAAAGTAGTGAGGAGAAGTGAGGTGAATCCGAGTTAGAGTTTTAGTGTTCGAGGTCGGAAATCGTGAAAGAGAGATGAAAAATAAAAAAGAGAAAAAAGTAGTGAGGTGAAGAGGAGGTAGGTACATGACGAGTTCGGGTTGGAGTTGAGAGTTTGGAAAAGAGAGAAATGTGAAAGATCTAAGAAGAAGAAAAACAGGGGTAGTGAGGGACAAGGGTGTGTGGACTGAAGGCGTGTTATTTTTTGTTTTTATTTTTTTTGGGGTAGGGGGAGGGAGGTGCGGACAAGTGGCGAAAAAGTTTTCTAAAGTTAAAGTGCAGTTGGCCATCAGTCGGTTGGTCGGCGTGTCTAGCAACGTAATCACATGCTGTATTTCAGAAGTAATTTCGTGTAGGAATCTATACATGTCTAGATCCGGCCCGTCTAGAATGAGCCAGGTACGCAGGTGTGTGAAAAGAGAGCGTCCAGTCGTCGGTTGATCCACGTGTCCACCAATGTAATCCCATGCTGTATTTCTGAAGTTAAAACGTATAGGAATCTACAGTTGTTTCTAGATCCGGTCCTGTCGAGAATGAGCCAGGTATGTAGCTATATATCAGTCAAGAAATCTACGTGGAAGGAGTGTCCACTCCAAGATCCCTGAAGATGAGATACTGCCAGAAAGATTTGAAACGGATGTGAGAAGTCTGTCTGTCATGGAGGAAACTAGAGTGCCAAAGAATTGAAGTAGCGGTCCATCTCGGAACGTAAATGTGTTCCAGTTTTATTGAACTACAAACTTATAGAATAGAATAGATTTTTCAAAGGAAATCTATCTTTGTAATGTACAATTAAATTATTAAGTTGGGTTAGATTATAGATAAAGTTAATGACCATGAAATGATGTAAAGGTACTAAAGGGGTAGATTTTTTTATTGTGAGACCGGGAGAAAACAAAAATGTGGGGACCCTACCCTTTATGAGAAAAGGGAAGTAACAAAGATGCGTGTGGGTGAGGTTGTAATAAGTGCTACTTATAATAAGATGTAAGGTGATGAAATTGATTTGATATACAGGTGAAATGAGACATTAGTTGTCTCTTACTGGAATTCACCAAAGTGATATGTATAAACCTCTAAAGGAAGAGAAGCGACTTTTCTTAAGCAACAGTTGGAATTTATAAATTGTGTGTGAAACATTACCAATAAGAAAAGAGGGGAAAAAAAGGCTGTATTAACTAACGTAAATTATGCACATATATGAGGAATATTTGCGAATAGTTGAGGTGTATGAGATGGTGAATTTACTTGTATCATAGTTCCTACATATGTCAATTTAAATTTGGAATTGAATTTGTATGCATATGTAAATATTGTTATATAAGGCTCATTAAAAATGTTAATTATGTAAATTTTGTGCCGTCTTCATGCTCTGCTAAGTCAACGCTATACACACCCTACGATTTGGAATTTTCTGAAAATTGCAGTCAGAGTTGCGGTTTGTGTCAGCCCGTGACTTCAGTAGGGTGGAAATCAATTATTATTAAAAGGAAAAATAATAAGTAAATAAATAAAATAAATTCAAATAAAATAAATGTACGGGCGCGTACATATTGGCACATAAATATAAAATAAAAAGACTAAAAATATAAACGGGCAGAGACCACAAATAATAACCGAGCCTAAAACCTCATGAACTAGCTGAAGCTGAAAAATCATGTTGTTAATTTACAATAAAGGCCAATTTTTAAAATATCGTATATAACTGTGTGAAAGGTCAGTAATAACTCTTTCAAGTAGTGGAAACATATCGTTTCTAAGACAGCTTCCTCTTTGTAGAATTAACATTTGTTATCAAACTAACGTTGCCAAATATTCTTCGTGCGCTCCAAAGTAAACAAAAAGATTTTTTTTTTCTTAAATTCTCCCCTCTCATGTATTGTAACATTTATTCCTGTGAAAAGCTTGCGGTTAAATTGCTTAAATCTTTAGCGGCCGCAGCTGATGATTTCATTTAATTAATATGCAAATGAAATCGTCTAATTAAAATAATTATTCTATTTCTAGATCAAGACACCAGCTGGTGCCTTATAGATAGATACTCAATGCAGTATATCATAATTGTCTTCCATCCACCACCTGGAGCATGCTCTTCAGCAGATAACAGGAACAAACAATGGCGCAGAAAGAAAATCATTTTCGAAATATGTTTAACGATGCACATATTTAATATAGTGGACACCTCGCGCATTCAGAAAAGCAAGAAAAACGGCGGAGAAATCGAAGGCGCCCCTGCAATTACAGGCTTTCATCTAAATCCTGATGCACCCAATAATGAGATACCGAGCTCCAGATCCTAATAATCCTCAGTTTCTTTCCACAAAGAAAAACATGTCTTATTATTTTAATTAATCCGGAGAAGTTGCAACATATCAACTAAAAGTTTCTTTTATAAAGCCTGTACTGTTCATTATGCAAATAATTGCAACACAAAGATAGCAGACTTGAATATTAATTCTGAATGCATAAAAACATTTATTTGTAATTAATATACGTACTGTTAAAGGGTTTTCCAAAAAAAGACGTTCCTTTATTAATTGTGTAAAGCTTCCGAAATGCACTACGTTACCAAAAGTAATAGATCAAAGCAAAACACGACCAGTAACAGCGACTTAAACATCGAATTTTTTTAACGTAGCGTTTGCCTTCTTCAGCCTATAATACAATTAAGTTTCTTTGTGGGGATTTTCCACAAGCATATGGCCCGTTCCAATGGAAATATCAATTTCAAAATTAATTCAGAAGAACAGCTTTTAACTGGGAAAATCTTATTGGTGTCACACATTGATCTAATTCTTTCCATAGTGACTACTGGGCTATTTTCCAGTAATTAAGCTTTCACACAAACACAAAAATACCTCAGCAAATACCATTGGTCTACTTCATCAAGACAAAGCAAGTCAAAGCCATCAAGAGCTGAAAAACAGGGTAAAACCTAAGGGAGGGAAAACATCCCTGAGCATGAAATCGACTAACTACATCCTCGACTGAAATTGAGTAGGAATTTCTCCAATTGTCGACGGGAATCGAATCTAGACCTCTCCAAATGCAGGGCAGAAGGAGATGACGTATTCTCAGCGATAAAACAAACCAACATACCACAAACACATGTTCTCTCCGACCTCTCTTCTCTACTAAGCTAAAATTGCTGCTTAATAAAGAACAGCTCGTCAGCTCCGCCACCAGTAATATCCACACTGACAACAACGCCTCATCTTATGCAAGTTCCTATCTTGTCAATGCAGCCTTCCTCATCCAGCCACATAAATCAACCAGATAAAAAAGCTGTCGATTCTTGGACTGATTATGCAGAACCAAACTTCGAGTACTCATGCAGCAGGATATCTTTATGCCACCTCTGGCTGGTGACCACCCATGGCTCCGCCGTCACGAACAAGTAGCTCAATCAGTGCTCCCACCAGCAACTAATAAAGCCTCCCACAGATATAGCCAAATGGAGCTTTTACTGATTCATCTTGCTTCTTCCTTGTCAGTCGCATACACAATCTACTGCAAGGTTTCTCTGGCTATGTGTATAGAATCATTACTATAACTAATTCAAATTAATAAAAAAATCTTGTTGTTATTATTATTATTTTTATTCCCCATTTAAGGAGAGAGTGTTTGTGCACTGACATGTGTTTCTTAATTCAAATTGTGATTAACACTTTTTGATAAGGAGCTATTTACTAAACAGCCTCATCTTCCGATGTATATTATGTCCATAAACTGTGTGAGCTGTCTTGTTGGTTTGCCACTTTAGCTAGATAAAAATCCAGGGTACTGCATATACTCAACGTATCCATACTACATATGGGTATAGTAATCCCAGATTAATATAACAACTGCGTGGTACTACACTGGGTAGTGGACAGCGAAAAAGAGTTGGGGTTAATTGTGCAGTCAGATATGAAGTTCTCTGAGCGGTACAGACAATCTACCAGGACAGCTAGTGATATTTTGTTTATGATATACAGGAATTTTGCTAACAGGGATAAGGAGGTGATTATCCCATTGTACAGAACAATGGCTAGGCCGAATCTTGAGTACTGCATACAGGTCTGGGGATCTTATTTCAGGACGGATGCAGATCTGCTACAACTAATGCAGAGAAGGGTAACAAGATTGGTGAGGAGGAACAAAAGGGTAATCTTAGAGAATAATTAAAGGTCTGCAAATGGTAGCGATTGGAGACTAGACACCTGCGATGGGATCTGACTGAGGTGTTTAAGTTTTTTAATGGATTGAGCAAGCTCAATGTTAATGGCATTCTTCCTCTTCCTCAGACTCTGCATGAGGGGGAAAATTCAAATTGAAATTGAGGAAGGATGGTAGTAGGATAGATGTGTGGAGATGTTTACCTTCAGCTAGCAGGTGGTTGACTTTTGACACAAACTTTCATCCGTTGTTGTGGAAGTCTGTAGTTTCAATAAATTGAAAGGAGAACTAGAAGAACTATTGGAGGAGAAGGACAGGTGATGTGGGAACTTCCTTTGGTTGATGCTTTATAAGCTTGCTTTCCTGCATTATTTTTCACTACTAATACGAACTCTAAGTTTCCGAGAGAAGAAACCTTGCTATAATCGGCTGAGACCAAATAACTCGGCCACGGAGCGGGGAAAAAAAAGCCCGTAAAAGTTCTATGCGTCATTAAAGGAACTCAAACTCGGCATTATTCCAATGTGGAGAGGACGGTGTTATTACCAATGTGCTACATGCGAGGTCATCAGCATGAAGATAGCATACCCTTGGTCCCCTAATCCCACTGGAAGGGACTATGAACGCCAGACCATACCGAACTTCTTTGCGGATTAGATACGTCCAGCAATGCTGAATAATTATCCCAGTGGGCTGGGGTGATTTCAAACTGACAGTGCAACAATTCGCTGCGCCCAGTGTGAAATATTAAAAAAAGCAAGAGGAATTCTTGAAGTATTTGCTCTGGCCAGCCCAATCCCAATACACCCGTTTCACAATCTCACTGCCATCTGTGGGATGAACTGGAAAGGCATGTTATTCAGCAAAATACACTTCCCATGCCACTCCACGGATCGAGATTGTGCACACTTTTGTTACGTGAATGGTACGATATCATTGTGTCATTTATCATCACCTTTTTGATTCCATGCCACGTTTCTAGGAACAGTGATCTAAGTCAACGGCGGTCGAACATGCTGACAGCTCAATCTTAATACAATGGTCAAATTGTCTATCAAAAAAGACCATAATGATGAAATAAAGAAATGAATTTACTAATCGGATTATAAGCCACCGCAAGCTTCACATGAGGTCTTTCGTATAGGGAACCTTCATATCTTCCCTTGATACGATGAAGTTATAAATCATCTCCTTTGCACTCTACCATCTGTGAGCCTTCCACACTGGCTCATAGCACTGAGCGGAAGACATCGGAACTTCAATGACTTTTTCTATAACCTCAGAGATCATACTTTTTAACTCTCATTCTGATCATTCCTCAATAAAAATTGAATGTTAAACAATGTTCCACCTCAAACACCTAGATCAACGTAATCAGGAACACGAATCTTACATCCGAGTCTTTTCTCAATGAAAGAAGATAATTTTATAGAGTCCCAAGACTCAATTATATTCTTCTATACTATCTCTTGCATAAACTCGCCTTTCTATTTACAATTCAGACAAGTAAAAATTATTCTATTGAAAGAGGACAATATTTTAATTTTAAAAAGAATATACAAGTTGACGAATACTTTACAATACAAAAATTATTATAAAATATAACTGGATTCAACAAAAATTAGCAAGGTATCCAACAGAAAATACTTTTCTTCTTTTTGATTATTATTATATTCTTCGAACTCTCCAAATTCTGCTTACCAGGTGTTTGTTTTACACCGAATAGCATCCCACTTCGATATACCCCGATGTGTTTTACCATGCGCTCTATTTAATTACCAAAGATAAATTTCCCGTTAAAATTTTAAGACGCACTGAAGAAAATTAAATCTCCTGGGAGATAAAAATCTATAACCTCGTAGAGAGCTTTCTAATAAAACACAAGTAATTGCTTTCCGAGTAGAAAGTTCTGAGAGAAGTGTTAAAGATTTAGATTAAATAAACGAAATTGAGTTTGCTTGAAGTATTGCAGACCAACCAAGTTGTATACGTCGTGTGGCAGTACAGGACAACTCCAAATTTCCACAGTTGTGAAAATGATTCATATATAAATACTTATCACTTGCCCTTGAATCTGAAATATGATTCTTCCGGAATAATATTAAGAATCGCTATTAGACATGCTTGTTTAATCCAACTGATCACTGTTTATCGAGACATCGACTCTTGTTTGCTGAATAAAAACATAATTTAATGAAATATTAATTTTAAGTTAATTTTGTTCTAGAAGGAAGACATCCTTATTACTCATTCTATATTAAATATCTTCAATATAAATCAACCCTAACAGGAGACTCTAATTTAAAATTTAATAAAAGGATGCGACACTTAAACGTTATGAAATATTCTCACAAAGCTACTTAGAGGGAGATGCTTAAACGAAAGTTAATTACACTTTTTACGCGCACGCGATTTTTTTTTTTTTTTTTTTTTGTTTATCCGAGGTTCTTTTCAAAGTTTCCACCTTTGCGCGGATGAACATAAGGAACGCAAAGAAAGCTTAATTTACCCAGCAAAGTAGTTCACTCATTCCCCTTCTTTTCTTAAACAGCCCGATTTATAAAGATACTGGTCTTTTTCCATCATCAAACGTTCAGAATATTTTTACAGAAATTGATCCTGGATATGGTTAACGAGGAGCATTATAACTGCCATAATTTACAAAATAAATATTTATACTTAGTTAAACTTTAGACTAACTGTTGGATTTTTTCCAGGTAATATATATAAAAATGGCAATTAAAATATTTCTAAAGACATCTCAAGAAATGCCCATCTGAAGACAAAAGATCTGTTAATATTGAACTAGAACTTCTGTGGGCGATAATTTTCTCTTGTATTTTATAGATTTGTTTGTGCTAACGTTACAAGATACAAATATAGAACGGATATCCGTTTAAGAAAATATGTCATGGAATTAAACAATTTTCAACTGCTCCTTGTCCAGCCCAATTTTAGTGAGGAGCAGTCGAGAGAAACCTTAGCGGGCAGTAAAAAATAAACATGCCGCAGAAGAGTTGTCATCTTGACGAATGGTACTAAGGAGTGTGGTCCCAAAGAATGTTATCAGAACTCAAGAAGTTGGAGTTTGAAGCGCAGAGAGAAAAAAGTTAAAAATGTGCAATTTTGAAGTACATTTTATGAAGAGTTTAATAGCGTGCATTGGGTGGAGATATTTTAAGTGAAAGTTCTAATTCTGTGGCCATGACATTAGAATAATCTGAAACAAAGGATCTTCATGGAAAACCCCATCTATAGCATACACAAGGAGAAGAGAATATTAGATGGGAGTAGATGAAATTTGTCGTGCAATAAAGGAACTCAAAACAAGAAAACAAATATTTCAGTATTCTTAATCCCAAACAAACTTTTCTAGAGATTAATAAAAGAACTTACCTTGCCGAACCTATTACTCTAGATATAATTTCTTTTCCGTAATCTTCAAAAAGATGAATCGAACCTCTTTTTCTTTTAATCGCAACTAAACCCTATTTTATAAACTGACAAACAAAATAAAAAATCTCAATTCTGAGGTAGGATGCCTTGATAAGCTAGTAACCTAGCCTCTCTTTATGCTGAGTTATTTTTAATTTTTTTTTTTATCGCACAGAAACTTTATAATGGGGAATATATTCGTGGTGTTGTGCATCATGGTGATATTTTAAAAAAAATGCAAACCTTTTCAAGTGTTTTTGCAAATAAGGAGAGAAAAAATACGAAGTACAAACTTGGTGATGGTACATAAAAGAAATCATATGTTTCTGTAAAATTCTAAGGCATCGCAAATATTAACAATGGAACAACGTTGGCTCTGTATGAACGAAAAAAATCATCCTGGTCTTCGAGGAAACAGTACTGTAAAAAGTAAAGCCCATTCTCCGGACTTAGGAGAAAGTTTCCACCACAAATATAATCAAATCAAAGAATTTCTAAGAGAAACTTGCCTGGAAATTAATAACGAAAGAAGAAAATCCTTCCACGTTGCAATAGCAAAATGGGACCACGAAAGCCCATTTGAAATGTTTACAAATTCGTGACAGAATACCGTAAACACGACCGTGACCATTTTTTATTCTGTTTGGGAATTGAATGACAATGCTCTAGAAATGTCGGCGCCAGGAGACTACTGGCGCCTTAAGAAACATGGATGGCGCCAGGACACTAAATGAATTCACTAAAATACATCGTGAAGCATTCCAACTAGAATTTTTCTTACAGATGTCACCTGACCCCTAATTTATTTCGGCAAACAAGCATTAAAATTAATAATCCTGATCAACTTTGAAAATAAATATGCTGTTCGCCTAGTTCCATATAAAGACGTGGGATATCCATAAGTTTAAGGCTTTCCCACTTTTAGAATCTGGAATACATCAAATTCAGATCTGTACAGTCAGTAACCTTTGCTTCATATTACTTTCTTTGGCATAATGATACTATTAACGTTGGTGCCAAACGAGGCCGTAAAATATATTGATGTTAGCGACCATTTGATTCTAACGATTAATTCAACAGGGTGGATCGAAGCCAAGCAATTTCAGACCAACGGGAACTAAAGTCCATATATTTTTGCTTAAGAATAAGAAAATGTAATCTTTGAAGATAAGGAGATTTATATTCTCCTTCTTTTCGCTCATATTAATATTTTGAACCGTTCGTATATTTTAAATTGGCTGGTCTCAAACGATGGTGTGGGACTTCACCCGTGAGTTAATTCCGAGATTTTGTCCTCTTCAAAAACATGTGGACCTTCCTTGAACATACGTGGCTACGAACCCAAATTTATTGGCATCATTACCACCATTTTAAATATTTTTTTTATCCTCAAATGGATTGAATTTTATCCTTTTTTCTTTTTCATTCCCGATTTACATTATCAATAAAAACTTGGAAATATCGCAAAATAATTTTAAACTTGATATATGCGTTTCATCTCATTCTTAACATGAACTGGTTACTTTACAGCAATCGATGCAATAATTACTCAAATTATTTTAATTATTTTATACTTAAAGCCCACGACACAGAGAAAGTTTGCCTCAACTTATTAATCACACCTCAACTTCTTTTAATACAAGTCACTGATGAATAATAGTCTTAATAACAGACTATTTTTCTCCTTCACAGGTTTTCCATAATTGCAACTCGTTCAGATGAAGTTAATTTTCTTTATTACTTACGATCGCAAGAAAGATACTGGAAAGAGAAAAGGGTAAATATCTAATATTGATCATCAACATAAGATTCTTTCCGTTATTAATTTACCTTAAATGAAATTTTGATTATCCTGTATTCTATACTTATAGTAACCCCAAACACAAAAGGTTATTTATGCTTATAATATTATCAAAGGGAGTAGAAGACAGAAGGCATTATTTGTTAACTCTGATCTTGAATTATTTCTGTATATTGTACTTAGGAAATTAGTATTAGTAAGACCAAAACTCTCCTGGATAGCACAGAGCACATAAGCAGCGTTTCCCCAACCTCAAATGGAGATGGCAGGAATCCCGTTAATGATTGCAGGAATTTCTACGGGCGTTTTCACAATCGGGCTGAAATAATATATCTCAGGTCGCCTAAGCGCAAATTTTTTATCCCGGAAACTGATTTTTCGCCCAAATATTCGGCGCAAGAATGCCTAAGTTGCTGATGCGCTTAAAACAAGGACAGTAAGTCAAGAAAATGGCAGTAAGAAGAGTTTTCCTGCATCAGCTGATTATCATGTGGGAATGGGAAGAGTATAGCTGCTCTTCCCATTCCCACATGATAATCATCCACTTCCACTTTGAACTTAGCCAAACATACTACATCTGCGACATTGGGAGGCAGCTTATTTCAACGTTAGTTAAGCCACTGCTACAAACCTCTTGAGAGTTAATCCTGTTATTCTCTAAAAAAATTTGTGTCCTATGGTTCTTATATCACCTGTGTGAGAAAACAGGCTTTCCTCATTCATTTTACTTAACCTCTTCAGAACTTTATACATCTCATCGTATCTCCCCCTTAGCTGTTTATTTGTCGCATTTTCTAGTCTGCACCTTCTAAGCTGCTCTTTACTGCGCATCGATTGGCGTTTATCACTAATCAGGTCGCCCTTCTTTGAACCCCTCTCCATAAGTTTTACGTTTAATGTCTTTTTCGATGCCATATCCATTTAGACAAATCAATATTTCAAACAGGGTCTAACTATCAGCCTGTATTAAAGGAGAATGTCGTCTTCCCAGAATCAAAAATCATATGAATCGTGGACAAGACACCAAAAGCCGTCTGTTTACTCTGCATGAAAAATTTAATATTATATTGAATTGTAACGCTTAGATATCTTTTTTGTCTCGAACCACTGTTAAATCTTTTACTCTAAGCTTACACGTGACTCCAGGAATTTATTTTCTTCGAATAACTTTAGCTCTAGATGCATTAAAATTCAGCTGCCATTTTTCGGACGACGTAGGCAAACAATCCAATCAATCTTTATGAATCAGCTGGCCTGGCTCGAATTATTAACCACCCTTCCCACCTTCAAATCATTATCAAAATATTATAGATTCTTTTGGATATCCTATCAATAGAGATGTAAACAACATTGAGTCCCGAGTAACTCCACTTGTTACACTTGTCCACCCTAAAAACTGACCATTTATAACAACCCTCTGTCTCTCTCTTATCATTTAACCAGCCTACGATCCAACTCAGGATCTTAGCAGTAATGCCTTACAGATTATATAGCGGCCTTCCAAGAGGTATTGTATCAAAAGCTTTACAAATGTGTAATTTACTGGATTATTAACCTCCCCCCTCACGAATTTATACTAGGATCGATTCAATATACCAGTTTTATCTCTCCTTAAATCCCCTCCATTACCGCAAAATTGAAACTCACTGCCTATAATTACCTAACTCCTCTGTAGCATCATATTTGCTGATTGGAACCGTATAAGTACATTTTCAGTACAAGAGGTTCTTCCCAGTGTCTAATGATGTCCTCATTAACATGCCCTACGGTTTGATGCATGCAGATGGCCCCGTTAATTATAATAGGGTACATATCCACCCTCCCCTGGAGCCTTGATCTCCTTTAACCTCAGTACCTTTTCTCTGAGATCACTGTATCAACTGTTTTACAGCAATCTGACTCCTTAAGCTTCTGCAGAGATTTGACTTTGTATCGGCTATAACTATCGGTTCAACTCATTTGCCATTTCTGCTGAACTCTCTATGGACTTTCCACTGTAGCCAAATAAGGGACCGATTTTATAAGGAACTGCTTCTTAATTGTATTTGCATACGAGAACGATCACCTGCTCTTGCCTAGCTCTCATTGCTGGTGCCTTTCTCTTAATCGCCAGTTTTCTTACATATTTGCTTATGTTCAAACAAAAGGAATCATTTAATTGTCTGCAACTGACCGACCCATTAAGAGACCCGTTAGTAACTATACAGATATGCTTACAACGCAAATACACAACAGTGGATTGTTCGCGGATCTTTAATACAGCTTACACGTAGAATATATAAATACATACACAAGTGATGAACTTGAGCACATTTGTTGGCAAGCTATGATTTAGAGAATCAGCGCTTTAGGGAGAAAAGGGATTAGTTTAGTTTGGTTTTTAGCGGTTGTTGTTGTGTAGTAGGCATTTAGAAGCATTGGTGACTATGGCCATACTGCTTCGTGTATATTATCTGTAAATTGCGTGTGTTCTGCCGTCTACTTTCTGTTTGCTGGACAAACAACCCGAGTTTCCAGGAGAAACAAATCATGCTGCCTGAGACCGACAAACTCAACTACGTTATGAAAAATCCCCATAAAAATTCCCTACGTAATCGACGGGACTCGGGTCTTTTCCACCCGGTATGGGGTGGACAGCAATTCTATCAACTGTGCTACCCACGAAGACCTTTTAAGCGGAAGGAATCACAGCGAATAATTAGAACAAATAAGATGAATGATGGTTGAGATATCTTATTATTGTTACTCTGTCCTGAAAAAGTAAATAAAGCTTGGCAGATTGTAAATAGCTGGAAATAGTCGTGATGTACCAATATGCTGTGTCTGTATTTGGATACAATTCGTCAGTCGGTTTACAACATGTATTGGACAAAAACAGCATAAAAAAGAGAAATATACCAACCGCCAAGCTCAGGCCTTTACCCGCACATTGTTGAAGAACGCAGCCACTGTACCCAACGATTGCAATTACTACTCGGCAACAGTCACAATCTTCGCATGTAGCACATTGGTTATAATTAGTTATATTAAATGGTAGATGGCTCTCTGTCTTTAACTTTTCCACTAATGCTGGTGTCCCCCAAGGTTCAGTTCTTTCCCCCACTCTTTTCCTCTTGTATATTAATGACCTTCTTCTATTGACCGAAAATCCTATCCATAGTTTTGCTGATGATAGCAGCACATTGCATTCAACTTTCCATTTTGAGAAACCTTGTCCTGCTCAATCAGCTTCAACTTCTCGAATATCCGCTACCAATTCCTCAAATGTTCTCCAGGTAATTCTCCAGTGGGACAAAGACAGCGTAGTTAATTTCAATCCTTCTAAAACTCAGTCTTGTCCTATATCTCGCAAAAAGGATTCTTCTGCTCATATGCTTATCTTTGGTGACACTCCGATTTCTAGGCAAAATGATATATCTCTTTTGGGGCTCACAAAGTCGAGTATCCAATACAAATTGATCTACCACCTTACAGAGCCACACATGAAAATTATTCATGCCTATAAAAACACAGGTTGAGACCATATCACTACATTCCCGGTTTTTTGCTTGCTCAGTGGGACAGCCACATCTTAAGTACTCAGGATGGTAAGTGATCGTCGCCTAGATGATTCTTTGAGATGGCGGGCCGTTGGACGACTTGAAGTGGGGTAGTCATCAGAGAAAGGAACACTTACGGTGAACGCGGTGTTCTAGTGTGAGGCGGAATAATGATTAATGGCCGTACCCCTCTGTTTTCGATAGTGGTACCGAAACTGCTCAGAGATACCGAAAACAGATCCTCGAACCCTATGTGCGACTTTTTAGGGGTGCGGTTGGTCCAGTTTTTTTTTTTTTTTTTTTTCATCCAAGACAATGCTTGTTTGTTTGTTTGTTTTTAGGAGCATTAGCAACTAAGGCCATATTGCTCCGGAATATGCGGTGGTCATTCCCTGACCTTTCCGCATCCTCCGTATTTGGTGGTGACGGGCTCGAACCCGGGTCTAATCAAGAAGCGTGTGCTACGCACTGCTGCTCCTTCCCACCTGGCTACGGAGACGCCCCCCAAGACAATGCCACTGCACATAGAGCTCAAGTGGTGAAGAAATATCATGAAACTGAAGATATGAAAAGAATGCCGTGGCCTGCACGATCAGCAGACTTGTTATTGTTATTTGGTTTTTAGGAGCATTGGCAACTAAGGCCATATCGCTCCGGGGATATGCGGTCATTCCCTGACCTTTCCGCATCCTCCGTATTTGGTGGTCACGGGCTCGAACCCCGGTCTAATCAAGAAGCGTGTGCTACGCACTGCTGCTCCTGCCCACCTGGCTACGGAGGCGCCCCATCAGCAGACTTAAATCCGATTGAACGTGTGTGGGTTGCCCTTGGGCGTCGCGCTGCGCCGAGACAGCCAACTACTCGGTCACTTGCTAAGCTACGGTCTGCGCTGGTGGAAGAATGGGATTTGTTGTCGCAGAATCTTATTGAGCATGGTTCACAGCTGTCAGGCCTGTTTAGCTGTCGGAGGGTCCATAGATCATATTTTCGAGCATCATGTATCGACTTCTATAATGCGAACTTTTCCGCAAATTTTAAATAACCCCTATAAATGTCCCTTATACCTGTCCGAAGTTTATCGCTGTCTCCTCATTTCATGGTTTTGCTGTGGCACACCATAATACCAAATTTCGTCCAGTTTCATCGCAAGCTGCAGAAGTTGAACGACGTTTTCTACGTGTTCTGTTAATTTTGTCGAGCAATGTCGTCGAAATTACATTAACATTCATGCATGCCTCCCACTTATTCCTATGGTCGCTTTGTTGTATGAAAGTTCCAGTCAAAGAGAAGCCAACCAACTCTTCCAGAAGGGAATCGAATTTAGACTTGATCCACATGGTCTAAAAGAACACTGATGACAGTCACTGTTCTATCTGCCAAAGCCACAAAAACAGTTATGGGCAAAGAGAAGTCCATGAGAGGAATGAAAAAAAAAATTAAGATTAGGATGACAAATAAAACATGAACTTGATATTTCTTGACAAAAAATGTCAGTCTTGAGATGAAAAATTTCCATCTTGTTCCATAGTTAGGCCGCTTCATTGTTTCTTTCTCAGGGCAAAGTGAACACAATTCTAAGTATTTCTTGGAAACAAGAAGAGATTACTAATTAAACAAGAACTTATGAAAATCATCAAGGGAATAATAAAATACACGAACCGCAGTAACAATACATGTTAAAAAAAACTGTTTTTTTATTCGATGGTCGAGTGCCCTCAGATTATTTTTGCTTATCCTATTTCTAATTCCTTTATTTTTTTGCGTTTAAGCAATTTGAAGATAGTTAATTAAAGAAGGCATAAATATTTTGAGTTATTTGGATGTCGAGTGTACTCTGATCTTTCAAATTGCAAAGATTTTTTGTCACACGTTCTCACACCTTAATAAATAATAAAAAGTAGGTCTTTTTCGTTCCTCTAGTGGAAGCTTATCCTAGAATTTATTTATAAACCATGAGAGCTTTTTTCGAACACTGCTCACTATCTTTACTCGCATGCAAAATAATTACAAAATACAACATCCTACCTGCGAGAGGGTTAAAGGTCTTAATTAGGAGCAAGTGCGAAAGCAGCATGCAGTCGACCTAAAGAGATAAGAGATTTTAAAGTCAGTAATGCACTTAAGTGTTTAGTTTTCCCTCGCTCCTGTTTCTCTCTACAGCTGCTCAAGGAACACTTCTTTTTAAGTCATATTCCTGTCGTGATTTGTCGATGCCTTCTATTGGAACAGAAAAATCCATCAAGTTTGAAGCGAACAGCCATAAAGCTCTTACGGTCTTGGAATCTCTTTAATACCAAAGGCACCATGCGTGCATTTTCTTGATTAAATTTTAAAAGAAAGCTTTGTATTGCGAATCTTCTTAAGTAGCGCCATCAAGCTGCTTTCTCTAAGGACACTCACTATCCATTGTGCTATTTATAATGGCTAGATAAAAATTGCTTACTTTCCACATCTCCAAGATAAATCAAAATTCAGTTTGCAAATACACAAACTAAACTTATCCTTCTTTGGGAAAATCCATGAGTTGTCTTGGTTTTGCACTACCTAAATAAGTTGCTCAAAAAGTCTTCGAAAGCATGCATTTCTCAACGAACTGAGTGATATTGAGTTGCAAAATCTATGTGCAACGTGAGAGTTTAAAAGTATTCGTAACAACACCACAATTTGGCTTTATCATTTTCCGATAAATGTGGGCAGTTTATTGGATTGCAAACAACATTTGGAATAACAACTATTTGTCATTGTTATGAATAGTGGGAACACACTTCATAATGTATGCAATAACGGCCTGAAATTTGACAGATCAATGAGCAGAACTCATATTTGATTATGTTGATGTTCTATTTCGTCGCAATTTACTTTTCAAGGAATAGTATATTGCGACGTAATAATAGTATAGTACATATTCTCAAATAGGATTGAAGACAGGTGAATGTGGGGGCCAGTAAAGATGGTGAAAAAACGTTTCACGTTCTCCGAACCATTCTTGATTCTGACACGATGCGCTGTTGCATTGTCATCTATAAAGTGGCCATCACCTTCGGAATAAAAGTGTAACACTGCAGGGTGTTAATACGAAGTTAATACAAAATTCAGTTACCCCCTGGATGAAATTCGAACTTCCACCGATAACAACGGATGCGTTCCGTGCCAACAAAATATTCCCCGTCCACGATACCACCTCCAGATGCTTGGGTTGTCTTAACAAAGCAAGCAGGGTCCATCGCTTCGTGAAGCTTTCACCACACTTCTACCTTCCATAAGTGCAAAACAAAGTGTATCACGATTCCTTTGACCACATGACTTTAGAAAGTGGAACAACTTCGGTTGTTCCACTTTCTATTCACAGGGTTCTCAGCACCACTGCAAGCTGATTTTTCTCTGAAACAAGATGGCTTCCAAATAAGCAAGCTACTGAAAATACCCAGATTACTTCAATTCCCAGTGCTTTGTAGGTGTTGAAATGAGGCATTTCTAGGCTCAGTTGATTTCAGATGTTATTTTCTGCACACCGGATGTCCTATTTCTCCGTACAGAGAAAGATAATACAGAATAATACTTCAAGAACAAAGTTTGGAGTGCTTTGATCTTGAAGTATTATTTTTCGGCCACATTGACGCCTTTGAGATATGGACGACCGTATACTTTCCAGTCATTAAAATCGTTTGAGATGGAGGTTTTTGAGAAACCGGTTATGTCGTTTGTTTCTTGAATCGTGGCTAAACGTGCAACCAAGATAAGACCTTTTTCAAAGTCTAATAGATGATGCGTTTTCTCCATTCTAGCATCATAATTCTGCAGTCGAACACCCTGTACAGTCTTTATACTGAACGAAGGAACATGTCAACCAACCTGTCATCTCATGTGACAGATTGGTTTCTTTGCATTTATTATCATTTTTATTTTTTGTCTGTGGCTGTCTTTATACAAAGGTTCGTATTTTTTTTATGGCCAGTGTGTGTATATATTAAAATATATTGAAAGCAACTGAGAGTAAGAAATCTCTTATACTGTGTATACGTCTCAGGAACTAAATTCCTGTATAGTGTAGTACCTTATAAGGATGACCCAGATATTCTAAGTAAAACTTGAAATTGAAGACGACGGAAAATTTTTCAAAACTTTACATGTCATAATTTAAACAATAAATAAAATAATTTTGGAAGAAATGCTCATTTTGGGATACAAACTCGAGCTCCTGTGAAATAAAGAAAATGTTGTGAGGGTTATTTTAGAAGTTTTTATATGTGTTTATTACACCCCACAGACACATGAAATCAATAGTAAATGTGTGCCACACGAACCCCGCTTCGCTTCAACATAATCACCACCGAGATCGATGCAATTCTCCCGTCAGTGATGGAAGCAGTTAAGACGCTTAAGTTCAGATTCAAAGCGTTAAAAACAGAATTTTTTTTATGTATAGGTCAAATAAAATGTGCATTGCTAAGTACGAACTTAATCATAATCCTGTACATGTCATGATCACGAACTAGATCAAGCAATAATAAAGCAGAACTGGGCAGCCCACACCTCATGACATTTTTGAGCTCTAATAGGAGACAAGAACCCTCAGATTTAAGTTTAACTTAGATTTCACATAATTCCATTACTAAAATAAAAATCTCAATTTTTTCAAAATACATCTCTATAAATGGATCTAACCTGAACGACAAATTCTAAAAAAAAACGATGGCAAGTCTAAGATTGAACGGACAGAAGAAATATTAAGGAATTGATCACTATCTGATTCTACCAACGGAATAAGCACAGCTAGAAACTAAAAGTTTCAATATGTAGTCCTAACTTCTAGCCCTTTAAAAGAAGTTATCGTTCAGATCCAAAAACTTATTAATATATCTAATTCTGTCTGAAAGAAAATGGCAGTGAACTTGAAAGAATCGGTGGCTCATGAAAGTCATTTTGCATCTTATGAAGTAGAAATTTCTCCAGCCCTTTGCTCAGAAAATGATACGTAATGAAGAAATTAGTGAATAAAACGGAGTTGTTGAAAATTGGATCCAGTGCTGCACTTGCAAAAGCTGGGCACATGAAAAATTCGCTAATGCTGAAGCAGATGAACTTTGTTATCACTGGGATATTACCTTTCTGGGATTTTTTTAATCTTTAATCATTAGGGTTATTGTATTAACAAAAAAAAAGAATTCAGATAACAAACTTCGGGTCCCGGGTAATCCTCCATGCTTTGTCAAGCAACAAACAAATGTTGATATTCGAATTTTATAACTGAATATTATTATGTTTTATATTTGTTTAAGGTTTTCATACTCCAATGTTTAAAATATTCTGTGTACTCCATTAATAAATATATTTTTAATGGATAATACCAGTATTTTCTTAAGTGTCTTGGGTTAGCTAGGTCTCCTCTATAACTTAGAACTTTTCCCATGAAGTCCACATTGGCCAACTATTATACCGAACTGAATACACCAATTAGGGTCCGATTCCTAAATCAGCAATTTTTTTCATACAATTGGGACTTCTATTTTGGATCATCCTGTATTTGTTTGACCACCTTAACATTTTGGTACGTTTATTGCGTTACAGGCTAAACTTAAATATTGTCAAGTCAAGAAGATCAAGAAGTAGTTCTTCAAGTAGTCAAATTAAGATGTCTCTTTCTTTGATTATTTCTTTCCAGACATAAGTTAATGTACATCAGCACAAGCACATCGAAATGAAGATGGCGAAAACATAAAAAGATTAACTCTGGGCATTCTCTAATATCGGATGACACTGCTTGAATCATTAACTACAATGTATAAATTCAAAATATCGTAGCAACTTTCATGTTAAACGTTTTAAAAGCCGACGCGAAATATATTTATCACCTGTCAATTATTCTGAAGTTAGAACCGATAACTAAAGTGGAGTGTCTTTTGCAACAAGCAATGCAAATATCCGAAGTTAAAGATAAAAATGAGTGGTAATAAATACATACATTTTGATGAAATTCCTCCAACAATTTCCTACACTTTTTCTTTCCTATCTTCTCTCTCTCTCCATTAGCGTCGTTTTTCTTTCTTTTTTTTTTTTTTTTTTTATTTTAACGCCACACGTTCTCTCATCTGTACAGGAACTCGGCCTTCACAGCATGTGCCTGAATAAAATCGATTACACAAAAGAAGACATTATATATTCATGCATACATAAATTCCCTTATGTGCAATGACGTCAGAGACTTGTGCTGAAAATTTGAACAGATGCTTGTGTGTCGAGATAGATGGTGACAATTTTAGAGTGTTTTTTTTTTTTTTTTTTGCGTATGTTTCGACATGGTAAAATATTTTAAAAAATTAAAAATTACTCCACAATAGTTGATTGCCTGCTCCTGGGTTGTAACAACTTAAATTATTCCAATAAAAATATTAAATTATCCGCGAATAGTTCTTCTACGCAGTAGCAAACAAAAGGTAATGCAAAGGATGTAAAATGCAATTAAAAATAGTGTCCTTAATTATTAATTTTGGCAAACGTACGTGCAAATATCCTATAATACACTGGGCATTCTTTACTGTAACTATTTAACACAAATTTATGTATAGTTTCAAAACGGGTGAAGCTATAAGTAATTTCCAAGTTTTAAACATCATTATTGAACTCGTGACATCGCTAAGTTTAAATATTAAATAGGACATTGTGAATTGAAGCATAACACTTAATATGCTTATGAATTACAGGTCATTTGGAACTCACCAAGTTATTGGAGAAAAAAAGCAATGCCCGTTTATGATACAAAGCTTTTTCCCCTCTGCCCACTGATTTTGAAATCAACAGATTCATTTATCATCATGAAGTACAGTACAGGAAAGGTTCGCTTCTAAAGTTTCCCCGCGAGAACCTTAACTTTAAAATTTTAAACGAATATAATAAATGACCACACAGATGAAAGCACAAAGCGAAAGTACGTTAATCTCTATGTATCGTGCAATCTGGGAAAGGGCTCTATCCTTTTATGTGTATCGAATCCATGAAAGGATAAAGATTTTCCTTTAATAATTAGTTTAAACTATGTGGCGTTGCTCAGAAATGGAATAATAAGAGGAAAAGAGAGGAGAGGAGAGGAGAGGGATTACGGATTGTTTAAAGTGCAAACTAAGATCATAGAAAGCCGTCATAGAATTTGCCATGGGCAAATATGTACCCTTCCCAAGTATTAGTATTACTACGAGAACTAGTTAAATCACCTTCCTAAGGAACCTTCATGATTTCTTCAGAATACAGAAGAATTTCTTGAAAAACAACGCCATAACCCCTCCACCAGCTGGAATATAATAACAGCTTTCCATGCCTATATCCTAGAGTCCACCGTTTTTCACTCCTAGATAACTCAATATCACCAACAATTGCGAATTAACGGTGTCAGGAACGTCGCGATTGGACAGGTGACGACTGGAAAAAGGTGCTCTTGGTTTGAGGAAACATTCATTCATAGTACCGCAAGGGCAGACACACGGATGTGTGAAAATCATCAAGGACAACCTACCCAGTCTGCATCAAACAGACGAGTAGGATGTCTTTATCCAAGAAGTGTTTTTTTGGGATCAGAATGGTTTTTTTTTTTTTTACAAATATCATACTCGTATGACGTTTGTAAATTTAGCCGTTCTATTTCTGCTCATATGATGGAAAAGATTGTCCTTGAATTACAGGAAACCACTGAAAAATAGAAAAGAACGTGTAACAGCAGCATTGCGCTATGTACAACAGCATTTTTCTCTTCATCTGGTATTTCTCGACGGATTTGCTATGGAATATGAAAGAAATCGAATTAATTAAAATAACTTGAGAGTTCCACCATTATTTTCGTTGTTGAAACTTCGCGTAGGGACACACGCAATCTTAATACTGGAATATGGTCGTGCTACTGCTTCCGCATACTGTGACTAGCGTGAAGTGTGGCAGAAAAACATAAAAATTACTTTTTTTTAGGTTTACGCTTTAAAAAGAATTAAAGATATCATTTCATGTTATATAAAGGATACTGCACTTACTGAAATATTTCTATATCTAGCTGCACTTTTAATAAAGCGATGGTCTGTTAATGAAGCCAAGTCAATTTATTTCAGTATTTTTTTCTAATGACTGCTACAAGTACATACGGCATACAGGAAGTCAGGTTGATGAACATAATCTAATTCCTAGATCGCTTTTGTCACGAAGTTACGTTTATTTATACCAATTCTACGTCAAAAAAGCTAGTAAAAGCCATTTTGTTTCTGCTACGAAATTATCTCAAGGAGAGAAGAACAAGCGGATCAAGGTCACTCATTTGGCCATCCTACGCTGCACTAATGCTTTGTGCTACAACGTTTGTGTACAAAGTAAAACATTACTTTTCTCTAATTATCGAGATAAATAAAGAAACAGATTTTCAGTTTAAACTTCCTGATGACGAAATACGGTCGAAGGAGCTCAACTCAACAAGTTTGCGATATATTGTGCGTGGATTCGAACACGTAACGAACTGAATTGTGTATATTTAATTTGGCTTCTCGGCCAAGACTGTACCAGTCTTCACACGGTGCGTTCTTCCACTTGGCGAAGATCTGCCTCGGTGTAAAAACAGGGGTTCTATATTGAAGAGTTTAGGACTTTCGGTGAGTAGATCTTTGAAACCCCCAACCCCATATAGTTGTTTTTGACGTCGATCCAAATTTAGCAGAAAATGATTTATTGAAGGAATTATATGAATGGAATTTAAGGGAGCATGGGCTAACAGAGGAGTTTGTAAGGAATGCAGCATTTGTTTTTCAAGAGTTGGAGACGTGATCAGAGAAATTGGATATAAGCTTCAGCATCAGGGACCTACTTGAGCATCTTGAGAAGATTTTCTTATATTGTCAAAGTTAAGTTTAAGAGATACTATCTGACTACCATCTGCTACAGATGTCTCCATTATGGACATAAGGCTGGACGCTGTTATGTGAAAGAAATACTTTGTTCTCACTGTGCAAAGAGAGGACATTCCTACCATGAGTGTTTATATAAGGATATCAGACCAACTTATGCTAATTGTCTAGTGATGCGTCATCCGTCAATGCATTCTGTTCGGCGCCTCCGTAGCCAGGAGCAGCAGTGCGTAGCACACGCTTCTTGATTAGACCGGGGTTCGAGCCCGTGACCACTAAATACGGAGGATGCGGAAAGGTCAGGGAATGACCACCGCATATACCGGAGCAATATGGCCTTAGTTGCTAATGCTCCTAAAAACCAAATAACAACACAACAACAGCATTCTGTTCGTAGTACATAATGACCGCCTTTTCACTCTGCGCTTCAATTGAATAGAACTAGAACAGAATTAGGAAAGTTTAGTGTTCTTCAATACGTAGAATGGACGTCTTAATGCTCCCTATTGAGCTGCTACTGAAGTTGTAACGAGTATGGTAAAACACGAAAATTGATATTTCGTGTCATCCCGAAGATGAAATTTGTTTAATCCTAACGACTCTGTTCCTTGTGAGTTTACAGTCGGCGAATTTGTGTGCCACCCGTCTCCGAATTGAACTATGCATTAGCTGATACAGCTCATTGAGGGCGCTACAGAAAACAAATAACATGAAGAGCCGGGATTTCTGCTGTGTTCCATAAAAAGTGCACCGTTCTCTTTTGTATCTCATTGTGATGCAATGCCTTAACTGCAAATTGCGATTTTCTTGCATCTCCTTGTGATGCAAGGATTCCCGTATAGTATTTTCTTTCCGTTGCCCTGCTGCAACCTGATAGCAAGTACCTATAGTGATGTGGACTGGTTTACTCATTCTTTTCACGTCGCTACACAATCTACAAGATCTAGTCATGATGAAATGGTCCAAGCTAGACTGTTCTTTCCTCCTGTATGATACCAACTATTGATCTCAAAGCATCCCCTTGCGATCCAATGACTTAAATGCAATTAGTCTTGTCAGTAGCTGCCTTGTCAGTAGCTCATGGTTCAGCAGGGCATGGTGCCTCAATGACTCATGTCTAACGGATCGTCTAACAGTTCATAATGCTTCCTCCGCTCTTGTGTAGCAGATGCCATTGTGTTATGAGTACGAATATCTACAAATGCTGTTGAAAACGAAGATTCTGTTCATGAATCTGTTTATAATAAAGCATTAAAAAGAACTGTTCTTTGTTTTTTGTTGTGAGTAAGCCTAACTGTTAGCTCCTTAATTTAGAACAGTAGCTATGTCCAAGGAGCAGCTTGAGGGACTGTTCGAAATTTATTTGGACTCTGAGCTAGGTATAATACATTCCTGGTGAGAAGCTACCTTCTTTTTTTTACTGGCTTTCATTTGTACGATTTTGTAAATACACGTGGGGGTTTCCAAAGGTTGGCAGAGACCGCCTAATACAATAAATAAAATAATGTGACCCTTCCTGCGCCAGCTGATGCTGCTTATGACCCGTCTTGTGAACAACGACAAGAGCGGCTCAGGTTGCTTCCTATGAAGCAAGGAAATAAACAGGTTGGGAACAAATACGTATTAGGACAAGAGTAAGTCATAGTCATGGTTCGTACATATAATGCTCATCATTAGATGAGCATTATATGTACAAAGTCCTTGTTACTGACTTTGTTGTCCTTAGTGTTGGAAACAATAGGGTGGGATCTTACTGACTCCGATGATCATAGCAGAATGGAATAATGCATCAAAAACACGAAAAGAAAAAGGAAAAACTAGAACTGAATGCCAAAGTAGTTCGGCATGCAAAGGAGCTGGAACGGAATAAGTGGGTTAAATGGCCACTTAATAAAAAAGCATTACCTAAAATTACACAACGAAACATGCACAAAACTTCACTGATTCACCTTTATCAGTACGCTATTAACACTCATACACTGCAGAAATAACACAGGTTGAGTGGTTGCCTAAAAAATTTACTGTGTATCCCATCCCATTCTCTGTATGATATTATAAATATGTAGCGAGGACCACCTAGTACAATAAGTAAAAAAAAGACGTTCCTATTAAAAGTTAGACTAATCTGAAAAGCATTTGGAAATCACTTTTAAACATTTGCTTATGCCTTGGTGGGTGGCTGCAAGGCAAAAGATTATGATTAATGAATGTTCTTCAGATTGGTGTGTGCCGTCAGGATTGGAGTCCACAAGGATCAGTTCTTGGACCACTGTTTCTCATTTTCATAAATGAGATCAACTTAGGGACAGAAGGTGTGATGTCAATTTGCAGATAACGTAAACATTGGCAGAGTTCTTAATGACCAGTGCCAAGAAGCGTTCCTTCAGGATGACAGACTTCAAAGATGATCGGAGAAGTGGCAATTATGTTTTAATTGCTGCTAAGAGCAAGGTCTTACATTTTGGGACTATCAACCTCCAAATAAATTATATACTTGGTGGGGGTGAATTAAAAACAGTGGAGGAGGAAAGGGATCTAGGAATTATAACACGGGCAGATATTAAGTTTTCTGGACAGTGTAAACAGATAGCCAGGAAAGTCCGTGGTGTCCTGTCGATGATTTATTGAAAATTATTCTATATAGATAGGGAGGTAATAATCTTAATGTATAAGGAAATACTGGAATACTGTGTTCAAGTGTGGGGACCTCACCTGAAAACAGACATCGAGCTTCTTGAAAGGATCCAAAGACGGGCAACTCGAATGGTGAGATCGGCAGAAGGACAACTGTATGATGAAAGATTGATTATGTGGACTACATAACTTGGCAGCCAGGCACCTCAGAGGTGACCTGATTGAGGTTTATAAGGCCTTGAGAGGGTTAGTAAAATGAAGGCAGGTGGAATTCATTGTTATGGAGAATTCCAGAACTAGGGATCATAAATTCAAATTACAGGACTTGAGGTATAGATTAGATTGTAGCAGATTTTATATTACCCAGCGAGTCGTTGATAGCTGGAACAAGTTGCCCTCGCAGGCAGTTGAAGCTAACAGTATGAAGAAATGCAAAGGCTACTGGATAGTTACCAGTTTGAGGAGGGAAGCATATCATTTATTTTTTTTCTTATCTGCGGGAGTCCTCAAGGATCGGTTCTTGGACCACTGTTGTTTCTGATTTTCATAAATGAGATCGACGAAGGGACAGAAGGCGTGAGGAAAAAATTTGCAGATAACGTAAATATTGGCAGAGTCCTTAATTTTTTCCCCAGCGCAGAAAAATTCTCTGGTTTCCTTGCATTATATGGCGAAAATCCTTAGTATTACAAACAGGCATAAATGCTAGCAGAAAACGCCAGAAATATTAGAAGTAGTAGTAGTAGTAGTAGTAGTGGCATGTGATGCAAGAAAGCAACTGTATGAGCTTATGCAGCATCAGCCAAAAAAAAAAAAAAATAAATAAATAAATAAAATAAAAAATAAAATAAAATAAAATAATCACACCATTCCCTCCAAATGCCTGTCCAGTTCCTCCTTAAATTTATTTAACCTGTCAACTTCCACAACGACAGATGGAAGTTTGTTCCAGCAATTAACCACCCGATGGCTAAAGGCAAATTTCCGCCCATCTATTCTACATCTGTCTTTTCTTAATTTGAATTTATGCCCCCTTAGGTTCGTAATCTGAACAAGTGGAAGGATCCCATTAGAATTCAGCGTGTTCAACCCATTCAAGGCCTTATATACTTCAATCAGATCACCGCGCATGTGCCTAGTCTCCAGCCACTGCAATTTGCAGAACTTAAGCCTCTCTTGGTAAGAGGATCCCTTCGTTCCCCTCACCAATCTTGTTGCCCTTCTCTGTACACGCTCAAGTAAATCTACATCCTTCCTAAAATGAGGCCTCCAGACCTGTACGCAGTACTCAAGGCGTGGCCTGACCATTGCCTTATACAGAGGGACAATCACCTCCTTCTCCCTGCTAGCAAAATTCCTATATATCATTGACAAAACCCTATGACCTGCCCTAGCAGCCTGTCTGCATTGCTCAGAAAACTTCACATCTGACTGCATAATTACTCCCAGGTCTTTTTCATTTTCTACCACCTTACGTGTAGTACCACACAGTTGGTACGTTTCTCTGGGGTTACTTCTACCCATATGCAGTACTTTGCATTTATCAAGGTTAAACTTCAGTTGCCACTTCTTAGCCCATCTGCCCAAATTATCTAGATCCTGTTGCAGTAGCACACTGCCATTACTGTCATTAACAACCCTGCCAACCTTTGTATCATCTGCAAACTTCGACATTAAGCCTGATATACTTTCATCAATATCATTGATAAATATACAAAACAACAGTGGACCTAACACCGAACCCTGTGGGACTCCACTAATAACATTAGTCCACGAAGAGCAGCACCCATTGATTACCACCCTCTGTCTTCTCCTACTCAACCATCCTTTTATCCATTGTAGCAACTTACCCTTAATACCATTCTGCTCCAATTTGTACAATAGCCTTCCATGCGCAACAGTGTCAAAAGCTTTCCTGAAATCCAAATATATGATATCAAAATTATTTTTTGCATCCAGTTCCTTTGTAACCACATCATAATATCCTATCAAATTTGTCAGACAAGACTTTCCCTTAACAAACCCATGCTGTGTCTGAATTATTGCTGCAGTCTTGTCTAGATGATCCTGCAATGCATCTTTAACCAGTGACTCCATTATTTTACACGGAACAGAAGTTAAACTAGCTGGTCTGTAATTACTCGTGTCACCCTTCGATCCCCATTTGTGAATTGGGGATACATTTGCACATCTCCAGTCCGGGGGAACCTCCCCTGAGTCCAAGGATGCTCTCATAATTATGGCTAAGGGTTTGCTTAGTTGCTTTGCCGCCTCCTTTAATATAACTGGATATATCTCATCCACCCCAAGTGCTTTTCTTATGTTTAACTTCAACAATTTCTCCTCCACTTTGCTTTCAGTTATTACAAAATCATTAAGTATCCTGCTACAATTTGATAACCTTCTGCCATTTTCAAACCTTAATAATTCCTCATGTGTGAATGTAGATGCAGAATACTCATTCAGTTTGTTTGCTATCTGAGCAGGATCATCAGCAGTCGAACCATCGATGTCAAGTGGACCAATCAGATTCATCCCCTTCCTTTTAGAGTTTATATAAGTAAAGAAATCCTTGCTGTTTTTCTTAGCATCTTTTGTAACCAGCAAAAGTTGCTGTATGGTGCTTGGGGATTTTCGAGAAGAAATGGCTGCCGGTTTACATATTAAAGTAAGTGGAAATAATACTTTCCAATATGTAAGTACTATTTACTTGAAACACCGGATTAATTCCAAAGCAACTCGTTACAAAGGTGCAAATGTCCCTTGAGAAATTTTGAGCACATAATGAAAATCGCTGCTTTCATTTTTGCGCACAAATTTTGGTTATAAACGTTATTTTTAGTATTAAAAAGAAGACCCTTTGTTCGAATTTTATCCAAGTGTACATTTTATTTACCCAGAAGCTTATCTATCTTTTTTTTTTTTATTTTAAATATTAACTTTATGGATTACAGAATACACAACACGTAGTATTAATGTTAATACTAGGTGGCTCATTCTAAAAGTTGAGTTCCACCTTGCAGCAAACTGAGTAGAAGCTTTACTGTGAATTGCGAATCCGATTTATCACAGAAAATAACACGAATACAATTTCGGTTCACTGTTTTCATTTCATTAAACGACAAAGTGTCTTTTAGATAAACAGTGAAACTCAGTAAATGCACAAAACACATTCTTCTATAATGGAAAACCAGAACCTTTTATAACTCATAAATTTGAAGATTTTAATCCATATTTTAGTTAGACTTTTTTTTGAAAAAGTTTCATATTTGGCATATTGTGCAGGTCCTCGTAATAAAATGTCATGAGTTTATAAAATTCAAATACGTTTTTCTACGTATTACGTCTTTTTTTAGATATTTTTAATCTTGTTTCTGTCTCGCATTTTCCCTCTTTTCTTCGAGAATTGACTTTCTTATGCTTAGCATGAAATATTACTTCATGCGAATTGCTTTATTCAATGATAAATAAATTTCTCCTTTTATGGAAAAAAAAAATCATGTTTTTCTGTCCTTTGTAAATGACAAACATTACATTATAACATAAGAATGGTGGTCGTGATTAATTTTTAAGCGTTATGAATACAAAAAACTGTCATCATTAAACTATACATAGTATATTTTAAGGCTATCATTTTAATTAATTATTCCCCCATTAAGGGTTTTTTGTTCCACTAAGTCAGTGAATGTTCGCTGTTTTTTCACTATTTCTTTCTTTTTTTTTGCGACTCAAGCTTTGTTCGGCTTACTAATATATATATATATATTGGTTCTCAAAAGTTAAGGAACACATACAGCGAAAATATTATTAGATTGCAACAAAACGTTAGCAGGACATTTGTTTTAATTTATCTTCACAATGCACAAAGATTGTACAAATTTCGACTTGAAATTAATAGTTACACATGAGAGTTCATGAGCTACAGAAATGAAGTAGCGATCATTCATTAAAACATACTCTAAAAAACAGGTGATTTAAATCGTGGCAATAATGACTTTACATTGATCCCATATGGTGAGATGGAGAACGTTAATTCGTACTAGAGGCATCAGTTTCCAACCTTTGGAAAGGACTGTCTATACCCATTGAGGATTTTGCGATGGCAGGGCTCTGATATTGGCAATCTTTTTGTCTAGATCTCTAAAACATCCCAGGTATGTTCTGTGAGTTCAGATTTCGAACACTCGCTAGCCATTCCATACAGACTATACACTCCTTCTAAAGGTTTTCTATAGGCAAGAAGTCTGGGAGGACATATATTTCACCTTATAAACAGCCGGGATTGATTTCTCCTACAACACGAGCATATAGAAAAGATCACATCTCAGTGTCTTGCAGTACACACTAGACCATAAATACTGCCGTAGAGAAAATGACTGGTGGATGACTTCGGAGAGATCATGAGAGAGAGAGAGAGAGAGAGAGAGAGAGAGAGAGAGAGAGAGAGAGAGAGAGAGAGAGAGAGAGAGAGAGAGAGAGAATCTGCGTGGTATCTTGGAAGTGGTTTCATAGTCCGTTTACAAAGCTGCAAGTCGCATTTTCTACCCGCCTAATTTGAATTGAGTTTATCCTCTGCATTCGCCTACTGCTCTCCACCTAAAATAATCATCGATCGATGTCTTTCAGATATTTCCGCAATGAAGTCATCATGAAATTGACAATGCGAAATACTGAGGTTCCAAAAAACGCTAGCTGGTTTAATTATTTATCCGATTTGCATGATGGAACAGCAAGTGAGCGACTTTGTTTGCAGAGGCAGACAGATAATGTTCTTTTTAACAAACGCGAATATTTGATTCCATTTTTATTTAAAATTGTACTCGAGATTTACGTTCAACAAAAGAATATAACCTTAACAAATCAAAAAAAACTTATAGCGAAGGTTGTATTTTCAATCATTAGTGAAATAGAAAAAATAAATTATACTTAGTTATGAAGAAACACACAATCCATTTCTCTAAAGAATCGCGATAAACATTCAGACATTTATTCCGAAATCAGATGAGTTTTTGAAACACTATTGCAACAGTGTTATCAATGATGACAGTGGAATACTATTATTGCATTGCTGATATAACCTCATTATTTTTAAAGAAATGAGGTATCTGAGAATGTTGAACCAGAACTAATAGAGGATGTTTTGAAATCTTCTATCCAGTCTGTTTTATTCAATCTGTTGTCACTGCGAGTGTATGATTGTATATTGTAATATAAAATTACGACAGCTCCATCAAGAAGTTGTTTTCTTCGCATAGTATTTCTCAATCACTGTAGATTCTTTTTAATGCGATCGGTCTCTACAATACTAACAGTACTGACTGATGTTCATGGGTGACCAACAGGTGGTTTTTCATCCAGAAACTTCCAAGTCAAATTGTTAAAAATTTGACATCAGATACGAAAAAATTACAGATATTGATTTATTACAACAGTCAGTTTCTTTGAAGGTTCCTTTAAAGCAAGATGAAGCTAATTAAAATAATTCACAGACATATCTGAATTAATTGGATCAGCATCTAATTTGTCGCATAACATTCAAAGTTACATCTGCATACCTCCTTTGGTTTAAGTTAAAACATTGCAGATCTTACTTTGTTTCCCCCTGCATATTGGAAAGTTTTAATAGAATCCTCGCAAGCTGTGAATGCTATTAAAACAATAGGATATGTTACAAAATGTGCATTGTTCAATGAAAAATTATTGAACACCATAATGTAAAAAAAAATCCACAAAATTCAAACAGTTGTTACACTTTAATGAAATATTGTAAATTATTCATTTCACCTCGCACAAACGGATAAAGTAGATCGCTTTCGTTTTTAGTTACCAAAGTGGATCAATGGGTTAAATGCATAAATAAGCATACGCATAAATGCAAGGCCTTCTACAAATCCTGCTCACCTACAAGCTGTACCTTTCCAATTTAACATGGTTGAAATACATCAAATGACATGCAGTAAACAGTTTAAAAGTTTATTCCTGTTGCACAATTCCCACAGCTAAACCATTTTCCGTTTTTTTAACCAATGTATTATTCATAAAACCAAAGTGCGAAGGACGTGATCCATTGGGATATCCGTTAGATGCAGTTAGCGTATAGTAAATGTCAGATGGCTCGCGATTCACGTTGTTTCTTTTTTTCCACAGAACTTGGATTTCATCTCTCAAACCAAGAGTGCTGACCATATAGATATGCTCAACTTACAAACACGATATACTGACACTCTTAGCTGCCTTGATAAAAATTCTAAAGAACCAGACCAGCAACAATTTAGAATAAATAAGTATTATGGTGGTTGCTACGTCTAAACAACTAAATAAAGATGGGTTGAGCAAACCAATCTTTATTTGCTTTAGACCTAAAAATGAGCAAGCTTCTGTTCTGATTAAGGTGTTGGAATTCTTTAACAGAATCGTTAGATTGTTTGATCTTCAATACATTGTTTCATTAGGGAGAATGAACTATGTTCTAACGAACTCACTAAGGAAGAAAAGAAAAGGATATACAAATAGAGATGCTCATAATACACTGTAAGAAATTCATGCGATCTACTCTCGTAAGAATTCCATGGTAATCTTTTAAAACTGCGCCATTATCATCATAAGATAGTGAAATTTCACAAAATGGGCTAAGTAGAAAAAAGGACCAACATGAATAGCAAGTACAGTTGAAGGGAGACAAGGATTTGAAAATGCAGTTTGGAGTGGATTAATTTTTTTTTTATTTCATTGCTCATAGCAATCTAGCACACAAATAGCTTAAGAAATACGATTATCAAAAATATCTCAATTTGTATTTTTATTTTTTAATCTCAGACACACAATAGGTTATTTAATGGCGCAATAATTCTTTTGAAAGAATAAACGCTTCTTAGAAGATGCGGCCTTTTCTTGAAAACACACTTTTGTGTGCGCATGCCTTCCAGTTCGTACGTGATATCACTGACACGATATTATCCCTGAAGGCCTAGGCAGATGACACCTCAAAGGATATGGGATTTTGTTATCAGACGGAGAGAGGTAAACTTTTCCACAAACAAAGCGTTCTCCCCATGTTTCAGGAAATTGGGTTGCACTGCTTGCACGCGACTCAATTACCACAATGCATCCAGTAAATTACTATTTCTTGCAACGACAGTTACTTTATAGTTTCTGAGTTTCAGGAAATTAGAGAGTACATGATGAATTGGAAAATTCTCACCTTTGTACGTAAGAAAAGGGCCAATTTTAAGAGACGCTAGTCTGAGTTGTTTATGGCATTTATTTGAATTTTCGTTTCTTTTCTGTTTAAGTAATTTTTATGGATGTTCTTTGTCAGATGCTTAGATCAACTTCGAACCCTTGAATTCGTGTTTTTTTTTATTAGTTACTGAATAGCGCATGCAATCCAGCAAAACTAGACCTTTCTTTTAAAGATGTATTTTATTTTATTGATGCACTGTAGCAATATCAAGCCATGGGGTATTTTATGTCCCCGTTTTATGCGTGTACCTTTAGCGAGAAATGGCGTGGTATGCACAAGAATGTGTCAAATGAAAATCTCATTTTCATTTGACTGACCACTTTGCCAAACCTACGCAATCAATCCCTGGTGACATTTTCTGCTAAGACAATATTTTATTCTGTGACAATAGCGTCAGCTTTTCATCAGTAGGTTTACTCTAGAGTTTACTTCGTTCACAGCAACGATTTACGCTGTCATGGTTACCCATTACCTTAAAGCATGTCATTTTGAAATGGTGACCGAGTTTCAAGAGAGGTGGGTGTGTAGTCCATTTATGTCTACTCAAATTCGACTTCGGATGACAAAGATACACAGATCTTGATATGTAGACTGTTTTGCAGTGTAAGATTTCTTCATGGATTTTAGCGGAGATATTATTTTTTTGCCAATTGTAAAAACAGTAAAGAAGATTTCGGAATCCTTTATGAAAAAAAAAAAGTACAATATGGAATCTAAGCGCAAAGGTCCTTTTTTCTTCTCAGTTCTCAAACGGATATTGATGCAAAATTAAATTACATTAAGTTCAAATCTTAATTTTTAAAGAAGAGGGGTAATCAATTACATTTATTTATCTGGTCTAAATAATCTTATCCTTACTGCACAGTACTTAATTTCTTCCTTTTATTTATTTTTTTTTAATTCGAACAGTAAATTAATTTTAAAAAGACGTATCATCATTTTGCGATATAAAGAATTAAAATTTGAAAAGATTTAAAAATAACAAAACAAATTGTAGAATATAAACGTTCAAAAGAATCTATGAATTATCAAAACCATCAAAATTTAGTAGAATATAAACGTTCAAACAGTAAATTGAAGGATTATCAAAGCAAACAAAAAAAAAAAAAAAAAAAAAACCGTTTAAAATTAGGTTATTTATTAATTGTAAAAGAAGAGCATAATCTCAGTGCGTACAGTACTGAGAAAAACAAACTATAGTTACTATATGCATGGATCACGTATAGTAGTGGCTGTTCATCATGAGTTGCTTCGATATTGAACCGTATAGATAACTTTAAATAATAATAAAAAAACGCTACTCCAATGGATTTATTTAAAATTGTGTGCCATTCCCCATACCCAGGATTTTGCTCTCTTTAGGGGCGCATATATTTTTTTTTTTTTTTTGTTTTTTTTGATTTGGTAGTTGTTGGCGCATCGGCTTCTGTGGCCATATTGCACCTCCCAAGGTTTTTGCAGTACTTTGATCCAAGCCCGAGGCGGAAATCGAACCCGCGACCTTTGGGTTGCCGGGCAGGTACTTTACCCACTCGGCTAGCCCGGTCGGCGGCGCATATATATATATATATCCGCTCGCATGTAACAGAAAGGTTCCCAATATCCCGAATTTTCGTATTTGAGCTTTTCTTAAAAATATTTGTCGAGACAACCAAACTTCATGAGCTTTTCTTAAAAATATTTGTCGAGACAACCAAACTTCAAAAAAATTGGATAAATAAATCGTGCAATTATTATTTCTTCTTGTTAATACAATTTGTATGGAAAAAAGAAATTGTTAGATTAATGTACTGTTAGATTAAATGCAGTATTTTTAGCTTTATGCAGTCCGTGCACGCTTCGCGTGTATTGCTATGCAAGACTCGTGAACGTGATGCCACTTGTGCAGAGATACACACATAAAGAGAGAGAAACGAGGTTTAAAACAAGAGTAATACGAGAGGAGAGTTATGTACTGTATATTATATTGTAAATTAAACTAAATGGCTAAGTTTAGAGAACGTAAAGCTATTGAGTTTTACGTTCTGTTTTCGGAAGTCCCACAAGAAAAAATTAGTTGTGATCAAGCCAGATGATTCTTGGCTGCCACCTAAACTAATAACATGACCTTGGCAATTTGTCATTTAATTCAAATATTGCCATATGTGCATTTCCATCATAGTGTCTGCTGGAGGTTAAATCTTATCAGTTCTGACCAACAAGTATTCTAGTATTTCTAAACATTCCTCAGAAGTCGCGACAACAGGTTTCCCTGTTTTTTTTTTTTTTTTGGTTTTTTTTTTCTCGATAAAATGTATGACATGAGCATACTCTGAACCATACTGATACTTCAGAAAAATGTACTAACACTTTGTAATATTCTTCAGAGTTTTCTGCCTTAATTCTGGTGTTCAATAGCCCATGATCGAAATAAAGGTCTTCACTATCATGGAAAATGAATTTTTTTGAAAAAAATCCATTCTTTGAATTGTATTTATTACAAGTATTTATGGTAACTTTCTGCTTGATTGCGAGTGACTACTCGTTATACATTTTTCAGACTCCGTATTTACTGACGAATGGTTTTTTTGCTGATGACCATTTCAACCTTTACTGATTTTTCCACCTCTTTCTGGAAATTTCCTAACAATCTTCTCAGCTATCGGATTTCAGGTGTTTTATGAAGTAACTTCCTTCTGTTTTCCACGAGCTGGAGATATTTCTTTAAATATTTCATGGACACTTTAATGTTCCAATTTTAATCGGAAGACACTTTCCAATTAAAAGCTAACTATGCATTCGGATTGAATGTTGCTTATTAAATTTATACCTAGTTGGAAAAAATGAATAGTAGTTTTGTGCTCCAGCTAGTGATCGTTCTATTATTCTTATATTCTACAACAAACAAATTTTCTTCAGGAAATCTGTCAGGTGCACTGTCCTAGATTAGAAATTACAATTGGATCGATTATCTTCAGCTGAAAAACATGATATTCTTACCAAAAAATATACTTAAAAATTATATATCAAAGGTTTAGTAAAATATCCATGGCAGGTGCCCTTACATTTTTCCTAGGGTGTAATGATTAACCACGTACGGTAACGTAAACAGACATTAATATAAACAAGTCTTCTACTGAAGACAATATTATCCAATGTTACACAACTGCATTATTCAAGAAGAGTAAGATTTTTGTTTGGGTTGTTTCGATGATGATCGAAACAATCCAAATTAAATTATTTTCTGAGGTTTATAATCGCTGCATTCTGATAAGAGTGGGTGAATAGAATGAGAAGATAAATTCGTCTAGCCAAAGAAAATTGTTTCTCTTATACGAAAAGATGGAGGCACACTCTCTAGGATTCTAAATGATATATTCAGTTTGGGAAATAATAAAACCAGTAGCTCTAAATCTAATGAAGCCGAAAGGTCAAAACAATTTTATGAACAGATCACTGAAACTGATATCACGAAAAGTAATGCATGTCTAAGAGATGACACTGTAAGATATAAATTGTGCGACAAACCACACAAAACCAAGAAACAAAAATCATACAGTTCGAATTACAAATATTAGAGAATATGTTTTCTTTGTAACAAAATGGACGCGAAATAAAAATACAAACGAGCATAACTATCTATTTAATATCTAGATACATTTTTTAACTCCGAGTTGGATACAGTCAGCGTAAATTGCTGGAAAAGATGTATGTTGTACCAGATATCTGTCACATATGCAAGGATACAACTTGCTTAGTAACCACAGTAATCTACTGTTAGCGGACGTGTAAATTGTCATTTCTTTAACAGAGAGAATATCGTTCTATTATTCTGATGGCAAGCATTTAGCCTTCAGCAAAGCCATTATGTTCTGAAGAGGAAGAAGTAGTCAGAACGACTGTCGTAAGCTTCACTTAGTGAACTGATATATCTTTCATATGATACTGGTAAATTGATCTAAAGCCCAAAGAGACCCTCCTGTGATCATCGCAGTCACGCATAGAGCGTTGATCGATGCTGTTAAACAACAAATATGCGCTGGAGCTTAAAGCATTTAGAAACGGAGAATATGTATCACCGATGCAGACTAATAAATCTGTCTGGTCCTTTGAACATATTTATTTTTTGTTTCATCAAGTGTAGATCAGTAGAGATTAATTAATTCCATTGTGCAAATTACGGACGTG
Source organism: Mastigoproctus giganteus (assembly GCF_048544385.1). Taxonomy (NCBI): domain Eukaryota; kingdom Metazoa; phylum Arthropoda; class Arachnida; order Uropygi; family Thelyphonidae; genus Mastigoproctus; species Mastigoproctus giganteus. The sequence goes on from NC_143577.1 coordinate 64,230,664, forward strand.
TAAGGTATCGTGTATTACGCAATGCTATTCGTGTGACATTTGTATGACGTAATTATATTTAAATATTACGTAATGCTATTTATATGACGTTTTGTTTCATATACTTTTTTTCTGTGTTACAGATGGAGCCTTGGAAAGTTTTATGACAGAATTGCTATCTGCTGTACCAAAGAATTAAGACTATGAGGAGTCAATGCGTCTATGAACAGCGTATCTTTGAATTTCTCGCAGTTTACAGCTTCATCAAAAACGCGAATTTTCTGGAAGGAGCTGGTGGAAACTCGAGGCTAACTATGTCTGCCATGGAGTGAAAAGAAATCCAAAATTCAACGTGCCTTGACGAGATTCGAACTTGTGGTAGGATAATGATTGCAGCCATTGTTCAAATTGCGAAGTCAGAAAAAAAAAATTTTGAAAGCCTCTCTTTGTTTGGTGTTGAAGATGCTACTTGGATAATGTCCGCTTGAATAATTTAGAAAGAGAAGCTTTCAAGCGATTTTATCAGTAATTAAAGTTATAGAGTTAAAATGTGGCCAAAAGAATTATAAGTTCATGGAACTTATGTAATAAGACCATGTGGACTTATAGCAATCGTCCTTAAATGAGAACAAAAAATTATGCTATTCTCATGTTTTATTCGGAAGCATCGAATTGCAACTAATGTTTTCCTTTTTTCATTAATTTTCCTTATGAAGATCTGTGTTACCCATAACTGATAACTTGATTTCCACTCGAACTATAAATTTATTGGAAACTAATTGCTTTAGTTGTATTCACTTTTACAGCGTTTTTCCATCTTACTGTTCCTACTTTAATTTAAATTATACAGGGTGCTTCAAAAATAGGTTAACACTCATGGGAAATATTTCGGTTTTCTTTAAAGGTTTTTTTTTTTTTTTTTTTTTTGATTTGGTAGTTGTTGGCGCATCGGCTTCTGTGGCCATATTGCACCTCCCAAGGTTTTTGCAGTACTTTGATCCAAGCCCGAGGCGAGAATCGAACCCGCGACCTTTGGGTTGCCGGGTAGGTACTTTACCCACTCGGCTAGCCCGGTCGGCTTCTTTAAAGGTGACCGAAATAGCAACGAAATTGACTTTAAACAAAGGATTGCTGCGTGACTATCGGTCTTTCAGTCGCCCAAAGTGGTTCGCATTTTAACTGCTATCTACTCTCGAGATTGACCATTTATCGCGTTAACAAGTTCGTCAAAGGTGGCTCAGTCGCTGACAAATACAAAAGGAATAGCGGTCGACCGCGAATTGGCCGATCCCTTTCAAACATAGCTCTCAATAAGAAGCCTTATAGTAGCCCAAAAACATTAACCAGACGATAATTAACCAGCGCAGAATGTGGTCTTCCCCGGGTACTGTGTGGAAAATCCTGAATAATGACCTAGAAATGCGGCCATATCGTTTGAAGATCATAAAGTGTTCATCTCCTGCAGACAAAGCCGCTTGTGTTGATCCTTGCAACATTTTTTTGAAGATGAACAATTTGGAACCCGACATTGACAAGCTAGTGTCATTCAGCGACGCGGCAACCTTTCACATAAGTTGACGTGTGGACAAACAACTGTCTTCTGGAGAACTGATAACCTTCATGTCGTGTGAGTACGAAAGTGCTAGTGCTAAAATGAATATCTGGTAGGCAGTCACTGCAACAAGGGTGGCAGGGCCGTACTTTTTTGAGAAAGTAGCAAACAACAGTAGCGAAGACTTCTTGCACATGTTGGAGAACTACGCAGAGGACAACCTGCCACTACGAATCCGACTTACCGGATGCTTTCAGTTGGATGAATTTGTCCACAGGACAAAGTTGGACTGAGATGGATTGTGGAGGCGCTTTGGCATGGTGCCAAAGAGCCTTCATAAGAATCTGACAGCAATAGGCTTCCCAGAGAACACTTACATGGAACTCCTAAAGCTGCGATCCTGAACACCTGTAAAGTAGTAAGAAAGTTCCTCCAGCAACAGTAATAATAATCATGTAACCGGACACAAACAACGACCGCATGCGCTTGGTACTAGTCACTGATCGGGGAAAAAACCCCGAAAGAGAATAAGTTTTTATAATAATTATTAATTAAGGATTATAAGCACATGTGCACAAAACCGTTGATGGAGTAACACAGGCGAAAGCTAATTACGAAAATAGAAAAATGAGTTCTTTTCATACATGAATAGCAAAAACAAGAGCGAATCAAATAGGCTCTTTAGTTGATCGAAGTGAAAGAATTATAGAAAGCACAGATAAAATAGCAGGCGAGTTAAATAGGTAATTTATAACGATCTTTACAGTCGAAACTCCAATCGAACCACGAAGAACAGTTACAAGTAATCTAACTGTTGTAAATTAAGCGATATGTCAATTTCGGAGATGAGTCTGAGGAAAAAAACTAATGAAACTGAGCGAAAGTAAGACTCTAGGAGTGGATCGCATGCATCTCGTTCTATAAAAAAGGCTGCAAGTGAATGCATCATCTTGTTGGGGTAGTTAATGAGATTAGTAGACTACGGAAAGAGTCCTTCTGGACTGGAGAAATCCATGGGGTTGGCCAATTTATCCTCAGTCCATAAAGAAGGTGATGACACTACTAAATGGATCACAGCATGAGGTCGTGAAGGGGAAGCCTTTATGACCAATCTAGTTAATTATTATGACGAAGTGATTACACATTTACATACAAGAAACAACTTTGGTATTATTTATCTTAACTTGAATAAAGTTTTTTTACACGGTACTAAGTGCGAAGCTCTTATAAATTGGGGATACTGGTAAGATCCTGCATTGGATCAAAAATGACTAAAAGTAAGAGCAGAGACAAAACCAGAACCAGGCCATTTTGCTTCAGACTTTATTAGATCAGTTGAACTAATGGTTCGAAAGAACGGCAGCATTTACACTAGTGAACAGAAATCCAAGAGTTAGATATCAGCTAAGGTGGGGAGGGCGGAAAGAAGATATGTGTTCAAGACCAAAGTACTTAAGGGTACGATTTACTCAGACATGAAATCTTCAATTCGATGTAAACAACAAACTAGGAAGACGCATGGTCTCTTGTCTACGATATACAAATCCTTCACAATTATGGAAAGGACGTCATCTTTATATACAATAATGGCCAGACTGCATTCAGAGTAATGTGTTCAGGTCTGGAGGCCACATTAAAGAAAGACAGAGGAAGAGTTCAAGGAAAAGCAACATATTTGTTGAGACGCGCTGATCGATATCACTATGAAGAACGGTTGAAAACTGCAACAAAGGAGTCTTAGAGGAGGTGCTCTGAAGGGAATCAATAAAATGAACTAGAAAGGTATATTTTCACAGGTAGGAGAAAGAACTAAGAGTCAAAAGTGTAGAATTTTTGAGAGTGACAGAAATTTGCATCTTTCGAAGTTTAATTTCGGGCAGATGCGTTGTAGATCACTGGAACAAATTATCTGCCAGTGTGGTTGAGGAGAAGAGTTTGGTAAAGTTTAAAGTAGAACTGGATATAGCTAAATTTTTTTGGCAACGGGGAAGCACGAGTGATTATGAATTGTGTTTGTTTTTTTTTTTTTGTTTTTTTTGACAGATACAGAAAAATTCCGCTGCCTTGCATCGTTTAGCTATTATCATGATAATACAAATATAACTAATGCATTTAACAAATATATTCCAATTATTTAGTTTTTCATTTTCAATATATTAAATATCAATTATATTTAATGTTTAAACTTTTTGCTTACTTTCATTCTGCGTAACTTCCATTTTGTGGTAACATTTATATAAAAAAGGTTTGATGTCTTCTGTATATAAGAAAAAAATGGGAGAATAAAAATCTTATAAATGAGCAAAAAAATAATAAAGAAACAAACGTTGAGTTCACATTGCAACTCAATACGACCATCTATAAATTAATGCACTGAAAGAACGGGTAACATTATAAAATGTAAGGTAGGGCTATAACAACATAGCCCTCCAGAAAAACTACGAATCTGCCCGATAACAATTATTAAATGCCAACCCGGTAATTCTAAGCATTCTCATTAATCAGCTTTTAATGGAAATAGGAGGAGAAAGAGAAAAAATGAACTCTCATTCTCTATTCTTTCCATGCACTGCTACACTTGAGTGTACACAGCGCAAAAGACAATTGGTACCCTCTTCCTTTGAGACCCCTTAATGACACTGGATGTGTAATTGTCACGTTAGCAGGTGGTAATCAACCTTGGTAAAGCACATCGAGCTACATTTCCAGTGGCACTTTTTAGTCTCTTCTATCCCACACTGACGGTTACAGTCGAATCATTAGAGGACATCATTACAGGGGAGATCAACACAGGTATTAATGAAATGACAGCGCGCCTTATCCGTACAATCGTAGTTTAATGACGATGTCCAGAGAAAATCTACAACACAAAGGTTTACGCAACCAAAAACAAATCTCGCGTGTTGCAAAGAAAGGGCCAAAATTCCGACAACGCACTATTAGAACACAAATGCACTTCCTTTCCATTAAGCAAAATTGCGACACTAAAAGAAAGATTTTAATTCGTCCATACATTAGCAGACATTAAAGTTGATAAACGCCAGGTTTGACTGAATACATTTCATTTATTCATTACCTTTCCTTGGAGTTTATTGCTTTAAATGTTCAGAGATTTTCTGAATGAATTTTGGGAATTACAGCGTTTTCTATGTACGAACTGTTATAATGAAAGAGAATTATTTATCTTCGGATTTTCTTAAGTCAGCGAGCTTGTTTTGGGAACTCTGCACAGATAATGGAAGCTGTATTCGCAGCCTCAATGCTTTGATCGGAAACGGCAATCATAAACTTGGTACACTTTCAATTTTAATTTTTAAACCGAAGATCTGTTGCCAAGTCACTTCGTAATGCAACTAACAATATCCTCAAGACTCTTGAATACCTGTTAAGGACATAAAAGCCCACGGATAATGTTTTCTGACTGTAGAGGATAATTATAGTTCTCTGGTACGGTCAGGAAGTAGATCTTATTCAATAATGCAGCAGTGATACCACTCCGATCCTGTCGGCATCCTACAGAATCCACCGACTAATGTTAAATTTCACAACAAAGCTTTCTCAAAAGACAGGATCCAGTAAAAAACCAGAAATGGAGGCAGTAAGCAAATTTTATAATTCCGTTTCTATGCAGTGGGATTTATATCGTCTACTTTTTTTTTTTTTTTTTTTTTGAAACAATGAACTAGAATTTTGAATATCACACAAACGCAGGCCAAAAAAATACAAACATTCACAGATAGAAGAAATGCAAATAAATGCGAATAAAGGTAAATAAATTCAAAGAAAACTGTGACGTTGGGTGATGAAGTCTTGTCTCGTTGAGTATAAAGTCTGCATAAGTTCTTCTACTGGAATAATCTGAAGTGAGAATGGCGTAAAAGTATGATCTATCAGCCTTTCAAAAAAGGTCTTATCCTGGATGCACGTTTAGGCAGGAGCCACAATTCAAACGCGAAAAAACAATTGGTTTCTCAAAAGTTTTTAATGACAGGAATTTACATCTCAAAGGCTTAAATGCGGCAGAAAAACGATACTTCAAGAGCGAAGCCGTTGTACTCTAAGGACTATACAGAGAAATAGGACATCCCGTATAAAGCAAATAACATCTGAATTCAACCAAGCCAAGAATGCCCTCGTTTAACCGTACTATGCGTCAGGGAATTGAAGGAATTGGGTATTGGCAGTTGCCTGCCACTTGTTTCAGAGAAAAACAGAAAACTGCATTGGTGCCGAGAACGTGGTGGTTGTATAGTGGAACAATGGAATAAAGTCATGTGGTCAGACGAGTACTATACACTTTGTTTTGCACTGATGATAGGCAGAGAGTGTGGCGTAGGATTCTGATTGCCTTATTAAGACAACCCAATCATCTGGAGCTGTTATCCTGATATGGGGTATGTTTTATTGCACGGATTGGGTCCTTTGATGCCGGTGGAAGGTCTAATATCATCCAGTGTATCTGAATTTTGTATCAGATCTACTGCACCCTGCAATGTTAAACTTTTAACCCGAAGGTGATTGCCACTTTATGGATGACAATGCAACAGCACATCGTACCAGAACCTTGCAAGAATGAGTCAGAGAACATGACACAGATTTCGACTATCTTCCCTGTCCCCAAATTCATCTAATCTCAATCCTATTGAGAATGTGTGGGATATGTTGGAGAAAAAGAGCTATTCGGCAACGAAGTCCTCTTCCTTCAACTTTGTCTCAGCTATGCAATATTTTGTTGGAAGAATGGTTACAACAGACTAAAACGCGCTAAAGCACCGTATAGAATCCATGCCGTGCGCCACACTTGCTATTATTAAAAACAAAGGCTACCCGATACTTAATACAAGGTTCCTATTATTGTTCTGGCCAGTGTGTGTATATTTCCGTAATTAAGATTTTGGATTCAACATAACGTCCCTTGCACAATAAATCTGTACTTTTCTTTATTAATTTTAAATTCAAGCAGGATATATAATCGACAATTTATTTCATTTTGGAAATAATATAGATTTTTGGGGAATGCTATCTAAATATTTAGTGTATTTTGTTAACTGAAGCATTTAGTTCAACCTTTAGGATTATTTATTAGGTTATATTTCATTGATATTTTAATTATGAGAAAAACGCGGAGCGTAAAACATCTAAAATTCTGAATTTTATAGCCTAATGATAAAGGATCTTTCAATACAAACAAATGCAAAGAAAAAAAAACATTTAAATTACATATAAACAAGCAGAAATGGATTCCTGGAATTCTCCCTGGAAGGTAGGAAAATCGCTAGCAATACTACAAATATTTACGCATTTTATTTTGTTATTTATCAAAAACAATTGACATTTTAATATTTTCATAATTTATTTAATACACAAACTAATCGCGATTATAAATTCTAATTTATTATCCATAATTTCCAACAACCCACTGATATTTCTCATTAGATCATGAAATTTTTTAATTAAAAACAAACAAAAAACCAAACCACACCAAACATTGAGATATACACTCTCAATAATCTTTCTTCGTGAATGAAATATAAAATTTCATGAAAATCGGTCCACTGGGAGTCGTAGTGCACTCACAGAAGGACGACCAAACAGACGACCGGATGGACATGGTGAAGACAATAAGTGTTTATGCATATATCCTAACGCCAACCTAAAACTCAAATACTATGATATCATATTTGAAGACAGGTCCTCGCTCCTTCAAGGTAATATCAAGCTATTAAAAAATAAAGGCTGTTCTCAAATTACAGAAGAATTATCATATTGTTAAAAAAAGCTGCATGTAAAATAAAATGTTTTCTTTAGTTGCAATCGGAATGGTTAATGAGACTAGAGGAGTTCCAGCTACCGCAATTTACAAATTAACTTCTAGAGCATTCGAACATTAACTATTTTATTTCTTCACAGAGAAAAAGGAGAGAAGCAAAGACGTCCAACCAAGGTTTTCTGCATGTCTCTTAACAGAAAAGACATCTCCATTTTCAAGCTATGGTTGGGCATCTCTCTTCCTTTTGTAAGCGACACTTTTGTTTATTACAACTATAAAAACTGTCACGCTTGCCACTTAGCCAGAAAACATTAAAAAAACAATTACGAGAGAACTTGGGTCGAAGAAGAATGTGGTTTTATATTATAACTCTGAAAGTTCTTAGTGTTAATATTTGTTCAATTTAAACGCTAAAGCATCCATAAACCAATCACTGGAGCGTGATTGGTATGTTTCTATTACGTTCCATTTGAAGATCCGAATCTGTTTTTAGAAGAACAGGATTAGGACTCTTAATATATATTTTCTATATTTATTTTAATTAACTATATATTAAATACTAAGCCATAGTATATGGACATCAGTAGCTTTGAACTCTGAATTTACAAGGATTAATCTTATAAATTCTATGCTGTGAATTATATATTTATAATAATAATAAGATTCTTTATTAACATAAATTGTATACAATAGTAATTAATTACACGGAAAGCCAGAGGAATCTTGCAATACGTTTTTGTACAAGTGATATTTCAATTAGAAAAAAAATAAATAAAAATAATAATCAAAATGTAATAGTAATTAAAACGAAAAGGACAAGTTGAGCATAACATGAAATGGCATCGGCTAACTAGGACCGGCACTTACATAATTGTCCTTTACAAACAGAAAGATAAGCCAAGATGTCATCGCGATAAGCCTTGTCAATAGACCACAGGTCGATGTCGAGTGAGTTGAGTGTCCAACACAATGCCAACTGTGTTGGCACTGTGCTACGCGCGCAGACTGTCCAGAGACACATTTGCGAAATGTCTCTTGAAATTCTGTGATGTTGATGTGATCATGCTTAGCCGAGCACAGAAGAAGGAATGCCTTTATTTTTTTAACACATAGGCTCTGTGGACTGTGAACGTGTATTGCAGGTTGGAGCAGAGTGCAGATTTAGATGTCGTATAGATCTGGTGCGATCACAGGTAGGCCCACTTCAGCACCTAGAATTCGAGGCCCCATAGTTTCCTGAGACTAGTGGGTGGTGCCGCAGACCAAACTTCCACGGCATAGGAGAGAACACTACAGAATAAAATTTTTGCAAGGTATTTCCTGATTATTTGCTTATTGTGCGTTTGCACAGATCTATTTTCATTCTGCAGAAGGCTCTCTGGGCGTTGGAATACTGAGCTTGGATTTATTGTTTACACGTGAGGTTGGCATCAAGAATTACTCCTAGGAATTTAACACTATCTGTGGGAGTCAGAACATTTCCTGCCAATTCCCGACATAGAGAAGATGCAGTATCTGCAGAAGTCATCCGACTTGGAGTAAAGATGAGATGGTTTGACTTCTCTGAATTAACTGATCAGCCACAAAATTTGGCATACTTACAGAATGTATTTAGGTAGCTGTTTACAGATTCAGAGGTTTGTCTTGCTTGTGAATCACCAACACGGCGTTTGCATGGCAAGTGCATACAATATCATTAGCATATGATAAGAACGCTGGAATTTGATCCATTAATGGAACGAATATTGCTGTAAATAGTAAGGCTGAAAGAGAACCACCTTGTGGGATCCCAACCTACACGCTTTTACAGACTGTAATGCCATTGCCTATGAAGTGAAGCATTCTCCTAGATAATAGATATTTGAGGATCTCAACCATATTTCCGTAAATCCCGTAGAATCTTTCAAGTAAGGATGAATGGGAATGATTTGGACCGTGTCAAAAGCAGATTTCATGTCCAAAACATGGCGTGAAGATCTTCGTTGTCATTCCAGGTGTGAAGTATTTTCTGTGATAAGGAATGTAGGCAGGTTACAGTAGATCTATTAGGCATGGCGTAATAAAGTATAGGCGCCTCCGTAGCCAGATGAGAAGGAGCAGCAGTGCGTAGCACACGCTTCTTGATTAGACCGGGGTTCGAGCCCGTCACCACCAAATACGGAGGATGCGGAAAGGTCAGGGAATGACCACCGCATATTCCCGGAGCAATATGGCCTAAGTTGCTAATGCTCCTAAAAACCAAAACAACAATAATAAAGTATATTCGGGCCTATGCGCAAAGGTTGCGAGTGCTACATCATTATAGATGCACTTTGAGTCATTTCACGAAGGGAGAGGCAATTGATATTGGCCTGAAGTCAGCCGGTGTTTTTGCATGAGGGTTCTTCGAAATTGCCACGACTCCGTAAGACAACCAGCTTGTGCATATTTCAATACTTTGTTATATAGAGGTGAGTGAACTCTCTGCTGATGAAATTAGAAGCAATTTTTAGACTAAAAGGAAGTATTGCGTCAATTCCTGTGGTGGACTTGTCAGGTAGTGAATTCATTATTTTTATTAGTTGTTATTGGAAATTTCTGTGTTACTAGTAGGTGAAGAAACGTTAAGCGCTTCGTTCCATAGATATGCTTCGAACACAGAGATCTCGCTTAAAACGCAGCACATGCTCACACCATTCCTGGACATCTAAAGACAGAGGGGTGCAAGTATGACTTGTGGACCACGCACGTTTTCGCCTGGATAGACGGCCGTTCATGAAACTGTCAATAGCTGATTGTTTACTCTTCTGGAAATCTATCCTTGCTTTGGAAAATTTGGCGTATGACTCTCGTGAAGGCGACTTCTTGTAGGAGACTTGGGTTGCCTGTTTTTTTTCCTAACGGCCTTAGTCAGGGGGTCATTCCACCATAGTTTTGAGTGGGGACTAAGGCTGCATGTTTCGGACATTGCACAATTTGCAATGAATTCCATCCATCTCGAAAGGCAGTAGGCAGCCTCATTGATGTTAAGCTCAGCCAGTATGTTCCACGGGTAAAGTTAAAAAGGGTAATAACTTTTCCGATATTGATGTATTTTGGATTGTATACTCTCCTGACAGTGTTTGTAGTTTGTACTTGCATATGTTCATCCTTGGATTCCTGCAGTGATATCATGTCGAATTGTGATCGGACAGGAGGAAGTTCTCAGTTATGGTCAGGGGTTTCCTTTACTGAACAGTTTGAGATGTGCTGCTCCGACATGTTCAATGATAGTGTATCTAGGAGTGTATTCTTTGTGGCTGGCAGTGGAAGGTTAAAGTCTCCGAGGATGATGAGCTTTTTATGATTAATTGTGGATGAGAGCCATGCTTTCAAATTAAGGACAATCCTCAGAAACCGGTGTAGATAAATGAACGGCACACAAGAGGTCGAGAAACCAGCAATTCGGTAGATTCCAAGAGCTGCTTCTATGTTACCTCTTGGATCAGTGGATTCCTTAATTAGGGGGAGTGAACTCCTTTGACAGATTGCTACGCCGCCACCTCGTCTCCAAATTCTGTTAGCAGCCAGCGTGTGGACATGTGTATGTAAGGGTGGCACCTCGAACGTTTGTGCAATTCCGCCTCGTATCTCTGTGAAGAACAATATTACTACAAATAGGCAGATATGTGAATGACGTAGGTTTGTGTGTGTTCTGTTCTTACGTTCTGGCTTCTTGGCTACCCAGAAGCAAAATTCACCTGGACAGATGATTCTGGGTACTCGTCCACACCACGGGAAGGTTGGCCATTCCTAGAAAAACACGCACCGTCTCAAGAGACGGATCCACTTGGCGTTGCCAGCAGGTAGGCTAGGATCCTCTGGGCCCATTCCAGAGGGAAGAGAAAAATTCCCGTGGTGCCAGTTGCGAAAAATTTTTTTAAAAATAAAAAAAAATAAAAAAAATTAATTTAAAAAGTGCAAGTAAAAATAAAATTAAAAATATATATAATAATAAGACGAAGTATGGCAAATTTAGCAAAAAAAAATATTATAATAATAATAAATAAAATAAAATAAATAAATAAAAATCGATAAATATTAAAGAAAAAAAAATTTTTTTTTTTAAATTTGACATTTTTTTTTCACCAGTGAAATCTAAGAATCACTTATCTGGTTTTGGTTGGAATTAGCATACAAGGCCTTCCGCCGTGTAAAACTGCCATATGCAAATATCTGCACGGAAGAAAAATTGTCTGGAGTCTGGATTAGTTGATCCACCTGGTTTGGAGAGAAGTTGGGAATTCCTCTCCGAAGTTGATCTCTGAGATCCTCGTACAAGCTTTATCAAACAGTAGATGGTATCAATTTTCTTTGGCTCCACAAAAGCGGCGCCTCGGTAGCCAGGTGGGAAGGAGCAGCAGTGCGCAGCACACGCTTCTTGATTAGACCGGGGTTCGAGCCCGTCACCACCAAATACGGAGGATGCGGAAAGGTCAGGGAATGACCACCGCATATCCCGGAGCAACATGGCCTTAGTTGCTAATGCTCCTAAAAACCAAATAACAAACAAACATCCACAAAAGCATAGGTCAGTAGCAAGAAGCCCAAGTTATCATAACTTTTCATTCAGGGAGCAGTGGCCAGTCACCAAGAAGGATGTCTCAAGGTTGAGAGAGAACCAGGATCTTGTGGTTTTGGTCACTGCAAACGTTAACCTCGTGAAGGAACAATTTCCATTTCATCTCTGTGCCAGGTTTCAATCAAAAAGACGAAGTCCTACTTTGCGCAGGAAAGTATGCCATCTGGTTTGTTTTTGACACTCCTGATGTTTTATAGGAAACATCGGATATTTCCTACACAGACGGTTGTAATATGATGAGATTACTCTCTGAACATATTTAAATGTAATCCGTCCTTGTGCGTAGCACAGTTGATAGGATCTCTGTCCTCCCCACACCTACTGGAAAAGACCGGAGTTTGGGGCCCGTCGATGACGGGAGGAATTTTTATGATCCTTTTTCACAACGTGCTGAGTTGGGCGGGCTCAGGAGAGAGTAATATGGTTTCCCTCCCGTCAACTCGATTTTTTCATCCAGCAAACAGAAAATCGACCTCACAACACACGCAATTTGCAGACAATGTACACAGAATAATAAAACCTTAGTCACTGATGCTCCTGAAACCCTACTACTACAAATCTAATCTACCCTAAAATTTTATTATGACTTATTAACCTAGGCTTTGAGGATTGAGTTTGCGTGTGGCTATAATAATTAAAATTAAATGACTAAAACACTGAGCTGTATTATTTAAATAATTTGTTTATTGACTCTGTAGTGCCGAGAAACCCCTACATCCAGAGCATTCATTGCAATGAACTGATTACTTATTTGCAGGTGACGTTAATGCATCCACTTTGGGATTCTGTCATCAAGCAGAAACAAACGTGAATAGGACTGTCTTGAAACAGACATGTAAAGAAACTGCTCCCTTCATCTCCGTCTCAAGACATTTCTAAGGATGAAAGCAACTGTTCATTACTATTTTCGTATTTGATATTTAACTTTATCGGTTGCCTATTTTGTCTTTATTTCCCATTTTCTATTTTTTTCCCTATTTTGGTTGTAATATACTGTGCGTATATATAAATACACAAATCCATCTAAAGTGTAAAATGCTTTGTCCTTTGAAAACAGACTAAGCATATTAAATTATGCAAGTCACTAATTATATACATAATTATAACAACACCTATCAATGCATATAATTCGAGTTAATTAAATCTACGTTTTTAAGCAACAATTTGTTTATTGACACTAGTGTTCAGAAACCCTTACATCCAGAACAGTCAACAAAATAAACAAATTATTTGCAGATTATTCGATGCTGCATTCGTAAGTGTCAAAAAGATTAATCTAACTTCGGCCTCTTTAATATGCAGAGATTCATTCCATTGCTCAGCATGGTTCTATGTATCCAAAACAAAGGAGATAAATGGTATCAATTCTATAGCTTCCTTACTAGCTGTGATATATACATAATTACAAACAAGGGGTAGACAACATAATGGCAACAGCTAATATAAAAGTAGGGGATTTTGTAATGGTCGTATGACATATTTATGAACATGCAGTGATAATTCTGTGTTTCTTGCAGGCTTTACTGTGAAGGAAAGACGATAAAACTTGATGTTCATTTAGAGGTGATGTAAAGAATGGTTCATGAAGAACTTGAGTTCCAAAGAAATGAACTTGCTGGTACCCGTTCAGCAGGAGCATCATTGAATAAAATTGATAATTTGTTTAATGTATCCAAAGTGATTTCTGCATTCATCAAGTATGGAAAAACAAAATCTGATGGAAAGAATTTTGGCAGAAAATCAAAGCTTACTGAAAGGCCACTGGACACCGCAAAGGATTGTAGCCCGAAAACATAAAACAACTACCTCAAAAATAACTGCAGGAAAAACTTGACACTTGATGATTGGAAAAGTGTCATTTTTTCTGAAGAATTATCATTCGCACTTTATCCAAAATGAGTTTGTTTGGCGAATGCCAAAGGAAGTGCATCATCCCAGCTCTTGTACCAACCGACAAACATGGAGAATCAACAATAGTTTGGGCAGCACAATCTTGGTATTCCTTAGGTCCTATCATCGCCCTGAACGGACGGAATACTGCCGCTGATTACCTTGATATTCTACCAGGTTCATTCCATGGTGCAAACATTTGTATCCCAAGAACCACGCCATGTTTCAAGATGATAATGCTCCATTATACACACACCAGATGTCTCTGCTCTTGATATGAGGAGCATGAAACTTAGGATAAGCATCTCCCATAGCTTGTTCAATTATTAAAAACAAAACGTTACTGAGCCATTTTGGGTATATTTGGAGACGAGAGTGAGAAGCAGATTTCTGCCACCTTCAATCACCCAAACAGCTTGATCCATTCCTTCATGAAGAATGGTCCCATTATTCCTCTTAAGATATTTCAAGATTTATCTGACTATTTCTGATACAATTCAAGCTGTTTCGAAAGCAAAACTGTATGCCCGTAACCCTTCTCACAGGTGTTTCCATTATTTTGTCTATTCCCTGTATATATGGAATTTAGAAACGTGTAGCTTTTTCTACAACAGTGGTAAATATGTACTGTGATCACAATTTTTGTAAGGGCATTAGCGATCTCTAATAGAATCATTTTAGTGCAAATACGAACAGCTATAACTACACTATATTATATCCACAATAATATGAATACTAATAAGCATAAGGATTAAGATGCCCATTTCTAGAATATGAAACTGGATATATATACACACACATTAAAATTATTATCCTTTAAACCAATGAAAATTAAATATATAACATTTAACAAAAGGATTACGATGCCTAATTCAAGAATGTGGAAACAAAACAAATATTTAGCAGTCACTTTATTTTTTGAATAAGAAAATTACAACATCGAATTCAGATTTTCTGTGCGTTTAGAACAGTTTAAAAAATTAATTGCATTTCTCCATTCTTTCCTTCTGTCCAAATGTTTTATATGTATTACTTCTTGTTATGTATTACTTTTCTGTTCATGTTCTTGTTTTAGTTATAAAACAGGACACAAAAATAAATAAGAGACAAATAACTGCAATTTCCTCTTTCTTTTCTTCTGTATAGCAAACTGGAGCCCATGTGTGCAGCAGCCATTTACTTGCCAATGAAGTTTCGAAAATGTAGGAGGAAACCAGGTGGAGCCGAGAAAGTCTTATGAGACCTACAACCACTCAGAGTTTATTCCAGATTTTATCGGTTTTTTCCCTCGATAGAACAGACAGTGGGAGTATTTTCCATTCTTTACCAAATGACAAAAAAAGCAACTGACGTTTTATTTTGGATAACGAAACAGAGGAGTTCAATATAGACACGAACATCCTTACAGTTGTGACTATGCCACATACTTGAGTGAGCAACACATATGAAAGGAGTAAGGTAAGAAATGGGCAAACATTAGAATAAAGTGTGAGAAATATAAGCAGAAGTCAAAAGTTATACCAGTTTTGAATCCATGGTCATAATGCAGGGGGAGAGCAACTACTTTCAAATGAAAGTCTGAATGTAGGGAAAAAAAGCCTTTTGAAGTCTTCTTCCCTTTCACGAAGTATTGACCGACTCCTATATAAAAATAACTTTAGATTCAATACTAGAAAATTCTATGCTGGTGTTGTAAAGATATACACAGGCCGTAGTGGACCTACTCCATATGCTTCGGTCCACTTTCTTAATACTGAAGACCATGTCCGCGATCATTGCCATCAACATTTGATATGTTGCTTAACGTACAGAATGGAATAAAAGAAATAACCTAATCCCGAAATAACTAATAAGAATAAAAATATATAAACCAATAAAATATCTCAGGGATTAAAAGATTCTGTACTGTACTCAAACACTGCACCAAAACTTCATCATGCTCACATGATGGGGTTTGATTTGTCTAGCATTTCTCTTCGGAGGGACTGACATTAAATGTGTCAAAGAGGTTCCTAGCTAAACACGCCATGAAAATCCGTGCTTATCCGAATTTTCCTTATTGAGTAATGTCGGATATATTCTTCCATTTATCTACGTATAGATTTCTATAGAGTGGAACTAGAAGGGTAAGTCTACGGAAGAGGAACTGATGGTAAAATCTTTCTCTGCACTTGACAGAATAAATATTTAAAAAAGGCTAAATATATGGTATTCATCCAACATTTTATTATCAGGTAATGCTCTAACATCCGAAAAAATATCTGCGATAGAAATATTTTTAAATAAATCTTTGTTGGTAACTTCAGGCGGATAATAACACCTTTTCATTAAACAACAGCTCCCAGAAAAAACTATTTGATGGAGTGGTTTATGTTCGTTTTTTTGCTGTGTTCACACAGTGATCTCTAATAGAATTAATCTTAACTTGGAGGAAGTGTTTTTTTTGTGACCATCATGAGCACTCTTGCATCATTTGAGTATTGTTTCCGAATTAATCCCGTTAAGAGAACCTTTGAAATTAGAAACATAGATGTCATCTTTTGTTATCATGCTATGTATGATTTCCACTTTCTTGCTCTCTCTGTAAACTGGTTACTCGAATGATCCAAATAAAAATTTAGGGCAAAGTTTTTAGGGCAGTTCTGCTTTAACTAATTCTCCCGTTTTGTGTTATTGTACTTTTTTTTATGAATGAAAGTGATATTTATATTTTAGTGAAAATATATAAATAATGAAAACGGGAAACTCTTGTAGTTGAAAGTTCTTTTTATAGGATTATAAAAATGCATATTAAAAGTATTCTGTGTTTGCTGTGTGGGTGTCAATGAAGCTGATAACAATTCCACGTATACTCCTATCAGGGTCACTCATGATGAACAGATAAAAGCTAAGATACCATACTAAATCGATCCAATATCTATCAACCGCTCCAGAGGACCAGCGTGGCAGATTACAGTCCATTCCCTCAAGGTGGCTTCACAACAAAATAAACGTCCTTCATTCCCTGGATGCCACTGGGCTACTACCTACAGCAGTGGGAAGACCAGCTCAATGTCAGAGGGTGCTAAGAATCATCGGGCTTGATTAGGCTGCCTTTGGACTTCAGACATTGATTAGGCTGCCTTTGGGCTTCAGACATTCGAGTACAGACTCACGCCTAGAAGAACTATTACAAGAGCTTAAAAATATTAATTTGAACATCATCGGTTATCTGAGATTCAAAGAAAAGGTAGAGATTTGTCCAAAAAAGGTGGACATTCATTGTACTACAAAAGAACAAATAATGGACGATGTGGTGGAATTCGGTTCCTGACCAACAAAAACTAATAGATTCAACCATAAAAGTAGAAAGTATTACAGAAAGAATTTCTTGCTGTATAATTAAGCTATAGAGCCTATATTCTCTTCAAATTATTCAAGCTTATATGCTCCTTCAACTAGCCATAGTAATGATGACGTCGAAAACTTTTTTTATGAAGATGCATTGCGCCTTTACAAGCAGAAAGACTACCACTATAAAAATGTAATGGGAGATTTCAGTGCGAGGATCGGTAAGATCACACATGGGGAAAGATCAGCCGGCTCATATGGAACTGGAAAAAGATGACAGAATCAGTCTACTAATTGAATTTGGGGAGGAAAAAAATTTGTTCATCATGAACTTATTCTTCAAGAAAAAGGCCGAACGAAAGTGGACGTGAAAGAGTCGTTTACAGAGGACCAACCTAAAGTCTCTCAGGTCCCAAAACTGTAATAGGAGTTTTAGGCGAATCAGCAACTTAGACTATATTGCGCTGCATGTAACATGTCTGTAAATTGCGTGTGTTGTGAGGTCGAGTTGCTGTTTTCTGGATAAAAATTCAGAGTTTCGGAAGGAAAACCCTGCTACCCTCACCTGAGATCGGCTAACTCAGCCACGTTGTTCAAAAGACCGATAAAGATACCTCACGTAACAGACGGGATTCAAATTCAGGTCTTTTCCACTCGGCGTGATACCCATGGGAGCTCATGAGCTCCAAGAGCCTATTTAAAAGAGAGCGGTTCTCTGCGAAAGTATTGTGGTTTTGCCACCTGTCACTTGTTTACAGAGGTTTGGATTCGATTCCCTGGAGGAATTTCTAAAGTTCTCTTCAATCGAGATTACAGATAACCAATCTCAGGTGGATGTAATAGAGTTTCCCCCTTCCTTTAAGTTATTCTGGGATTTCCAGTCAAAACAACATGCAACTCTGCCGCTGAACACATTTCTATGGACATAATACATAACTTATATGGATAAAAGTTAGGCTGAGAAGCCGTTAACATAAAACATTTTGTTCAAAATAAGAACAGTCAGATTCATTAATGATCCATCCCTTAACAAAAAGGAATTAAGCAGCAGAAACAGGTGATTCAGTTTCTGTTGCAGATCTTTTCTACAGGTGTGTCCATTGGCATTCATGGTGCTTCTGCACTGGCATCAGTGATTGCAGTCTCTCTTTGAAATCAGTCCGAACACCAAACTCAACCAGTCTACATCCATTCACTACATAACTTCAAACTCAAACTACCTTTTTCTCTTCTTTATTTATCCTTTTACTTCTATTGTCTGCAACAACCTCCTTCACGTGTATTTCCCGAAAATTTCTTTCTACAGAAATTAAAATCAAATGTCAACATCTTCTGAAAATAGTAAATTGTTTACGATACCTTATTTTCTATCAGGTTCTGTATTTGCGATCACCATAAAAATTCGGTTCTAAGCAGTACAGGGCTGTTTAAAACGAACTAAAACTGTTGTCACTGCACATTTGCTATGGCAGTGTGCGTTCAAAACATTTGTTTTAAACTGCATAGCTACCGAAACCGACTTTCAAAATGTTGCTTATCAATTTACATTTACAATCTGAAATATGACACTGGCACGTAGCGCTACTTCGTACCTCTTTTGGAGGTGATACAGTACTCCTACGAAGTCTACTATATTTACATTTAATTTAATAAACTGAACTTACAAAGTTTAGAGGTGTGGATGAATTAATCTTCTTGACATGAAATATTCAAGATTACACGAACGTTTAAGTCACATGATTTTATAAGAATTAGAAGCGAAATTAGGATCTCAGGGGCAGAGTGATCCGAGGCTGGAGATGTAGTCTTATTCATCTTCATCTGTTTCTTAGTCATTCTCGTTATATAAATTTCAGTGCTACGAAGCCGCAGGATACAAATGACTTAAAAATATATTATATCATTAGCTCATCATTAGGCTAGTCAAATTTTAGAATTTATTTGGAGATAAAGTTGTAAAAAGTGCAAATTCCTTTTAGAAGTTCTTATTCTGAGGCCTTTTCTTGAATAAAAATTCACCATAATATGGATGTTGGTGAATTCCAAAATACTGTAGATATCGATGAGTCTGTTCCCAAATATGCAGATCAAATCTTGATCAACTAATCATCGTCCTCTTTCCCATATTTCAGTCCCTTGAAACAACGAATTCATTCACAAACTTTTAAATTAGCCTCTAACCTGACATATCATTAACCATTTTCAAAATGCTTTCCATCCGTGAGAATCCAATAAGAGATATTCTATTGTTTGTATCCGACTTTGGGTAAAATTCATGAACAACGTTTCGAGAAGGGCAGACATTGACTTAAAATTTCAAAAGAATTTAATGAAGTTTCCCACAATGCATTCTAAAGGCAAGAGTCCATTTCTATCTTGATAAAGGAAAAGGTAGATCCTTCCTTTGATAAGTGAGTGGCCAGTTTCGTGTCTCACCATTCACCGAATGTGATCGCTACCACAGTTTATCACCAGACTTCTCGAATAATGCTCAAAGAGACCTTAGTTAATATTTTATACTTTCATTTACAGTTTTCCAATCGGTATCAATAACACAACTGACAATGTATTCTATCCGTTAACAATAGCCTAAACAAAATTAGAATTCTCTAGTTGGCATAACCTTGCATTTTTACAAATTTATATTTTTAAAAAATTCACAGTATTTTAAAGAAAGGATTTTTTCTTTCCACTATTTCGAACATCAATACTTTTCCCGCAATTAATGGTCCCACGAAGCTATCGTTGCATGTAATGCTACTTTTGCGCCGTACTCTGGAACCACGAAACAGTGAAGACACTTTTCCGTTGTTCCAGAGAAATGGGTTAAGCATCTAAAAAGACTTGTGTGCACTGGTGCGATCCAGAGCTGTAAGCAGGTCTGGATCACACCAGTTCGCAGCTCCGACTTGAAAACCGATGAAAACTCACATACTATGCTCTGCATCATGGATACAGTTATGGGCACTCCTATGGATGTCCAGAACTCCAAAACGTTTTACAAGGAATCGCTCGTTTTCTTTCACCACTACTTCCATCTGTCGACGACATCGGTCTCGGCTACGGTGAATTTGAGAAGGGTAAACGTGTTAGCACGCAATGACAAATTGCTGAAATGGTATCCGACGACCAAAACATTCTGAACTATCGTAATCTGAACCATCTGAATCACGCTCCTTGGCGTGACTCATTCCGCTTGATTTTGAAATATCTCTGCTATTACCTATACCCATTTAAGGTCTGCTCGGTTAGTACATTGGTTATAACCACCGTCCTCCCCACACTAGTGGAAAACGATCTGGTTCGAATGTCGTCAATGACTTGAGGAACTTTCATGGGCTTTTTTTTTCACTTCGTGGCTGGGTACGTCGTTTCAGGCGTGGACAGCAAAGTTCCTCCCAGAAACTAGGGTTTCCCATCCAGCAAACAGGCAAGTCGAAAACAGAACACACAGATGGGTGGATGAGGTCCTTCTTGGGCAACCCTAATGTGACAGCTTATTTTGTACCCATTTAAACCTGTTCTTGCTTTTCATACAACATGTTAGCATCGTTCACTAGACCAGGAGTGGTGTCCGAATACCTTTAGAAGGATAGTCTATATCGCATGCCAACTTGAATTGCACAGTAATTTTATCACAGTGAAACCTGTGTTGTACAAATTACAAGAAAGTAAAACGGTATGGTCTTTGAAATGTAAATCGCAGTGTTCTCACAAATATCGGTAATAAAAATGCATAAAAATATTTTACTATTTCATTAATAATAAACTAATTATAATGAAATGATAATAAGTAATTATAAAATACAATGAAAATGCTCGCCTTCTTCTTGAATAGATCGAAAGGAGTTCACATACGTGGACTCATTTCGATCTTTTTGTAAATTTTTAACATCTACGTTCGCATTTCATTCTGCATATCGCCTTTCAATTCCGCGAATCTGTGGGTATTATTTTTATACAATTTGCCTTTAAACAAGCTCTACAAATAATAATCCGAAGATGTTAATCTGTAGATCTTTGGGCAACAATTTTTTAGAAATAAGACGATCTCCGATAAAGTCGCCCAGCATTGTTACTGTTCCACTAGACGTGTTCTGGTCTTGCTGAAACTAACAATAACGTTTCCATTATCTAACTGGACAATAAGCTGGTGTACTAAACCCCAAAATAGATTTCTGTCAACTTTCACGAAGAAAAAATGATCCAATCACCCGGAGACGCAAAACGGCATATCACATCCCAATGCTTTGAGAACATACGGATATTTCACAAAAAAAAAAAAAACAGGAAGATTTTCATTATTCCATATCCTGCTCTTTTCATCGTAACTATTGAAGTGGAACCAAGCTGCAACCCTAAAGACAACACGGTTCAGAAACAATTACGTTTGAAGATAGAGGTGAGAAGCCAGTAAGAATAACCCATTTTTTTCTTAAAAGTTCCTAAAGTTGATGCATAACCTGAATACGACAGGGGGAAAAAAGTAGAGTAAACTGCAGCCATTATCAATCCACTGCAGAATGGATGCCTTCTCAACAATTCATGTATAAGGAATGGACCATAACCTGCCACGCTGGTCCAGTGCGGGTTGGCAGATCGACTGTACTTAGTCAGGTGCTTGAAACCCGGTCTACTCAAAGAGCGTGTGTTACTGCACGCGAACGACGACCACTCGGCTACGAAGGCCTAATACTGCGAAAGGGATAAAGTCCTAACTTTCTAACAGCTATCTGTATACTTGAATAAGACATACATCTACGGATTCATTTGTGGGCGATAGCAATAAACATTAAATTCCTCAAGGTTTTCTTTGTTTAGCAACAAGGCACATCCAGTTTTTTTTGCAAAGGAACTACCTGTTTTAAGAAAACGAATTACTAATCTTAAAATTGTTGATTTATTTGATACTGATTAATCCGGATATTTTTCTTGAATTTTCGATTTGGCATTCACATACCATTTTAAACAAAATCATTATATTTGAGTAAAAGTTATAGTATTGTTTGAAAATTTTTGTATAAAAGTCATATTTTTAAAAATGACATACATTGGATGCTTAGATATATTCAGCTTTTGCGTTTGTTTGTTGCTTAAACTCTGGAGACATTTGGGGTTTTTTTAATGCGTTTAGCAACTGCTGTGGAGATGAGCACTTCATCAGACCTACTTTCCTTTTTGCCTTCTGCCATTTAATATACTATTTAATGATGGAGTCGTTTTCAATGGAATCTCTAATGGGAAGACTCATTTTAAAGGGTTATTTTCTTTATGAAGTCATAAAAAAGATTAATACTCTTATTTAGGTTTATGGGCTTGCGGTGCAGTTTTTCAATAAAAAGATGGACATTCTTTCTTATTCGGGGATCAACATTTCTTTATTAGACTTCTGCGACGGAGAGCATTAACGATGTTTTTCTTGGGAAAGATCTTCTGAAAGGAATGTTCACTTTTTTCCCCTTTGAAACTAACATATTCTTGAATGTCTCTACAGTATAAACATTTGAGATCTAATTTGCTGCACGGATCCATAAAAACAGGACATTCCAACAAAGCATTATAGTGATATGAATGATGATATCTACTGGTTAACCTTTAATTGGTATCGCTGGGCGCGGTGTGTCAATAATAATGAAGAAGCAGAGGTGCTAGCATTTCACAAAGGTCATTACGTAATAGGCCATGCTCTTTCGGGGTTTATATACGAATAGTTTAGTTATATTTTACATTAACGGGTCAAATTTGACCCGATGGTAATAGTCACGTTTGTTTGTTTATAGCGTTGTTGTAAAATGAATGAAAGAGAATTTTCCTCACGATCAAACTTGGATTGGATAAATGAAATTTATTAGTGAAATTGAAAGAAGTCTGGTTGAGTCATCTCCAATGCTGCTAAGAGCTGCACTGGTGGAAGAATTGGATGGATTTATTGCCACGGATCTACAAACAACAACGAAACTTAGGCTAATGAGGTGTCAGTATATTATTTGTATATTTCGGGTATTCTTTAGGTCCATTTGCTTGCTTGCTGGATGAAAAACTGGAGTTTCTTGGGGAAACAACCATTCAATCCTTGTCTGAAAACTGCTAACTCAACCACGTTGAAAGAAAGGCTCATAAAAATTCCTCCGGTCACAGCCGAGATTCGAACTCGGGTCTTTTCCACCCGATGTGAGGAAGGCGGCGATTATTATATGAAATGTGCTACCCAAGGGTGTATCAGATATGTTAATCATTCATTAATTAGAAAGAAGTAAAGATACAATAAAGAGGAAAAGATTAATATTTCCATATTATACGCATATAAAGCAGGTTCGATGAAAACTCATTCGGATGGCAGCAATGATGTTGTTGTTCCACGCCATGCATCTATTAGCTGGGAAAACCACAGGTTCGCCTAGTCATGTGACCTTTGAGATCAGGTAAACAGTTGTGTAACCCAAAGCAGGTAATAAATTACAGCATATCACATTCCACTAACGTGCAAACAGGCTCAGCGTCCAGTAGCTGTTTCAACTTGTCGACCGTGTTGTAAACCATACAAAACACTTGATTTCAGATATATCTATCTATTATGAGAGGAGGTTAGACTCCATTTCTGGAGGAGAAGACCATTTTTATGGAACCAGGTGAAATTGTTCAGCATCCAAACATCATCCACGAGCAAAATATTCTCAAAAACGTATGCTTGGCTTGAAAAAGAGAGAGAAATGATTTAAGAATCTGTGACAACTCTTCCTCCCTCTCCCCTTGTGGTCCATGGCTGTCCTGACGAGGAAATTGCATTTTCTAAAATAAACATTAAGTGTTCCGTTACTTTTCAAATTAACAACCCTCAAATCTGCATATACACAGGGATAATTTAAATATATGTAATCGCTCGAAAACTTAAGGACAACACAGTATTCATTCTATATACACAAATTTAAATACATAATGTATATAATGAAATGTAATTAAAGATCTTAAACGAAACCAAAATGGACGTGTAACGAATACAGCAAATTCATGGACTGAATCATCATTTTACCCTCCAGTACAAACACTTTCAGTGTAGCGCACATCTGCTAGGATTGTTGATGTTCTTTCCACATTGACGGTCTAACAGTTGCTGGCTGACTTGCTGATAACAATGTGTGACAAGGCCAAAGGATCTACATGTACTGAGACTAACTGGAAAGTGGAGAAGTTTAACTTCATAGCATGAAATAGATCTCCTACAGTCTGTTTCAGAATTTGCACTCTAAACCCCATAAATAAATTATAGTAATTCTCCCCCCCCCCCCGAAATGCACTTTCGACTTACTTTAACTCGAGCTTTGTCAATAGCCATACATAAAATCTGCTTTATTGATATTGATTATAAAGATATTTCGCCTGAGTTATGGTACATGCATAGCGCATGCGCAAAATCAAAGTAATGAAGTAACTGGAATCGGCCAGTAGTTTGATTACTTCGGATAATCGGAGTTCGCATAATCGACGTTCCATTATAAATAAACATATAATACAAAAGTTTAAAAATTTAAAGTTTATTTTAATGCCCGGTTTATGAAACATTTCAAAACAAGTCTTTCGAAGTTGCCATACACACCACAGAAAAATAATCATAATTGAGCTAAAACAAAGAGACATGAAACAAAAACTTAATGAGGCTTCTTAAGATCAAAATACAATATTAATTTTTTTTAAGTTACCTTCGTGTAAATGCCTGCATGAGGGAATTGTTATTCTCAAGGTATAAATGAAAGGAGCATTAATTCATTTTATTTCCTATCATGCATTTATCTGGCTAAATACGAGAATGACAAATTATCACCCTTGTTTGGAATTTCGCTAAAAAAACATGAAGGATGGTAATGCTCGCACAAAATTACTGCACCAACTTTTATCATGCTAAGTACACTGCATCTAATTAATAAAGCATCGTTTAGGAAATTGGGTAACGCAATTAATGACATTACTTGCTAATTTTTATAAGGTGATCGGATAAAGTAAGGATCATATATTATCCCGAAGTGTTAATAAACAAAAAAGGGTTGCTATTGATGGCAGTCATCTTCGAAAGTTGTGCACTGTTTTTCCGTTATTAATATGGTATTTTGCCCTTGTTCGTTCGATAACATTAATCAGCGAAATCCTCGTTTTCTTCTGTGACAACAGAGAAGAAACATTTCAAAATCTTTAGTCTTAAGCACTTTCAAGTTGTAAATTGTTTTTATCAACTTTTCTCTGCATTCCTAACTCCAGAATATAGATATCAAATGGCTTTAATTATCTGGAGGAGGGATTGGCAAGCTATGATGGGCGTGCTACACGGTTTCAAGCGACATTCTTCTAATAATGAAAATACAAAATGTATATCTTTAAATTGGTTCACCATAGATGCCTGCTGATTGTTAGATAAATACATACAGACATAGATACGCCTTAGCGATTTATACTGAAGCAAGCTGAAAGGTGGACATTTTTTTTTTATAATTGAAGATCCCGATAAATATTAGTTCCTATTTTAACTTATTTAATTGATGTTTTAGCAATTCGAATAACATCTGACGTGAAATATTTGTAGTGCTGCAAATGGTTCCGCATATTTTTGAATGACGCGCTGGCTTAAATTCTCAATGTGAAGATAGGTCACCTTGAAACTAAGCACTTAATTTCTAAACGAAAACAGATTATACAGTCACTGAGACTCTTGAAGGTTGAAGTTAAGAACGACGAATATGTTGGCTGACTTGAACGACAAGATTCAAAGTTCAGTTTTCCAAACTTCATATTTATTAATCCTTTCCAGTATCATCGATCATTTGGCTGTAGTAAGATTTTGTTAATAAATGAACTGGAGCGCAACTTCATCCATAAACTACACCCAAATATCTCATCGAAGAATATATTTTCGGATCTCTCAACAAAAACTAAAAATACCTCATAGATAAAACTTATACGATAGTCAGGGTTGTTAAAACGTCCTGTCCTTGAAGAGTTTTCGCATTAAACTAATTTGGTAGACTTCAGTTATGGAAGTTATAATTCAAACACCGTAATCGATATTACTTTTAAACTGTCATTCTCTTTGCTTTCTCTTTCGCTTCTACTTCACATCAGAGAGGTATCGATCTGAGTAGTAGATCTTTCAGACTCGAGTTTCTTGTTCGATTTTTTACTCTCTCTCTCTCGAATGCCTTCCTTTTCTGTATTGAATTTCGTGACCGCCGGCAGCAGAAGCTTTAGCTGTCTACGTAAGACAGTTCTGAATTATGAAGTAAAGTAACATAGCTCGCACTGTAGCGACTTCCCTGTCAGCTCTCTTGAAGAGTTTCGTGCGAGTTACACCAGAACAGGTCAGAACCGTTAGGTGTCAAGTGGATGATATTATTTTGCTAAAGTAGAAACGCCACCTTTCTTCTTTAGATCGATAAAGTAACACCATAAAAAAAGGTGCGTTTTCGTTTCCTGGACATTAAGTTAAATGGAAGAAAAGTTTACTTCATTTTTCTTCTGGAGAGAAAAGAAATTGTTTTCCACTTATTACAACTTTCCAAGTTTATTTGTTTTTATATTTGACCGAGAGCAGTATATATCCGGGTATTTTTTTTCTGGAATAGATATGAACTGTCTCGTTCTTCATATTTCTATGAACCCTTGTCCCATTACATCATAAGTTGTACGTTTTATTTCATGTATGTCCTCCTAAATTATACGTTCTTTGGAATTTCACGATTTTAATGCACTGAATGCTGAGCGTAAAATGAGCTTCCGATCTGAACAAAAACTATGTGCCAAAAAATAATTATTCTATTTGAATAATAATAGTTTAGTCATTACGTCCCTATCTACACTTCTGTGTAGATAGGGACGCAATGTGAAATAACCCACTCTTACTGCGTCATACAATGATTCACCATAGACGCCTGTTGATCGTTAGATTAATACATACAGACATAGATACACCTTAGCGATTTATACCGAAGTAATCAAAAGAATGAAATAGGTATCTTAGTATTAATAAAAGGACTGGTTAACACTATAAATGCTAGAAGGCCTTTAGATAATATTAACCTTGTAAATTACCGCGCTGTTTTCTGATTATAAAATAAAGTACTGACCATTTAGAGTAAAAAAGCATTCTAAATTACCTTGTATTGACAACGCAGCCGTTTTTAATCAAGTTTTGCAAAAGAAAAAGTAAAGTAAAAAAAAAATAAATGGAAGCGTTTTGTTTGTGATGAATCCCGATTTCTGTTTATGTTTCTAGTTAAAAGTTTGCTTCAAAGTGTGAATTCACAAATTTATGGATGACTCTACAAATTCGCTGTGATGTTTACCCTTCCAGTTAACTGCCTCACTGATTTAACTTCGTCTCTTGTCGGCCTTCTGCTGTCAGTTACAACGCTTGTCTCGCTACTGTTTATTAAATAAAGCCATATTTTTTCGCATTTCACAGTATTGTTGAAAATCTAATAACCTAACTGGCTTACACAACTGCCAGCTGGGAACTATTCAAATTGTCCTCACTCTAGTTAAAACAATTTTAAAATGCTCCAGATCTTCCTCTTCAGTCTAAACAACGAAACCACACAAATCGGTAATTAACCTTTCAATCCGTGTTATAAAACTAATTAAATGAAGTCTTTATATTAATATCTACTTAAATAACTTAAGTTTATTGAATTATTTTTCCGCCTGCTCTATTAGCTTCGACAGATCTAATTCAATGAAAATTTTCTAGCGAAATTAAATTACTTACAGCGCTCATTGCGTTTAATAGTTATTATAATTTAAAAATTAAACTTGGCAGTAGTTATGTGGTAAATTACGTGTTGACATATACGTACAGTGCTCATTGAAACCGCAAGTACAAGAAAGATGCATGGTCCAGCACACGTCTTTTGATTCCTCCTACTGAGATTGACTGGATGCAACCCCGATTAAAGGAGCCTTCTAAAGAATTCCACCATCTCCGATGGAAATCGAAACTGGACCTTGTTGAATTGAGTACCAAGTGGAAAATTCACTATTCTGTTAGGAAATACTATTACATTATCTAAAAGTACTCCAAATAATTCTTATATTCTATAAAAACAGTATACAAAAAGTTATAGATACATATATGTTATTCGAATATAGGCTTTCAATGAACATATCTCTATGTACTGTTATAAATTGCAAACTGGAGGAATCTGAATGCTGTTTAGTGTAAAAACATTTTTTGGCATCACATAATAGTTAATGGTGTGCAAGATGATTATGGGCGTTCTGAAAGGTGGATTAATTATTAAATATTTCTCTACCAAAATACCTAGAGGCTCCCTGTGATAAATCCCTCTCAACCATCTTCGTAGACTAACCACCTCTGCATCTAGCGAAAACAAAAGGTTGCTTAGATCAATCAACCTACTGGAAGACAAAATTATTTGTAAAATAGAGATATTATTATTATATAAAACTGAAGATTTGAACTACTAACACATGAAACATAGTTCTCGAATAATACACAACAGACAGAAAAAATCCTTTGCCAATTAAGATATGGACAAAGAGCGGATAAACTACCTTAGTAGAAATGTCAAGTCTTATAGAGAACTCTGTTATATATATCGCAACTCCTTAGGTCAGTCTTCTGTAAAAATGTAGAGAATCTCCTTAGGTCTTTGTTACCATGTCTTGGAAAATGACATCCAGAGTAATAAGACGCGACTGACTAGACCCGGACATATCGATCGTGCCATACAAGGTCACAAACAAAAATCTGTGTGGTTTCGCTTACAACATAACAATGACATCGCCTCCATGTATTCCGAAGATTATGGTCGGTAGGGAAGGTGTAGCAATAAAGATTTCCTAGAAGTGTCTCAAATATCTTTGAACGAAGGAAGTATAGATTTCTTCATACGAAATCTCGCTTTCTTATTTCATCTTTATTGGCTGATAGAATTTCAGATAAAAGCAAACAAATATGTTGGCTTGAAGCTAGCTGGAGTTATAGAGCGATGTGAGATTTTCAGCCAAAGTAAACCATTTCTGTTATTTCACAGAGGTATTTCTTTTATTCGACGAAGAGGAAAAAAACGAGCAAACAAAAAATTACGTATTAAGGCCGAATATTCGTTTCCCTAGGAGAATTTATTTCTGCAGAAATATTGAAACTGAAAGAGGACCGAAATATTTTGTTGTATAAAATGCAAAATAAGAACACTAAAGATAGTTCTTATATTCGGCATTTTTCTAAAAATAGGACTTATTGTTATTGAGAAAGATATTCGCTTTCACCAAATGAGAAATGGTTCTGTGGTGTACAAAATGTTTATAAATATCGTCTCTAAATAATAAATATAATGAGGTGGATAGTAAATGCGACCACTGGCATGTCCTGCCTCTATTTTAAGTCATTAATGAATATTTCTTTCATAATAAATGTTTATATATATTTTTTTTTTTCTATCTTGAAAGAACTTGGTAATTTTGTTAAGAAACTTATAAGACTACTACCTCATAAACAAGGCTGGGAAGCTAATTCTTGATTTGTCTTAGAGTTACTGTGAACAACGATATTGTTTCAAAGTCTAAAGTCTTATAGAGAAGATTAGCTTAGGATTTGCTATAATAATGTTTAAATTTTCATTGGAAATTTCAAATCTTTTTCCCTTTAAGTTGGTGTGAATATTAGGGCCACCTAACATGAATTGACCTCGCCTGGGTCACGTTATCCGTTCAAAATAAGTGACACATTTCAGGTTTCAAAGCATTGCTACTCTGATATCGATTCTCATGCTGAACAATATTAGACTGTCTTAACAAGAGAAAAAATCCAGGCAACATCCAAGTGAAATGATAGAGAAGCCGTTCAGACCTTAGCACGAATCAATTTTCACTGTGGTTTATGGATACGATATAGATCAGGTGGTTGGGAATTTTTTTTGGTCAAGTGCCAAAGAAAACGTTTGTTCTTTGTCAACCGCTGTCGAGTTCCAGCGTAGTATTTTTATAAATAAAATACAAATTCTTTAGCAAGTAAATTTACAAGAAAAATGTCTTCTAAGAATAAAATATTCATCGCAAAATTGGCATGATAAAAACAATCAAAGTATATGGGACACTTTATAACGGATTGCTGTTGAAATCAATTATTAATGTAATTTTCCTTAAGATTCTAAAGATAATCGAATTAAGCTATTTCAGGCACACTTGCTGTAAATTAAAATTTCTTCATTGTACCAATGACTTTGAAATTACATTACTTATACCCGTACAATGGAGATTATTTCTATTGAAGCCTGGAAACAATTTGAAACAAGAATCAGTGCTTAGTGAATCGTTGAATTCGTCCCCTTTTTAAAGGAAGGGTCAACTTCGGTGCATCAAAATAAAATTTAAGATTTACAGTCAAATTCTGAAGAATATAATTCTTCGCAGGCGAGTATTTCTATTTTATGCGATAATCTCCAACAATACTTCTCATCTAGAATCTGAAAAATAATGTAGACATTAACTGTTAATTGTACAACTACCGGAAAGCCAAAATACTGAGGATCTCTGAAACAAAATCGGATAGTTACCAGAAGGTTTTAAATTTTTTACAGCTCTTCACGTATTTCTATTCTGTCGAGTAAGCCCTGTTTAATCTTTAGTTCTGACCTGAAGTGTTAGCAGAGCAATTTTACTAATTTTCCAAGATATCTACCACTACTTCAAGAGGAGTGTTTCCATTTACAATGGGTTTCCTCAGCCTACAAGTTATTTTTGGTAGGATTTTTTTCCACAATAAAGTGCGGTTCAGGATGTCTTGGTCAATTAAACCTCGGGCTGTCATGAACTCCCGTACTCCATCCATCCATATCCTCCTTAGGTCTTCCTCTTCTTCCTGGAGGTATCCATTCCAGCATAGCCTTTGGATATCTGGTTTATTGCAAGATATCTACTCAAAATCGATATAAAATTTTCAGGTACGATTAAAAGATTTCTTTTCTATAAATGTTCTTATTCTGCAGTAGTTTTTTTCACTGTGAAGTTTGTTTCGCATTGTTTATTGCACCTAGAAGCAATAACAATTTATTTTCAAATCTCCCTCGTGGCAGTACAGTTGGTAGTATCGACGTCCTCCCTACAAGGGCTGAAAAGACCTGAGTTCCAATCGTATCGATGTGATGAAAATTATGGGCGTTTTGCACAACCTAACTGATTTTGTTGTTCTCTGTACATGGAATCGTGGTTTTTTTCTCCTGGAAACAGGGGAATCGACCACAGCATGCAAGCAATTTACAGGCAGGTGAAAACATTGAGTTTTCCCTAGCTCAATGTTTTCACCTGCCTGTAAGCTCGTATGCCCAGCCGAAGAAGCTACCTTTAAAGGAGTACGGGAAAAGCTTTCTGAATTCATCTAAAACGAGTATTTGAAATAAATAATGTTTGGTTCATAGCTAATAAAATATCAGCTTGGATGCCAATTAAAATTGTCCTATAATTTTAAATAAGTACTATTTTCTGTATTTGCAAAATACCTATTTTTTTTTTTTTTAAGTTCTAGCTGCACTTCGAAAAGTAACCTTCGCACATTACTTAGAGGAAGCCCTTCCTGCAGTGTCTACTAGGAAATGCTTTTCACCGCTATAAAATTTTGTCATTACTTCACTGGCAAGCATGAAAAATACCCCATTTTCTCTCTCCGGAGAGTAATTTTACAGGAATGTGGTCTTTCATCACTATAGTTTTAGAGATCTCCATATTATATACAGCCATGATGTATGTGACTAGTGGAGAGCTTATATAACACAGTTACCAGTTTGTGTTTCCAACTACCGTCAATTTCGTAACCCGGTCATTCAGAACTACATCCTTTAAATGATGCGATTCATGATGAAAGCAGCGCTCTGTCATCTGGTACTATTCGCCTATAAAATAGAACAAATATCAAATATGAATACGAGGCATAGAATTATTTATTACAGTTATTGTGAATCCAATGGGTAAGGAGAACGTATAGCAGAGGAAACTGCTCTTGGGTGAAATTGGCTTACAGTAGATGGATCTGTATAAAATACAATTGTAGAAGGATGTCGACAACAGTGGTAAAAAGAAAATAATGCTCCAACAAGACATGGATCTATCGTGGGTGAAATTGGCTCATCTACAAAGAGTAGATGGGTGTGTATAAAATCAATTGTAGAAGGATGCTGAAAAAAAGTGATAAAAAGAAAGTCATTTTCTTCACCAGGACATGGAGATCATTATAAGATCGATCATGGATCTTATATTCATGGATATAAGATCGTTAATAGTGTACCATCAGTGGATCTGTTGATTGCCTACAGGATTCCTGCGATAACCGGGAGGTTTGGCACACCACAAGTCAAAATTTAGCATCTTCTGTATGAACGAACACCATTGATGAACTGTTGAGAGAAGGCTCATGCTGATTCTACAACTAGACTCGTTCGTATCGCGAGTAATATGTGCTACAGATCAGAAGTCATTATTACACACGTATATTGAATTTTTAATGTGAAAGAGGTAATTACCCTGTGTTCATTTATATTCTAATAAAAGGATCTGGTAATAACTTAAATGTTTATTATTTGGATATCATTTTCCACTCAGATTTTCCAGTGAATACTCTCCAAAGGTGGAAACTTAATTATCCGCATGTATCTTACAAACTATAAATTAATCGGCATGCTGTTAGGCAGTCATACGTACAGAAAATATCAAAATAGGCAGAAGTCTTCATAAACAAGGTAAAAATTGCTGCTTTTCCATTTTGCACAAGACCACGCTCTGCACTCCTGGGATGCCACCATTTTCTTCCAATTCAGTTGATGAAGGTCATAAAATACCTCTCTGTTGGCCAAATTGTGTATTGTGTTCTACTTTACTACACAGACATTAAAAGGTGGCATAGGAATGTGTTTCTCTCGGCCTTTGTCTCTACTCCGAAAAGACCTCTGTGGACATATTTCGATCGTTTATTTGATTTGGTTGGAAGGTTACTACAGAAAATGAGGAAACGTTTCTTATTACTTTAGTGTATATCACAGATCCTCTGATGCGTTATTCCTAGGTGGAGATGGGAAATGCTCGTGATAATAAAGAGACTTTATTTATCTATCTTTACGCGTGTATTCCTCTTTATTGCAGCGGTTTCGTTTTATTGGGTCCTGGATTATACTGCAGGGCCTCTTTTATTTCCCAATACCAAGTACAACAGGAAATAATGCAAACTTTTATTTGATACAGTTATTGTCTTTGTTATGAAAGCTTAATGGCATAAGGACTACTTAGGCCATGATTCAAAAGTTGCCCGCGATATGTTGAATTAAAAATTATCAAATAACAATACTTTTAGATAACTCAAGAGATTTGGTTCGAGTCCCGTCAATGACTGAAGGAACTTTTCAGTCGACGCTGTAGTTAGCTGAGCTCAGATGGAGTGGAGGTAGTTCGGTTTTTCGTGAGCTTTTTCAGCCCGCACAATATACAAATCTACCCAAGAACACATACTGCACACTAACATGGATACAAGTAACGTTTTGGAGCCGTTTAATATAAAAATAACTATTATTATTAAATTCTGCAAGACGTTTTATAGGTTTGCATCGATCGTTATGAATTACGATGCTATCAACAACTCCTGTAAGTTGAATATCTTTCAGGCAGCGCCTGTAAAGCAACTGTTACAGTATCGAGAAAGTGATTGCAAGCAATCAACAAGAACGTGCTTAGCTGAGTTCTGTTAGAATAAAAGGTAAAGGCAGTGGGGAGTATCTCCCATGAGTAGATAAATACGGGTCAAATGCGCATGACCGATACGCGACCAAGAAAGAACTTGTGCTTATTGTCGATTTGGGTTGAAATTGGAATGCCAAAAAGGTATGGTTTGTGGTTAATCTAATATTTATTATTGGTGTGCGATAAATTTGATCTTTGCAAGTCCTTTGTATGAACATTTTGTAATTTGTGCATGGTACCAGAAATTGCACTCTTGCCGAGGTAACTCAGTGCTTAACACTTTACTCTTCAAGTGCACTTCTTAAGAAACCCACATGGCCTGGGGATCTACTAAAAATTAAAGTGACTGGTTTACTGTTCTTAAATGCGTAATCGAGATTTACTTCACAGGATGTCTGGATGAAAAACTGTTCACGAAGGCAGATGGAATAATGAAAGCGTTTATAGCCTTTGAAGCTACTACTAGTATTTGCTTGGTGCAAGCGCTATCAGAATGTCTATGGGTTAAGACTAGATAATGTGGTTTTTAAAGCTATTGTAACAGAGAATCCATGTCGGAAAATCTTGGAAAATCTGCACGTTATTCTTCCTTCTGTAGGCATGGATAAAATGGTCGAAAAAAAAAATATACACACACACGGAGTGTTCACTGAATTATGACCACCCCTGTGAAAACTGAATGCGACAGGTTGACCACGTAAGGTATGAGAGTGCGCAGTTAGTCGACCTACGTAGTATATATAAGGTGTCAGTGGTTCAGTAGGTAGTAAAATTCCGAGCGTGTTGGGAAAAGGAAGGATTTATTGGACTTTGATAAAGGACAGATTGTGGGTGCTCGACGAGCTGGTGCTCCGATTTCCCAAATGGCTGAACTGGTGGGGGTGTTCAAGACTAGCCGTAGTTAGTGTACCAGGACTGGCGTCAAAATTGTCAAACAATGACCCAAAAGCAAAACGTTGATGTTAAAGGTGAGTGCTAGGTCCGACGACTCGTACAGGCGCAGCACTGTTGAAGAGTTGACTACCCAATACAACATGGGCCAACCCAGAACAATATCTGGCATGACCATGCGTCGCACCAATGGGCTATTCAGCAGACGACCCCTACGGCATCCTCTCCCAACCAAGGTTCATCGGCGTAAAAGACTCGCCTGGTGCAAAGAGCATGTAATTTAGACGTTAGAAGACTGGAAGGTGTGCTGGTCGGATGAGTCACGTTATTTACTCCACACCGTGGATGGTCGTTACGGATTTGGCGTCAACAACATGAGGCTCTTCATCCAACTTGCATGGTATCAAAAGTGCAGTCCGGTGAAGGCGGTTGTATGGAGTGGGGCATGTTTCACTGGCAGAAACTTGGACCCTTGGTGCATGTGGAACAACATATCACACGTCTCCGCTGTCGTCGACTGCTTGCTAACTGTGTATCCCCCGCTATTACTTTTCCTGAACAGCGACGGTGTCTTCCAAGATGACAATGCGCCGAACCATCGGGCACTTGATGTGCAGGAATGGTTTGAGGAACAGAGTTCTGATTTCCAGCATATTGGTTGGCCTCCGAACACCCCCGGTATCAATCCTTGGGGGACACTATGGAAAGGCATATCAGGCGTCTTGATACACCAATCACCTCCATACGTGCATTGCTGACCGCATTACACAGTTTGGTTGGCCATACCTCCCGTTTCAACAATTCCATACCTTGTTGAATCAATGACACGTCGGACAGCTGCTGTACTGCGGGCAAAAGGAGGACCTACGAAGTATTAGGTAGGTGGTCATAATTCAGTGTATATAAACTAAAATAGAATATATGCCAGTAGCATGGCAAACCAGTAGAGTGAAAATGAACGTAACCTAATAGCATAACAAAAATTACAGAAAATAGGTAGGGGGATAAAGAAGAGGAGGGTAATGTTGAAGCAACGTTCCTGAAATAATTCAAGCTAATTCAAAAGAAATTTAGTGGCTTCCCCTATTAGGCACCAGTTCCTGAATTATATGAAATATCACTAAGGTGGAATTGTGGTCTGACAACATTACGTGACCAAATAAACTGAAAAAAATAATTAAAATAGGTTGACCATTACGCCCCATCTCGACGGAGGACCACGAGGCCAATAATAGTCAATAATACTAGGGGGCGCCACTAATTTCTTTTTTTTTTTTTTTTTTTAACTGGCTTGAATTAAGGGAAAGCTAAGTAATATTTTACAGGTGCTCTCAAAATATTCCAAAATGAGCATTTGCAACCGTTTTGGTAAACACGACAATTATGGCTGAAATGTTATCAGAAGCCATCAGTTTGCTTCATTTTATCATTTTAAATGGAAAACAAAATGAAAAGTTCACCAGGTGCAAACTAATATTTAGTTGAACCGCCTCTGGCCCTGATGACAGCAGCACACCGTCGAGGCATTGACCAGATCAATTTCTGAAGATAATCAACTGATAGTTCGTGGTTCCAAACACGAATTATGAAGTTCACGAAGGGTCTTTGGTTTCTTTCTGGCAATTGCAGATTCCATACGATGCCAACAGTTCTCTACAGGATTCAGGTCCGGGCTGTTTCCTGGCAAGCTAACAGTTGTAATAGACCGTTCTTGCAACCATTTTTTCACCTGTACCGAATGTATAAACACATTACTCTCGAACCTCTAATGCACAAATGAAGCTAAAGTAACTACAGAAGTGCCTACTT
The DNA here is from genome assembly GCF_048544385.1 of Mastigoproctus giganteus. Taxonomy (NCBI): domain Eukaryota; kingdom Metazoa; phylum Arthropoda; class Arachnida; order Uropygi; family Thelyphonidae; genus Mastigoproctus; species Mastigoproctus giganteus. The sequence continues at coordinate 64,267,210 of NC_143577.1, forward strand.
ACACTTTTCGCCCGATGACAAGGAGCAGCGTCATCCTGAAAGATGCAGTTACTTGGCAGGTTGAAATGGTCTCTAATGGTTGGCAGCAATTTGCTTCCAATATAGTCAGGTATCCATTGGCATTTACGGAACCTTTTATAAACTACAGGCGACCTACTCCGCGATACGAAATGCACCACCCCATATCATTTGGCTGTTAGGGTATTTCACTGTAGACACCATGCAGTCTGGATGGTATTCTTCACCACATCTACGGCGAATCGTTTGTCTCCCATCAGAGTCATGCAGGTTGAATTTCTTCTCATCCGAGAAAATAACTTCTTTGCACTGCTCGCAGGTCCATTTGACATGCTCCTTACACCAAATTAATCGGGACTTTTTCATTTTTTGTGTGAGGAAGGGATTCTTCTTAAGACGATTGGCAACAAGTCCATTTTTGAAGAGTCGTCTTCTGACTGTTACTGCACTTGCTAACACTCCTGTATGTTCTTCTCATTCACTTTTCAGCTCAGACGAAGCAGCTTTACGGTTTCTGAGGTATAAGCGCTTCAAAACGCCGTCCTCTTTTGGCGTAATCGTTTGAATCCGGTTCCTTTTTTCTATCAGCAGAATCAGTTTTCTTGAGTTTGGAAAGAAATCTACTCACTTTCGACTGATTACAAGATTCCCACAGGGTTGGTGCTCGGCCCGTTCCTCTGGAACATCGTCCTTGAGTTACTTGGTCTGGATCTGGGCCCTGTTACTATCCAAGCATTCGCAGATAATATTACCATCTCCATCGCAGCGGACACCAGAGCAGCTCTCGAGGCCACTGGAAATCAAGCACTAGAGATCTTACAGGACTGGGCGACTCTACACAAGCTCCGGATTTCTCCACAGAAGACATAATCCATACTTCTCAAAGGCACCCTACAAATATCAAGGCTTCCTCAGATCAAGGTACAAGGAAAAACCACCAAGCTGGTAACTTCCCTAAAACACCTGGGTATCATCCTGGATTCAAAGCTCTTCTTCTTCCCGCACCTCTCATACCTTCAAGAAAAAAATCTTGAAATTATGCAGCCTTAATCGTCCGAGTAAGGTGTGACTGGGGTCTGATTAGTTTATTTTGTTTAGTTTAGTTTGGGTTTTATTGGCGCATCAGCAACTGAGGCTATAATGCGCCAAATACCGGTCATATTATAAAAAGTTAAAACATTCAGTGACCTAAGTAGTTAGGCCACCATGTCCAGATATATAATAACACGTATATAAAAAATAAACCAATAAAGAGATAACAATAACATAAATTTTAAATACAATTAAAAACTTTTATTAATTTAAAATAGTTAGAAACAGCAGACACGTTGTCATTGTCAGATAAAATCTGACTGAGTGTATAAGGTTCAGTCAGATGATTAAAAGCGGTAAAACGGGTGCTGCTAAAATCTGGACAGGACTGGGGTCTGAACCAGAGAACACTCAAACACCTGTATAACGCTATATTCCTCCCTGTTATTACATACGGATCCGGGATTTGGTACCAGGGCCTGTTGCACAGTAAGTTCTCCGGCCCTCCAGATTCTTGCAGGTGTCCTCCCCCTTGACTTGGAGGTTATCCGTCGAGGATTGCACTACTGCCTGTCGCGGGGAATCCCAGCTACCATCTTTGGACATACCATCGACACCCGCACTGACTGTAAGCAAGAAAAGAAAATACTAGCTGCCATGCTACTACAAATCTGGCAGACAAGATGGGAGGAGACGGACAAGGGCCTGATAACTAAGAAATTCATCCCGGATGTCAAACTAGTTTATCCAAAGTCGCCGCCTTGGTTCTCTCCTGGCCTCTACTGTACATATATTATAACTGGACACGGCTCTATAAATCATAAGTTGACTACCTTGGGAATCACCAATAACCCCTACTGTACATGTGGAGATATTGAAGATTGGGACCATCTTCTTTATAACTGCCCAATTTATGACGATCTTCGAGGAACACTGTACACCAGACTTTAACGCATACCTCAAGGACAGGAGCACCTGTTAATTTCTGAAGAACAATATTACAAATCATTAACGGAGTTCGCACAGAACCTCTTTTCTAGGCGCAGGACTCTAAAACCAACTCAAGCCAGGGATACAAACCTGTAAGGGACTTACTCAAACTTGAAATAAAAAATCTGTACTTGACCGTTTTACCAGCACCGACTTGCTAACCCTGGAACTTCCAGAGTAGGATTACCTGCTAACTTTCCATATGGTTGGGTAGGCTCCAGTGGTCTTGACCACTCCACCTCAAAATATAAGTCACACTCAGCACTCTCGCTGAGTGGCTTTTCTACCCTTCTGGAGTTAACCCCTTCCCCTTTTCTCCTGGTGGGGGGGATGCGCTCACCTACATCCCCCATCTTCTTCCGTACACCCTGTACGGAAGAAGATGGGGGATGCCTGTGCTTGCTAAAAAGTAAAAGGTAATTTACTTTTTTTTTCAAATTTTGATTGATCATACGTTAACTCTCTGTGTTGTGTTTATTCTGCATTTGCCTGCAGAAGGACAAAGATTATAGCTTGTCAGTTAAACCTCTCGCCAAGGTCAAAGCTACTACACGATTCACCTTCTGTCTTCCCCTCGGTTTGTGGTCAGCCCTGAAGCAAAAGGATAAATTTAGATTGCGCTCACGGGGTTGGGAAAATAATACACTGTTTATTGCTATACAGCTTAGATTATCAGAACAGTTTTCTTCAGTTACAAACACACTTGTGATTAAATTCTGATAATCGTAAAAAACCGACTGCTTCTCCCCAAAATTATCTGGGTAACTATCGAAATCAATATGAGTGAGAAAGAAGTTCAAAATCTTGAAAATGAACGTGTAAGCTACTCTACACGATCCAGGAGCGAAGCTCCCTCTGCTGCGGAAGAGATAAACAAGCCCTCCAAGGATAATTTCAAGAAAAAGGAGAGAAGTAGAATGATATCGGCTACAGATCCTCTAACACCTAAAGACACAACTGTAGAGGGCGGAAATGAGTCCTGCAGCGATTCAGAATGCGAAGAACCTAAAAGTCAAGTGCCTAAGCGTCAAGATCCCCCACTAACAGGTTCTCCGATTGATCAGATCAGGACAATCAGAGTGTCCTTAGAGAAATATATGGCAAAGCAATCGAGCAGGATCACTGCTGCCATCAGGTCTGATTTAATTGGTATCTTCAGCAAAATGGAGACAGTGGTTTTAAACCTCCATGTAGAACATGAAAGATTAGAAGCCAAAATTGACGTCCTTACACAGGAGCGAGGAAATCAAATGCAACAACGCCCCCGCTCCTTCGCAGAAGCGTTGAGGAATGGTGCAACACAATCAAACACCAATTTACCTGAAAAAGTACAAGATAAAAGGATAGCCAAGAAGCCTGAGTCGCATGTAATCATAATTAAACCAGCTGAAGATGCACAACTGGAAACTAGCGATGCAGTTAAAGACGCCTTAACAAAAAATATGAAGAACCAGATGAAAACCATCAGAATTAAGAGCATCAGGAAAACCAGACACCCCGGAGTCATAATTGAAACTGGTACCAGGGAGGAGGCAATAAGCATCTTAAATAACACAGAAATGTCCAACTATGGATTAAGAGCTGAAACCCCCCAAAAAATCGGCCGTCGATTATACTTTTCGATATAGACCAGAATATGACCCCAGAGGAACTCGAAGAAGAGATCTACCATAAAAACTTGAGTATGTATCTACTGGACAAGACGGCGGTAGAAGACATCAAACCAAAATACAGAGCTATTTTGGGTTAGAGCAGGTGGTCTCACACTGCAACCAGCGTAGACCACCTGCGGCCACTGTGCTCAAAAGGGCCATGTTTTCAAGAACTGTCCCAACAAAGAAGTCTCCAACCTGCGCAAACTGTAAGGCAGCTAGGGCACCACACGAACATTCGATTCGTGACACAAACTGCCCAGTATACAAAAGTGAAGAGCCTTTACCAAATGAGAGTAAATTATGGATAGATGCCCCACAAGAAACAGACAACAAGAGATCAAGTTACTGCAACTAAATGCGCAGAGAGCGAGAGTAGTCGCAGACCAGCTAAAGATCAAAGCTGAGGAAAATCAAATTGACGCCATGATGTTGCAGGAACCCTACGTTCACTCTGGGAATGTCGTGGGATATCCCACTTCATATAAAATCATTCACTGCATGGAAGACCATCCATGGGTTGCTGTCGTTGTGAGGAATCCAGAAATAACGGTGACTAAAATCGCGCCATTATGCACCTCCATCAGCGCCTGTGCGCAGATCATGACATCTCTCGGGTCCCTATATCTTCTCTCACTATATTCTCACCCTGGTGAGGATATTACTACTGCAATCTCCATCATCCAGGAAGCACTCCATCTCCTCCCAGGTGGACGGTTGCTGATGGGCATGGATGCTAACTGTCGCTCAGCACTCTGGCACAGCCCAACTCCAGACAGAACACCAACCAGAAATGGTACAAGACTTGAAGATTACATAATTTCGTCTGGTCTGCGGATCCTGAATCGTCCAGGTCACCTCTCCACCTTCAGCAGTTCCCTCTGGGAGAGCACAATTGATGTCACTATAGCAACACCTGACATTCAAAGTAAACTGATCAACTGGGCTGTTCAAGAGTCATGGACAACATCAGACCACAGAGCAATCACCTTCTCCCTCGTTCGTTCTGTGGAACGTGCACCACCAATTCCTAGAGACATAGTGAGATACAACACCAAAAAAGCAGATTGGGGCCGATTCCAAGAGGAATTGGTCAAGTTTTTTCCGGAAGACATTCCACTACCTATTACACTCACACCTGAAGAAAGCGTTACCAAGGTAACAGCTACCATCAGGAGTGCCTGTGATGCTTCCATCCCGCGTAGAAGACAATACAGGTACGCGGTCCCCTGGTGGAACACAAATTTGCGAGATCTGAGAATAAGAGTCCACCTAGCCAGGAAGACATTTCAACGAGCCCGTGTACACCTTCCCCCGAGAGAAGTAGCTGCAGCACGAGAGGCTTACCGTGTGATAAGAAATGCATATTCCAAAGAAATACGCAGATGTAAGAAGGAGTCATGGCAAACTCTAGTTTCCACAGTGGGAAATGGCGATCCATGGGGCATTGTATTTCGGATCATTACAAACAGGCTACCCAGAGGTGAAGTTTTGGAAACCACACTCAGGCCGGATGGAACCTCGACATACTCTTGGTCTGATTCTCTCAACAACATACTGGACAATATCTACCCAACTGATGACTTGGCACCGACACTGGAGCAACAAGAAATCATTGACAGGAACAGGGCATGCATATCAGATACTAGTGAACCGCTCTTCACATCCCTGGAAATGAATTTGGCCCTGGCCAAAACGAAGGAGGGTAAAACCCCAGGCTTGGATTTGCTGGAAGTTGACGTAGTAAAAAAGTTCGCAGAACACTATCCTATAACTCTCTTAAGTTTATTTAATAGATGCCTAGCTGAAGGAACATTTCCTGACTTCTGGAAAATTTCAACACTCAAGTTAATCCTAAAACACCCGAAAAAACCACCTCAAGTACCGACTTCTTACAGACCAATAGCCCTGCTTCCTGTTTTGGCCAAACTTCAAGAACGTCTTTTGCTCTCCCGTCTCACCGACTACTACAAAAAGCAACAATTACCATCTCCGCATCAATTTGGTTTTAAAACGGGCTGCAGTACAGAAGATGCTATCCACAGATTAATCTCTCTAGCTACCCAGACAGAATCTAAATACTCTCTAGCCATAATGGTGGACTTTGCGGGGGCCTTCGATCGACTATGGTGGCCCAGCATACTTCAAAGACTTCGGCAGGCCAAGACGTCCAGCATTCTATATAACTGTATAAAGTCCTACCTCAGCAATAGAACAGTGCAGGTAACCAACAAATACCAAACAGTCACCAGGAATATACTGCGAGGCTGTCCTCAGGGCTCTGTTCTTGGGCCATTTCTTTGGTCCATTGTCTTGGATGAGTTCCTGGGGATGGATCTCGGCGAGGTCAAGCCCCTGGCCTTTGCTGATGATCTCGTACTGGTTATTCATTCTGGTATAAGAGCCACATTGGAAGTACAAGCCAACTTTGCACTGGGAAAACTTCAAGACTGGGCTGCCATGCACAAATTAACAATCTCCAGTGAAAAAACAAAGTCAATCCTTCTAAAAGGAAAGCTCCAAATCCGACGGCCACCAGTGATGAAAATTAACAACACCCCAATCCGTCTCTACACAGAAATCAAGTATCTGGGCCTGTATCTAGACGCCAACTTATCCTTCCATCCCCACTTAAAATACCTGTCAGCTAAAATCCGAAAATACACTGCAATGATAAGGCGGATTAGCAGAGCGGATTGGGGCCTAAAGAATAAAGCTCTATCTTTAATATATAAGGCAGTATATGTCCCGATTGTGTGCTATGGAGCCTCCATCTGGTGTGAAAAGGCAATCCTGGAAAGGAACAAGCGCAAGCTTGATTCCATTCAAAGGTTTATGTTATTATCGGTTACCAGGGCGTGCTGTACTGTCAGCACCCCTGCTTTACAAGTCATTGCAGGATACTTACCTCTCTATCTGGAAGTTGTCAAGAGGGGTCTCTTCCAGCGCCTGAAGAAGGGAATCCCAACTCAATTGTTAAACCTGCAATTGAACCATGCAAATGACCCTAAGAAGGAAAGAAGAAAAATTGCAGACCACCTACAAAACGTCTGGCAAGAAACATGGGACACAACGCCTAAAGGAGCAATCACCAAAAGGTTTATTCCCTCAATTAGTCGGACTTCCCCAAAGCCTCCTCCCTGGTACTCGCCTGGATTGCAAGTCACCTTCCTGCTTACAGGCCATGGACCGTTCCAGTAAAAATTAACAGCCATGGGAATAGAAAATAACCCATATTGCCACTGTGGTGAAGAGGAGTCCTGGGAACACCTTATGTACGAGTGTCTCACTTACGACAACGCCAGACTTCAATTTCTCACAGAGATTCAAGGAAACCCCCGCAATCAGGAGTCAACTTTACTTCAAGAAGAGGCCACATACCTAGCCTTAACACGCTACTCCCAGGCTGTTTTCAATTGTAGAAGAGCAAGACTTGCGGAACTCAGAGCAGAACAGTATAACGTGCCACCCCTGCGATCCCCTACTGGGATAGGATAATGCAATTTACCCTGGGTGCAGGATACTCACAGGAGCACCTGCTCCTGTAATTTTCAACTCCCTTCTCCATCCTCTTCCTTATAGTGGGCTGCCTTCCCTCTTTGGTCCACTCCAACTACTGTTCCCCACTTTTGACCTCCTCTTCTTCTCTTACTCCCCCCCCCCCATATGCTCTCTTATCTTTTTATTTTATTTATTTTTATTTATTTAATTTAATTTTTTTTTTTTACAGCCTCAACTTTTTTTATTTTCACTCATTTTTTTATTATTTTTTTATTTTAATTTTTTTTTATTTTATTATAATTTTTTTATTATTTTTTTTTATGGCTTCTGTCAGGTAGCTTAGGCAACCCTGGCAGAGGCAGCCAGAGTATAATGGGCAGCCTGGCTCACCTCCCAGTGGTTGTGGCGGGCAACGTGGAGTCCCAGTAGGGGCCCCGCGGCCAAGCAGCCAGACACAACAACAGAACAAAGCACAATACTACATTAACCAGACATTACACTTTTTTTCTGGCTGTGCAGTAGTTCTGCATTTCATCACAGAGTACATATGGTGCAGATGTGGGAAACCACCGGTGGTGCCTGAACCTAAATACTGTGCCACTATGCCACTACTATGGGACCTGATCCCACTCAAGACTCCAAACCCAGACACTGGAAACAACAGCAGCTTTTCTGCCATAAGCCACATTGGCAATCAAACTGAGCATTCTAGCCTGGTTTTCTTTTACTCTCCTCCCCGGCCGGAGGAAGGAAATTAGTTCCTGTTTCCCCCCTGCCACTCCTTCTTTGTAAGTTATGAAGGAATGTGAATACAAAGAGGTTATTTAAATTAATTATAACCACGGAGTTAAGAAGCACATGATAAAAGTTGCAGTGTTTGAACCAATTTAATGACGCAAGGTAATGTTCACAGTGGGCAGAGCAATATGATGTATACTGTAAATCCACCACGGTTACAGATAAATTGAGTTAAGCGTCTCGGCATTGAGTGGTACAAGCATTGAAGAGCCACCTGAGGTATTTCCTACCAAGCTTCTTTCACCTGGTCCCGCAGAACGTTAATGGCTTTTGCTAATTGTGCATGGTTCTGTAGATGGCATCCAATAATGGCCCACAAGTGCTCGATTGGGGGAGAAATCCGAGGACCTGGCTGGGTGGCCAGGATAGTACTCCACGCCAAGAAAAAAACACTCGGAGGACACCCCTGCGGTATGTGTTCGAGCACATTCTCCAGCTAAAAATGGCGTCAGTCACCCCAGTAAGAAAGGGGAGAACGACGGGTTCTAGAATCTCGGCGACTTAGCGGCGAGCAGTCAAATTGCCGTTGAAGAACACAAACGACGAATGACTACCAAAACTGATCGCTCCCCACACCATAACATCAACAGAGAGTTCAGTATGGAGTTAAACAATGGCTGTATGGTCACGACATTCAACAAGTTGCCACACGCGTATACGGCGATCAGTGGTCCCCAAATATAAGCGGGATTCATCTCTGACACAATTTGACGCCATTCTGTATCCCAGGTGGCCCGTGCACAGCACTGTTCCAGATGCTGTTCACTATGGGCCCTAACGACGGCCAGGGTAATCGACGCATTGGCTGGTATGCACGTCGGGCCCCTTCTGCCAGTCGGAATGAATGGGTATGCAATATGATGAGGTGACAGACAACTGATGTCACAGCTCGTTGAATATTAGCCAGGGTGGCTGTAGGTGCAGTGTAAATCTGTCGAACGATAAGACCTTTCCTCTCGTTCTGTAGTTCTCCGTTTTGTTTCACTACCCATTCGCACCTTCCGCAGCCACTGCTCCCAACATCTGTGCACTGTTTTTTCACTGCTCCCAGGTTCCTTTACGCGACCTTGAGAGGGCTGGATGATCGCCCGATAATCCGCCCTCTGTTGAAGTCTAAGTTGCTGATATCGGTATCGAACGTGATATCTCGGCATTCCCACAGTCTCCTTGCATTCTGAAGTCATTTTCTCCGACACAGAAACCTGTTAAGTTAAAAACATCGCATACGCGTCTCTGTGAACTCCATGATCTTTAAGTTCGTTTTGATATCAGCTGAAGGTTCCGCCAGATTGGTCCCGTCTTTTAATTATATAGTATATCTTTGCGTAACTCGTTCCTGACAGGGTTATTTTTCTCACTAAAGCCATGGATTCGTACTCATTATTGAAAAAAGAAAACTTTTATTCAACACATCTTAGACAATAGTTAGTTTATATCACGTGACAAACCTTTTATTCTTTTCTTACCGATTGTCCAATCATTAACTCTAATAGATTTATGCGTATTGTAAGTTTTATACACAAGCCATAAGAATTTCGCCAGTTCATTTCGCAAACTTTGTCCATTATCATTATTCCAGAATTAAAATTCTTCGTATCACGACTGAAGTTTATGGCTAATGTCTACAGCTTTCGACTATCCTGCCAATAACCATCTAACACCAGAATCTTCCAACTACATACACAATGGTGTTCAAAGAAAATGCACCACCCCTTAAAATTGTAATTGTCGTTCGAATAACGTAAGCATATGGCAATATTTCTGACAGATTGCATCAAATAAGATTGACACGCGTAGGTGATGACGTAATATTGCATCAGCTGTTATTTTCAGCTATATAAGCACGCTCTGCAAGAGTTGCAGCCATTCCTTGCTTGTGTCACGATGGCGAGTTACGTGCAGTTGAAGCCACGATGAAAGAGTGATATTTGTTGCTTTACGTGAGGATGTTCTTCCCGTCATATTGCTTACAGTGTCTTGTAATCAAGTGCAAAGTGTGTTAGTTGTCTGACGGCACCAGGGATTTCCCCCATCTCCGTGTTGTGTACCCTGTTTGTGTAGCACAGAACTCTGAAGGCCAGAGATTTAAAAATGTGTGGGGAGTGGATGGATGTGTAGTGTTGTGTACCGTTTTCCTTCTGACCATTTAGCCGTTGCGGCCCTGTTGGGACCCACCGTTACCGTACTTGGCCCCTGGGAGGCAGGTCAGATACCCAGTAGATTTTTTGTACTCTGGCAGGCCCTGAGATTCTATGTCACAGAATGTACTTCTCAAGCGTTGCCATGCTGTTTACAAACTCTCCATAAACTTCTCTCTCCATAGAGTTCCCACCTGGAGGTACTTTTTTTTTTTGATTTTTTTTTTTTTGATTTGGTAGTTGTTGGCGCATCGGCTTCTATGGCCATATTGCACCTCCCAAGGTTTTTGCAGTACTTTGATCCAAGCCCGAGGCGGGAATCGAACCCGCGACCTTGGGTTGCCGGGCAGGTACTTTACCCACTCGGCTAGCCCGGTCGGCCCTGGAGGTACTAGGTGGTTCTCCCCTGGGCTGGAGGTCTCATTCCTATTTTCTGGCCACGGATCAATCAAAGAAAAATTGGAAGCGCTAGGTATCATTGACCACCCCCTGTGCCGTTGCGGCTCCCCTGAAAACCGGGACCATCTTATGTACGATTGTGAAATCTATGAGGACATAAGATGCGCTCTTCTCACAAGGATACACTATCTTCCAAAAAACCTTGAGCACCAAGTACTGGAAACAAAGACTGCATTGCCTTCACTCGCTTCGCCCAGGACCTGTTCGAGAAGCGGAAAACCGTGTCTAGGACATCAACGTTTAACAATTAGACGATCACTGGATCTAAAAATCACTTGGACTTGACTCTACCTGCCAAAGGCGATCTACGCAGTGCTCCCTTGTACTATCACTTTTGTTCCCCTTCTCTTTTCCCCTCTTTCGCTTGATGGAGACATCTCCATCTGACCTGAGGATACATTCGCTGTCGTCCTGAAGACTCATCCTATCTCCCTCGAAACTATATTCTCGTTTTCCTTCTGTCTGTCTGTGGTCTCTGTCAGGAAGCTCAGGCGACCATGGTAAAGACCAGCCAGAGCTTTTGGGGCTACCTGGCTACCTCCCAGAGGTTAGTGGAGGGCAAAGTGGAAACCCATCAGGGGCCTCGCGGCGAAAAGCCAGATGACAACACAACCCAACACTACACTTCATAAAACAACACACTACTCAACACTTCTGGCTTTCACAGAGTACAGTTCTACCTCAGAGTATACGGGGCAGCTGTGGGAAACCACCGGAGGCGCCACCAACCGAAACACTATGCCACTAAATAGAGATGCATAATTATTCAGAATATCACAGCAGACAGCTCAGTCCATGGTTTCGTCAACAACAACCAGTGAACGACGTTTAATCCACATGAAAGAAACCCAGCGACCACGGTAACACAATTAACCGTTTTTGTTAATCTGTACCCATACAGTCTGGGTGAAACCGTTTTGTAAGCATAACGCCATAACAAGGCACATGTCCATCTGATACGCGGACCCTGTATTCTGTTTCATGGCTCCACAACACTGTTTTCTAGCGCTGTATATCCAATATTTCCATTCTCTGCCCCAGGATAGCCGGTTACATGTGGGAGATATTCATGGCTTCAACTTACTATAAGCTGCGGGACCATGGTAACCCATTCCAGAAAGTGTTTTCTGACAGTCGTTAGACCAACACTTATTGCAGTTCTGTCATCTATCTCTCCAGTCAGTGAATTAAGTGTCTTTGTGGTTTTCTTTCGCATATGTTTTAACCATCAACATGCTCTGGAGGCAAATAATGCTAGTCCACTTGGCTTAGGAAGAATGGCCATATTACCGTCTTTCATTGGTGTACACTTCTTCCAACAGTTAATTTTGGGTAGTCACCTCTTTCTTCTAAATGAAGAATAGACATGCCTGCAATCTATTATCACATCTCTCAAAGGTACTCCAGGACTGTTCGGCGAGGAATGTTGTTTTGGACAAAACACCTTGAGCAAACGACCCCTCACTATTGTTATTTCTGGTGGGTCTCGAGCTTCTCTTGAGAAACATGCTTACAGCTTATCACAGTTCTCACTCTTTCAGGACTGTTACCGATAAATTCTGAATTTTTCCTGCTAAAGATTAAAACGCCTTTTTTCAATGGAAAACTTGACTATACGACCACAATCTTTTAAAATAAATGCTATTCAAATTCTGCTATTACCTGAAAACAAAACCAATCGAAAACCAAACAAAAAATCAAAATAAAAGTTCTAAAATAATGAGAAATCGCGTCAATGACCTAAGAATGGTTTTCACCCAGCATTCATCGATTTTCTCTCAGACAGGACGTCTCCACGAACTCTGCACTTTCAGAAGAAGAAATCAACCATTAAAACAAATCCAATTTGGCTTATACAGGTAACGGATGGCCAGAATTCACTGCGCCAATTTAATCAACGAACTAATCAGAGAAAATAAAAAGTTAAAGTTTCATTTTTGTTTTGACATTTGCTCTCTATCGTTCTGCCAGTAGATCGTTCTGATCTACTTCCGATGCTAGGTCATCATGTTATCTCGCCAATAGTTTAAGAATTTAATTTTCTGGTTATTCTGTAGAATCTGCTACTTTTTTGAGAAATTTACATGCAAAGTCCCTTGAGGAAAAGAAGAAATAAAGTTTATTGAACAACGATTGAAATGATCCAAGTTACGCTTTATGATTCTACATTTTTTGCCTGACCACATTAAAAATTACAACTATGAGTTTTAATTTTCTTAATATATAGCTAATTCTAACAACAGAACAAATTCTAACTCGCTCGCGTGTTCTTGACCTCAATTTAGAATAAGATGAACTCATCCATCCATATTCTAAATTTCAATAAAAGAAATATACGATATGCGAATGTTCAGCAAATTTTTAAATGTAGATTTTTCTGAAGCTTAATTTATTTTAGAAAGAAGATTACAGAACCCATACTTGCGTTTTTAGGAGACTGCCGAATACACATGTTCGCAGCGATTACCCCTATTTTAGAAATTCAATTTAAAACAACTGAATATTTATAAAGTTGAATGGGTACAAATTCTCCAGAAAATGGAAGTTTTACAAGAGTGTTTTGTTTTTTTTTTCCTTTAAGTTCATGCTTTAGTTCTCATGTGGATAGCATTTGTCTCTAACGTACAATAGCGCTTTATATTTTACCACTGTTTTCGTATTTGACCCAGAGCTGTTTTTCTATAAATGGAAAAGGAAAAATAGAATCAAATCACACAGGGACAGCTTATTTTAAAAATCGCTCCGAGAGGAAAAGAGCAGGAAATAGAGTGTAGAAATTGCTTACACCACGTTTTTGGATCAACCATGTATAAACCTATATGTTGCCTTTAAACAAAAGATAAGAAATTTGAAGGATTCTTGAAATGTGGTCGTCTATTGCCAGAGGGATCGGTATATCTTGTCTGTAAAGTGGGGACGTATTCTGGGTGGGACGCAGGAGGAAAAGAGCCTGGGTTTTCAGAAGGAAAGACCCCATCATCTCCGACTGAGGACTGCTACTTAGTCCCTCTCAAAAAAACAAGTCCTTATAAGAAATTCTTCAATCTGTTGTCTGTTATTGTTTTTTTGCCGAAGTTATCAAGGCTATGAGGTGTCCTTGCGGGTAGCATAGTGATTATGATGTGCACTCCGAGGGGAAAGCCGCGGTTGTGTCAATGACGCGAGGATCTGTTATGGACTTTCACTTCTTGGCTGAATTAATGAGTCTCAGTAGAGAACGGTGGTTGCTTCTTTTCCTAAGACTTGAACTTCTGCAATAAGAACTGTGTTACTTAATCCAGAGATCAACACACACACCTCTACAGTATAAAAAGGCCAAAACATTCTTTCCATCTTGATGAGATTCGTACTCAGAAGAACTCTTCCACACGGTGTGGAAGTTTGGCGATCGTAAAAGTTGTAAGATTCGTGAAGCTTTCCGGTATGAAACAGGAATCGAACTTTAGTGGTTTTTAAAATGGCTGACGATTGTGGAGCCCTCAATTTTATTATGTTCTTATAAAAATTAAATTTTAATTGTTTCGCTGTGTGCATTCTGTTAGCTGCGAACACAGTTTTTATGAGTTAACATTTAAAAATGAATAATTCATCAACCATTTCTCTCAAAAACTTCATTAGCCTGTTAATTTGGTTTCTTTGAAAAACTGGGCAAACTTTTGAAATTATATCGAAGTATATTTCCAATTACTCTGAGTGTTCCCTCCAGGCACAAGAATTCATTTGAAATATTAAAATTCCAACGAAGTTACGCTAGATAAAAGCTTTTGAAACTTAAATAATGAAATGCCATGAATATTAATTAGGAATAATGCTTGACTTACAACGCTTAATCTTTTCTAAAAAAGTTTTCTTTTGACCGTTCTAAACTTGGAGTTTGTTTTGCATTGAACGGGACAATGAGGAAGGGAAATGACTTTTATCATTAAAATCGTTCATTCTAACAAAACCTGTGGAAGCGAGATTTCAAAGCATCTTCCCCATGCTTCTCAATTAACAGTTGCTAATTTCTTGGACGAGACTATTTGTCTTACATGAATGCGTATTCAAATTAGTGAATTATTATTATAATAACTTATTATGGCAATGGGCAGCCGCAACAGTCTGAACATAATCGGGTAATTTAAAATATGATTAAGTTTCCTTTCAATTTCTAGTTCTTATTAGAATTAGAAACACACATTAACAACACTACAGTTCTTGGTAAAGTTAAGGTTGGTTGGTTGGTTGCACGCGCATCAGCGACTTAGACCATCTTGCGTGTGTTCTGTGGTATTTGCTATTTCCTGGATGAAAAATCCAATTTTTGGGGGGGAAAAAACCATGCTACCATCGCCTCCGTAGCCGAGTGGTCAGGAGTGGGAGTGCAGTAGCACACGCTCTTTGAGTAGACCGGGATTCAAGCCCCTGACTGCTGAATACGGTCGATCTGCCAACTGGACCAGCGTGGCAGATTATGGTCCATTTCCCTCTGGATGAATTGTCGAGGAGGCTTCCATTCTGCAGTGGGTTGATAATGACTGCACTTTACCATTTTTTTACCATCGCCTGAGATCGAGTAACTCAGCCAGGTTGTGAGAATGGTCCATAAAAATTCCTCGCGTCGTTGACGAGATTTGAACCACAGTCTTTTCTAGTCAGTGTGGGAAGTACGGCGATTATACCCACTTTGCTACCCACGAGGACTCAATGTTACAGGAAATCAAATGATTACCATAGATTAAGCTACATAAACAGTACAATTTGTTCTTTGTATTGCAATATTTTTACCGTAGTTTATATACTGCATTGTAACAGCTAAAAATATTATAAAACCCAAACTCCAAGTAAAACTACATTTGAAATAACCATAATTCAATAGCAGATGACATCTTTTACACTCAGAATAACCCCAAGAATCAGTTCTGGAATTTATGACAAACATCTACATACCGTATAGTCATTTTTGTAAGCAAGGCATCACCTCAGAAAATATTTACTGCTATTGTATATTCGTAGAGAATTCAAAAAGATCCTGGAATCCCACGCTGGTATTTAAATGGTTTTCGCTAGGGCCGTAAGGTTTCGTGGGGCGTTAATGTTCACCCCGGTGCGCACGCATGGCAAGTGGTAACCGGCTGTACCGTTTCACTCATATATCACAGCTGATCGATTGTGGAATGTCGCAGTTTGAACAGCGTGTTAACATTAAGTTCTTCTTTAAACTTGGGAAAAATGCTACAAGCATTACAGAATATTTATGGAGATGATTTTAAGAAATAGCAATTTAAAAGTGGCTTAATAGGTTTAAAAACGGACAGGAAAGACGGGGAGATTAACCACGCAATGGACGCCCTTGTTGAGATTGCTCATGAAACTGGACTGTCTGTAGGCTCAGTACACTCGATCCAGAAGAAAAAGATTTATGGATGCGTCGCGCGTGGGTTTATTCCACGCTTGCTGTCGGACGATCAAATGAATTGCAGGTGAATTGTTCGAAAAATCTACGCAGGATCCAAGCTTCCTAAGAAAAATAGCCAAGGGATGCTAATGGGAGTTTGCCTACGACCATGAGACAAAGGTGGAATCATCTCAATGGCACATAGAACTGTCCCCACGGCCCAAGAAGTTGTGCAATAAAATCCATCGTCGAATTCACGCTGATCATTTTTATTTATTTATTTTTTCACAATGAGAGCATAGTGCACGAAGAATTTTGGACTAGAGAGAAGCATTCTGCTGTTTTTTACGTTGAGGTTTTGACACGTTTGCGTGAGAGGTCAAGATGACCTCAAAAATGGAAGGACGGATGAATCCTGCACCATGGCAATGCACTACTGAACTGCGAAAAAAAATCATAGTCAGGCAGTCTCCCTACTCCCCTCTCCCACACACGATGAATAAATGAAATTAGTGATACCACGAGATACTGAACGTGATGATACGTAATATATTCATCAATATATAAAAGGATTAGCACACATAAAAATAAACAACACAATCAATCTTAATGCATTTTGCCCAAAATTACCGATTACTTTGATATTACATATTATAAAAGTTCAGTTGGCCAACTTTTGCTATGGATGACTATCTGGCATCGATTTGGCATCTATGAATCAGCCTCTCAACACTGTTAATGAATATCACAATAGATAAAGGATATATAATATAATTAAACTCAGTTGGTGAATTCGAATTTTATTTTGGTAACTCCTGACCAATTTTCTTCCCCATATCTTCAAGGGTAAATACAATGAGAAAACACAACGTAATGCATTATTTATGAACATGGCTGTACTTGAAATTTTCAGCTTCGGCGTGGAGAAGGGCATTTTTTTTTTTTTTACATTAAAAATGTGAAATAAACTAAACTCATGCTTAAGCCAAACCGTAACTATCACCACATAGAAATTTGGCATGTAGATCCAGTTCTCAACGAAAGTTTTTTTCTGCATGCCAACGCTCAATTAGTGTACACAACATAAAATTGTGGTGTACAAAACATTGTAATCATCATGTAATAGAACCATGGAAGGTTGTAAGTCTATGTTACGTTGAGTTCAATACCACTGATACCTTTCGGATGAACTGAACGTTGGATTTGGACCAGACCGATACGTCCACGATCAGTAATTCAGTTGAACGAGGAATGGACCAAAACACCGCCTTACTGTTGTCAAAAACGGGTTCACAGTCTACCGACAAGGGTACAGTGTGTAATTGAGGCCGCGTACGGGCCGACACTTTTTAAATACTGCGCCAATAAAAGGTCCTCTTAAACATGCAGGCCAGGCATTTGCTTTTGGAATATAATGCGTTGGCAAAATGAAAATGGTTAAATTGCTAATTTATTCCTGGTTCTTCAATGTAGATGACGTTACTCTTCATTTAATGTTATCTCTTCAATGAAACAGAACTGAAGTCTTCACGAGGATTCCATAGTTTATAATTCAGGGAGTACTGCAACAGTATAGGTTAACTTTGTGATTTAAATGAAATATGGCTTCATCAGAAAATAAGATAAATTTTGTGTTGAGATACTCAGAAACGGTTCTATACATCCACTTTTAAATTGCAGTGATTTATAAAACTGCCAAACATGGAATTCCCCTTCACGTATTTTCGGAGGAATCCTTAAAATTGAAACGAACGACTTGGGAAATTTTCTTCCTATTCTCTATCATATAAGGAAACCCTTCCAAGAATTTCAGTCTAATGTGGTGATCTTCCTACTTCATTAGATCTTGAGCAACCTATTTTTTTTAGGACTCCTGGTGTGAATTTACCTGCAAAATCTTAATTTATTTCGAGAGAAAGCGAAACGGGAATTGTCATTTCTTTACAGCCATAGTTTTGAGCCCTCTCCAACCGGATTTCGAACAAATCTTATGATACGTTAAATGACAGTTGGTCTACGGATGCGCTACTTGTCATGCACTGAACATGTCACTTCAAATATTCTCTTACTGCATGTTAAGTTGGGAAATTTTGTTGTATTGTGTGTGTCTGCAACTCCCATCCCACAGGTCTAACGGATTTCCCGACGCCTATGTTATGATTCTTTTTTTTTTTCCAGTCGTAGGCATTGAAGAGATAATACTATTGCTGGTGTATCCATCTCGAAATTTGTTTCTCACTCTATGCCTTATTAATCTTAAGAACGAATTGACTGTCATGTTTAATCTACAATAATTAAAAGTATTCTCGATTTCGAAACTTATATGATCATTCACCAGAGTTTGTACGTACTACAGGCTATTTATTCCTGAAATCTTTAAAATCGGAGATATTCTTGCCAAAATAATTTGTGTATTATCATCCTCATCCGCTCTGTCTGGAAAAATATTAAATTGTGTGATTAAATAACGAGTTGATTCTCCTTTAGCGGGTAGAACAAAAGCAGTCCTTCTTGGCACTGATTTTTCGATAACTGATGTCAGACTTTAATACGTCTTTCTAAATGATTACACAGATTTTAATTGCACACAGTGCCAGCCACAGAAACATTTTTCACTGAAATACTCCCACCAGAGGTTCTCGGCTTTATCCGTATGGGATTTCTTCCATATGCATCTGTCTATGGCAAACAACATTGAATGGGATTCAGGATTTGTTTTCACTATGATAAACGGATATGCATGTCCCTTTCACAGATGTAAAGTTTACGAAAAGCGGACGAGATGCGCAATCCATTTCAATTAGCTCCTAAGATGCGTGTTCGTTGATGTGGATACCTCCCATTCAGCACCGAAGCAATTTTTTTTTGTTATGTCATGGAAAAGAAGTCACTAGTCTTCTTCATTGATTACTTTCTTCCGAATCTGCTGTCGAGTTGATTTGTCTTAAGCATCAAGGCAACTAAAGATATGAGGTAACAGTATAATGTATCTGTAAGAGCTGGTATTATTTGGCTTGTTTGCCTATTTCCTGGACAAAAGCAGAGTCCATGAATTAATATCAGATTAAAAAAGCCCATAAAAGTTACTCCCGTTGAGGAGAGATTCAAACTGCAGCCTTTTTCACAAAGTGTGAATGGAGAGCGAGCGTAATCACTTTGGTAGCCGCGAGGGCGACCCCTTGTGTTTAGCTATGTTGGATTTTAGAGCGCGTGGCAACTCTTTGGACGCTTGATATAGTCAACAGCTCAGGGATCCACTTGTTCTATCATTTGATGTTCTTGGGACATTAGCTATGCACGGACACTAACATCACGAGTTGCATAATTATCGCTTTAATTATTTTTAAAGCGATAATCATGTTCGTTCCCCTAACTCAACAAGATTGGTGTGGGGAACGAAGGGGTCTTCTTACCAAGAAAGGCTTAATTTCTAAGTGATCTAATTGAAGTATATAAGGCCATGAATGGGTTGAGCACGCTGAATTCTGATGGGATTCTTCCGCTTGCTCAGATTACGAACGTGAGGGGGGTTAATTCAAATTGAGGAAATACAGTTGTAGAATAGAGGTGCGAAATGTGCCTTTTGTCAGCGGGTGATGGTTAATTGCTTGATCAAACTTCAATCTGTCATTGTGGACGTTGATAGCTTAAATAAATTCAAGGAGGAACTGGACAAATGTTAGAGGGAATAGTCGTATGAAATTGTTTTTTTTTTGTGGCTGATGTTGCATAAGATCATACGCTTGCTTTCTTGCATCACATGCCTCTATTACTACTACTATAGTTTATTACATTATAATTATTAAACAATATTCGTAAAATGATGATACCCGATTCTCTAATATTTTGTATAGGAAGTGTATATATAAACAGCAAGCTACATCAGCCTGTGCTAACACTGTATAATTATAACATCTAAACTACTCACTGACCCGTTAAGGTTATTTCTCATAAAAAAAGGAAATGGTAAATGAAAATTCACTTAACCCTATTCACTTTGCTGAGAGGTATATTTGTATCAGTAGAAACATTTAAACTAATTCCTTCTGTCTGCATTTTGAGTGTTAGCAAGAAATCCTCATATGGAAGAAAGTCTCTAAGCTCATGTGTTAAAAAAAAAAATCCTACAGTGAAGCTGTTTTCTCTCCATCTTGTAATAAAATAAATTTTGAATGTTGTCATGTAATATCTGTTTGTCTGTTTAATATCTCTAATGTCTGTTTATCGGCTGTCTAATAACAAGTGTAAGAAAAGGAGTTGTGTGCTGAACTGAATTAAATTCTGTAAATTCAGCAGGATGCTATTTTTTGAACAAAAGCAGACCACCTAAATGTAGTGTACAGAAAATTCTCAAACTATTTTTATCCAGAATCACGTGTACCATTAATTTGCTCATTCGTGATGTAAATTATTAAAAAAAAGTGATTGTTGTGTGCATGTTTTAAACTGACAGTGGAGTATCCCAGACTAAAGTGGTTGTCACTTCAACTGCGAGAAGACAAATGAAACTTCGCAATTCGAACACTACATGGATCATCACGCGCAGAAGAGAAATGGCTGACACAAGTTACATCTTATCAGGAAACGAGAGTCACGCTAGAGAAAGTGGTGGTGTGTCTCAAAAAGAAAGCGTTAAGCTCATGTTCCCGAAAGATAAATAGAGTGGGGCAATTTTCTTTACTCTAGCAACTATCGTGGTCTTCTTGGAACGAGAAATTCACGGAATCCTCATGCAACTTGTGATTTTAATTTGTAATAGAAGATTTCCTTTGTTTATTTGATTTCCTCTTTGACCGTAGCCATTCTGAATTTTTAATACTTAAGGTGTAACCAGAAAAGTTACGTTTCAAAATAATTGCTAATCTTAATTGCAGAATTTTTATGGTAAAAAAATATAAAATAAATACGTTTTGTATATTTTATTGTAAAATATTTTTTAAATAACTACATTGATTGAATAACAATATTTTAATAACTACGCTGAAAATAAGGAACCTCAGTCAATTCTTTTTTCTTTTTAAAATCATTACTAACAATTGTTATTCTGAATTAACTTCATTTTTGTTTCGAATAATTGAAATTTTGCTGCTTCCGACCAACAGATGGTGCCACAGTTCGAAAAATTATTTTAACCGGAATAGTCGTGATTCAGTTGAAGTTGAAACCTCAATATATGTTTACTTTTCTTGATTAAAATCACAGGAAAGTAAAAATAAATAGCTAGCAAAAAAAAAAAAAATAAAAATAATTCTTGAATAGATTTGTTTAGTGTCAACTTACATTTTTGTATCCATAAAGATAAAATCAAATGAAACATTCAATGTTAAACTAATACTTTATGGTCGACCTTTATAACCAACCTTTATCAAAAACCTTTTCAACCTGGGTCGAAATATCTTACAAGTCAATCACAGAATCTATATTATCTCCAGATAAACAAAAATAACTACTTGGAGCTGCAATCTCGATTCATCAGATCAGATGACCCTTTTGGGTCGAATACCCAAACATCCATCGGCATTATGGAGCTGGAATCTCGATTCATCAGGTAGACCCTTTTGCAGTAGTCTAGTGTCCAGGAACGGTGGTTCCGTGCCCACTTCAGGCGAAAGTGTGAATGACAGTTAATCAACAAGGGTACAAAAACAGGTCGCCTGCTCCATAGGACAACTGCTAAGCCCCCGCTGGATGATCAGCTCAATGTTTCTCTATACAACAAGGTTGTAATCCAATCCAATGGCAAATGAGGAATTGTTGTCTGTCTTGTCCTAAACAGCACGTGCCAACCGCCGTTCACACGTGCCGTCTCTTTATATGCTGTGCCGGTAGGCAATGTCATTTCTTGCTCTTTTGGAAGCATCCATTCATGAAGACAGAATGGTTATGTTTTAGCTCCTGAGTGTATATAATCATGGTACTAACGCCTGGTATTTACTGTATGTGTCTCGCATATTTTTTTTAATTTTAAAGATATTTTAATGTACAAAATTTGGGATATTTGAAGCTTAGCTGAACCCGCTGACAGAGGGTTTCTGAACAGTGGAATCCGAAGTGCATTGAAAGAACAATTAAAATAATAATTAAACAAAATAACAGTAGAAATAAGCGCGCTCGCCTAGGAGATTTCAGGGTAATGTATTACTGCATCACAGAAGCAAAGCAACTTTCAGAATAAAGAAAAAAAAAAAAAGTTTGCTACATCCTTTTCCAGGCATGCTATTTGTTACAGGCGAAACGAGCCCAGATCGTTTTATATCTATTCGCTTCTCGTAAATAGAGAAGCTCTATTGAATGTCACTTACGTATAAGTTGTTTACTTGCACTGCTACTGAAATATTGATAATGCTGCTACTAGTGTTGATAAATGTATGAAATGTATAAATGCATGAAGCAAAGGAGTATTTTGTTTCCGGAATTTTATTTTAAAAGATATTTATGCAAAAAGAAGAATTTCATTCGCTATACATGGAATAGAAAATAGGATTTTTCCTCTTTTTTAAAATTACATGAAATATGGCTGGGTGGATTGAGCAGTACAGCTTAATCTCTTGAAATAGCCTTGCTAGGAATATACAGTATTTTGTTTTTACTCTCTTTTGATTTACCTTATTCGATTTTCTGTTGAGAGGAATACAAATCCGAACCATGATTTTCATTTACAAAAACTCTTTTCTTGTTTTTGCTTCTATATATATATGCTCACTGGTAATTTAAACCCGCTGAGAAAATTCGTAGGCGTTATGGTATGCAAGTCACTTGTAATGAAAACTATTCCTGGTCATGTGATTATTTGAGTAATGGTATTTCTATACCACTACATCAAATAATTATTCAAATTATTTTATATGAATTTATCCATCTTCTTCGAATGTAGCGGGAATATATTGTATCAAACCGATTAATAAAAAATAATTAAATGAACTTATTTTATTCGGACACTTTTTGTTCATTCTAGGATACGATCAGCGCAAAAGTTACAGTAGTATACGAATTTTATTTTATGCTAGATTGGTTCCGGAGACTGCCAGGGGCTCACATCTGGTGAGTAGAGTATGGGCTTGCCACACCCAGGGTCCTGAGCTGGATATCATCATTCTCTTTCTTGGTGATTCCCTTCTACTTCTGAGTCTCTCTCTCTCGGCAACTCAGGAATTTTCTGATCCATTTGGTCTCACGAAAAAGATTTCAAACTTTACAATGTTATTTGTAATTATTGTACAGTAACTGTTAAGTTCTATTAATGGACGGTGGACAGAAATCATGGGTACCTACCTAGTAACGTGTAGGCCCATCTTTCGCCCGGATAAGGGCAGTCACACGACGAGACATTGAGTCCACTAGTTCACAAAGGCGTTCCACGCGTATTTCTATCAATGCTTGCTGCACCGCTGTCCATAATTCCGTCGCATTCCTGGGTGGAGGACCCAAAGCTCGAACGGACCTTACCACAGCATCCCAAAGATGCTCCACAGGGTTCAAGTCCGGTGAACGGGGAAGAGTGAGGTCATTCCATGGTGGTAAGATCTGCGGAATGCTCTTCGAACCATGTTCTAGTTACCACGGTTCTGTGTGGAGGCGCATTATCCTGCTGAAAGTGTCCATTGCCCTGTGGGTGCATAATGACTCAAAGGATGCAGTTGGTCTGAAAGGACACGTAACCTGGACGTTCAGAGATGCGTCTACACAGAGGTCCCAATATTTGCCAGATGAACACGTCCCAGACCATTACCGACCGTCCTCCTGCCTGAACAGTTCCTTGTTGATATGAGAGGTGCACAGCTTTGTTCGGTTTCCACCAGATACGCGCCCTCCCGTCCGCTCGAAATAACTGGAAACGGGTCTCATCGGACCAGGAGACCTGTCTCCAATCATCGAAGGTCCAGTGCCGATGCTCCTTCGCCCACTTGAGGCGTAGAGTCCTGTGTTGTTATCAACGATTCACTTAGGTCAGATTCTGTTGGATCGGCGGTTCCCATAACCTATTGCGGGTAATAATCTCCCGATGGTCTTTGTGGAGACGTTTCTGGCACCTCCCTCGTTGAAGTCGGTGGTGATTTGTGCCACTCTCGCTCTCTAGTTGACTGAAACAATGCAAGACAGGCCTCAACGGCCACGTTCAATCACCACCTTTGTCCGCCGGCAGCGTTGGCCACAATGAGATGGTATTCCGGAAATTGCTTATTACCGATACCCTCTCGATACTGTCGAACGGGGATAATGCAATGTCTGTACCACCTCTGCGATAGAGTGACCCATGCGTCGGGCACCCACTATCATCCCTCTTTCAAAGTCGATTAACTGACGACGTTTATCCATACTGACATCGAATTACCGTCTACATGAATGCAGTAAACCTATATATCTGCCAGGCAATGGGTTCGTCCACTAGCGAGAGGGATGACAGCTTCGCGTTGCCCAGGAATTAGGTATCCCATGAATTCGATCCTTTCGGTGTACTTCTTTGAATTAAAAATTATAAATATATCACAGTAAACCCTCGCTAATCCGGTTACAGTTAATCTAGATGTCGGCTAATGCGGATCGAAATATGAAAAATTCTGTTCACAGTTGAGAACTTTGAAAGACAAGGGATTTAGGAAGGCAGTGAGTAACTCACTGCTCGCTGATTGATTGCGCAGAGAGAGACGGAACATACATTACATTGTCTTGTATGTTGTTCGGTATCGTTGTTGACTGAGTGGGATGAATGCTATATCTTATAACGCTTCATTTGCGTACTTTATATGTACATAAGTTAACATATTTTATATAATTATGGGTTCTAAGAATTAAAAGTGAAATAAAAAGAAAACATTTTACTTGAACTATCATTAACAAGCTCAAAGTGAAAGAACTGGAAAATGCTGTTCATGGGAATAAAAAATTACTGAAAAAAATTGTTATTAGCCAACAAAGCTGTGCCAGATATTAAAAAATAAAAAGAATCTATAAAGACATTTCCTCTAAATTTCGATGTGGAGATTGATAAAAGCATCAATAGACAGACATAGTGGACATAGTGTTTTTTGTTATGCGGTTCCCGTGGTTTCCCACAAATCCGCGTTAAATACTCTGTTAACATAGCAAAGCCAGTCAGTGTGGGTTATGTGTGAGTAGTGTGTTGTTTGTGTTGTTTGACTGGCCTCTTCGTTACTGGGAGGCGCGATCATCAGGAAGGAGCCTCCCAGCATCCGTCCACTGGCACGAGGAGCCGGACCAGGGAGTAAAAGACATCTGACGGGCCGTCCACACTCTTGCAGGAGCGAGAGTGGGGAGGGCCAAGGAAAGAGCGGAGAAGAGACAGGAAAGTGGAAGACAGACAAGATAGCGAGGATGACAGAGCGTAGGCATCCTCCCAGGCGAAACGGAGCAGGAAGAGTGCTAGGTGCAGTTGTGAGAGTCCTGGAGAAAGACTGTGGGTAAGAAAAAGAGAATAGGTAAAGTTCAAATTAAAGAGTCCAGGATCGTCACAATGGAGAATCACGGAGCGGCGTCGACAGGGCTGTCCGCCATTTGCAGTTTCATGTCTGGAAGTTTCCGGTGCTGGGTATCAGTTGCTGTCTAGAGGAGGTTATCCAGGAGTAGTGTTCGGGAGTTGCAGGTGATGCCAGCGACGACGAAAGACCTCGTTGGCATAACTGGTCAGTGCACGGAAGGCATCATTAGATTCCAATAACTTGGTTTCTGCCCGAAGTGATGTAGTGTGGAGGTCTAGGAGTAGTTGGTTTCTTAGATCTAAGTATACGTTGCATGAGTGCATCACGTGATCCCAGTCTTCAGGTTCTCCGCAGGTACAGAGGGCATCCTCGACTAGGCCGAACTCTAGAAGGCGTCTCTTGAAGGACCCGTGGCCAGTTAATAGGAAGGAAGCATAGACGTTAGGGAAGAACCAAGTGGAACGTTGCTTGTTGATGTAGGTTACCACAGGAAGGAAAAGTTTAGTAGTTGCACCAGTTGTGGAGTTATTCCAGCGGGTTTGCCATAAGTTTATGAATTCTAGCCACACACGTTTATGTTCCTGTTTGATGTCGGTATCGGTACGGGTTTGAATAGTGAGGAATTCAGCTTCCTTATTCTTCTTGATGGCATGAGAAAGTCCGATAAAAGCGACGTGGAGGTCCAAGGGGAGGCGGCCTGTTAGTATCTGTAGGGCGG
This sequence comes from Mastigoproctus giganteus, assembly GCF_048544385.1. NCBI lineage: Eukaryota > Metazoa > Arthropoda > Arachnida > Uropygi > Thelyphonidae > Mastigoproctus > Mastigoproctus giganteus. Next base: position 64,293,330 of record NC_143577.1, read on the forward strand.
CAGTTGATGTCGTTCTACATGCGCGGGTCATTTGTAGTAGCATAAGTCGTTGAATTTGCTGAATTTTACGTTGAGCATGCACTAAAGTCATTCGGTGGTACCATGCTGCAGCTCCATATGTGACAATTGGTATAAATACTGCTGAGTATAAAAGGCGTAGAGTTGGTCCTTTAAGACCCCAGTCCTTGCGGGTAAAGCGTGCTAACATAGTGATGTAATTTTTTATCTTTTCTTTGATAGCTTGGCTATGAGGAATGAAAGTTCTCCTGTCGTCCAAAATTACTCCTAGGTACTTCACCGATCGGTAGTTTTTCAGTGGGCGGCCATTAAAACGTATGGTAGGAGGTCTGGAGAAGTCCAGTTTGCCTTTTAATAGGAGGGTTTTGCTCTTCTCAGTGGAGACTGAGAGTTTATTTTCCGTGGCCCATACGGACAGAGCAGCGAGAACAACCGTAGCCTGGGTTTCTATGGTGGCGCGGGTGGGGCCCTCAATGATAATAACCATGTCTACGGCATAGGAAAGCTGAGTAGTGTGTGGGTAGTCCCTCAGGAGCCAGTCGTCGAGTATCATATTCCAGACAGCTGGCCCCAGGATGGAGCCCTGCCCTGGGGACAGCCTCGGGTTAGATGTCGGGTGATGCAGTGATATTTTGTTTTGATGCTGACCTTGCGGTTAGAGAAGTAGCTTTTGAGGCAGTGGTAGAAATTCCAAGTGCAGTTAGAGACTGGCCCTCTGAAGAACGCCCGGCCACCACACTGTGTCAAAAGCTCCTTTGAAGTCAATGAAGATTGCCAGTACATAAGTTGCATCTGACTGTTCTGCAACTTTGAGGGTTTTAGATAAAGCATCAATTGTGGAGCACCCTTGTTTGAATCCAAATTGAAGCGAGGATGCCAAACCACTGGCTTCATATCGGGGTTGGAAGCGGGAGAGCAGCAGTCTCTCAAAAACCTTGCCGAGAATGGGAAGCAGCGCAATCGGGCGATATGCCTTGGAGGTACCTGTGGGATCCTTAGGTAAGAGCCTCAGGTTAGCATGCTTCCAACGTGATGGAAAGTTACCCTCATTCAGACAGGTGTTGAAGAGCTGAAGAAGTATCATTGGAGCTATGGCCCAGAGACGTTGCACAGTCTCGCCTTCAATAAAATCCAGACCAGGAGCTTTACCTTTTTTGATTTTTTTAATTGCTGCATCGACTTCTTCCTCCGTGAATGGTTCCTCCATGTTGTCTGGCTGGAAGCTGGAATTTTGTACTGCTATCGTCCTGTGGATGTCAGTGTCAGAGTTGGTGTTGTCCTGATATATTAGTTCATCCAGAATCCGGTTGATTGTATCTTCCCAGTGTGTAGTCTCAGACGAGTCATCACAGCGGACAGAGTGTATGACGTCCGTGGATCCCAGCTTATTCCTCACGAGTTTGTGGACTAAACCCCACGGATTCCGGTTCCCCTCAGTCTCGACAAGGGAACGCCAGGAGCTTTGCTTGGCATGGTAAATTTTGTTAGTATATTCACGGCGGGCTGCTTTGAATCGGTCTCTATACTGTTCTGCAATGTGAGCAGGTTCAGTCCTTCTCTTGCGTTGGTATTCTTTCCGAGCGCGCTTCAGAGAAATGCGCAGGTTAGTGAGTTCCTGCGACCACCATGGAACAGATCTTGGTTTCCTGGAACATTTTTTCATGGAAGCCTCTGAAGCTTTGAGGAGCAGACTCTGCACAAAGTCTGTTTTCTGCGCACTGTTCATTGATTGGTAGAAGTTGCTAGCTGGGTCATGAAGAGCATCTTGAATTACATTGTCAAACTGGTCCCAGTTCGCTGTTTTAGTAGAGAATCTTACAATATCCTGGATAGGCACTTGACGAGGGAGGGCAGAATCGGTGACACTGTAAGTGATGAGGCGATGGTCGCTAGTAGTGGCTGTGTCATGCACCTGCCAATGGAGGAGTCTATTGCGAAGAGAAGAAGTAGTTAGTGTGATGTCCAGGTTAGACTCTCCAGTTCCCGAAGAGTAGGTGGTTGGTTGTCCTGGTCTGTTGATGATTTCAAGGCTGCGTGAGGCAATGAATTCATCTAACATATCTCCTCTTGCATCGGTAGAGGTGTTGAACCATTGTGTTGACCGGGCATTCGAATCTGCGGCTATGATGACATCAGTGTTCTCTAGGAGGTCAAGAGCTTGTTCTAGTCGAGCTATGTGCGGGAGGATATCTGTACCAAATTGGAAGTATGCTGTTAGGACCGCAATACGGCCGAAGCTGCCTTCTATTGTAGCCCCCGCTAGGTGGGGAGTGCAGAGTGATTCTATCTGTGTTACTACTAAGTCTGGATTGCGGACGATGATAGCAGCGAGGCACAATTGGTTTGTCGTCTGGATTTTCCTGAAAGCCAGGGGGTAACCAGAGACCCTTCCACGGACGCAGTATGGTTCCTGAAGGAGAAGAATGTCTAGATTCAACTCGTCCATTAGGGGATGAAGCTGTGTTGCCACTGAGATGGATTTTTGGCCATTGATTTGAGCTATACGAAGTCTGGGAGAGGGGGGGTTGAGCATCCTATTTTCCATAGTTGGTCTTATTGCGTACTATATCTGCTGCTCTTCTATATACAAGGCACGCTCCATCCCGCACAGAGTGATCATAGGGTTTGTTAATTGCTTTGCAATTTGAGCATTTAGGAGGTGAGGCTTTGTTGGGACAGTTCTTGTAGAGATGCCCTGCCTCAGCACAATGCCCACATATTGGTTGTTTTTTAAGACACTTAGCAGAGGTGTGCCCATAACCAAGACATTTGTAGCATTTCAGGACTGGTACAAAATCTCTGAATCTGTGGGATGGCCAGCCCAGAAAAATTCTATCCTGGCTGTGTAGGAATCTCCTTATCCTGGGGGACACTTCTATAACCCAATTAAGTCGACCGCGAGTCCGTGTATTGGTGGAAAATTGAATTTTCATCTCCTTAATGGCTTCTTCTTTGCTCATGAATTCAAAGAGATTTCTGTTATATACTTCCTCCAGTAGGTCAACTTTCTGGATTGAGCCATCTACATCAAACACAATTAAACTTTGTCCCCTGAGTTTAGGGGTTTCAAAGGTAAGAGTTAGACCTTCAGCTGTGCCGCAAGACTTGATCTGTTCTAGATCTGACTTAGTGGCTGCTTCCAATATTATCCCTTTGTCGCGAATTTTGAGAATGTTTTTGATTTGGAGATTGTCTAATTTTGGTTTTATCTTCTTTAGGACGGTGTCCTTCACTCCATCGCTATCTGGGATGTCGCACCCTTCTCTAGCTTTTATAATCAGCCTATGCTTTTTCTGTGTGGTGGGGATCTGAGGTAGTTTGAGCGTGGCAGCATAGGACAACTGGTGCATCAATGATGCTAGAAAATTTTAGGGTCCTATTGCCCAGCGTGGCCGGGCAAAATATGGAAATAAACTTCGGCTGAACCCGGCGTGGCCGGGTTAGTCGGGTTCAGCCGAAGTTTATTTCCATGTCAAGGGTTTTTCATCCAGAAAACACAGGTCAATATTAGAGAGGTACCAGGATTGAGGGATAACTGCTAAATCATATTCCTCATTGTATATGGATTAACACTCACTCAATTTCCATTGATGATTTTACTCAATATATTTAAAAATGGGAGGCGAGAATTATAAAATAAAATACAGTAAACACTCGCTAATACGGAGTAATTGGGGAGGGAGGTCATCCGGATTAAGCGATAATTCGGATTAGTGAAGCAAAAGATAGCCCTAAAAGAAAAAAAAAAAAAAAAAAAAAAAACTTAAGAGCAAAAAAATAAATGGAAAATTTAATGATATTGGTAGATTGGATGAAAATCCATTTAAAAATATCACTGTAGAGCCTGTGTTTAAAAACTATAAAAAGAAAGTACATTTATCCATCGATAAAAGGATAAATGTTTTGCCTTTTTATATTTTTATGAGGTGGCGCTGGCGTCGCAAGCCAACGCCATTCCATTGTTGCTGTGAATACCACTGAAATTCAACTTCTTCCAGCATCACTTCTTTTGGCTTTTTAAATGTCTACATTTAAATGTCTACATTTAAAAAGCCAAAAGAAGTGATGCTGGAAGAAGTTGAATTTCAGTGGTATTCACAGCAACAATGGAATGGCGTTGGCTTGCGACGCCAGCGCCACCTCATAAAAATATAAAAAGGCAAAACATTTATCCTTTTATCGATGGATAAATGTACTTTCTTTTTATAGTTTTTAAACACAGGCTCTACAGTGATATTTTTAAATATATTTTCATCCAATCTACCATTATCATTAAATTTTCCATTTATTTTTTTGCTCTTAAGTTTTTTTTTTTTTTTTAGGGCTATCTTTTGCTTCACTAATCCGAATTATCGCTTAATCCGGATGACCTCCCTCCCCAATTACTCCGTATTAGCGAGTGTTTACTGTATTTTCTTTTATAATTCTCGCCTCCCATTTTTAAATATATTGAGTAAAATCATCAATGGAAATTGAGTGTTAATCCATATACAATGAGGAATATGATTTAGCAGTTATCCCTCAATCCTGGTACCTCTCTAATATTGACCTGTGTTTTCTGGATGAAAAACCCTTGACATGGAAATAAACTTCGGCTGAACCCGACTAACCCGGCCACGCCGGGTTCAGCCGAAGTTTATTTCCATATTTTGCCCGGCCACGCTGGGCAATAGGACCCTAAAATTTTCTAGCATTATTGATGTGATTTAAACGCAGGTCTTTTCTACCCGGTGTGGAGGAGAGCAATTGTATTCACGTATTACCCGCGAGGACAATATTCTGAACTTCGTGAATGTTTAAAATATTATCAAGAGAATGTTTTACTTACAGAATTTAGAATAAATTCCAAAATATCATCGTTCTGTCTATATACAAATTCTTAAGGGAAAAGCTGACCACAATAAAGATTGTTTAATTTCAACAATTTCCGTCATGGGTTGATATATACACTGTCCATTCTGTTAGTTTGGTGCTGAGGACACCCAGACTCTGTTTCAAAAACGCATCCCGAAAATTATAAGTCCTATGAAAAAAAAAGAATTCGCATTTATTTGGAGCTAACAGCAAAGGGTGTTTTGTGTGCAAATGCAGCAGCAGACCTTTTCTTCAAATGTCTCATTCTATAGTAAGAAACCGGTCAAACGTGCGATCGTTCTTTAAAACGCTTTCCACATGTCAAAGTAGATAAATGCAAGTGAACATATTTGAACCTCAAAACGTAAGATCTATAGCCATTCGTCTTCTGAAGCCTCTTTACACTCGTTTTTAACATAATACCCGATATGGATACAGAAGCGTCGTAAAACATAAAAGACTTTCTCTAAAGTTCTGCCAGACAATATCCAGACTAATAAAAGTGACTAGAATAAAACTTTAGTAGCACCTACAGTATACGCTTATTGTCATCCATACATTACTGTCAAATATGTTTGATTTATTTTGTTTTATTTCAGAGCTACCTTTGAAGCGTCTAGACAAAAGGATATTAAGAGAAAGACCAGAATAAATTTCCAGTATTTCACTATTATAAGCAAAATTTAAGTGCATTCCATTTAGATAAAAGTCACATGAAATGGGAAATATAAATTTAAGCCATCTTTCTTCTACAATATGATCCTGTAAAAGGTCAAAAGTGACCTATCTTTTGAGAGATAATCTTTCGTGCGCTGAGTGTTGTTGCCGTACATAATGTATGAAAGTACTAGGAACAGCAGGTTAGAATCAACAAAAACATCAAACAGATGTAAGGTCTCTGGGGTAAATAACTCCTTTATTGTGCTACTATCCTGCACAATGGTCAATAAATTTGATTCCATCAAAACACAGATTGGTAAGATGAGCTAAGAAACTGGTTGCCTTAAAATGTCATTGGAGAAAGTAAACAAAAAAAAACCGTCTTAACTTTTATATTTTATGGCTCGCGCAACATACTCTTATTTTTTTGTTATGTATCAATCAGAAAATAAACGCTGTTAATATTTTATCGATACCGAGTTTACTCGTATTTTCATCGTTTGTGCAGTTCCCTAAGGTTCAATCTTATTCCAGAAAATCTCGCTCGAGTTATCGATTCTTTGTTCTCTGAAAATATATGAGCAAATTATCATTGCCTCATCCTTAAAGTGCATGTATGTTCAGCGCTATTGCAACTGAGGCTACAAGGTGTCATTACATTATGTCTATAAATTGCGTGCATTCTGCGATCGATTTGTCTATTTTCTGGATGAAAAACCAGTTTCGGGAGAAAAAAAAACAAAAACAAAATAACAAGCAGCGTTCGTCTGAGACCGACTAACTCAGCCACTTTAAAAAAGCTTCTTACAAACATTTACAGATGTTCAGAATTTTCATGGGCCCTTTTTCACAAAGTAGTTAAGTTAATCGGTCGCGGTAGAGTTTGCATGGTGTGCTCTGGTTGAATAAACCCGGGTTATTTGCTCAGAAAACAGGCAGATCGACTAGAGAACACGATTAAAACTACAGGCATTATATACGGGGCAATAAAGTTAAAGTCAATGATGCTCCTTAAACCCAACAATAACCAAATTAGCTGCTACACATGGCTCTGCTAATTTTAATTTTGCTCTCTACAAAATGGTGGACAAAGTTTAACCATTATAGAACCAGAGGCCGAAGACATTTTTGAGGCATATATTGAGGAGGAGAAGGAGATGTCCATAATACTGAATAAATTTAATTGAAAAATCTTCCTGTTAGTTACAATTATTCACAAAATTTCCCTATCGCATTAAGGATGCAAAAATTTCGAAGTGCAGTCTTAAAATATCATAATGACCTGAAGGACCTAACTTTCTATCCCAAAATAAGTGTAGCTATTTCCACAAATATGCTTATAAAAGCAGATGCAGATAGACTGCAGCAGTGCAACGGAATGAATAGTTCTTTGGTGGTTCTGTTTTAGACCAGAAGTAATTGAGGCTTTGAGGCGTTAGTACCGACCACATGTCCGCTATGACAATCGATATCAGGGGAACCTTCTGCTTTCGTTCTCTTCTTGCTTAAAATATCTTTACCCCATTCTCTCAAATTCATCTGCTGCTTCTGTCATTCTCCCAACTCTACAAATCGCTCGGAACTTTTTGACTTCCTTTCTTTGAAACTTTATTCTCTACGATCTAACTTCCTAACAGTGAAATAATTTTCCCTGAAGAATTTAATCTTAATAAATCCAGCTGGCTTCAATTTTCCAGTTATTGCACTGATCCAGCTAGTTGGGATGCTGAGGCCTTTATTATTAAAGACCTTTCGCAACTGTGGTTTACCTACTGGAATACCAGATATTCCTAACCAAACACTCAATTCTTTGAATCTTTTATTGACCAACAACCATTCAAAGTACAGAGTAAATATCAACGGTCCTATAGGTTCTTTAGATGAATGGAATGATTTGCGTACTTTCTATTCCTCCTTCCCTTGGTTGGATTACAGTTTTAAATCTTCCGATCCCAATGTTTGCTCAGATCACATCAATGATCCTTGTAGTGATGAAATTCTTTATTCCGCTTTTCAACCTAAAATCTTGTCCTTTATCTAACTTTTGTTTTGAATAAATATATTAAGGCTTTCAAGATAAGAAAACACTAGATCGCAACTGGCTTGTATCAAAATCTACAGCTTAAGGTCAAACTAAATATTAAACAAATTTTCTACATTTATTAGAGCTTACATTGTCGGAAACAATTATCAAATCTATTTCGAATAGCCTAAGAATAGAAAACTTGCTGCTTGTCCAAATGTAAATCGAGCCTTTTGGTTCCTGGCTAAAGCTATTGGACGCATTTTTATCCATTTGTACTTCAACCTCTGTTACAACCTAATGTCTGTATTGTATTATCAGCTAAAGATAAAACTAGATATCAGCTAAAACTAACTTATTACATCTTACTTTTTTTCCAACTCTTGTATCAATGATCTTGGTAAATCACCACCTCATACCAAACGCACTGCACTCAATGGTTACTGTGGCCTTCCAATAGTAGGATATTAGGAGAATTATGAAAAATCTTAACCTCCAGAAAGCCTCATGTCCTAATGCCAGTTTCTCACGTGTTCGCTAAACCAGTACTCTTTTTGTGTTACAGTTTACACAATCTCCTCCCACTCTAGTCTTTCCTTCTACAAGAATTTTTTCTCATATCCAGCAAGTTCCTAAAAAATCATATCCCTACCTTCTAACTATCGTCCCATTAAACTTATTTCTATTTTTTTCAAAGTAATTGATCAATCCACCAACCGCTACTTCTAATCCGTCTAACCAATGATATGATCACATGGAGAACAGGCCCATATCATTAATGATTACCAATATGGAATGTGCCGGTGCGGATCAGTGGTGATATATTGTCATGTTACTCATCTTTCAACAAATTCAAAAGAAACATGTGGTAAAACTTAAGCCGCTGCTCTTGAGATTTCCATATTTGGCATAAAGGTATTCTAAGCAAGCTCCAATCTTACAGATTGATTGTTAGCTGTTTTTTTTTTTTTTTTTTTTTACAATATCGAATTTTCTTTCCAACCGCTCACATGGTAGACAATGTCTTTTGGTAGATGCTCCTCATCAACCGGTGCGATGCCACTACTTTGTTTATTAGAGACGAAGCGGTTTAACCCAAGTGTAGTCAACAGACTAAAGCTAGTGGTAACTATGTAGGAGGATCAGTTAGTGTATAATACTGCTGCCTCTACTCTACCAGATGGTGAATGGAGGGAGTTCAAGTAGTGTGTATGTGGGGGACTTTGTCGAGGCGAGGCAATGTTTTGTCAAGGAGCTGGGTACATGGTTGCCATAACGCTATATCCAAGAATTTCATTACTTCAAACATCATATCCCCCCACCTTTTCGTACTACTGAATAAATCACGAATTGTCAAATTAACAGAACAAACGTATCTGCGAAAAGATCTAAAGCTGCCAAACACTTGCTGGTTCATTTCTCAAATATACGTGGTCTCAGTTCCAATCTCAATGATTTCCATTTCCACTTAGTCTGCTGTTGTTATTAAGTTTTAGGAGCATTAGTGACTAAGAGTATATTGTTGCGTGTTTATTATCTGTAAATTGCATGTGTTCTGAGGTCGATTTGCTGTTTGCCGGAGGAAAAACCCGAAGTTCCGGGCAGGGTCGAATTTACTCATAAGCTAAACAAGCTTCAGTTTAGGGCCTCGCATTACAAGGGACCTTGCTCCATCTTAAAAAATCCTTTTTTTAATATTGTCACAGGTAAGAGAGGAGAGCCTCATAAATGTTATAGCTTAGGGCCAAAACGAGTTTAAATCTGGCCCTGGTTCCGGGATTAAAAATCTTGCTACCCTCGCCTGAGAAACTCAAGTCTGCGAAACAGGCGGCCCATAAAAATTCCTCTCCTCATCACTTGAATCCAGATCTTTTCCACCCAGTGTGGGGAGGACGGCAATTCTACCAACTTTGCTGCTTGATATCCTTTATGTACATGGGGTTTGGCAGCTTGTAAAGGTCAACGAGAACCCTTACAAACTGCCAAACCCCATGTACTCTCTCTGACAAAATCCCAATTATCAGTTGATTCAACCATTGCCCACTTCAGTTGTCCAAATTATTCGCCATATGACTCCTTTCGCTTCAAAACTGGCACGTGTGCATATGTCCGCTTTGATATTTCCTGTCAGAGACTTAGTAATTTGGCGTCTTCCCTCTTCGATCTTTTCTGGCTTAAAATCTCTCTACCACATTCTGTAAAATTGATCTGTTGTCTATTGTTCTCCCAATTCCAATCACTAGGAACTCTGACTTTCTCTCTATGAAGCTTGACTTTCTCCAGTCCAACTTTCCTAACAGTGAGGTAATTTACCTTGGTGATTTTAATGTTCACAACTCCAGCTGGCTTCCGTTTCCTAGTCATACGAACCCATCTGGTTGAGTTCGAGGCTTTTGCAATTACTAATGGCCTCACACAGGTTGTTCATTTACCTACCAGAATACCAGACAATCCTAATCACGCAGCCAGCACGCTTGATCGTTAATCACAAACAGCCCTTCTGAGTACATGTAGAGGAGTATTCCTCTAGGTACCTCAGATCTAAACTTGATGATGGGCTCTTCTAAAATGGAGCCTTTCTTTCGCGGCCATTCTCAAGCTCGTGTTGTTTCGTATTACAATAATGCAAAATGGGATGATCTGAAAGTTTTCTTCTCTTCTTTTCCTTGGTTGGATTACTGTTTTAAATCTTCTGATGCCAATGTTTTCTCAGATGGTTTCAGCGAAATTATTTTTGTAGGGATGAAATCATTTATTCTCCACTCCACCTTAAAATCCGCCCTTTATCTAACCTTGGTTTTCCAATAAATGGGGTAAGATCGTTCAAGATAAACATGTTGCATATCTCAACTGGCTTGTATCCAAATCTCCAGGTTAATTTTCTGCCTAAACCAAAGCGCGCAACAATTTTAAAGCAGTTATTGTTCATCTAAAATAAATTTCAAACAGGGTAAGAATAGAAAATTCGCTTTTTGTCCAAATAGTAGTCGAACATTCTGGTCTCTCGCTAAAACTATTGGTCGCAACTTTTACCCATCTCAATAACACCTCCGTCAAAACCAGATGATTGTATTGCCACTTCAGCCAAAAATAAAGATGAACTGCTAGCATCCTACTTTCCTTTTAATTTGTGTAATGATGATCTTGTCAGACCACCTACCATTCCCAGTACATCCCATTCAATGCCTCCTGTGGTTTTCCGTCAAAAGGATATCAGAAGTATTTTGAATAATCTTGATGCTGAGTAAGTTGAGACTTGATGGTATTTCTCCACTTTTTCTCAAAACTGTTCTGTGTTGCCTTTTTTCACTTTTATTCCAAAAGTGTCATATTTCAAATTTTTCCCTTCTGCTTGAATTTGCTCATATCCAGCCAGTTCCTAATAAGGGTGACAAATCCCTCCCATACAATTATCATCCCAGTGCACTTCTACTCTAAAGTAATGGAGAAATCAGTCAACCGCCAAGACAAACTACGTAAAAACCTTCCATCTAATCAATGATCACCAGTATGGATTCCGTCATATCGAGTCACTCGTGATATAACATAAGTTATCCATCTCTGGACATATTAAATGGAAAAGTTGTGAAGCTAAAGCAATTGCTCTTTATATTTCAAGGCTTTTAATTGTGTTTAGCCTAAAGGTTTTCTAAATAAGCTTCCATCTTATGGTTTGTCAACTGTTTTTTTTTTTTTTTTTTAAATTGGGTATCCAGTTTTCTTTCTGACTGCTCACTGCGGGTGATGGTAGATGGCCGTGTTCTACCTTGTCCACTAATGCTAGTATTCCCCAAGGTTCAGTTCTTTCTCCCACTCTTTTCCTCTTGTATATTAATGCCTTTTTCCATTGATCGGAAATCCTTTCCCTAGTTTTGTTGATAATAGCACATTGCATTCCACCTTCCAGTTTAAGAAACCTTGTCCTGCACAAACAGTTTCAACTTCTCGAATATCGACTACCAATTTCATAAATGCGGATTTCAAGCAAATTCTTCAGTCGAGTAAAGATAACTTAGTTGATGTTAATCCTAAAATTCAGTGCTATCTGATATGTCGCAAAATGTATTCTTCTGCCCCTATGCTTATCTTCGATGATACTTCGATTTCTAGGCAAGATCACATATCTCTATTGCCGATCACCCTGACTTCTAAACCTCTTGTCATAAGCCCATTACAAATATTGCTTACTCTGCATCATAAAACTGGGTTTGCCCTTTCTCTTTCGACGTTACTTTTTTTCCAAACAGCTATTCACTCTGCACATATCGCAAATCTGCCCTTCCATGGAATATTGTTCCCACATCTGAGGTAGTGCCCCCCAAAACGTCTCTCAAGCTTGTAGATTCCATTAAAAAGAGGGCAGTCGGATTAATTAATGACTCATCTCTAACAAAGTCTCTCTACTCTGTCTCATAGACGTTCTGTTTCTTCTGCATGCCTTTTCTATAGGTATTCTTCCATGGGTAGTGTTCTTTTGAATTGGCTTATATAATTCCCTCTCTCCCCTCCAATTCGAACACGTGCCGCAACCAGTCAACACCCTTTTATTGTCCAACTTCATACTCAAAGAACAAACTTTTCACCTTCAAATTTATTCATTTAACTTCGGTTTTCTGGAATACCCTCCCTTCATACGAATTTCCTGAAAATTGCAGTCTGCAGAAATTCAAGTCTAATGTCAACAAATATCTTCTTTCATCTTTTGAACCATCAAACCATGCACGCTACTAATTACCATAGGTTCTAATAACTCTTGTGCTTAGAATTCTGATTAATGCTGGTATTCTTGATGATTCGGTTCATTTTCGATGTTTCCTCAATTATTAATGACCTTCTTCCACTGACTCGGAAGCCTATCCATTGTTTTATTTGTTTGACGATAGTGCCCTACATTCTACCTTTTAGTTCGAGAAACCGTATTGTGCATAAACAGCCTCCATTTCTCCAATGACTCAATTCCTAAAAGAGAATCAGATTAATTGATTAATTAATTATTGTCCTTTCTTATTTATCCGTTCTAAGTCTGTTCTCTGGAACAATATTCTCCCACATGCATTTCTCGAAAATACAGAAACAGATCTAAATATCAACAATAATTATCTTATTCAACACATGCGCAGTACTGAGTACTATACGTTCTAATACCTTTCGTGTTTGATATTTTCATAAAAAATGAAAATCATTCAGCCTATTTGGTATCTAACAACGTTTGTAAATAAGTTTTACTACTCGCTTGTACATTTATCATTTAATACTTTTCAAATTTAACTTTATGCACTTTAGATTCGCTTTTCATAATAACACACCCAGTATCAGCAAAAAAAAAAATATGAAACTCGTCCAAAAGAGTACGTTTTAAGAAAGAATGTTGTAGAGCCTTTGAAGAAAGTCCACAGCCAGCTCACTATCGAGTCAACATTGCATTTAGGAAAGTGGTAGAATCTATTCTAACGCAGTTCAGTAGCTTTCGTCTCTCCTTTTTGATCGGAAGCCATAAGAAACTTTTGAACGCTTTTTCTTATTCTACGCAAACGTTTCTAGAACACGTGGTGAGCATCAAGATACAACTGACATCAACGTAAAGGCCTCAAGATTTATGTGCAGACTTCTGATGTGCTCCTTTATTTCTCCTTCTCTTCCACGTGTATCTTTTTTCTTCTTTTTTTTCTCACAAACTGACGCCAATCGTTAAAATTCCTGGCGCACACAGTTTTGTTCCGTGTCGACAATGTCGTAGAACACAAGCTGTTGGCGCAATCCATTTTTGGTGGCATTTGAGAAATCGTTCTCGTTATTGCAGTCCTTCCTTTCTTTTTTTTATTCTTACTTGCTCCTACATGATCGGACAAATGCAATTCAACAAAGCGAGCACTTGTATAAATATTTTTAAAGTTTCCAATAAAATCACGGTTTTAATAGCAGTCCCGAGGCAGATAAGGTATTAATGGTAGGTGTAATTCATTGCTTAGTGCTGCCACCAGGGTGCAGCTTTCAACACTCTGCAAAGCCGGCTGCCTAAAACAATAAAATCGGAAATTCTTCTTATGTTCGATACTTGAACAGGAGCTGCTTTTAAAAACAGTCTACAAATCTCTTACTATGATAGCTGCATGGGAGCATCGTAACTTTTATAATCAACAACAGTGTTGACATACGTTCCATAAAAATAGATTTAATTATATGTGAACTTTATCAGATAATTCCTTTCTAGCTACTTTAACGAAATGGTTCTCCATTTCCATTGGGAAAACGAAGGAGGTACTAACTTAAAGCTTGACTCAATGCCAGTTGGGTGCACTTAGAATTTTAATGCATACATTGTAAGAATTATTACAAATTATCACCTCCAGAATAACTAAATGAGTTTCATCTAGTACGCACCAACCTGCGGCAGCCGATATCAGATGAAACTCTAAATCCATTAGGCATTCTAATAAGAATTTGTATTCTAAATCCTTAAGTTAGTTACTAGTTCCAAAGAAATACCAATAAGACCTTATTATATCTCACAAGAATGAGGAAGATAAATCCTGATAACATATATAAAGATCTGAGTGGGGTTGAAATCATTCTGGCGACTAAATTGGAATTAAGACGAGGCTATGATAGCTAGCTCTGGAGTTGCATCTATTCCATATTATCCACATCCTGCGAAAAGGGTTTTTGGTTGAATTGCTCGTGGGTCGAAGCTGAATAGTATTCCCCGCAGGAGACTTTGCGAATAGCACAGTGGTTATAATTACCGTCCTTTCCACACCGGGTGGAAAAGGTCCGTATGAGGCGAGGAACTTTTATAGGCTTTTTCTCACTCCGTGGCTGAGGTATGGTTCCAGGCGAGGAGAACAAGGTTTCTTTCTCCAGGAAACTCACTCGTGTTGAAAAGTCCAAGAAAACAGACAAACCTACCAGAGATTTATGGATACACTGGTATTATGTCCATAAATTGCATAATTCTCAGATGATTCTAATATTGCCATTTTTTTTTCCTAGTACTTCCAGCCAAAAGAACTTTTAAGGATTTTTTTTCCTAGAAACAGATGTTTCACCTCACATACCACGACCTACTACACATTATATACAAATTTCAAATACAAAATGGATTCTTATGGAGACAGGAAGCCCAATTATAGAATTCGCTGGTTCTGCTCCTTATCTCAAATCTTAGGATTAACGTATCTTTTCATGATTTTTTTTTAATTTATTGCTTGAGGATGGTTGATGAAAGACAAGATCCTTACTTTCTCGAAGAATTTATGCAGCAGGATAAACATAAAATTACACATGTATACAAAACATTACTTCTTAATTTGTCTTAAAATGGAGATAAAGATTACGAGATCCACTACTCGACAAAATTAACAGAACACGTTGAAAACGTGGTATAACTGACTCGTGCAGCTTGCGATGAAGCGGGACAAAATTGGATATAGTTCTTTTCTCTGATGAGCCGTGTTTTAGCCTACAAACAGATTATAGGCGTTATTTCATATAACGATGAAAAGATGAAATGCGATACCATCCTTCCAACTTCAGAGAAATGGACCCTTAGGGTTTTTATGTGCGTCGCAATAATGATAAACGGCTGCACCCCTCCATGTTTTTGACAGTAGTACCGTAATTGGGCAGAGGTACCGAGAACAGATTCTCGAACGCTACATGCAGTTGGCCCAGCTTTTCCTTTCGTGCACGATAACGCCACTAGACACCGATTGTCGAGGATTATCTTGAAACTGAAGATATCCAACGACTGCCGTGGCCAGACTTAAATCTGATGGGACATGTCTTGGGTGTTTGTGGGATTTGTTGCCACAGAATCTTATAGACACCCTTATATCGAACATGGTTCACCGCTGTAGGATATATACACAGCACGGATGCCATGTTTGGTTGTAGGCTTTACAGCGCAAGGCCATATTGCGCCTACACTGATGCCATGCGACCATATTTTCGAATATCTTGTTTTTTTTTGTTTTTTTTTTTTTTTTTTGATTTGGTAGTTGTTGGCGCATCGGCTTCTGTGGCCATATTGCGCCTCCCAAGGTTTTTGCAGTACTTTGATCCAAGCCCGAGGCGAGAATCGAACCCGCGACCTTTGGGTTGCCGGGCAGGTACTTTTACCCACTCGGCTAGCCCGGTCGGCTCGAATATCTTGTGCAATGGGTACACTGCCATACCAAATTTTGTCCCGTTTCATCACAAATAAGTACAAATCGAGTGAAAACTATATGCACTTTACAGACACTACATACTGACGCATTTGGTGCTTCAGTGACACTTAACCAACCAGTATGCTTTACCATCAGCTTTTTTTGCAATTTATTTCCTTTCATGTCTTTTTTTTTTTAATATTAGGAAACCAAAGTATTTTTCCCGTTAAAATCGAGGAAACGGATCATACTTTGAACACAATATCAATTGAAATTATTTCAAACTCCAGTAATATTCGTGAGTACATCGAAAAAAAAAAATTACTGGAAACATGTGCGCAATCGTTACAGTAAACGTTAATATTTTTCTATATGAATTTGCGTAATTATAGAAGGGTCACAGAGCATTATTTAGGCATGTACTCTTTGACTGAATTAAAACAATTAGTATTATTATTATCATAGGCTGCGAAAGAAACTAATATTTTACTGAATTAGCCAAAAAAAGGATTTATATATACTACCTTTTTCCCTTTTATCATGACAGTCCCACCACTGCTGAGAATGTGGGAAACCACAAGTGGCGCCTTACCCTAACAACTATGTTAGAAGATAGTTATCCACTTTCCGCTTAAGATGCACGAAATTATTAATCTCAACCACCAAGGAAGTTCCGGTGGTTGACAACGCATTGGACAAATTTAAACTTCCAGATTTGATTTCCCTCAATAGTTTTTTATTCTCCCTGGTTTGTGTGCCATTTTAATATTCCACCAAGTTCTAATCTATTCCTTTGTCTTCTCTACTCACATGGATTCCCCGTTACTATTTTCATTTGACAAGTCGCTCGTTTCTGAAATATTTCCAAGACGCTCAATATCTTTTCTGAAATGTTATGTCCCAAGCTGAACGCTGCGTTCCGAAGGTGGTCTCGCCATTGACTTGCATAATGAATCTATAACCTTCTTTTCCCTCCATGAAAAGCGTGGAAGATCATTGATAAGACGCCATGCCCCTTCCTTGCAGTTAGCTTATATTGCATGCTAACCCTCATATCTGGCTATATCAAAATAACCCAAGCCTCTTTCCTCGTTTGCACAGTTCAGTTCTACCTTTTGGTCGGTTTGCTAGAGAAAAAAAAACCCCGAACTTCCGGGGATATAAAACCATAGAACCCTAACCTGAGAGACCAACTAACTCAGCGTTTTGTAGATAAAACTCAAAAAAATCCTGACGTGATGCAAACGCAAACCTTTTTCACCCAGCTTAGGAATAATGGTAATTATATCCACTGCTACCCACGAGGGCAGTACTCAGCTTTATTAGCAAAAATTCCCATCTGGAAAAGGACTGTGTTGTGATGATCAATATAAACTATCGATCCAGCTCACCACTGAC
Source organism: Mastigoproctus giganteus (assembly GCF_048544385.1). Taxonomy (NCBI): domain Eukaryota; kingdom Metazoa; phylum Arthropoda; class Arachnida; order Uropygi; family Thelyphonidae; genus Mastigoproctus; species Mastigoproctus giganteus. The sequence goes on from NC_143577.1 coordinate 64,310,430, forward strand.
ATCTCTTAGATTATCAATGATTCTGCCATTTTCCAATAAACATACTCACTACTGGTTTATTAATTTCTTCTTATTTACGTACGAATAAGACGTGCCACCATTCTTGGATCACTTGGCCAACACTTTTAATACTCGGCTTTCATTTCCTTAACTCCTCTTTGGTCCTGCAAATTAACTTAATGCAACATCAAGACAACTTGTTGCCAATAACAGGACTAAGTGATGAAAGACATCAAATTCTCCTGGAAGACCTTACATTCTTTTTAACCGAACTTAACTGAAAATGGCCTGCAGTCCTATGAATTTAACCATTCATCGTTTAAACGGGAAGAAACTTCAAAAGATCATTTATCTCAGGTTTTAGCCGAACAATATTATGCCTTATTTCTCCCGAAGTACTATTATTTTCTTTCAAATTGTACTGGCGCTTCGTATCGAATGAACATAAGATTATCAGGCTGAACAAGAAAAATTACGTCCATTATTTCGAAGCACATTATTCTTCGATAATTGGTGACAATTACAGAATAAAGATGGAAATAAAAGAAAAAGGCGTAGGTAATATATTGGCATTAGTTATATATATTAAAAGCGGAGATTGCAGCAAAGCCTGTAATGTAAGGTCTACTTGAAAGCATCTGCTACTGCGCAAGCGATTAGAGAAGAAAGATGTTCGTCAATACAAATTTTACGGTTGAGGTAAATAAAAACATATAAAGATGCGTTTTAAGCCGAACTAATTTTATTTGAGCCGATCTAACTGAAGTAAACTTCACTTAAAGTGTCCTATTTATGAGAGTTGACTGAAAAGTGTAGTACAATTGCTGCAGCACGAAATGGATGCGAATAATAGAATGCGTCACTTCCTAGAATGGTATAGTAGCATGAGTACGGCTTTCTGACGTTGACAGAAATATAACGGAAGCGCCATCTAGTGTTGGAGGCTAAAAGTAGGACATTCACAGAAATTCACAGTAGCTTTGTTGCTGTGAGGAGTAAATATTAGCTGGTATAATGCGCTAGAGATGTGTTGAAATTCAAGATGTAGCTGGGTTGCCCCTGAAAGTATTCATTTTTACTATCTCAGAGCGTTCTTGTTTTTGTTTTTCTAAAGGTATATCGAATTTAGAACATATACGGTTAAAAATACTGAAATCCAATGTCATTTGAGATAAACGGGCGACTCACAAAAAATCTCCTACGCATGATTTTCATTTAGAAGAAAGGCTTTGATTCATTTACATGTATTAATGCAGAAAAACATTTTTAGTTGAAAATAAATTTCACCTAATGAGAGTTTGATTTGAAATTTCACTTCAAAAGAAGTTTACTGTCTGTCTAACCTTTTTGTTTCCATATTTTCTCTAACTACGTACTTATTAATAAATGTTCTTTTATGTTTATTGTTCAGAAAGGAAATGGAATTGCATTTTTTTTTAATAAATTACAAAGTTCATAACGTTCTCTTTTTTGTATTTTAAGTACTGTTGCAGGTTTTTCTAAACTGCATAAAAATAAATATAACCTTTGTTTTCCTTTCAAGGTGATGCACATGGGAGCGAATATAAAGACTGTTTCTATTAATTGTACCCAATTGGTGTTTTCTACCATAGTGTATAACAAACTCCTCTCTTAACTCCATGGAAAATATCATTTAAAAATAAGCGTTAGCAGTTTTGCAATTCCCATTAATTTAATTTGGTAGAATCAATAATTCTCTTCTATTTCTCTTCGAAACGTGATGACAGGGCTGCAACACGCTCGATAAACCCTCTGGCAAACAAAGCAAGAATAGCTGCTGGTAGCACTTTGTATTTACCTTCTGTCTGGCTATTAATTAAATATTTATAAAATAGCACTATTGTCTAAGCGGAATGGGGGGAGGATATCTGGCACTGTCACGTATTTTTACAACAAATTCGTGCTGAGCAATCTGTGTTTTTACAGGAAACAGACAAGGGGAAAAATCGATATTGGCTCAAGCAAAAAAAAGACAGTTTTTTTTTGCTTTCGGTACACTTCTGATGGTCAGATAGCTTGAGTTGGTTAAGGACATTTTCTTCCTCTTTGGCAATCGGCCAACAGTGCCTAAACAGCTGAAAAGTTGTTATATATCGGAAGTAATGTTCAGAATATAGAAGTTTTTGTTAGCTACTCAGCTGGAAGATAACTCTCCAAGGATGGAATCATATATAAAAGAGGCTGAAATTCCTTCCAGTATGGCGGAAAAAGTTTCTTCATAAATACCGAATATGTCAAGAAAACGTTCACTTCGTATTAATGAAAAATATACCGATATTATTTTAGCTATGAAAAATATATTTCGAATGTAGAAATCAATTTATAAAAAAAGTCTGGTATATCCAATTCGACCAAGTATAGCGGCTACGTTCAACGCGTGAATGATATTTTTTTTTTGTGCCGAATTAAGGAAATTCGTTTCCAATAAATTTTTCTTGCGAAAAATTTCCGAATGAGTTGATTAAAGGCGAGATGAAAAGATATAAATTTAGGAATTAGGGCGAAAGCTATATTTTTATTCAGTCAATGGACTCTCGTTTATCATATGGAAGTAGAGGATAAAAAACTGTTCCGGTATATAGGGAATTAATTTTACGAAAAAATAAACGTTTAAATAATTTATTCTTGATCATTCTCACGTGCATTGCTTCTTTTTTTTCAAATTTTCGTTTCGAAAGAAATTACTTTATGGAATTTGAAAACGTTCGACCCTCTATGAAAAGTTTAATAAAGGATGTGGTTGTTTGTTTGTTTGTTTTTTAAAGAAATAATTTAAAATGTTGAAGTACTGATGTGACCAAAGGAAATTTTATGGATAAAGTGATTATTTTACTGGTTGTGTGCAGCGACACACGTGCTCACAGCAGCCAATTACAAGGGTGGACAAAAAAAAGAAACAAACAGGAATACCTGATTATGAAAGTAGTAGTTTTTGTAATGGCTGTATGACGTATTTATGAACGTGCATGGATGATTATTTTTCTTGCATGTAGTACTGCGAAGAAATGGCAATAAAAGCTGATGTTTATTTAGAAGTGATATACAAAGGTGCAAGAAGAAAATGACCAATCTGTCTGAATTCCAAAGAGGTCAAATTGTTGGTGCATTGTAGCAGAAAATTGTAGCAAGGTGAAAGAGACTGCCGGACACTGAAAAGGATTGTAGCCCATAAACATAAGGCGACTGCCTCCAGAACTTCATGTGAATTTTGGCATTCCAGTTTCTAGGAAGTCAGTTAGGCGAGAAGTTCAAAGCTCAAATTTAATACAGAGACGCCATGGCCAAGCCATTCGTTACTGATGGTAATATTAGGAAGAGGATGCAATAGTGTTTATGTTTGGCGATTGCCAAAGGATCATGATTTTCTTGTGCAAACCCTCAAATGTGGAGGAGGATCGACAATAGTTGGGCAGAAATATCTTGGTATTCTTTAGGTCCCATCACTACGTGAACAGGCGAATTACTTCCACTGATTAAGTTGATATTCTCAGTGATCAGGTTCACCCCGTGGTGAAAATATTCTTTTCCACAAATGATGTCATGTTTCAATATGAAAATGCTCCAATACGTATAGCCAGCTATGTCCAATTTTGGTTTGAGGAGCGTAAAACTGAGGCTAAGCATCTCCCGTGGCCTGGACAATCACCAGACTGAAACGTTGAGTCACTGTGGGCATATTTGAAGAGGAGAGTGAGAAGCAGATTTCTTCCACCTTGAAGAATGGTTCATTCTATTCCACGTGTAAAAAAAAAATATGTTTTAAAAGCAAAGGTCAGCCCAACACCACATATTATAGTAGTGCATATGTGCAACTATTATCACAGGTGTTTCCGTCATTCTGTTCACATCTGATAAAACTAGCCGAAAAGATTATACATACATCATGCAAGCTACATATCTTTTCGGCTAGTTTTATACAGGAAAATTATTTTGACTGCTGTTCTATGGAAATAATGCATTCTTCCTTCAGTTTTTGTTCTTCTTTGTTTACAGTTCCCAGTTTCCCATCTCGTTTATAGAGAGATTATATCGCTTCCTTTAAATTTTTGCTGTATTTTAGCACTGTCACTTTTAAGATGAACACATTTTATTGATATTTTGAACAGTTACTTTTGGGATCACCATCGTGTAATGAACTCTGGTATTATATTCTAAAAAATGGCAAAACTATCGTCTTGACAGATAGTAGTTTACTAAATACTGAACTTGAATGCTGCTCCATGATTTAAGCTCCATCGATACTTATTTTAAAACAATACTAATCGCTCCTGTCCAATTTTCCTTTTGCATCCACATCTGTTTCGAATCGGAAGAAAATTGTCCCATGAATAATCAGTGCGAAATAATTATCTGATAATTCTTGAGGGAAGTTGGGTGAACATATCTAGGAAACCAAAGAGTAATCTTTTTTTAGAATTAAACAGAGTAGCAACGAACTTTGATTAATATTATTTCCTTATTTCGTTGAGTTAATCAGTCATTCTGAAGCAGAAATAATAAGATACCTTTTCTTAGCGACAAAGTTTTCATCATAAAGAATCTATGATTAAGACTTCTCAGTTTGAAACTGAAACATTTGACACATTTTCCACCCCAGCAGTTTCACTAGTGAAACCTGTCTTGGCAGTGATGAATTTGGAAGCCAGAAGGTAATGAAGACTGTTCAACCGATTCAATTTCAAGATCAGAAGCAAAAAGGCTTTCAAAGTGACATGTCCTATAAAAACAGGTGGATAAAGTGAATCCCTTTAAGAAACTATCATTCGTCGTCATTCCCAGCATAAATTACGTAACAGTTAACAGTGACCTTTTAAATCTTCATATCTAAACCTGACATAAGAATAAAAACTCAAATTGTTAAACCATAAACTGCTAATTTCTCTTTTGGAATTTTATGTTGTATTGCATCTAATTGCCCAAAGACCATGTCACTTAAAGGATTAAGCTGGGAGCCTAAAAAAGTGAATGTTTCCAAAGCGAATAGGCTCCTTCCTTCTTCAAACAAAAGCAGTTCGCTTATTTTTGACATAATTCTAGGTGTGAAGTTTTGTACCTGCACGAGTTGCTATGCTGAAACTGGCCATCCGTTGCGATGGACGAGAAAGCATTTTTTATCATCTCTTCTCTCTCCCGCTAATTTATTCAAATGAGGTGCAGATTAAAAGACTTCTCGAGCCAAGGTTAGTGGCCTCAAATGGGCGGAATGAATTTCAGCCTCAAGTTTAGCTAAAGAATGTTCACTTTCATTAGTTAGTGTCCCTAAATCGCTCCATTTCGATGATTGCTCACGTACGTAACTTGTCAATAGTGTCTTTATATCCTCTTGATGTCGAAATGTGATGAAATGCGCTTAAAAATTTAGAATATTTCTTAATAAGACTACTGAATTTTTATTAATGCAGGAAAATGAAAGATTCAGTCCAGATTACAACAGAAATATCTTTACTTTCTTGTTTAGAAATAGTCTGTCTTGATAGTTAATCTTGGGAAACAATAAAATATTTCGGTTAAATTCCGAAGGTGCAAAGTAAAATGAGAAGTGTTGAGTCTCGAATTAAAACCGAAAATCACACCGCTATTTCATCGAAATTCTCCTCCACGCAGTTGTGGGTGTCAAATGGAAAAACCCAACTAGGCTCTTTAAAAGATTATCGGAAAGTAAACAAGTGACAGCCTAACTCAGATGGTCACCTAACAAAGATGGTCACCACCTGAAAACGGATCGGTAAGAATTAGATATTTCCAATGTTTGCTAATCCTAAATCTCCAGTGATTAAAACAATTAGTAATTGGGATCAACATTAACTAGTTCAAGCAGTCTGCCATGCGAAACTTAGATTTCTAAAAACTGGAATACAAAAATAAATGCGAACTAGAAATTACCAACAATTGCATTTAACTATTTCAAAGTCGAAATGTCTATCGCTTTCATCACCTCATCAAGTTCTCCAATACCTTCTTCATGATTAAATAAACAGACCTCGTTTGATTTTACCGCATCAATTTTGTTTCGTCTATGGCAGAATAAAGCTCTAAGTAGCTGATTAATTAAGTATTGTGTTCACTTCGGTGGTGTCGGTCAGGGCTAAATGCTTCACTACAAACACCCTTGGGACTTCCCTCAAAGTGAATTCTCTTCGTTGGGTTGCAGAAACTACGCTGATTTCGTACAGTAATTAGTATCACTGCGGCTATCGGAAAGAGGAAACAAAGATCTTCAGGTTTAATTAATTAAAGGATTGATTAACAATGTAGTGCTCGCTTTTTACGACTCCCTGTTAAATACTAATCTATACAAAGTGTTATAATCCATAAGCTTGTTTAACCATCGAAATGTTTAATCTATAAGTTTATTTAATCGGTTTTATGAAATGTATTTCTTTTTCAGGTTTCCTGAACTGTAAACATCGATATTTTCATGTGTTTTCATACACTTTGACCAAAATATTGAAAACCTTGAATTGGCAAGAGATTGATTAGTTCCATATAATAATGTTTGCATTGTCACTCCATGGTATTCTGCAAGCAACTGAAGGGTGTAAGTAATGTTCATGTTGTAATGTATCTGCAATTACTGGTGTTGGTATGCGCAAATAGCTCTAAATTTTGAATTTGTGCATCGCCTGGTTTTACCGGCGTTACAGTTTTGAGCGTGCAGAAAATACTGAAAACAACCAAAATACCCCGGCTATTTGATATTTCCATTTGTAAATATTCAAGTTCTCAAATGTGTTTATATAAATAGGTAATTATTTTCGTTGCAGCATTAGTTTCGGTCGACGGATTTCGTGGTTTATTTATCAAACCGCAGGTTTTCCATCCCGAAAAATGGGTCAATCGACAACAGATAATTCGCAATTTGCATACGCGATATGCAGAAGGTCATGGCCTTAAAAACTCCAATAACGCTTGGGGATTATAGATAAATGTTTGTTTTCAACTAAAAAAAAAAATATTGTGTACCAGGTACATAATGTGTCCTGCCGCTGGAATATTTAACGTGTTTTACATTTAAGAGTCATCGACAAGACTTAAAAACGTTTTAATTCTCAGGTATTAATAAAATTTATGGATAATAACATAATGTTTTCATTTTATTAATAATAATTACATATCGGTTACTGAAAGTATTGGTCTGATGACTAAAGTAGGATATATAATTTTTACATTGAAGAGATTTTAGCTCATGACACCATCCATTACGTAGTATTTATCGAAAGGTCTGATGACATGTCCAAGTTGAAGAATGTTTTCAAAAATGCGCAGAACTCTTTTCCAGCCTCAGAGTTTAATTGTAAAGAAAAAAATTACATTCAATCTGAAAACACCAGGTGATTGAAACCAGATGCGTTTTCAAATTAACGCATTTCCTAGTTTTCGAAAGTTTTTTGTATCTTAAAACCTTAATATTTCTGTTTCTAAATTCCTTAGCTTTCCAACGATGTGCTATACGTCCACATTATCCCTGTTATGGAGAAAATTGATCACATGTTCATATTTTCCACTATTTTGGAAAAACTACTGCAATTTTCGGAGGTTTTAAAGTTTTTCCTCTAGTATAGAGCTAAGATGAAGTTCCGTGCAAAATTTCATTACATTTGGTCCAGTAGAAGATAAATTATTGTTGCCATCATACAAGTATGATTGCAACAATACAAGTTACAATAATTCGCTTCTGGCTGAAGCTACTTCCGTAACGCTTTTCGTTACAAAATTTTTGGAATAACGCCTGTAAAAACGTTTTTAACGTCAAAATATACCTATATCCTTTTTTGGCCAGGGATGTTGTTGTTGTCGTAACGTTTTAGGCGCATTAGCAACTTAGGCCACATTATCCGTATATAATGTACTTAAATTGTGTCCCCGTGAAATACTCCGAAGCAAGCAGTACAGAGTGCAGAGCCTCTCTGAAGCGTACAACTTACTTCAACTATAATTTTGTCAATAATTGCATTTTTTTAAAAATAATATTATAAATATACGCACTCGTGTCAATAATTGAAAATCTTGCATTTAACCACACAATTTATACTATAAAGCGTTTAGGGCGTAAGTCTCAAGCTATGGAAAAGTCTAGACTATGTATAAGTATAGTGCAAAAGCATCAATAATACATAGCCAAATCTGAATGAACAGAATATTAATTTTTTAAAATTGTAAGCTGATTTATGAAAGTCGGAATTTAAAATAATGCGGTCTGCATATTAAAATATAATTGAATTTAATTTGCTTTTCCGTTTATGTCCTTCAAGCAGATAAATTGTGCTCGATGAAGCGCCATATTTTTCCTAGCAGGTACCAAAGCGACATTATAACCATTCTCTTAGATTCAGCATTTTAATGAAATTGATAAATGCCTTGAAAATGTAAATACAGCTTAGTTTTCTCAGTGGGAGTTTTCTTGAGGCCATTAAAATTTATATTTTCCCAGATCTGCGCTATTTCTTGGGTTCTATTTTTAAAATAGGAGAAAATACAAATTTGTTAAATACGTGCATCATTAGCTAAATTTATTAACAAACCATATTTTCATACTAAATGATGGCATCATTTAACAGCGTCCGCATTATACAGACACTGTTGGTGCATGAGAGCCTTGTGTAGAAGAGAGATGCCCTGCTGGAAAACAGCATTTGGGATGGCGTGTAGAAAGGACAGAAGTTCTTGTCTTACCATCAATGTTCCATCAATAACGACTGAAGGCGCAGTAATGGCTCCCTCATAGGACGATTAGGGTGTTAGCGTGATATACCGCACCCCGATGCAAGCTGTATCACCTCCCACCCTAGCGTGTCTCCAGGCGCGCATACGACTGTCAGTGTACCCCAAATAGAAAGATGATTCTTCACAAGAGACATAATACCATTCTTGTCCCGGAGTTCTCTTCCTGAACGTTGCAGTTGGGATGGCATCAGAGGCAACGGACAATGAGAATGCAGTCCGTAGTGGTCGTCGGCTAATCGTACTTCTCAACACAAGCTCAGACGGGGATGGCGTTACAATATTGGAAATCTGGCGGATTGTGACAGATCTGTTTCCTGCTTAGTCGACAGATCAGTCTCTCTCATTCTCGTTCTGACGTTCTGTTAAAGCCACCAGAGCTCTAGATATCTGACTACCTCTCTACCCATTGTGTGTTACGAACAGTGTCCAACCGTTATACTCAAACTGATGGCATTTTGCTGTGTTAACCATCTTGGTTCTCATAGTCTTGTGATTCAACCCGTCTCAAAGTGTGTTAGATAAGTAACGTCACTTTATAACTGATTCTATTCCTTTCCTTTCTATAGCTGACTCTGTGGAGTGGTCGTACACGGTGGAATTTCTTTTTACAGTACGTAACTAACTACATTGGGAAGAACTTTACCAAAATTAGCCTGCTACACTGGACAGGCATCATAACCAGACACTAGCAATTGTTCACTGCTGCAGTATGGGTTAAGTAGCGAATCATTCATTGCAAACAACAGCATAACCTTACAATATAATATATAATCACTTCACTAATTGGCTTTATCTAGGACGATACCTAATCATGTTACACTCCGGGTTTGTCCTGCTGGGCTGAAATTACACCTATTATTAATAAATAAATAAGCGTATTAAAGTTACTGCACATTCTTAGACGGTCATTCGCCTTCCAATACACGTGTTTATAACACATTCATACATCAGGGTGGTAACAGACACATTACTGGACGTTCTAATACAGCGATCATCTATTACTAATAATTCATCCATATAAATCACAGTTATGCACGCGATCAGGTAAATTGGTCCATTCTTCCTATATGAAACGGTTTCAGTGACCATCAATGTAGTTAGCTTACACGTTATGTGTATATATGTATCTTCTATTGTTTAAATTACTGTTTTATTTTATTTTAAATTTTTGAAGTGATTACGAAATTTAGGGATGACAGAGGTGATGCATTAATAGTCAAAAATTAAACTCGAGACATGTTTAAAGTTGATCAGATTCATTAAAATTGTAGGTCTAATAGGTTCCCATTCTACATGAAATCATTATTATTAAATATAATTTATTTTAACTGCGAACAGTTCAGTTATTTAGGGTATTGGAACTAAACGAAGTGATATCATTAACCCTGGCATAAAGAAAGATTTATTCTTCCTCTTGGGATATTTTATTATCTTAATAATATATTATAGCAATAGTGAAATTATCACTTGTATACGTGCAAATATGGATGGTGTTTGATGCAACATGCCTCATTTAGTTCTGTTTTCATAGATACGTACAACGCATATAGTTTCTTGGTATAATGGTACAAAAATATCGAAAGAGTAATTCATTAAGGTGCGGAGTAGTCAAAGTTAAAGATGGCCAATCACAGGCAGCGAATGGATGTCCTGACAATGTCTATTCATATGTGGTTCCCTATTTTGGAGATAATTGGTCAGAGGGGGGAGAGAGAGAGAGAGAGAGAGAGAGAGAGAGAGAGAGAGAGAGAGAGAGAGAGAGAGAGAAAATATCCCGGGTTTTCCACTAAGACAGGAGTAGTTTAAGGGACTTTTTCAGTCCATGTACCAGTTACTAAGTCTCTATTCTAGATCATTACCTACCCAGGAAACGTAGCTTCTTCATCAAATAAACGAGGCAAGCCGACCATAGGATGCACGTAATTTACTGGCAACGTATACTGACCCCTCATTTTTCTTCATTGGAGCGAAAATAAACAAATTAGCTAATAAATAACAACAGCCTTATTTGAACTGCTATCAGTAAAAACAATTCGACACAAGTCCAATGCGATGCTCGCACTCAATCTACAGTCAGATTCCAGACATATCCTTATCTAGTCCAATAGCCTTGGTAGCCATAATGGGTCCATATATCTTCGCGAGTGGAAATGGGCCTGAGGATGAAATCCTTTATCTCTGTGTTGACTTCTTAATGGTAGTTATGCCTTCCAACTGAGGATAACATATTTTCATGTTGCGCAACTGATGATCAATAATCTTCAGAGTAAGGAGATCTTCAGAATGGAGTTGTCACCGATGTATCTAGACTCGAGTCTCACATAAGTTTCGACTCAGAAGACAAATTTCAATTACGTAACCACTCTTATGCTCACTCTTAACTGCTCTACACTGAGGGAGAGTGGTTGAGTGAGCTTCGGTACGCTACGACTTTTGAATACTCTCATTAATAGCATGGGAGCATGTTGTGTACGTTGTCAGGCTGTCAACGGTAATCCTATTAAAGCCTAGGGACTCCTCTGCCGGATGCTAATTTTCACGTACTTGTGAACTAATTTGTATACTTCAGAAATGATCTCCTTTAGCTATTATCTCATATTCGTACTTCATCATTAAATAATGTACTCCATAGCAAATTTCATTGAATTTTATCAATTAATTTGCGTATTGCCACATTTTTTTTCCACCTAATTTTCGTTTCTAACATATTTTGTGCATCCGTGTAAATTGCGAAAAATGTTTATAAGGAAATATTAGATTATAACAAGTATACAAATTAAACTAGTCATTCAGACGGTAATATATTAATAATGTATTACCATCTGATCAGATGCATTAATCATATAAACAGAAATTATATCAGAAGGGTATTAAGCTCATTCTTGTTGACATCCTTGAATGAGTGGGAGGGAAATGTAATATGTACTTCATGAATAGCCTTTAATTTACTAAGCTCAGTGTAGTTCTCATTAAACAATACCCAATAATTATTGGCATTAATACATTTTAATAGCACTAGTATTTCGATATTAATATCTGGTAGACTACTTTTATGAAAGAAAAGTTACTTTTAATTTTTGTAATCACTCTTGAAATTTAACTGAGGAAGTCGGAGCAATTTGTTCTAATACGTATTCAGATAAGTTATTACCTCGTGCTAATAGATAAAACCAGACATAAATTTAATTTAACTCTTACTTAAATTGCTAGTTAAAGGATTCTTCGAATGTAAATGGCAGCGAAGCATTCTTATTAAAGCCCTTGCCGTTATTAATACATAATTAACCATTACAGGCGTCAGCAAACCTGACATTTCTTAAGATGAAGGGGTTTCTGGCATAAAGGTCAATACTAGGAGATAAATGACAGAACGGCAGCGCTGTTTTCCACAGAAGTCCATAACTTAACCTTGGATTTCATAGGGGGGAAAAAACACAAATATGAGGAAAGTGCTTGTTATTCTGCTACAATAGTCTCTGTATTAAGGGGACGATTATTATTATTTTGTTATTTCTAAGTTTTACTTTCAATTCTAACGATAGAGAAAACCTAAACTATTAATAAGAAATATAAAACTTCCCATAAAAATGTGAAGCTTTATATTCCTTGGTTAAATTAAGAGTGATCTAAGCGAAATAATAATTTTGTTAATTGGATGAGTGAGCACTTTGATAATAAAACTGTGTACCTAACTATGCTTTGGTCGTCTAAAAACTGCACCTATAATTGTTACAAAAAATCCTACAGATCACGAAAATGACAAAACTTGGTTTTACCTCATTCTCATCCTCAAATCGAATGCAAAAAGCTTTAAGCTATATACGTGTGCTTGAAAGCTAAAAAAACAAACACAAAAACGCAAATACATTTTAAATACAAATGAAACTAAAGATTTTCTTTAAAATATCTTATGAGTCAAGTAATAACAAAACACAGAATATTACTCCCCCTTGTGGCTTCGTTATTAAACTGACAGAGAGAGAGAGAAGTGATCTAGCCAGCTCAGAAATGCACTGACCCTAGATGAACTGCTAACCCAATAACTCATTCCTGAAACCGTACAGCGGCTTCAATTTGTCACACGTTTAGAAAACTGAGTTCGATTCTCTTCATTCGAACAGATTGGAGTATTCTATCCCAAGAAAGGGCTTCTAAATCGGAACAAGTCAGTCACCAAAAATGATATTCCTCATGCAGATATATTGAATTTCAATCAGAAACCTAGAGTTTTTCATCCCGGAAACAAGAAAACCGACCGCAGAATATGCTAAATTGTGTAAGAAAGGCATTCAAGAGAGTGGTACCCAAAATACCCCATCTTTACATTCTATTCTTTAATCTATTTTCTACTTATTTTTTTTTTTATAAAACTGAGATCTTGAATAATAAGAAATTGTATATGATGTGCCACTCTATACAGATAATCATTATATCACAGTCGTTTGATCCATACATGATATAACTACTCTCATATTAATTTTACTACTGCATAAATTATATCTCTTTATTACATTACTGGTTCTTTTCTTTTAGACTCTTGCATCCATATGCTTCTTTATCAAACCTCTGGCATCTCCCGCTTTGCTGTATTTCTCTTCTTTTTGGCAAGGGATTTAAGTTTTGTATTCATTACATCAAAGATACACCATGTTTTTATACCGCTTTTATGCCAGAATTTGTTGACTTTGCCCCATCAATTATTTATTATTCTGCATGCATTACTGTATAAACAAGACTACCGCTCTGTGCTTTAATAAACAAGACCAAATAATCAAGAGGAGTCTTTTTCCATTAACTTCTAGTTTGCAATTAGTTCTATCAGTCTTTGAACAGTTATTGATTTTCCCATAATGTTTATTCCTCAGTAACATTAAAAGACAGCGCTGCTACCCAAGTCTCCTACCGCCAGAATATTTAAATATGAATAGTTAAAATGTTCATAATTCCTACTCGCAGAGTTAATGTATAATGATTAAAATTCACAACTACTCAATAATATAATTTACTTTTCATATTTATTGACCCAGTGTAGAAATTTGTTAGCATTTATTAAATCAACAGATGGATTCAGTTTACTCGCTAACGTTCATCTCCTCTTTTCGAATAAATTTATTATCCTGATTCATTTAATATTCACACCTATATATAAACAAACTTGTACTTAAATTTATATACTTGTATATTAAGATGACTGTGAACATTTTCCACGGCTTTTGCTGCATCGACAAAAAAAAAGTAAAAAAGAACATGCAAATTACGCGCTTCCCTCCCTTCTCATGTAGGTAAATATATAGATGATCTTGGAATTTCTTCAAATTATAAGCCCCAACTACCAGCGGAGGGAACTTTTTCCAGTAATCAACAACTCGCTGACTAAAAGAATACAATTTGGTCTAAATACTATATACAATTTGATATAGATGCCTTTCCCCTTGAATTTATGGCCCCTAGTTGGAGAATTCTTTATAACAGTAAAAATGCCGCTTTCATTCATTTTACTAACCCCGCTCGAAGCCTTATAAACTCAATAAGGTACCCTCTAAAGTAAAAATTTCCCAAGCTCTATAGCCCAGATAATCAGTCTTTCCTCGTAGGCCGCCCGTTTTCTAAACCTACATACGACCGTCTACGGACCCTTTTAAGATGCTCAATGCCGTTTTTCAGATGAGGTCACCATACTTGGACACGGTGCTCCAAATAAGGCTTCAGCAACGGTCTTATACAGTGGAATTAAGACCTCCCTATCTCGAGAGTTATGGTTCGATAAATCAATGATAAAACATCATCAATTCCCAGATCTCCTTCCTCTAGTGTTCTTAATTAAACCCCACCGCTGTATCAGTAATTTCGGGATTGCTGTTCTTCAAGTGATGAGACCTCGCATTTTGCTGCATTAAAACGTAGCTATCACTTTTTTTTTGACTATCGGTGAAGCCTCTTCAAGTCATCCTGAAGAAGCGCTGCTTGGCATTGACCATTAACAACTTTCCCAATCTTTACATCGTCTGCAAATTTTTACATTACGCCTTTACAGCTTCGTCGATGTCTTTATGAAAATTGGAAATAAAAGTGGTCCAAGAAGAGACCCTTGGGGGACCCACTTCTGACGTTACATCAGTCTGAAGAATATTCATTCATCAGAACACTTGCCCTGCTTAAATCCAAATAAATTATGTCGAAATTGTTCTCTACATCCAGTTCTTGAGTAACTGGAAAAATAGAGGTTACCAGGTTAGTTAAATATCATTTTCCCTTAATGTCGCATGCTGACAGAATGTCATTTCTATCTAAATTTTCCTGGATTTCACTTTTAATGATTGCCTTCAAGATTTTCTAAACAACTGAATTCGACTAACCGGTCTGTAGTTAAAGATTTCATGCTTAGAACCGCCTTTATGTACCGTATTGGCGATACGTTGACACGTCTCCAATGCCCTCGTGGTAGCACAGTTTGTAGAATCGCAGCCCTCCCCACACCGGGTGGAAAAGATCTGAGTTGAATCGTGTCAGTAATGTGAGGAAAGTTTTATGGGCCTTTCTCACAACGTGGTCGAGTTAGTCTCAGGCGAGGGTAGCATGGCTTTTTTTTCTCCTGGAACCTTGGGTTTTTCGGCCAGCAAGCAAATTCGATCACAGAACACACTCAATTTACAGACATTATACACGGAACAATATGGCCTTAGGCGCTGATGTTTCTAAAACCCAACAACATCTCCAGTCCAAAGGAATCTAATAATGCCCGCTTATTAACATCAATAGTCAATACTCCTGGCAGCATCCGTTAAAATTATCCTGATATATATATATATATATATATATATATATATATATATATAGCGAGCAAATAGAATACGTGAACAGAATTTATAAATAACTAAACAATAGAATCTAGGAGCGAGAGAAATACTGGAAATACTAAAAGGAGAAGATATAATATATATCTTCTATTATATTATTTAATTCTAATATATGATTTAATATATATATATATATATATATACTGTAAACTCCAGGAGCCATTCTTGCCTTTATTTTTATTTATTTATTCTTCGGCTCGAAAGTTTTTTCAAATAAAGAATCATCTGTAATTTAGAAATCACTAATTTCATATGTCTCAGCCTAACTCGCACAGCCTCTCCTCAGAGGCTGTACGAGTCAGACTGAGACCTTTCGTCAGTAATAACTGATCGAAATACCTATCAGTTCATCAGCTGGGTTATCTAAGACTTCCCCACACACACACACAAAGTCCAGTCTCATTCGTTTTCTTCTTCTTTGTATTAACATACATGAAAAAAAACTCCTTGTTCCCAATTCTTTGTTCTTGTAACCAATGCTTTCTAATACTCAGCTTTGGCCTCCCTAGACTTACCAGTGGTACTCTTTCAAACAAACCTGTAACTATTGTGGGCGTCAGTACTTTGATCGCTCTGTTACTTTTCCATGATATCTTTTCTCCTCTATTAGACAAGACAACTCCTTATTAATTCATCCATCTCTGCAACCTTCTCGTGATATATTTTCTTAATGGTGTATACATCGTTAATACATGGCTGTTGTTGTTATTATTATTTGGTTTTTAGGAGCATTAGCAACTAAGGCCATATTGCTCCGAGGATATGCGGTGGTCATTCCCTGACCATTCCGCATCCTCCGTATTTGGTGGTCACGGGCTCGAACCCCGGTCTAATCAAGAAGCGTGTGCTACGCCCTGCCGCTCCTGCCCACCTGGCTACGGAGGCGCCTTAATAATACATGGCTTCTGTGATTTTAATTCCAGTAAAGGAATTAAAAGATGTCATGTGATTCCTTAAGCTGTTATAATCTCTTTTCTGAAATGTACCTTTACCTGGAACTTCTGCAAAATCTTTTGTCTTCCAACTAGCCACTGAGTAATCAATACCAACTAATAAGGTAAGCCCGATGTCGTCTGATTCTTGAGTAACGATGAGATCTAGAACATTCTTACATCTAACGTTTTCTAACATTCTGGTACAAATAACAATCTAGTTTATTTAAAAAAAATTGTTCCCCATGATGAGTTTCCTTCCCACTTATTCCAATCAATCATGGGCAGATTGAAGTCACTCATAAGACATTTACGCTTGCTGCCCATTCCATCTGCAAGTATAGACTCTTATAAAAAACTCCTCACAATCCGCTGTTCTTTAGGTTAAACTCGACTCTCATTATACAGTTGCTTCCAACTAACTCGCATTCTGTGGCCAGACGTAATTTCTGACTCAAAAAAAAAGTTATTTTTCGCTCAGACTGCTTTTGATAAGAAGCATCCCACCACCCCTTCTACCTTTCCTAAATGCATTATACATACTATAATTAAACTCATCATCAACAATTTCCAGTGGTACCACATATCTCTTAACCCTAATAGGTCAGCATTATTTGTCCTGACCAGGAGTTCGAATTCACCCATTTTGACATTACTGTAGAAACAGTTAAGAATAAGTATTCTTTTATTGCTTACTACCTTGACACGCTCCTAGAAGTTATTTAGGCTTATTTCGCTAGCTTTATCTTTGTTAATTTGAAACGTTGCAATCCCCAGAGCATCTTGCCAACATCGACTATTGTGGCAATGTACTATGTGCAAGCTTTAATTTGACTCATATCATTGTATAAACGCGTGTCTATATTATCTTAACTAGCAATTTCTCAGAACCCTTAAGGAATTCTCAATGATACTGGCAGAAACTCTTGCACCACCTTAGTTCAAATGAATCCCTTCTCTATAAAGCAGGTTCCCCCTACCTAAAAGGGCGGGTCACACTGATAAAATGTTCCCCTCCTAAAGACTTGCATAATTCCTCAACTCTCGAGTTAATTCACAAGGCCTTCAGCATATTATCTCTCTTATCCTCCTCGGCAGAATTAGAAACACATTTTGACTAACTTGCGGCATGTTTTTTTTTTACCATGGTACTTTATTTATGCAACAAATCTTCTGGTCGTGTTAGTTCAATATCGTTAGTCCTGCATGAATAATAATGCTCTCTTCTCCCCTTTGAAATCTGACAATCTGTTGTTAAAATATATATATTTTACCAACAGATTGTCCATCATTCTATTCATCCATGTTTTATGGATGAATAAAACCAGTTTCCGCGGGTAAAATCCATGCAATCCAGCCTCGAAATTGGGAAAAATTCACGGGAGAAACATGATATAATTTAAAGAAAAAAGTTAATGCATGTTTCCAGTGACATGAGAATTGTTCGAATCTGGAAGTTCTTTTTGAGGTGAATATGATGAAGAATTAAGTACCTCAAACGAATATTTCTTTTCAAATACATTCTCACTTGTTTTGGGTAGGACCTGTACATTCAATCGTTTTGATACTCTGTGCACTACAAAGAGTTTTACGCAAGAACTCATCGGAAGTTAAGTCCTCACATTTAGCCCAATAGTTAAATTCTTCAAAACTAACGTGGTGGTTATTTCCGTCGCTCGTTCGATTGAGATCTCTCACTTGCAATCGATTTCTACTGCATGCGAAAAGGAGGCACAAATTATTGGAATTTCTGGGGTAAATAAACAATTGGGTCATCTCTGGCTTATTTAAGACATTTCAGAAGAAACTGTCGTCAAAAACAGTGTCATATGTCCGTATCTGGGGGTCAAAGATACTTGTTCTTGTTGTTTGGTTTTTAAGGAGCATTAGCAACTAAGGTCATATTGCTCCGGGATATGCGGTGGTCATTCCCTGACCTTTCCGCATCCTTCGTATTTGGTGTTGACGGGCTCGAACCCCGGTCTAATCAAGAAGAGTGTGCTACGCACTGCTGCTCCTTCCCACCTGGCTACGGAGGCGCCGTCAAAGATAGTAGTGAGATAACAAAACCAATGCTATGGAGACAGATGCTTAAAGTGAGCGGCCAGAGATGAAAAGAATAGTGTAGTCCAACAGATGAACTAAAATTTGCCAAATGACAGGGCAGAATAGTGGGGTGCAAAAGGCTGTATCTAAAATTATGGAATGTCGCAGCAGACAACTTCAAATGTTTCCACTCATATAAGCCAAAATCAAGCAGCTACTTGTTCAAAAAGCAAAAGATACACTATACACACACATACATTTGTGAATGATAAAAAGGTTGGTTGTAATGATGAATACAAGTTTGTGTTGTTCCGTGCTAGTGGCAGGACCAGGGTATGGCAGCAGTATGAATCAATGGAAGTGTCGTCCAAAGTTTCTACGCTGGTAGTATATATGGTGTTTTTGGAAGACATACCTTGATACATTTTAATGAGTATGAATACTTATAATAAAAAAAATAATAATAAAAAAAACAGTATTTTTTGGCCACCCGAATAATTAAATTCATCTGTCGTGCATTGTATATATGTCCGCAAATTGCGTGGGTTCTCTGGTCGATTTGCTTGTTTTGCTGGATGAAAAACCAGAGTTGCCAGGGAAATAACCTTATCTACGCTTGATACAGACTAACTCAGCCACGGAGTGACAAAAGCCCATTAAAGTTCCTTGAGTCATCGCAGGATTCGAACCCGAGCTTTTTTCCACCCAGTGTGGGGAGGACGGTAACGATACCAATGTGCTACTCGGTCAGACATGAATATGAATACCATGTCTGAGCGAGTAGCACAGACATGAATATGAATACCATAATCTACTTGATCATTGTTGTCAACCAAGTTCATGCTCATAATTAATCCATCTGGTAATAGCTGCTTACAGCATGTTAAAGCATCATACCACAAGATGCTGATACTTCGGGAATGACTACCAGAATAACTTTTTCCATATTTCATTGCCCAGCTCAGTCACTGTATCTTAATCTAGCAGTAAATCAGCAGCCCTTTGAGGGGCAATGCGGATGTGATCAAATCTGCACAATCCACCATTCCGGTGGAATATTTTGTAGATTCCATGCACCTCCAAGTTAGAGATTCTACTGAGATTAAAGACGTGGTACTTGCTGTTATATCAGTCGGAGCCGTAAACTATGTATTCAGAGAAGAAAAAAAAAAAACTAGACGTTAACACTAGACTGCCCCTTACGCTCCCGTTATAGGGCTGCAAATTTGATAAAGTAACTCAATTATTTCTTAGGTCACCCAATAACGTGCGGCATGAAAGTTCCTGCTCTGTATTTTTATTAATAATAATTACGTGATTAACTGATACATAATAACCGTTACCTAACATTTTAACAATTTCTGTAAAGCTCAAGTTCTCTAATTTGTTTCAGTGAAAAGAAAAAAAGTGTCTCGCTAACAAATTAATGTTATTGGAACAAACGCTTATTATATAAAGTCAAAGTTAATATAAAGATAACCTAACGTAGATGGCACAGTTACTTTTCATAAAACCCATGAATGTCAATTTTAAATTGGTCTTTATATTTTATTAGCCGAATAAGGGTATATATACAGGAAAATATTGAAACGTCATAGGTTGCACAATATGGACTATTTCAGTATAGTCCATTGTACTGAAATAGTGAAATGGGGTGGCATCCTGATAAGATACGGTTTCACATATAACAGTCAGTTGCCTATTAAGATTATATTAAAGAATAAGATAAGATTATTATATATTTCTATACCTGCAACTATTCACTAATCCACATATCTATAATGTCCAGGGTCGTTTACCAGCATGGACAGTAAATCTCGCTCCCGGATTACCCAAGCACTAACTTCATATTGTTCATTCATATACTGATAACTTTCTCCCAACCAATTTTTTTTCCACTCTGCGCTATTTCTTCTCCTGATAGCTAAACTGCTATACCGTTGCCTGTGACCACAACACACAAGATCTACACAAAATGAGTATATACACTGAGTGATCACTGACTTATGACCACCTACCTAATACTTCGTAGGTCCTCTTTTTTCACTCAGTACAGCAGCTATCCAACGTGGCATTGATTCAACAAGATGTCGGAAGGTATGGCCAACCTAGCTGTGTGTAATGCGGTCAGCAATGCAGGTATGGAGGTGATTAGTGTATCCAGATGTCTTTCCATAGCGTCCCACAAATGCTCTATAGGATTGATATCGGTGGAGTTCGGAAGCAAATCTATATACTGAAGTCAGAACTGTGTTCCTCAAATCATTCCTGCACATCAATTGCCCGATGGCTCGGCGCATTGTCATCGTGGAAGATACCATCGCCATTCGGGAAAAAGTGTAACATAGCGAGATGTATACAGTCGGCAAGCAGTTGACAATAGCGGAGACCAGTGATACGTTGTGATGGATGAAGAGCCTCATATTGTTGATGCCACCACCATCCACGGTGTGGAGTAAATAACGTGACTCATCCGATCAGCAGATCCCTTCTTCTAACGTCAAACTTGCATGCTCTTTGCACCAGGCGAGTCTTTCACGCCTATGAACCTTGTTTAGGAGAGGATGGCGTAGAGGCCATCTGCTGGTATAGCCCATAAGTGCGACGCATAGTCATGCCAGATATTGTTCCGGTTTGGCCCATGTTGTATTGGGTAGTCAACTCTTCAACAGTGCTGCGCCTGTTCGCCTGTACGAGTCGTCGGACCCGGCGCTCACCTATAACATCAACCTTTCGCTAACCTTTGCAATTTTGCCGTCGGGTCGTTGTTTGACCATTTTGACGCCAGTCCTGGTACACTTTAACTAAGGCGGCTCTCGAACAACCCACCTGTTCAGCTGTTTGAGAAATTGAGGCACCAGCTCTTCGAGCACCCATTATCTGTCCTTTATCCAAGTCCGATAAATCCTTCCTTTTACCCATCACGCTTGGAATTTTACTACCTACTGAACCACTGACACCTTATCTATGCTACGTAGGTTGACTAACTGCGCACTCTCGTACCTTAACATGGTCAACGGTTCGCATTCAGTTTTCATACGGGTGGTCGTAATTCAGTGATCACTCAGTGTATAATACTACCAAGCTTTGTCTTTGCAGACATTCACAAGATAGGCCAGTAGATATACAGAAAAATCTCATATATATATATATATATATAAGGTGATTTTTATTCTGATAGTTTCTCTGCGGTATGTCAGCATTTATCCAACAAGAGAAAGAGGATGGATGGGGTGTGTTGCCATGTCACCACCTATTCATACCAACATGCTACTGAGGAAGATATATTGCCCAGAATTTTCACAAAGTCACTAGTAAATATAGAAGCGTATCCAGTATTGCAGATTTTTCGTGTTTTTACCCTGTAGCTGCGCTGGCCACTGCTGTAGTAGAAGACAGGCAAACAAATATCTGCTTACAAAGAGATACAGAGCAAAGATTTTTTCTTTTTTTTTTTATTTATGGCGAATTTCTCCATGCACTAAGAATTTTAATATATTCAGCCAAAACTTTTAAATTACGAATTTTGTATTTACCAAACGTAGACACTCAGACAGCATTAGGAAACCTCGTTCGCAAGTTAATATCGTAAGAGTTCCAAAGCAAACAACTCTCGAAGAATAATATCGAAAAAGATGGGCAGATACTTCTAAACCTCTGTATTCGTCTCTTCCGAAAAACTTGTTAGTTGATTTCAACTCTTATCGTCAGAGAATTTTCCAATACCAAATTCCTAGAGTTTCTTTAAAGTTTGTTCGTATTTTTAAGTTCTGCTATATAAGGATTTGCTATGTTTCTTTAGAGTGAAAAAATAATAAATAATAAAAAAAAAGAACAGGGAACAAACTTCTGATCTTGGAAAGCAGAAATGAAGTTTTTGTTATCGATATATTTTTCCAGTGTTTCGCGTGCAAGTGCCAACTTCGAAACGAAAAAGAGAAAAATTTAAATCTCTCTTTAATAAAGAACTTTTCGTACACTCATAAGGACCTTGAAGTCTCGATCGCGGTAAAAATAAAACAGCTGATCTCACAATTCAGTGCACGTTCTATTACCTTTTACCACAGGAAACATCTTATATTAATCGTAATTAATATAAGATGTTTCCTGTGGTAAAAGGTAACAGAACGTTTTGTGCATTAATTTCACTTCTCTTCTCTTTGAAATAAGAATTTAACTGTAAAATCCAGGAAAGTGTCCAAACCAGTTGTTACAACTCTGGAAAAAATCGTTTTATAACTATAGAGCGTGATAACAAGAGATACTGAAGTACCTACGAATTAAAGTAAATTTTTTGCATGGGTTATAAGCAGCCAATTTAAAAGCTATTATTGGGTGTTTGAAAAATAATTAAGAGTCTCGGCAGTCCGGAGTATTTGGTGCTACCACTGGAAAGGTGCATTCAGGGCCAGAATTACATATAATCTAAACAAGCTACAGCTCAGGGCTTCACATTACAAAGGCCTCTCTCCATCTTTAATATTGTCACAGGTGAACAGTGACAATATTAAGCTAAGCGACACGAAAGTTTAAATCCGGTCCTGGATGTATTTGTTGTTGTTTGTGTTGAATTAGCAGAAAGACAACTAACATTATGAGGCAACCATTTCGTATATAATACCGCTTTTCCTGTTTATACTAAACGAAAACCCGAGTCCAAGGGATAAAGCAGTATTATTTTCTGATTCATTATTACTTACAGGAGCACTAATCTTATATACGATAATACTGTGCCACATGTACTCTTTCGAAAAAGACAGCATAGAATTCACGAAGAATAACGTAAGTGAAAAAAAATTAAATGGAAAAGATTTTTCTTTGCCTATATCTCAGAGAAACTTTCAAGACAGAGTTCCTGGATGCATTCATCAAGAAGTAGACAAGAAAAAAAAAATTCGTTGGACGAACCGAGTTTCGTATTGGATTTTAGCACTTGAAAAGTTTGCCGTTTTTTTTTTTTTTTAATCCCTCCTTTCGCTGATTACATCTCCTTTATCAGCATAATTTACATTTTGAAAAGTTTATATATTGAATACACGTCTCGGTTTACCATGACTGCGATATTCTCTAGTTGCTGTGGAATAGAGTAATATTACTAAAGTTGTCTTCAAGAAGCAATTATTTCTGTTGCATGAAATCATTAAGAGCCATTTTTATCTTTTTTCTGTTTATCTGTGTAGGCCAACTCGCGCAAGAACTCAATACATATACACCACCACAAACTAAGAATTTTTTTAATGTATTTTAAGAATTGTCAAAAAATAATTACAGTATGCTTAGCTTAGTTGATAAAACTTTTATGGAATATTATTCTTCTTGAAGGAGATTTTTTTTCAAGTCTCGCTATTTATGAATTTAAGTTTTGCAAGTAATTACATCATTTTCACTTTATCATCATTTCGAATGCGAAGAAAAATTTCAGCTTTTTATTTGTGAAAGCCAAATTACTAAAGAGCGTATTAGATATTTCAATGGATATTCACCTATTAATAACGCTAAAAATTGGCATCCTTAAAAATCACCTACCAGCTGACGAGAAGCCATAAAGCTTCGAAACAACTGTCCTGGCTCTGACTCCGATTTTTTAAATGCAACGTCGATACCGTATTCTAGCGATATTATAAAACTTAAAGGATGTACGCATTTCATTTTGTAAAAATGATTTTTTTTTTTTCGGTGCAATATTGAAAAACCCAGATAATTAAGATACATTCCTGAGGAACATATAGTAATATTTATATGCAATTTGATTTTTTTAAAACTTCTTAAAATTTCCTTTTAATTCTCTCCTAAAAACTTCTTAAATTAGTACAATAAAAATAGTATAATGCGTAATTTAGAACTTTAAACCGCAGGAAATAAATATAAACAGAATTTTAAAAATGTTTAATGCGTCGTCTTCAATGAGAGAATAACCAGAGAAAAAGAAATAAATGGTAAAAGTTAGCAGGCAAATATTTCACATAATCCCATCCGCATAATTTGTGCATGGCTCCTTATTAATACTGTATACAGTGTATTGAGTAAATAATTTGTTGCCACCTATGAACGATGAGATGACACTGCCATCTATCGGCATCTCTAAAAAGCGATGCATATCACATCCGCTAATAAAATGATAAATTTTCTTTTGCAAATCGCGATAAATCTTGTCATACCAGCCAACTCCATGTATATAATAATTTTGTATTTGTTATATGCATACAGTTGTCTTAGTCTTCTCTCATCTTAAAATAAACAGTGAACAAACGCTGTTTATTTATAAAATAAACCATTATTAATCTGCCAACACGTATCCACTTATAAAATTAACGCGTTCACATCTACAAGGAATAAATTGACTCAGTGGGATTATTTAAAAAAATTTTTTTCTAGTTTACAACAAATAAACTAAATAAATTTAATTTCTAAAATGCCAATCTTTCCGAAGTCTTATTAATCAGCGAGTGATTAGTGTATTTAAAACAGCATAATTATTTTTAATTATCTAATTTTAACTAGAGATCACTACCTCTTCATAAAGTGTCTACATGATGTACATATAGATAAGAATTATTGTTCACGCAAAACGATTGCCAGTGTGGCGTATTAATTCTCTTTGCGCCGTATTTACCTTACGCTATTACCAGAGTGACCACACTTCAGATTCAGCCTCAACCACTAAATCAGAGCAACAGATTGTCTGTGTTTCCTGTCTTCGCCTTGTAATGTGCATTAATATTTCACCAACGAGCGACTGCGCCGTCAAAGAATCCTTGAGTTAGCGTGCAGACAGAATAAAACTAATGATCCTCCAAGGGCGTGTGCTTCATTCTAACAGAGTTGTTGTTCAAAGATCTACGGTTCCATACTACCTGTTCAGAATTTCGTTTTGAAGATAAACTATCTACGAACGTGTCGACTGATCTTCAAAGAATGGCAAGCATTTTTTTCTTTTCTTTTTTAGTAGCGTTTTTATAGGCGAAATTCTTGCAAAGTTTTATATAAATCAATATGATTACCAGATTTTTTTTATTTTTTTTTATTTTGGCATACTCAAAATGAAGAAAAAAAAAAAAAAGTAGCGCCATTTTTACTATCAAAAGAGCGAAAAAAGCTTTTTTCTTATTAATTGAAAAAAACTAGAAATATTAGAGTTCCTAATTACTTTAATTTTTATGTTTGTCACTTTTAGTTGACAGTTTCGGTAATCTTAATGAAAGGCGGAGTAGTTAATATTCTTTAAACAGTAACTTTAAAAATTTAAATAAGATTTATTTTAACATTTCGAGGTGGCCAGAATATTTATAAATTCATTTAGGTTGTTTTTAGGATCAGTAATTAATTAATAGCTAATTAAATTGTTTTAATCCGCTAGTAATTAATTAAAAATTAATATTATAATACTATTAATACCTTTGGAATAGGTGACTATCATGGCATAACACGACTAACAAATCTCCACCCCCTTTATTTCACCTGTCTTTAATTTTAGTGGTTAGTTAAATTTATTTCTATAAATTGAACCACCAAATTTTCTATAAACAGTAAAACTGTTTATTGAAATTTATTCAATTTAAAGCAAAATTTTCAAAATTTATCGTATGTATTATTTTTCTTTCCTGAAAGCAATTCATAGTTCTAACGTGAAATATAAAGGTGTAAAACTGGAACAGAACATGGAAAATTCCTTCGTTGTGCTGTCAGATTTCTAAAGCAGTTTTCCAATACGAGTTGAACTATGTTCAGACAACTCACCCTAAATTCAACCATAGAACAACCATGTGACCATGGCAGTGTGGGGGTTACAGAAATAAAAAAACAAAAATGTTATTAACTGCAATTCACAGAAAATTCTAGATCCTAGGGTGAGTAAAGCGGGTGTTAGCAGAACATGAAAGAGACATTTATTTACAAAAAAATTACAACCTTTAATGAACATTATATACAGCATTCACATAAAAAAAAACAAATTACATACAAGCATACCAATTACCATATATTTGAATCAAACTACAGTACAATACGCTCTCGGTCTCATCAACTATTCTCAATTTACAAATTAATAATATCAGTTTGAATCAGTTGTATTTTTCTTGATATGAATCCTCGATGAATACTCAATCATTCTCTGTCATTACTAATTTTTAATCACTATCATCAGTAAAACACATTTTAACTCTTATTACTTTGTTAGATCTCTTAGTCAGATACAGAATGGACAGAGAAGTCAGATACAGAATGGACACAATCTTAAATTACTCCCCCCGAACTTTACTCTTTCTCTCAATTTGGAACGTCTCCCCCAAGGACTCCAACCAATCCCCCTACTGTTTAAGTTTTTCATTCCTTCCTATTTGCTAGAACAACTCATCCCCGCTGTCTCCCTAGCACACAAACCAACCCTTCTCTAGAATTTTTTTTTTTTTTTCACACGGCAGTGTGACCTTTTCATGTTTGGCAGGTCACCTCCAAAACACTCATTTTCTTGTTCACACTTTGTCTGCTAAATATCACCAACTTACCCAATATTCAGTCACCCTGACATGCGTCAGGGTGACTGAATATTGTTAAATGAAATGTTTCTGGATAGGAGCATGGACATTATTTTACAACCTTTAAAGGTTACAAAATGCTTTCTCTTTTTCAGTTGCCAACACGTGTATGAAGCACCCAATTAGCCAATAAAAAAACCAAAAAAGAACCTGACAATTCTGACTCTCATCTCTTCACTAATGATGTGTCGGTCTCTTAGAACATACTGATTTGGAAACTACTGGCAAATAATATGCTCGTATAACTCCTCTTGCATTCGCTATAACTTTCTTGGTTGCCAGACATAAGTTCTGAAACAAATCTAAGGCTTTCTGTAGGAAGTAATGCTTTTCTTCTCATGCTGGGCGCACATTTCTTAGCATTTAAGTGCACTGTTTTAAATAAAACAGAACATCTCATGATCTTAAACCGGACATTAACAGAAATTCATACAGGATAGCCCAGATGTATTCAACCAGGAAATTCCATACACATATATCCCATTCCCCAATCTATCCTCCGACCCATTGGACCGTAAATAGAGGTGTTTAGCTCTAAGTGCTTTTGGTGATGAATATATAGAAGTAGTCACACAAAACTTTGGAGAAATATATCCCCAAACTTCTGTTTGTGTTCTAATTAGTTCATTTCTGATCGCTTCACCAGTTCTGAAAAATCAGTCTCCAAGTTCACAGTAAGCAGAGTTTTCATATGGCTCAACAAAGAAGAGACTTAAACACCTGAGGTTGCACCGCACAAGGTAATATCAGTGCATGAAGTGCAAGAACCTGACCATGCGAAGTGTGTACAGTTCTATCGACACTTTCCTACAGCTAAAAGAAAAGACATTCTAGAAGTTTTCTTAAGCGATAAAGAGTGGTTCCATTATCAGGGCGCGTCAATTCTCAAAACACCCGTGTGCGGTCGGGAGTTAATCCATATGCCATTAAGGAGACATCATTGCATGATCAAAAAGTTGGTATACGATGCCCGACATTACAAGGAACTGCAATTGATCCATTAATCTTTGAGAACACTAACTCAGATAGTGATACGATTCTTTGGCCTCTCACTGGTGATTTAACTGAGGACGGAATTATCCAGGCACTTCAGTACCATCCAACAAGATAAAGCTACAATGCACACGGTTCATGTATCTGTAGCTCTTCTGTGGGATGTGTTTGGTCACGCTCTAATTTCCAGATTCATTTTTCCACCGTTATCAACGAGTATGCGCTTGTCTCCATACCTGTGAGGGTCACTTGCAACATTTGTTGAAACCACACACTATAATTATTTCCATCTAACCTATAATCTACTTCCAACAGCTGCACAGGGTCTCACCCAATGAACCAGTGAACTGTTCTCTCACAGTGGGTGAAAAAGACTCAAGTTCGAATCTCGTCTGGTCTCAGTCGTCTAGAGAATAAACTGAAATTATAATCATAAGCGAATCGTAGTCGCTTCTCTCTTGGCTTTCTGGATAAATCGATAAGAGCAACTTTATTTTAAAGTGGTTGTAATCTTCCTGAGAAGAATCAGCTGACGTTTCAATCGTTTTAGAAGTAGCCATTAAAACCATTTTTACAACATTTCCAATTAGACTTGTAATTTCAAATAAATCGATTAAAGCAATTCGGGTGAGTTTCAATTTATTTTCGCATTCTTAAAGCTTAAGATGTAGATTTTCTTTTCATCAACTAACTCTTCTCTTCGTGTAATTTCCGATTAATCTTCTTCCAGGT
The DNA here is from genome assembly GCF_048544385.1 of Mastigoproctus giganteus. Classification (NCBI taxonomy): domain Eukaryota; kingdom Metazoa; phylum Arthropoda; class Arachnida; order Uropygi; family Thelyphonidae; genus Mastigoproctus; species Mastigoproctus giganteus. The sequence continues at coordinate 64,339,269 of NC_143577.1, forward strand.
TCCTTACCTATGTTAAACTGCTTACTGGAAACCACTTTATCCGTTAAAAGCGCCTGTTCAAATCTCCTTGAATGTCTGTTTGCGACCTATATTCAGATGGCGCCGACTTAGTCTCTTAATCCGCGTGTTTTTTAGCAGCTCATTTCATTTCCTTTCACCTAAATTACATAAAAAATGATAAATGAAATGATAGTCTAAGATATCAGAGATCTTCTCGGGAAATGTCGTTATATTCATCATTAATTCTGACCGTGTACTTCTCCAGTCTTTCCGTTAAAATTGATAGCCTTTCATTAAAAGTAATGAATTACTTTATTTCAGAAGAACATTCCGAAAAACTTTTTGAGCTGTCTAATTATTTTTACCTATTTGTCAGCAAAGTTTAGCTTTTCTTTAAAATACTGAATTATATATACATTCAATTTCTGAAGAAATTATTGTGAAATATTGAATATATATGAGTAACATTTTAATTAAAAGTGAAATGAAATTAAAGAGACTGTTGTACCATGTGAAAAATTAAGATGCTTATTGAAGTGCTAAAGACAACGAAATGGACCGTAGACAACATCTGGATGACTTTACCCGGGATCGAATAATTGGGAAGCTCGAGGAAGATCGAAGTGCGAGGGGTGTGGCTGCACAGTTCGGTATCGCCCATAGCATCGTCTCACGTGCGTGGTCGGTCTTCAGAACGACAGGTACAGCTGTTCGAAGGACCAGTGGTAGTCGTCCACGAAAAACAACGCCCAATGAAGACCTCTATATACTCCTACAGGCCAAGGGGGACTGACACTAGACAGCGGGATCCATTGCAAACCAGTTGCACAGGACATCGTGGTTACGGTGGCCAGGCGACTCCACAAAGGTGGACTGTTTGCCCGACGGCCAGTACGCTGTGTCCCTTTAACACCTGCCCATCGGAGACGCCGTTTACAGTGGTGCATCGAACACAAGGACTGGACAGCAGCGCAATGGGGTAAGGTACTCTTTACTGATGAGAGCAGATTCAGTTTCAGAAGCGATTCTGGACGTCAGCTAATCCGGCGAGAGGTTGGCACACAATATCTCCCCCCCCCCCCGATGCACCCTACTGAGGTAATCCTTCACATATGCGTCTGTTCCGAGGTGCCATTGGCCCCGAGATTCGTGTTTATGGATGATAACGCCACACCCCATCGCACTGCAGCAGTTGATATGCTTTTGGAAAGTGAGGACATTGTTCGTATGGATTGGCCTGCCCGTTCCATCGAACACATATGGGACGCTCTGGGGAGGCGCCTAGCGGCACCTTCACCCCTACCATTTTCCATTCCTGTGTCAGGAAGAAAATTTCTTCCTGACACAGGAATGGACGATGTTAGCGCAAGAACTTAAGAACACTGTTCTAAGTATGGAGAGGCGGTGCAAAACCTGCATCGACATTAGGGGTGGCCATATCTCGTACTGAGGACCACCTCTTCCCTTTGTTCCATCTTTGACAGTGATGCATTTGTATCATGGCAGCCAGTGCTATGTTGCCATTTTTGAAAAAAATCCTTCTGTACCGTTTGTTTCCTTCATAATTTCTGTACCTCACGAGGTTCCTTTGGTATGCTTTTCTCATATCCAGGCCACTCCTATGAGAAGCTACATGTGAAAACCTAACTGGTCCTTAAGTTTTGCACACCAGTGTGCATAAAATTATTGCCCATATTGGGCGTATCCTTTTTCTTTACACAGCAATGGATGTGTACAAAAAAAGGATATGCCCAACATGGCGAAGTATCGATGCACTAAGTAGTAAACTAGGTTTTGTTACTTAGTGCCGAGCTCATTTGGTGAAGGCACTTAGCCACGAGTTGTCTTGGTATTGTGCTGCTCTAAATAAAAGATACTGCTCCAGTGGTTAAGTATATTGCATTTAATTTTAATTCAGACTTCCTTGCAACTAATTGAGAAGACTTTCTGGACGTTACCTTTTTCAGCGATTAAGTGAAGTTCCATTTTTCGAGATACGTCAACTCCAAAAACAGTCGACTGTGGTCGGCAATTTATTTTATTTTATTAAGTGGTATACACTGTAAATAAAAAAAACAATTATAATTCTCCACAGAAGCAGCGCCTTTTCTTTGGAGTAGTGCAATACCAGGGCAACTAATGGCCAAGTGCCTCCACATGACATGTATGATGCGCCTTTTCTTTGGAGTAGTGCAATACCAGGGCAACTAATGGCCAAGTGCCTCCACATGACATGTATGATGCTTAATGGAGCATCAATAAATTTTAAAAGATTTCTAAAAGCATTGAAAACATCCGAAGAATGCGCATGTTGCTTCCCACTGAATTGGGTGTGTAAAATCTTTTAGGCTTTGTTTACAAAGAAGGAAAATCCCATACCCCTCCCACTACAGATCCAGCAACTCTTGAAATCTGAGAGCTGTAGCTTGGATTCAGCCGCTATCGACTTCCCTAACAAGGTCTTAATAAATAAGTCGAGAATTAATTAGTATTATTCGAATTCAATTGAAAATCAATTCTTTTAACACCTCTTCAATTTTTAATTCTTTATTTTGTATTTGTTTTCTATCATTAGAGCACTCTTATTTTTCCTAAATTACGCTGCAAAGTTCAAAAAGCAGCGCACAAAGCAAAGGCAAAAATTTACTGGAAAATTACAAAACTGGTAAATTTATTTGGAGTATAAAGTCCATCATACAGAGGACGAAATGCAATCCATTTTTATACAAAAAATAACCATCAAAGTCCATTATTATTCGTAGCACAGTGTTTTGCGTAAGTGAAACCATGGGAACACTGAATCGGATCTATTTACACAAGTAAACCGATGATGTTTGGTTGAGTTAGCCAACCTCCTTCAGGATAGACTGCTCTGCTTCGTCCCTTTACAAACACGCAAATTAAATTTACGACAGCGGACTTCGATTTCCTTCTGGACACGATGCACTAGTCGCTAATGACAAACGATACCAGAATTCCTTTGGAAGCTTAATTTAGAAGTATTTCTTACGCAAATATGTAAATGTGGTTAGTTCTCTCACGAAAATTAGAAAAGCAGTTTAGATTACTTCTCATACATCACCAACTTCTTCTTTCGAAACTTATTAACAGCGCAATTATTAATACTAATCCAAGATGTTTGAAAACTGTTGTATAGAAGCAATACTAAAAGTAAATATTGTATTTGGGTGTTAAATTCCATTATGGAAAGAAAATACATTTTTCTCACTTGGAAATAAACAGAAACACAACTGAAGTTGAAACAAAAACATAAATCTTTGCTTTTTGTTCCACTTAAAGTTATACAATACCAAGGCAGTTTTTTCATTAAATTCCGATACCAGTGATGGTGGAAAAAGGATCCTTTCCTCGATATCAGTGAATAAAACGTCCATATATAAATAAAAGCGTAGTGCAACTGTATGGATGTTGTCTCTGTGTTTAGAAGAGTATTCAGAGCTGAAGACCAGTTTCGATTTTTTGTGGCCTTGAAATTGTGTTCAAGGTTACCGTATAAGTAGTGATGAGAGCTTTGGGCAGACCATTTCCAGAATGATCTGCGAAATAGTTCTGCCGACAGTGAAATGCTCATAAAACGAAAGCGATGAAACGAATAAGTCTTCAACTCCAATTTCGCTCCGACAGTTGAACACTTCTAGGAGTGGACTCCCAATAATGAATAGAATGTTTACTCTGAGATATCCTTTCTGACCAGAGCTCGTTCAAGGTAAGGCGGTACAGGTGACTTAAAGAGAAAAAAAAATCATATTTGTAAATATAAAAGAAAATTAAAAATTTCAAAGGCGAGTTTGAAGAGGAGACAAAGAAATTCGAAAACAAACAGGAAAAAAACAACTTCAAGTTCTTGTACTGATTTCCATTGACTCTGACATTGCTAATAATTCGTTGAGGGTAGGGTACTTGATAATCTTTAATCTACTCAGAAATAAACTTGTAAATAAATAAACTACTAAAAATAAACTTGATAAGGATTCTAATTCTATTTTAGTAAATAAAATTGATGAGTTTGAAGTGCTGATCAAGACATCAAAAGCAGATATTGTTGGGACATCAGAGACGTGGTGTCACACAGATATAAGCAGCGCAGAATTGGAATTTGGGGAGTACAATATGTACAGACAGGGTTGGAAGCGAGGAGGGGTTATGCTGTTAAGAAAAACACAAAATCTGAGTTTTTGATTTGATTTCGATTTTATTGGCGCATTAGCAGCTAGGGCTATAATGCGCCAAGACCAGGTAAAAATTTAACATACAAAATCTAAGGAAATGGCATCCAGTTCACACGGGTGGAAGATGCAATGTTGAGTCTGTTTGGTGTGACAGAAACACTGGGAAAAGGAAAATAAGAGTAGGTGTGTGTTATAGGCCTAATGACTCTGATGAGTACAATGAACAGTTGTGCAGAGAAATGGAATGGGCCAGTAAATCAATGTGTTGCGATGGGGAATTTTAACTTTCCAGATATTGACTGGAACTTGTGGGTTGGTCACTCGCATGCTAGCAAGATTTTGATGATTTATTGGAGGATTGTTTTCTACAGCAAAATGTTGAGAGGCAACCAGAGGGAGTAATACTCTTGATCTGATTATCAGCAGTGATTATTCATGAATTAAGAATTTGCAGATAAAGGCACTACTAGGTGACAGTGTACTGATGTGGGATTTACTTAAACATGTGCCTACCATCAAGATTAAAGGGAATAGTTTTTGTTTTCGTAAACTTGACTACAGTGGTCTCAGATAATTTTTAAATTGTATACAGTGGGATCAACTGACGATGTTACCAACAGTGAATTCTAAATGGGAAGCTTTCAGGGACTTAATCTTGGAGGCTACTAGGTTTTCATACTAACTAAGAAATACTGTTCAAAGGTTCAGGCCTAAATGGATGTCGGATGAATTAATGAGGCTCATGGCAGAGAAGAAAAATGCATGGGAAGCATATAAATTATCAGGCTGTTTGTTAGTTTGTTTGTTATTTGGTTTTTAGGAGCATTAGCAACTAAGGCCATATTGCTCCGGGATATGCGGTGGTCATTCCTTGACCTTTCCGCATACTCCGTATTTGGTGGTGACGAGCTCGAACCCCGGTCTAATCAAGAAGCATGTGCTACGCACTGCTGCTCCTTCCCACCTGGCTACGGAGGCGCCCAAAATTATCAGGCGACACAGAAGCCAGTAGCAGATATAAGCTAGTCTGTTATCAAGTCACAAAGGAGGTTAGGCAGGCGAAGGCAGATTACGAGAAATCTTTGGCAAAGGACAACAGCAAAGAGTTCTTTACTTATGTAAACTCTAGAAGGAAAGGGATCAATAAGATTGGTCCATTTAACATGAATGGTTCGACTATTGATGGTTCTGCTCAAGTAGCTGATAAACTGAATGCGTATTTTGCAGCTACATTCACACATGAGTTATTCAAGGAGGGCAATGCCAGAAGTTTATCAAATTCTAACAGGGAGCTAACTGATTTTGTAATAACCGAGGGCAAAATGAAGGAGAAATTGAAGTTAAACATAAAAAAGGCACCTGGGGCAGATGGAATCTATCCAGTTATAATGAAGGAGGCAGCAAAGGAAGTAAGCAAACACTTAGCCATAATTATGAGAGGCATCCTTAGAGTCAGGATAGGTACCCATGGACTGGAGATGTAAAAATGTATCCCCAATTCACAAAGGGGTTTCAAAGGGTGACACAAATAATTATAGACCTGTTAGTTTAACTTTGTTCCGGGGAAAATAATAGAGTCACTGGTTAAAGAGGTGATACAGGATCACCTATATAAGACAGCAGTAATATTTCAGACACAGCATGGCTGTGTTAAAGGGAAGTCTTGCCTGCAAATTTGAATGGATACTACAATGTGGTCACAATGGAAGTGGATGCCAAAATAAAAAAAAAAAAAAAAAAATGGTGTCATATACTTGAGTTTCAGGAAAGCTTTTGCTCTGTTGCACATGGAAGACTACTGTACAGATTGGAGCGGTTGGTACATTAAGGGCAAGTTACTGCAATGGATAAAGGGATGGTTGAGTGGGAGACGGCAGAGTGGCAATACATGGACACTGCTCTACGTGGACTAATGTTATTAGCGGAGTCCCCCAGGGTTCGGTGCTGGGCCCATTGTTGTTTGGTGTATTTATCGATGATATCGATGAAGGTATATCAGGCTTAATGTCCAAGTTTGCAGATCATACAAAGGTTGGCAGGGTTGTTAATGACAGTAAGCTACTGCAACAGGATCTAGAAAAGTTAGGCAGATGGGCTGACAAGTGGCAACTGAAGTTTAACATTGACAAATGCGAAGTACTGCATATGGGTAGAAGTAACCCAAGAAAAACGTACCAACTGTGTTGTATTACACTCAGGGAGGTGGAAAATGAAAAAGAACTGGGGTAATTGTGCAGTCAGATATGTTCTCTGAGCAGTGCAGACGGGCTGCAAAAGTAGGTTATGGAGTTTTGTCAATGATATATAGGAATTTTGCTAGCAGAGACAAGGTGATTATCCCTTTGTATAAGGCAATGGTCAGGCCATACCTTGAGTACTGTATATATAGGTCTGGTTTTAAGAAGGTATATAGGTCTGGTTTTAAGAAAGATGTAGAGTTCCTAGAAGAAGTACAGAGAAAGGCAGCAAGATTGATGAGAGGAACAATGGGGTGCGCTTACGAAGAAAGGCTTAAGTTCTGCAAGTTGAAGCATCTGGAGACTAGGCACCTACGAGGTGATCTGATCGAGGTGTACAAGGCCTTGAATGGATGGATTGAACAGGCTCAATGCTGATGGGATTCTTCTGCTTGCTCAGATTAAGAACCTGAGGGGGCATAGATTCAAATTGAGGAAAGACAGTTGTAGAATAGATGTGCGGAAGTTTGCCTTTAGCCAGCGGGTAGTTAATTGGTGGAACAGACTTCCATCTGTTGTTGTGGAAGTTGATACCCTAAATAAATTTATGGCTGAACTAGATAAACATTTGGAGTGACTTGATGGGTAAAACGGGGAGGGTTTTTTTTTAGCTGATGCTCTATAAGCTTGCTTTCTTGCGTCGTATGCCTCAACTAATGTTAATTCCTTAAAATAAAATACGCTTACTGGTGTATATTGATTTTGTTGTGGTCAAGATTTATTTTATTATGACTTTCTCTTAACGGGTTTTTTCCACCCGTAACAACCACTGGTATCAAGGTGTGGTTAGTTGCGTATAGTTATTAATATTATTATTATTATTATTTTACTCAAGGAACTCTCTGTTATTTCCTTCAGGTGTTCAGAATCATGGCTTTTGTAAAGTTCTATATAAAAGTGTTCTCTGGGACGCCTATTGATGCTAAGTTCTTTATGAAAGCTCTTTCGCACCACGCCAGTGGATGACACGGTAATCGGGTTGGTCATTACTTGTTCTATACGCCACGTTTCTTTGACCCTGTCTTTGGTCTGTTACTTAACGATCTTTTACTCATAGGTTTTCTGGAGGTTTCTGGTTTTGGGCACTGCTAAGTCGATCAGGTAGGTAGTCATTTTCTTCTTTTTGATCAAGGTTATGTCTGATCTATTGTGCGGGATCGTCTGGTGCGTTATTCTTTCGAGGTCCAGTATACTTTGTAAGTAGTACGGCCTGGAGTTCGTAATCTTGTAATACGGTACACTTTCTTCGATCAATTGGTATTTTTGTGATAGTTTCTGATGTATTATCCTCTCGTCCGTGTGGTGTCTATTTGCGTACCCAAACTGGATGATCACGCTGCTTCCCGTAGTGGTGTTGGATTGTTTTTGGGGATAGGTGGCATCGACATGTGTCGCTTTTCATTCAGGATCCTTAACGATGTATTTCCTGTAGTTTTTTAGTGTTGTCTGCGCGGTAGCGCAGTGTCGTCATCACCATCTGCCCCACACCAGGTAGAAAAGGCCCAGGTTCGAGTCCCGTCGATGACGCAAGGAACTTCAGTGGGCTTTTTGCACTCTCTGGCTAAATTAGTCGGTCTCAGGCGTAGATAGTAAGGTTCTTTCCCCCAGAAACTGGGTTTTTTTTTTTTTTTTGTTTTTTTTTGTTCAGAAAAACAGGTAAATCGACCAAAGAACACACGCAATTTACAGACAAATAAGGGTTTATTAAATTACGGGTAACCCTTACACACACTATTTGTAGTTTCTGGTCAGGTGGTAAGTATGAATCCTCCGGTCGCAAGGAAGAACCTCCCGCTTGTGAGCCATGCGTTGAAAGCCATCTTATATATGTAGTCTTTGTGGAGTAGGACTGAGATCATTGTAGTGTCTTCCATGGAGCGCCTTTTGTTCTAATTGTTGAACCTTTTTTTTTTTTTTTTTTTTTTTTGATTTGGTAGTTATTGGCGCATCGGCTTCTGTGGCCATATTGCACCTCCCAAGGTTTTTGCAGTACTTTGATCCAAGCCCGAGGCGAGAATCGAACCCGCGACCTTTGGGTTGCCGGGCAGGTACTTTACCCACTCGGCTAGCCCGGTCGGCTTGTTGAACCTGCATCATCTCCAGATATTTGTAGCTCTCTCTCACCCTACGATGCATTCAATCTCTTTACCGGTGCTCAGCTGTTAGTTTCGGCCGACTAGATTTCTTTGATGCCATCTATGAGTCTTGCATTTGTCGAGGCCAAATTGCATCCTGATGTCAGCGCTGAACTTTTCGTGATCCAGAGTAGCTGTTGGAGTTGATTCTGGATTACCCCATCGACATTCATGCCATCCACGCACACCAGGTGAGAGATGGTGTACAGTTTCTTCCACCCTTCTTTAAGGGTAAATCGGCACTAGCTGTTGAGTGCTAAACAACTATAGTGAACCCAGGACTCGGGGTGCTCCCTAGAGGATTACTCTTCTAATGAGGACCAGTCTAAATTACTCAGATAAATGATGTTCTCCACCCGAACGGCGGTCCTCCATTTCGCCGTGATTGCTTCTAAGAAATGGGTCAGTGTCAGTTTGACTCTGTAGATCTTCACTGTCTCTATCGGCCAGCTATTGGGCGCAAAGCGCCTTGCGGTAGTCGATGTAGGCCGCTTACAAGTTGCAGTACTTTTTGTAGGCTTTATCATTAACTGCTGCGTTAATGATAAATTGTTCTTTGCATCTTTTACTCATCATTTTACATTCCTTCTGCTACTCGGCCATGATGTTCTGGTTCTCCGAGTGGTCTGATATCTTATTGGTTATGCAGCTGGCCAAGATCTTTTACACTGTTGGGATCGGTGATAGGTCATCAGGTCTGTATTTGGCTGTTTGTGGTGTCTTTGTCCTTAATCTAATTAGTGATTCCTTGAGTAAGAGAATCTGGGATTGTGTAAGGGTGCCTTTTCATCTGGGTATGTATGTGCAGCTGAATTTCTTGGGCGAGTAGTTATGGATGTTATATATCCCTGGGGATGACCAGTTGGACTTCCTGATCGTACTTTTTCCTACTTTGTACTTCCTTCTGAATCTCCCATTTTGTCACCTCTTGTATATCCTTGGTTTTCTTCGGTTCTAAGCCTATCCAGGGGACATGGCTGTTATGGCTAACTTCGCTGTTATTGTACTGGTACTAAATGCACAGGGTGGTTATGTTCGGATATTATTAGTCTTATTATTTCGCATTTTGAACAAAAAAAAAAAACTTACTTCACAAATTTTTACCCTCATAGTCACACTAATCACTATCTCAAACAGAAACCTTTAAATTCTTTGAGGCCACGTTCCAGCTGAATGCTCCTCTCAGCCACTATAATTCAAGTCCCTGTTTGGTTACTCTTCCAAACACTAAATACACAACTTAACTCGTAGAGATAACACTCGCAGTATGGGTGGGCACGGTCTTATGTCGACATTCTAACATCGTTTGCTATGAATACGAAAACTTCTGAAAGCATTAGATGATTGATCATAATTACACAGCCATATTTCAGAAGAAGATACAAAGCTAGTACGCGAACATTCCATTCATTAATTAATCTCTGTTTACTAACTGGGTGGTCAACAGTTAGTAAACATACCTTGCTGATATTCGGACTGCAAGCTGACATCTATTAAACGAGCATCAGGTATATTCAGCTTGCTATCATTTCCTTCCTCTAATGTACAGTTCTCTTTGACCTGTCAGTGTTCCTATGACACTCATTAGCAGAACAAACTTTAAGTCTTGGATTATTCATTCGGTTGGAAGCGAGTGATCCAAACTTCGCGATTTCTTTTCGATCACTATATCACAAAAGAAGCTCTAACTTTACTTATTTTCAGAATAAAGTGCAGTATATGATGTTGTTAGTTTTATTTTCATAAAATTTATCCAGCTTTCCTCTAGGTTTAGTTTATTTCTTCATCCATTTATTTGCTAAATGTGAGTGTTAGTTTAATATGGATTTCACGATGTAGAAGTCCCTTCGTAAAGTGTAATTATTCAGGATTTTAGTCGTGATTATGGCTGTATATTTTTGTAAAATAATTTTAAAAATCACCTATACCTAATCCATAATAAATGTTACCATATTCTGCTTATCTTCCAAAATATTTAAAATAATTGTTTTGAAATGAAAATATAAATATTCATATGTGAGTAGTATAAAGAAAAATATGGTTATTAAAATGGGGATATGAAGGAGGAGATTCGAGGTAGAGGCTACTTTTGCGTATAGTATGTAAAAAAAAAAAAGTTCACTTTTGAAGGAGTAATAATTATTTAAATTTTAAACTATAGTACTTCAGTCGAAATCCCTTAAAATTAATTGCCTATGGCTGCTAATTACAACTAGCCACCATGGTCAAGTGGTCAAAAGCGAGAGTAGAGTAGTACTCGCGTTTCAGTTCACCGTGGTTCTAGCCTGTATGGCTGCTATATATGATGCAGTTTTATTATCTCTCTTTGACCCTATTTGGCCATCCTGATATATAAACAAAAATTTGTCATTTAAATTTGGTAGGTTACCAACCGATTAGATGCATACAGGGCCGGCGCTAACCCTAGGCAATCTAGGGCATCAACACCTAGAACTCCAATAAAAGTATATAGAAATAAATTCTAGGATATAAAATTCCGAGAAAAATAAATTTTCTACTTTTCTTAATTATTATTATTTTAAATAGCGTTTAAGTATTTAATGGTGTGCATTTAGTATCTGTCTTAAAAACCCTTATGGCTCTGTATTACTTAGTGAGGTTTTGTAATGAATGTATAGTGGTGCCATCTGTTATTGCCAACAGAAACATTTTGCAAAGTATTCATAAATAAAGTGAAAATATATAATGTTAAGTAACTTTGATAGATTTCAAAGTTTTTAAAAATATGTATTACAAATATGCAACTATATGTAGAAAAAAAATATAATTAAATCACGAAAAATGAGCGTTTTCGAAGACAGAATTCCTTATTTTCCATCTACATTTCAACGTACTCATTACATTAATTCCTTTAGCTAAAATAATTTCATCCCAAACTATTTTTCACCTTCAAAGGAAGAATTCATTACTTTACAATCCTTTTATTAAAATACAATTAATTATTCACAATTGAGTTGATATCAAATTTAAAACAATTAAACGTCCTCCAACTAGTGGCTCCATCTATTGTTAGCATTATTAATTATAAAATAAAGCATCATAACTGACCAAATGCAAAAGACCCGTTATGAAGAAAAGGAAAATCAAAGTAATCAAGTATTTTATTATTTTTTTTTTTTTTATTGGGCACTTCTATACCACAAGAAGAAATAAATATTCTTATTAGTGAACGTTTTGCGAAATATGTATCATGTTAAATAAAAAGAGTTTTTTTTTTATGTGAACCCCAAACACGAGAGGTATTAGAACCGATAGTGCTTAGTACCGAGCTTGGGTTGAAGATTGAGAAAACGAAACAAGATATTTGTTGACATTGGACTTGAACTTCTTTAAATTATTTTCAGGAATTACTTATGAAGGAAGGTTGTTCCAGAAAACGGCAGTTGAATGAATAAATGAGGAAGATGAAAAGTTGGTTCTGTGAGTTTGGAGTTGGACAGTAAATGGATGTTGGCTGGTGGCTGCATGTATTTGGACTGTTTTGAAAGAGAGAGCAGGAATTATAGAAGCCAATTCAGAAGAACAGTGCCCATGGAAGTATCTGTAGAAGAGGCATGCAGCAGAAACAGTACGTCTATGAGAAAGCGAGTGGAGAGACTCTGTTAGAGATGAATCATTGATTAACCTAACTGCCCTCTTCTGAATGGAATCAAGAAGCCTGAGAGAGGTTTTGGGGGCACCACCCCAGATGTGGGAACAATATTCCATGGCAGGGCGGATTTGCGATTTATACAGAGTTTTGAAACAGTAATCCGACCAAGGAAAAGAAGAAAAGAAGTCTCGCAAATCATCCCATTTTAGCATTCTTGTAATGCCAAACAACACGAGGTAGGGAATAGCCATGAGATAAAGGTTCCATTGGAGAAGAGACAATAACCAAGTTGTGATCTGATGTGCCTAAAGGACCTCTCACTTCGACCGCGTACTTAGAAGGGTTGTTTGTGAGAAAAAGATCAAGCGTATTGGCTGTATGATTAGGATTGTCCGCTATTCTTGTAGGTAAATGAAAAATCTGTGCAAGGTCATTAGAAATTGCAAAAGCCTCAGCATCACAACCAGCTGGGTCGGTGTGACTAGAAAACGGAAGCCAGCTGGAGTTGTGAACATTAAAATCACCAAGGAAAATTACCTCACTGTTAGGAAAGTTGGACTGGAGAAAGTCAAGTTGCAAAGAGAGGAAGTCCAAGAACTCCAAGTGATTAGTGGAGTTGGGAGAACGGTAGAGACAACAAATGAATTTGACACAATGAGGTAGAGAGATTTTAAGCCAGAGAAGATCAAAGAGAGGAGATTCCAAATTGCCAAGTCTCTGGCAGGGAATATCAGAACGGACATATGCACAAGTACCACCTTTGAGGCGAAAGGAATCATACAGCGAATAATTTGGGCATCTGAGATGAGCAGTAGTTGAATCAACCGATAACAGATTCTGTCAGAAAAAGTACATGGGGTTTGGCAGACTGCAGTACTGCAAAAGTAGTTGAGATTAGAATTGAGACCACGTATATTTGTGAAATGAATTAGGAAGTGCTTGGGAGGTTTAGATCTTTTCGCAGATAAACTTGCTCTATTAGTATGACAATTCATGGTGTATTCAATAGTAAGCTAAAGTGGGTGGGACATGCTGTATGAAGTAATGAAATTTTTGGATATGGCGTACACATGGTAAGAATATACCCAGATCCTTGACATAACGTGGCCTCGACAATGCTCCCCGCATACACACTACTCGGACTCCCTCCAGTCACTATCTGGCAGAGTAGAGGTAGCAAGATTATACACTAGCTGATCAGGAAGCCTCCTAGAGAGTTACCAATAGGTTCGGACCGGTGTACTAACTAGCGGCCGGCCTGCGAACACCGTTTTAGAGCTGCACCCTCGAAATGTAAGGAATATTGGATCTCGCCACGACATTCATCATAACCTCAAAAATCATCAATCATACTGCATAATGGAAGAGATAGGGAAGGGTTGGCCGGAACTTAGCTCTAGAGACTAAACATGGGTTCCACCACTTCAAGCCTCCAATAAGCAAAGTGGTGGTATTACACCAGTTGATGAGTCATCTACCATCTAGTACTGCCTGGTAACATAGAGGGGCGGCATTCCTCCATGTGGTGTGGGCGCCACACCTCGACCCCTGTTACGTTGGTTCACACATGGGTGGTCACCCACCATGTACTTGTGCATGGAGGTTATACCCAGGATTATTAACAGTCCCACCATCGTGAAGGTGCAAGCAGAGGATTTGGCTGCGACAGACGGTCCGGACTTCGCCGAAATTGGGTCCACTTGATTTGAGTATCACCCGAATATCAGTTCCATCAGCGTTTTAGACTCCCAGGTAGCAAATACAGCTTGTCTGGCATATCTGAGAGAATGCCTGTGACAACCTCAAGGACCAGTTGACTCAGTTGAAGGACAATGAAGTAATCCCTGAATTTATTTAAACAAAGGAACTTGAAACTTTATTAGTCAAATAAAACTATCAGTTATCGATCCTGGAAACTTAATAATCGGTAAATTTAATGCAACAGATTTCTGCTGTTCGATTTCATATTATTATAAATACGCACTGAATGATGGGAATTTTACTAAATGAATGGATTTGAAAAAAGATAAATTATAAAATAACATTTTATTTGCATACTAGCTCATTGCTTTTCTATAAAACAAGTCGCATGACTTGTAATTTGTTCCAAGTGCCATCCTAACAAAAAAGAGAAAATGAAGGCGTGTGAATAAATCTGCGTATATTAACTATTAAATTAAGAGGCAACTGAACGAATTAAACGATTCTCCAGAGTCTCTCAATAGCTAAATCGGACTGTTTGGTTTTGTCGATTCTTTTCTGTCGCCATCTGATGATGTAAATTTACATCTCATTATAAACGAACGGAAAAAAAAAACAAATAAAAACGAATTCCTATTTTCTGTTATTAAAAAAAAAAGGTTATTAAAAGCTAACTTGATTAACTATGCCAACCTTTTGTGTTGTGCAAAAAGTTGAAATGGCCAAAAATAATGTGATGTAAAATTTTCTTCAATGATGAAGAAAACTGGGCATTTTTGAACACTCGGGCTAAATAGAATGTTTATAAAGAATAATTATATATCTTTCAGCCCCCAAAATTCTTAGTTATGTAATAGAACCAAAATATAATTTATAAAACTTGCTTACTAATAAAAACATCAACGTTATTTCTTTAATATTCCCTTCATACATTACATTGGGTAACGTACACAATCCTGTCATTAATATCTGTATACACTTGCATATTTACAAGTAATCTTTAATTAGAATAAAATAACCTGTGCTGAAAAAACCTTCAGCCTTTATTGCAGCCTATAGTCTCCGTGGAATATTCTCCACGGAGACTAGAGGCTGACATAACCTTTATTTATAGAGGTGAAAAAAAAAACCTTTAGCCTTTATGTTCGTAGAATTTTCTACACAAGTTTTTTTTTTCTTTTTCTTCCAATACTTTCCTCTATTCGGCTTTCAATACGGCGAACAGTTAGGCCGTGTGTTTTGAATAGTTTCTTCTTACACGCATCTGACGATCCCAAAGGTTCTCTGTACGATTAAGGTCAGAGTTCCGACCTCATTCTTCAAAACAGTCTGTCATAACTCGAGCATTGACGAGTCAAAATGATACAGGTATGGGCCTTCCCCGACTTTCTGCTACAACGTAAGTAACACATCATTGTCCAGGACTTCTATATAGACCTCAGCATTGATGGTTGTCAAATAAAACCGATAGTTTCAGGCCAAACCATGGGAAACAGCCCTAGGCTGTCATTTCCATCTCCTCCTTGTCGAGATAATACAATCCGGCAAGTGGTTTTCTCCGAGTACCCGCCACAACTAGCCAAGACCGTCACACTGATACACCAAGAACCGTAATTCGTCACACCAAGCACAAACTTTGTTGGTATAAAACCAAAAATAGCTGGCCTTACTCCAAGCTAGACGGAGTCTGGCATTGGCCGGAATGATGAGGAGTGTAGAGAAGGATGCAGGACCTTGGTAACCCATATCATACAGCGTCCTGCGCATTGTACTGGTATTGACATGGGCTCCAACCCCATAATTGTGGGACATCGTGTGCTGAGAGAACGTCAACCTCCGTCCCGAGTGGATGATTCTTTGCACGGCTCGTCTGTCACATTCCATCAGCTTCGAAGGTTTTCCAGGTTGTTCTTATGCAAATGAAAGTCCGCTTCCATCTGCGGATCACATCACCAGTCCTCGACCTAGAGCTCTTCAGTGCCGTTGAAATGTCACAAGCAGACCGATTACATATGTGGCACCCTATTGTCATTCCACGCTGGTAGTCTTTTAACTTCGTTGAATGCGGCATCTTGCCTGTGACGCATACATTAATAATTAACATCTTTCTTAACTCTCTTAAGAGCTGATATTGCAACCAAAAGGGGAAGCGAAAAGCAGTTGTCTAGAATTCAAGCGAGGAATTAAACCATATTTGTGAGAGCGACATGGATGAATCAATTTAAACTTGAAGATACCGTAAAAACATAAAATCATATAAACGCTCAAAAACTTCGAAAGGGATGATTATAAACCTCTTTCATCATTATGAAAAATTATTACGATAAAAGTAACTACTTAGATCGGCGAAGAATCAATATCACCAGTTTGGAGTATGCCTTGTTTAAATAAAGGCATTATAGCAGTGATTATAACATTGCTACTGAAGTCTGTTAGTATGCTTAACTCCTGTTTGGAAGGCCACTCTTAGGACATTCTCATGCGAGATGGTTAATAACTGATGTATGAATTAAAGAACTTGGAGGAGGCTACCATAATTCCAGAGAACCTTTATAAGATTGATTCGGTTGAAGATACAAAATAAAGTTGTCAAAGTTCTGAAAACATGTCAAAAGATAGTTATAATTATATTCAATTTTAATCGAGTTTCAGTAATTTCAATGAGTGGTAGGAGAGGCCTGTAAAACACTCAAAATTGCCTTTTCTTTTTCGAATATAGGAAATCGGAGATGAAATTAACCTTTAACCACGGACACTCTTCCTTCTGGATGCGAAATTAGCATGGTTATAATTACCGAAGTTCGAATCCGGTCATCGGCAGCTTTTATTGCCTTTTCACTCTGTAGCTGGGTGAATTGGTTTTAGCCGTAGAAAAAAGTTATTACCCCACAGAAACTTTGGTTTTTCGACCAGAAAACAGACCAGAGAACGCATGCAAATTATGGAAATAATAAACATGAGCAAATAAGATAGCTCTCGGGTGGCCCTACTGATTCATTTATGATTCTCATCGATGATTAATCTCTTCAGATTGTTCTTTAAACTACAAGTATATGAAAAATAAACAAATGTCATATATAATAAATAAAAGATTAGAACTATCTTTCTTCAAGGCAAAGAGTATATCCCTTATATCCACTTTGCTTTTCAAGCGAAAATTAATAAATTAGTGGCACATTTCGAACACAGCAAATAACTGCAATTAGTTTATTTTTATACTACAATTCACGTACTGTACTTATTCGAGTAATTCACAATATTAAGTAATATCACCGTGAAGTGGCGCCATCTGCTCGAGAAAGCATGAACTACACTTAAATTCGATCATAATTCCGTTTTATTTATTCTCCCAGTTTAAAATTCACGATAAAAATTGTATGAGTTATAATGAACGTTGTTAATTAGAATACTTTATTCCGAGATGGTTAAATCGAATGGAAGGGGAGTTTGCTATGCTCGGGTCAGTATTGCAAGCTAACTATGAACTTATCCACTTGGAGACAAATAATTTGGCAAAAAATCTGCTAGCACCGATTGCTTACTAGTTATGACTGTTCACTTGTTAGTAATATTGTTAGAAAAGCAGAGCCTAAATGCTGAAAACTGTCGAATATTTAACGCTGATAATTCAATAACTTGAATATATAAATCCAGAAAAGTATATTGTAATTACATTTTAATATATTCCATTACATGTAACAATTGCCGTATAATTATAATGCTTTAGCTTATTTAATTAATTAATAAAGTTGATGATGATAAATACACAGAATTACTCTAAATTAGCTGGGGAAACTAATCAAACATCATTATCAATTGCCATAAATTGTTTAAGTGTTTAGCACTGAGGTGAGTCAATTTACCTTTATATTGTATCACTTCAATAATACATTAATCTACCATGCAACATAAGAGGATCGATTCATTAACATGTCTCTGAATAGCTCGAGGAATATTCTCAAGATTTTTAAAATCTTTCATGGCCGCGTAATTCTCCAGAGCTGAATCCAGTTGACAATGTCTGGGATATGTTGGATGAAGCAATTTGGATTCACATTTCTCTAGCAACAATAGAGCAGCTGAAAAATATCCAGATGGACGAATGGTCAAATCTAGAGCTAGACTCCCTCGAACATCTAGTGGAATCCATACCATGATCTGTACCTGATCCTACTAGATATTCAATAAAGGTTTATAATTTTTTGGCCAGTGAGTGTATCAGGTTAAAGTGAGTGTTAAAGAGTTATTGAATTAAATAATTTATAAATGCGCATGAATTATAATAATATATACGATACGAACTATACACATCAATAGTGTAAAGCACAAATCTATGCATATAACGTTTTGTATAAAATAATAAGAAAATTAAAGTTCACCTTACAAAAGAGATAAAACCAGCTACATCTCCTAAATTAATTCAAATTCCTTGCACACTTTAAAACAGGATTAGTACTTTATCCTGCTGTAAAATGTAACCTAGTTTGTAAGTAATCAAGGCTTCATCGAAGCCTTGATTACTTACAAACCAGGTTAAAGCTTGATAAGAACAAATAATTCCAGAAAGTGACCCAAGACGCGTAAGAGTAGTGCCTAACTCAGGAACAAATTTCGATTTCTAAATTAGTGCAAAATAGAATCCTGCAAAAGATAAGTGCGACAGCAAGCCAGAACTTTACACCCAGGTACAAATACCTAGCTCCCGATGAGTAATTTATTTTCCTTTTTTTTTGCTGTATTTTAATTATTTAGCTATTCGTATCCTGGCTGTACGCGGCAGCAGCGTCTCCTCATGATAAACTTGTTACAGTTATCAGAAAATTCACTTGGTAAAAATTGTAAGATGTGATATGATCAGATCACGTATAGCTTCGTACTTCTAATTTAAAACTGCTCATCAAAATAAATAATTAAATCAGTGCCCAGTTGTAAAATTCAGGCAACCAACAGTCCAAATGACCACATATCGAAGAACAGTTAGCCAAACCTAGACAAAATGTTGTATCAGTTTTATTAACTTAAAATTACCTTAGAAGCAGATTAAGATAAGCACTGCTCTATCATTAATATCCGGACACCATGCCTTTAGACAAAAAAGAGCTTTTATTGTGTCATTTAATATTTTGTGCTGAAACCTTTTGCTTTTATGACGGCCTTCGCGACATACTCTCAACCAGCATTTTTTAAATGTCAGGTGATATGTTCCTGCACTCGGCCTTGCCACCAGTTCAGCAGCCACCAGTTCGGCCTTGTTCTTTGAGTGATCCCGACAGGCAGGTACTTGATGATCGAATACACACTCAAGATGCTCAATAAGGTTCAGATCAGGCCTCTGGGCTGGCCAATCCAACTTTTCCACACCCATGTCCTCAAACCAATCTGTTACAACCCGAGCAGTATCAGTATGGCATATATTTTTTTATGAAAATCCTAAACACGATGTATTAGAACCTGTAGTACTTAGTACCGTGCTTGGGTTGGAGGTTGAGAAGACGAAAGAAGATATTTGTTGACATCAGACATGAACTTCTTTAAATTATTTTCAGGAATTACTTATGAAGGAAGGTTGTTCCAGAAAACGGCAGTTGAATGAATAAATAAGGAAGAAGAAAAGTTCGTTCTATGAGTTTAAAGTTGGACAGTAAATGGATGTTAGCAGCACATGTTCGGACTGCTTTGAAACGATTCCGGGAATTATTGAAGCCATTTCAGAAGAACAGTGCCCATGGAAGTATCTGTAGAAGAGGCATGCAGCAGAAACAGAACGTCTATGAGACAGCGAGTGGAGAGACTCTGTTAGAGAGGAGTCATTAATTAACTTAACTGCCCTCTTCTGAATAAAATCTAGAGGGTTTCAAGGCACCGCCCCAGATCTGGGGAAAATATTCCATGGTAGAGCGGATTTGCGATTTCTACAGAGTGAACAGCTGTTTGATGAAAAGTAACGCCGAGAGCGAAAGTGAAAAGTTTTTTTTAGAAGCAGAGGAAGCAATATTTGTAGAGAGATTAGAAGTCAGGGTAATCCCCAAAAGAGATATATCATTTTGCTTAGAAATCGGAGTGTCACCAAAGATAAGCATAGGAGCAGAAGTATCTCTTTTGCGAGATATGACAGGACTGAGTTTTAGAAGGATTGAAATCGACTAAGTTGTCTTTGCTCAAATGGAGAATTACCTGAAGATCGGCATTTAAGGAATTGGTAGCGGATATTCGAGATGTTGAAACTGATTGAGCAGGGCAAGGTTTCTCAAACTGGAAAGTGGAATGCAATGTGCTATCATCGGCAAAACTATAGATAGGATTTCCGGTCAATGGAAGGTCATTAATATACAAGAATAAAAGATTGGGGGAAAGAACTGAACGTTGGGGGGATACCAGCATTAGTGGAGAAGTTAGAAAACAGGGCCATCTACCATCACCCTCACAGTGAGCAGTCAGAGAGAAAACTGGATAATCAATTATAAAAAAAAAAAAATAGTTGGAAAACCATAAGATGGAAGCTTGTTTAGAAGACCTTTATGCCAAACACGATCGAAAGCCTTTGAGAGGTCAAGAGCAACCGCTTGTGTTTCACTGAACTTTTCCATTGAATTTGTCCATAAATGGATAGCATAAGCCAGGATGTCACCAGTGGAACGATACTGACTGAATCTATACTGGCGATTGTTGATCAGACGGAAGGTTTCTACGTAGTTTAAGAATTGGCGGTTCTTAAACTACCTAGAAAAATGATTTTTAAGAATTATTTTAAGAATGATTTCTCCATTACTTTAGAAAGAGTAGAAGTAATTGCAATTGGGCAATAATTGAATAAGAGGGGTTTGTCACCCTTTTTAGGAACTGGCTGGATATGAGCAAATTTCCAAGCAGAAGGAAAACACCTTTGGAATAAAGAAAGTGAAAAAAGGCGGCAAAGAACAGGAGTAAGTTTAGAAGAACAGGTTTTGAGAACAAGTGGAGAAATACCATCGGGACCTGGAGCTTTCTTAGCATCAAGATTCATCAAAATCCTTCTGAGATCCTTTGAACGGAAGACCATAGGAAGCATTGAGCGTGTTGGGAATGGTGGGAGGTGTTTTATCAAGATCGTTAATACATGAGTTGGCAGAAAAATGGGATGCTAGCAGGTCAGCTTTATCCTTGACTGAAGTGACATTGGAACCATCTGGTTTTGACAGAGGTGGGAGCAGAGATGGACAAAAGTTGTGTCCAGTAGCTTTGGCAAGAGACCAGGATTCTCGGCTAGCATTAGGTCAAGAAGCAAGTTTTCTACTCTTAGCCTGTTCAAACTTTGCTTGGACTGATTAATAACTGCTTTAGAATTGTTGCGAACTTTGGAGTAGGCAAAAAACGAAACTGAAGAATTGGAAACAAGCCAATTACGATATGCAATATTCTTCTCGTGAACAGTCTTAGCACATTTATTGGAAAACCAAGGTTTAGATAAAGGACGGAATTTTAAAGTGGAGGGTGGAATAAAGGATTCCATTCCTACAAAAATAATTTCACTGCCACGATCTGAGCAAAAGTTGACATCAGAAATTTTGAAACAGTAGTCAGACCAAGGAAAAGAAGAAAAGAAGTCTCGCAGGTCATCCCATTTTGCATTTTTGTAATGCCAAACAACACGAGGTTGGGAATAGCCATGAGATAAAGGTTCCATTGGAGAAGAGACAATCACCAAGTTGTGATCTGAAGTGCCTAAAGGACCTCTCACCTCGACCGTGTACTTAGAAGGGTTGTTTGTGAGAAAACGATCAAGCGTATTGGCTGTATGATTAGGATTGTCCGGTATTCTTGTAGGTAAATGAACAATCTGTGCTAGGTCATTAGTAATTGCAAAAGCCTCAGCATCGACCAGTTGGGTCTATGTGACTAGAGAACGGAAGCCAGCTGGAGTTGTGAACATTAAAATCACCAAGGAAATTAGGGCTCACAGTTAGGAAAGTTGGACTGGAGAAATTCAAGGTTTCAAAGAGAGGAAGTCAAAGAGCTCCAAGTGATTAGCGGAGTTAAGAGAACGGTATAAACAGATGAATTTGACAGAATGAGGTGAGAGATTTTAAGCCAGAGAATATCGAAAAGAGCAGATTCCAAATTAAAAGTCTCTGACAGGGAATATCGGAAGGAACATATGCACAAATAACACCTTTGAAGCGAAAGGAATCACACAGCGAATAATTTTGGCAACTGAGTTGAGCAGTGGTTGAATCAATCGATAACTGAGATTCTGTCAGAAAAATTACATGAGGTTTGGCAGACTACATGTGGAAATGGACATCGTTGAGAGTAGAACTGCGACCACGTAACCTGTACTGAAACCTTTTGCTTTATTGACGGCCTTCAATCTTCGCGGCATACTCTCAACCAGCTTTTTATAAATGTTGGGTGATATGTTCCTCCACTCGGCCTTTAACGCAGCCACCAATTCGGTCTTGTTCTTTTGGCGATCTCGACGTGCACATACTCGATGATCCAATACATCCCAAAGATGCTCGATTGGGTTCAGATCACAACTCTGGGCTGGCCAATCCATTTTCCACATCCATGTCCTCAAATCACTCTGTTACGATCCGAGCACTATGGCATAGCGCGTTGTCTTGCTGAAACAGGTATGGGCCTTCCCCGTAGTATTGCCATAATGTTGGAAGTGTATAATTGTCCAGGCTGTCCTGGTATTGCACAGCATTCATAGTTTTGTCGATAACGACGAATGGGTCCAAATCAAATCATGAAAAAGAGCCCCATACCATTACACTGCCTCCACCAAACTTCATGTTAGGAGGTTACAATCAGGAAGGAACTGTTCCCCTGGCATTTGCTACACCCAAGAACGGCCATCAGACTTGTAGAGTGCGAACATCGGGTCGTCTGTTCATAGGACTGCTTTGCACTGCTCTACAGTCTAGGATTCGCGCTCCTTACACCATGTTAATCGGGTTTTAGCATTTGTTGAGGTGATTTTGTTGAACGTGTCATATTGCATGCCCACTTTTAAAATTGGGTGTTCGGAGCGCAGTGTGCATATTCATAACAGGTTCTGTGACGTGTTGCCTACACAGGGTCTGTTTCCCCATCCATGGAAATGTGTCCAGGTATTAAGGTAGGGCAATGTATATACTGAATTAGCTTTGCAGTAGGAAAACTTACATAATACTTCGGGGCTATATTTTGCCCGTAATTAGTCCGTACACGTCTTCGCATGACACCATAAGATGTTGCAGAGTGCCTTTTATAGAGCTATTCATGCGTTGCACAATCTTTCCAGTAATGCCCGCACACTGTCAAATGGATGGTCATTGAATCGAAAGCCCTCCACTAGGTCCCAAGCATCTTGAAATTTTAAAAAATGCCTAATTAAAGAAGTTTGTGGGCATGGACTACTGATGAAAAAGGTTGTCATGAACCCTTTTGCATTCTTAAGAGCCATACTGTAAAGTTGAATGTAATCCCTGCCGGAGATGTAACTGGTGATCACGCGTGACATGCTTACACTTGCTCAGACTATGACTAGCAATTGAGTTATCTAAACCTGAGAAGGTACGGTTAGAACGTGTCCTGAAGAAAGACAAGGAAATCTTCATAATAGTACTCTCAAAAACGTAGGCTGGAGTGACGATGACTTTGTTACCAAACGACTCACAAATTTTAATGACGTCATTGAAAGCATTAACCAGTACGCCTGCTTCCAAAGGGGTACCGTGAACAATGGAACGGTGTCTGGAGGCTTTTTGTTATTTGGTTTTTTTAGGAGCATTAGCAACTAAGGCTATATTGCTCCGTGATATGCGGTGGTCATTCCCTGACCTTTCCGCATTCTCCGTATTTGGTGGTGACGGGCTCGAACCCCGGTCTAATCAAGAAGCGACTGCTGCTCCTTCCCACCTGGCTACGGAGGCGCCCGTGTCTGGAGGCGCTGATGATATTAATATCTGGCAGTTCCCCCTTATATTTCTTTTTCAGGTCACTTGAATTGGTGAGTTCGTTAAGCATAAATCTTTCCAGACTTTAGCTCTTGCATTGATACTGAATATTTTTATTATTATTTTTTTTATTTTAACATGAAATCTCTTCTGGGATCTAATTTCCTCCGAAATAACTGTACATTAAGTAGAGAGGTGTTTTGAACATACAACGACCGACTAAAACCAACTGCAAAGTGGCTAGCTTGTTCTCCTGGAACGAATTTGTCCTTACTTGGAGTATATACAGCGAGTAATATTGAGCCATAGAGGACAGAACCGCCTATAAACAAGAAACTAAGCCAGAACTCCCTCCCACCCGGAATGGGAGACAAACCCACGAAAATTCTCTCCAGTCACGTGGAGGGCTTGCATTTTAATTTTTTAAGAGGACTCACTCATTTCATTTTGTTATATGAATGGTCCAGTGTTCCTCCTGTCACATTTCAACACTTTGTTGCGATGTAGGAGTGAAAGAGACCAACGGTAGTCCAAAACGTTATACGCTCAAAGAGTGACCAGGCTGTCAAACAATTTCAGGAATTGTTCATTTTATTAAGTACTGATTAATGGAAAGTAAAACACCTCATACACAGGCATCTGTAGAACTGTTTTATATCGATAAATATAAATAATAATTATAATAATACTAATCAAGACAGCGATGACCTCCCAACATTACTTGTGCGAAACAAAAATCCCATAAAATTTCTTTTCGGGATAGAAAGGACTCGAACGTAGGCTTTATATACGTGTAGAAGGATAACGACTTTAAACACTGGGCTACCCGCGAGGCTCATTAATATTCCAGTATTAATGATTTCCAGTATAAACTAAACACAAAACATACTGTCCTGCCATTAATATAAAGATACCCGAATATTTACGAATAGTAGCCTTCATTTACAAAACTTAATAAAAAGTGCTGAAAGATTTAGCCTTTATTAGAGCCTCTAATCTCTGTGGAACACCATTTTATTTTGTAAATTTACTCATATTTTTTGAAAGTCGGCCTTAAAGGAGACAAGCTCAGCTCTGCAATTTTCGACAGTAACTCTTCACACGCGATGGTTCTCTATAGAACTGAGGTCGAGGCTTTGGGTTGACCAGTTCAACTTTTCGATGCTCATGTCCTGAAATCAGTCCTTCCCTCAAAATGCGAGCAATATGACATGGAGTGTTGTGCTGCTGGTACAGGTATGAGTCTCCCCGATGCACTGCCACAACGTAGATAACGCATTATTGTCCAACTTAAATAGATCTCAGCATTCATGGTTTTGTCCAAAACGACCGATGGTCGTAAGTCAAAAGAATATTATGCTGCCTCCATCAACCTTTATCGGGACAGTACAGTCTAGCAAGTAGTTTTCTTTTCGAATCCGCCCCAACCGTCAAACCATGTACTGTGGCTCGTCACTCCAAATGACAGCTTTGCATTGGTCTCCGGACCAAGAACGGTGGACATTACACCAAACTAGACGGTGTCTGGCATTAGTCGAGGTGGTTAGTGGACAGCTGCACGACAGTGGTAATCACATCAGACTTCTGCGCACTGTACTGATGCTGTCATGTGCCTCAATCGTCTCATTAAAGGCCTGTGTGCTGCAACAATATGGACTTTTGTTTAAAGCGGTTAAACTAAATTATACGGCAGTGCATTTTGTAAATTTAAATCAACTTTATTGAAGTACATCTCATTCTAGAGATTCAGTTCATCATTACTCCAAGAAGATATCATACAGTTTTGAACAGATTATCTAAATGTGATGCGATTTTCGAATTCATTTCGTCTAAATATAGAAACAGGCGAAGTGAGCTATCCTGTATGAGTGGGGAGTGATGCGCACTAGCCACTGAGACAATATGGTATTCACAGTGATGAGCGTCCATGCTAGTGGAGTGGTGAAGCAGTCAACTCGCAGAAATACAAAATTTCTTAAAATTTATGTATGACCTGTTATCGGAAACAGGAGAGAAATGTTTGACTGAGGGTTTCATATTTTACACAATGAGCTACTAAACGTTTCTTAAAACAATTCTTGAGAGGCCACTGCGAATCGTCGCAGAATACAGAGTTTCCTTGCTATTTCCCGTTTTTTGGAGGATGGAAAAATGATCTGGAGGAGCATGGATTCCATACGAACTATGAAGAGAAAGATGCCGCCAAATAACAATGCCTACAGTGACGAAAAGACTCTCAGACTATAAAATATCTGGTGTACAGATATAATAAATGCCCAAATTATGGTGGACAGTTTTATTTAAAAATTACCAGCACACAAAAAAAAATAATAATTCTCATTTTCATTTGGCTCAGCTCTGTATAATTACGAAAAAGATTCTAATAGTCTATGTGCTTTGAATAACTGAAATATAAATGCAACAGACATCGATCTCCTAACGTTTATCAGTCGGACAATACCTACCAGCTTACCTGAAGACGATTGCCTTCTCTTAGACAAAGCCCTCGCATTAAAACCAAATTATATACTATAAATCCTTCAAATGATCCTGGAAAGAGGCAAAAGATTATAATTATCTCAATAACTAACTGCACCACTGCAAATTCCCAACAATAAAACCGTCTTTTACACCATCAGTTTCAATTTCCAACAACTCCTAAAAGCACCTAACTCACTTCCAAGATACAGTTCTTCGGGTTTTGATGGAATCCCAGGCCTTATTCTCAAGAGCTTGGCTTCCCACTACTATGCAAGTCTCCTTCAGCCAAAAAATTTATCCTAAATAAATTACAAAATTGGCGAAAAGCGAATTTTAAGAAGTAACAAAAAGAAAAGTCCACGAAACCAATAAGAGGAGACAGGTCTCCTTTACTGGACTAGAGCTTTCAACGAATGAATTTTGAAAAGAAATGACTAATTAAGTGGCAACAGAGATCGTGCGACTTATATAAATAAAAGAGGGCAAAAATATACCTAAGAAGGTATAGAAGGAAATTCGGCTGCCCATCTGTTCAGGGAAAACTACAAGGCTTTACTCCCATCTCTTCAGGGGAAGCTAGAAGGTACTTCAGTGGACAAAGGAAGAAACTTAGGGTTTTGATAATCCCTCAACCCAGACATGACTGAGATGAGCGTCTGTAGCCCTACACTGGAATCCAGAAAGCAATGCGCAAAGCCTACTGCAGAAGTGATAAAAATCAAATTAAATATGGAAATAATAATAATGTGGACTCCTCACATAATATCAAACACAAAGGATGAAGTCAATTTTATTTAAATATTAATTTAAAATACAATAAGAAGTATTGCCATCAAATGGGCAAAAAGATAAGTTACAGAAGGAGTGGCACGGAACTTCAAATAATAAACACAACCTATTTAAATAATTGGAGGAAAAAAGGAGTTTCAATTATGAAAATTGTTTTCTAGACATTTTTATGTGTATTATTTAGAACAAATTTCTGTCGGAATTTATGCGTGACTTATCTCACTGATACATTTTATATTCATCTTTTCCCAGTTTACTTTATACGAGGGTGAACATTATCTTCTTAAATTTCTTTGGTTTATTATTTTTTTTTTTTTTTCAGTCTGAACCCCCCTCCGTTTAACTTAGTTGACAAACCTCTTGGTACATCACATGTTATTCAGATATGTTAACGTGCTGTATTAAGACCTTATACAAAGTTTCACAATGACCTGTCACGAAACTCTCATATTAGAGCCACCCCGTAAATCGGGGTCCTCTTTGATTGATTTTCCTGGACTGTGCTATAATGTCTGCTACCGATTAACTCAGACACAGAGTCAAAAAAGTCCATAAAAGTTCCTCGCATCATCGACGTTATTCGAACCCAGGCATTTTCCATCTAGTGTGGCAAAGACGACGATTATAATCACTCTGCCATCCACGTAGACTGTAAAATGGCCTACCAAATATCAGCTATAAAGGCGATTAGTTCAAGATTCATCTCAAACGTGGAGCCGAGGAATTACTAACAGAGTTGAGAGAAATCATAGCTGGGTTTCGTGCTGCAAAAATGTCTGTTTGCGCTGTTTCTCAGGAATTAAACATTCCTAAATCCACGAGTGGCAAGGGGCTGAAAAAAAATGAAACTCCAAATGTAATACTAAATGTAAGAAATGGCGAAGCAGGGACGTAAAATACTGATTGTCAGGAGACACGCTTTGGGGACAAATGGTTTAATTTCTCTATTAGACCAGAGAGAATCTGACTTTGTATCTACGATTGGCCACAGCAAACATCGAGTGTTTCCACCACATACACACACACATAGAAACAGCTAAAGCCCTCACAATCCATTTTATTACAAAAACAAATTCATGTCGCCGATTGACATGGTGCAAGGCACGCTGAAACTGTTCTGTCCTTGGTTCAATCCCGGGTGCCCTCTAGAGGGTTTTTTTTTTTTTTTAATTAAGAGAGTGAAAATTTCTTTTTGTAATCAGAAATACTCATTCTTTTTTGGTCGAAACGTGAATCATACATAATTATTTCAAAATGATAAAAATATAATTTAAATCTGCGATCTCTTTAATTATAATTAAGCGGACCAGGGAAAAATAATAAAGACTGGTTAATAATTATGTGTTTCTATGTATTTTTCTCGGAGTACTTTTCCAAATCTACTCCCAGTTTATTATAGAACTCGGATACGTTGGCTGGGAATCGAATTATGCAGTCTGATTCGTAAGTGGCATGCGCAATGAGAGTTCCAGTTGGGTTTGATTTCTTCCTATAATCCTGGAACCTACAATTATGTACTATTATCACATGAACACTGTAGTTTTCATGAGGCGAGAGAAAAACGTATAGGGGTTAATATTCATTTGGAAGCCATTTAAATGTCCCCAGGGATGATGCCAAGGCTTGAATGGAATACTGATTAGGCAACGAGGCTACTCGAACTCCTAGTGACTATCTCTAGTTCTAGTAATTCCGTTGTGCGGAATTTATTCACATGAAGTGAGGTTGAAGACCACATCTTTGATGCGCAGAGGGCGGGGGATGGGACTATTGCATATGCTGTGCCATCAGCGTGGAGTGCAAATTCCCACTATAGCCTGTACCATAACCTCACGTTAGTCTTCTCAAAATGCTCCCGAAAAGGTGAGCCCCCGCGTTAAATCAAAGCTGGTATAGGGCGAGAAACACTTTCTCAATTCTATGGATTCATTAATTTGGTCGAATTTTTCCTAGATTAATTATAAACCATTCTAATTAAGTTTCTTTTCAAAGAAGCATTTTTTGTTGCAGTCTTCAGGTTGAGGTGTTGGAATTCTATGTGAAATAAATGTATAAAAAATTCGTCAGGTCTTCCGCATATGTTTGGAACGTTGGGTTTGCTATCAGGAACAGCTCCTTTTTGCCCATTCTAAGAGAACACAAAAAGAATTCCCTTACGGAATTCGTGTGAAAGTATGAAAGGCCAGTTGAAAAGCTTTGTCATCTATTAACATGTGATTGGAGATCAGCAACGAATCCGATACATGAAGAAGAGTGAATGATGTAAGAACATTTTTAAAATAAGAGTATGTAGCAGTGCGATTAGTATTCAATCCTGCATGCATCAGCGCATGAAGGGCTAAATACTGTGTATCACAATTGCTTTTTGTTGCGTACGTTTTCTTATTAGGTCATAATCTAGTAAGGAGTTTTGATTTATTCATTTTTTGTTTCTTTTATTTTGTGCACCACTGTGAATATTACTATTCGAATATTACCTTATACGTACATATTAAAGCAGTATCTTACAAATGCAAGGTACCGCATATGCGTGGCAGTAATCCTAGATTAATGTAAAAACTGTGTAGTACTCTACACTCAGTAGTGGAGAACAAAGATTTTGGGATAATTGCCAGATATGAAATTCTGAGTAGTGCAAGATAGGCTTCCAGAACAACTCGTGGAATTTCTCTTGATGATATTGGGATTTTGGCAGCAGGGAGAAGGGGCTATTTATCCGCTGTATAAGGCAAAGATTCTGCTACATCTTGAGAATTGCATACAGGTCTGGAAGCCCCGTTTTAGGAAGGCTGTAGATCTGCTGGAATGGATTCAGAGAAGAGTAATGCGATTAGTGAGGAACTAAAGGATGGTCTCACCAGGAAATGTTTCAAACTGCAACGCCTGAAAACTAAGCACCTGATGGCAGATCTGATTGAGGACTGAGTAAGCCCAATATTCTGATGGAACCTTTCCTCTTGCTCAGACTACACCCATGAGGAGGAATAAGTTCAAA
This sequence comes from Mastigoproctus giganteus, assembly GCF_048544385.1. Taxonomy (NCBI): domain Eukaryota; kingdom Metazoa; phylum Arthropoda; class Arachnida; order Uropygi; family Thelyphonidae; genus Mastigoproctus; species Mastigoproctus giganteus. The sequence continues at coordinate 64,369,333 of NC_143577.1, forward strand.
TTGAGGAAAGATGGTTCCAGACAGGTGCGGAAATTCCTTCAGGCAGAGGGTAGTTGATTGTTGGAATAAACTTTCACCTGGTGTGGAAGTGGGCAATTTGAATGAATTCAAGGATGAACTAGACAACCTATTAGAGATGACAGGTAAATGTGGAAAGTGTTTTTTTTTTTTAGTTTGTGCTGTATGCTTGCATCGGGGTCACTACTAATATTCACATGGGCTATAGAAACAGTATTTTACTCATCATCATGGCGTCCAATAGATTCTTTTCAGAAACTAGTGGATCATTATAAAGTAACTCAACTATTAATATTGTGTTAAGAAACTGGTAATATTTTGTTTTACAGGTACAGACTAGCCCATTTATACTAAGCCATTGGCTCAATATGAAATTTAGTTCGGCATTTCCTCATGCTAAATTGAGTTCTTGGAGTTAGTTTGGCATATCTACCCTACAATTACTGTTATATTAGTATCGCACTGGTATTCATTTTCGAAATTTTTTCTTGGGTTTAAATATATGAAAATGGAGTAGTGCGAGTTCCCAGGTCAGTGTTGAATGTTCCAATCATGCTAGTAGCGATCTTCGAGAGGATATTAAAAATAAACCATGTTCAGGTAGAAGGCTACTAGTGTCGGATTATTTTCTTTTCTTTGAAGTCTCAATTATACAGGAACTATTTCTCTAATAGTATATGCTTAGAAACATCAAAATAACTTTACTCTTTTCATGGAACAGTCTGCTACCTTGAATAAATATCAAAGGGAAGCTATACCAAATATGTAAAAACAGAAAAGCATCCAATAACTTGAAGCGTATTGTTTCCACGTTAACTAATATGCGGTATCCGACTTGTTTAATCATGCCTCGTTCGGATAATCGCGACTACTTTTCTGTAATTTAGCCAAGTGTGTGTGTGGCGCATTCTGTCTTCAATAATCAAGCTTCCAAATTAGCAATGCAATTCCTTCTTTAGCAGTTTCCATGGAGCAGAATAGTTTCTTCGGAACGACAAGGGTGTTTATCACGGAAAAGAAATGATTAAGATTGGAGAACAAGCTGAAAGCATTTTCCCATTTTGTAAAGACAAAGGAAAAAGAAAGAAAAGTATCTCAGTAAAGTTGGGGCTGCACGATGTCTGCAGTGTTTGTTGTCGCATTCTTTTGCCCGGGAGTTCCTGTCGTGACATTTATCTTAGCTCAGTTCTTTTCAAGACTATTCGGAGAAAATTGGAAAAGTAATTAAGAGTGAATTATGCTTTTACTAAAACGACGTTTAAAGATTACTAAGACGTGAAATATTTGAAGTTACTTGCATTGATTTCAGTTAGTGAAAAGAAAGCCTGGAAGCAGGCCAATATTGCTAATAGTTGTGCATATGAAGTTTCGTTAGCCCGAAGTTTGGAACTGAGCAAATCAATCAGACCTGCAATCTTCGGTAAGTTGAGCGAATGGCTCATTTAATTAGGAAATGCGAAATCTCGTATAGAAGAGGAAACAAAATAATCGCTTTGGAAAGGTGACTATGTTTGGACAGCGGAATGATAGTACGTTTAACAATGTTTGGCAATAAAGAGGTGAAGTGGTTGTCATTATGAGATGTAATTAAAACTCGATTTAAATTGAAAGTTGGTGAATATTATCAAAAGTTATTATAAAAGCAGTTTTTAGAAGGAAATTCCTACTCATTTGGTCTCTATTATATAGAGGGTTGGTATTATTTAAATGATTAATGTAATACACCGGCACTATAGGCCTGATACAGTGATTAAAGCTTTTCAGTTGCCTAACACATTAATTTTCATGGATTGGAGCCAATGACAGTAGTTGTACTCGACGTTGGGAAAAACCTAAAGAAAGATGAAAGGATTGGACTGCTCAGTAGAAAGAAACTGTTAATTAATGACCTCGCAATTTTTACTATAGAACTTGGTTTATTTACGATTTGCAAAAGAAGATGATCTTGCTTTGTGAAGAACGTATCTTCCATTGGAGATCGAAGACTTATTAACAAGTTGTTCCATTTATCTTGAAGCTATCAAAATATAATTTAAATGAAAATTCGTGGTGCAATAATTCTTCTGTGTGTTTGCTGAATAGACCTAAAATTGTTTATTATGTAACGGTGAAGTATGAAGACAACCTAACTTTTTTTTTTCAGAGTGGCTCCATAAGTCAATTACAATAAACTTGATGATAGTTTCAATGTGGAGATTCTACCATTAAAATTAACATCTGCAGTACATCTACAAGTATGGTAATATAAATCTGTGATTTCTAAGGATCACAGATTAATCTTACCATATTATCAATTATATCAAGTAATATTAATGCGAATATTATCAATTTGAACAGCAGAAAATGTCATTGTCACAAATTTGTTAAATCATCTTCATTTATTTACCTTAATTTCGGATGAAATGACGATAACTTCCAAATTCTGTCCCCTGAGTACTCCATAAACTTTCCGCTCCCCCACTACCACCTACATAGTGCACGGCTAAACGGATGAAGACGCTAAAAATTATAACTGTGTCATGAGTTCCGTGTGGCAGTGATCTAGCGTTAGTCAATGAATCCAGAAACAATCTCAGTTTGAATGGACTTGTGCATGAATCAATAGACCAGTTTAGGCATTAGAAAATCTATAGGAACTTTGTAAGGAATTTTTGCAACCTCGTGCTTAACATTGCTATTTTTATCTTCATTTACTAAGAGAAGACTCATCTAATTATCCTTCTAAAGTTTCAACACAGAGCAACCAGACCCACTTAATGGAGCAGTACCATTTGCCGGCAAAGGCATCATCTGATCTACACATACCGATTCTATTCCATGCAATATCTTTCAGTTTTCCCCAAGCTCATTTTGCACAAATATTTTACCAACATTATATTTTAATTATAAGAGATAGTTTAAAAAGCTTGTATTTTTACAAATAAGGAAAGGAATAGAGATATTGGGTTTAGGCTCTGGATGAAAATTATTTCGAGGCAACTGCAGTGAACAAGTGTCAGTATGTTGCATCTGCAAACTGCGTGTATTCTATGGTCAGTTTGACTGTTTATTGATATCGCGGAATGGGAGTTGTCTACAAGAAAGGTAGACACTTTTGCTCATATGGAGTATATTAAACGCCAATCAAAAATTTAATGCCTCTATTCACACTCAATCGAAATTACAACAGAAAATACAGTATAACATTCAGAGAATAACAGAATAACAGTTAGAAAACTGGATTTTGATTTTAAGATTTAAAAAAACATAACAGAATTGTTTTTTTAAAAGAAGTTGCGTCTGTCATACGCCTATGGCAGAGGCAGGTATCCGTGTATTGACTTTAAAGATCTGTGTGTATAATTAATAGATTAAGGGCGAGAATTCATGTTTTATCCTGCCAATTCAATATTTTAGGCAAGCTTGAGGCTGTCAGCACTGTCCGGGCCATTGCTGACAGCGTTCATACAAAGGCGTGTATAAAAGAAATCGATATTAAGAAAAAAACCATAATATCTCATAACAGTCAAAATATCTTAATTTTCATTAATCAGAATACAAATAAACACAGATAGCCTGCCTCCGCCAGAGGGATGATATTTATTTTCGGAATGAAAAATCAGTTTTCGAGTGAGGAAACTTTGCAACGCACTCCGGAGACCGACTAAATCGGCCACGGAGGGATTTTTAAAAATTCAGACCTAAGATTTTTAAAAATAGTCATTCTTCATTGTAGACTAGAGTTGCTCTTCATAGTGTACTAGGTATTGTATCCATCAATGTTAGGTTCTGGGACCAGCCTTTTTTCTTTATTCTTGAATGATATCGGCGAGAGGGGAAAAAAATGAAAAAAGGTGTAATGTCGAAATACAGATGATATGAAAGTGAGTGAACGGGTGTTAAATGCCGAAGCAACTAAGATAATGAGGCGATAATATATTGCCAGTAAATTGGGTATATTATGTGGTCCATTTGCCTCTTTGATGGACGAAAAACCTAAATTTTCAGGAGTGAAAACCATGCGACTCTCGCGTGTGATCGACTAACTCAGTCATATTGTGAAAAGCCCATAAAAATTCCCTTTCAGCACTGGCAGGATTCAAACTCCGGCATATTCCACTGGTGTAAGGAGGACGGTGTTTATATTCACCGTGCTATCACGACGAGATGATATGAAAGTATCGATGGTCTGCGCGCGTGTAGCACGGTGGTAGCGTTACCGTTCTCCCCACAACTGGTGGAAAAGGCCAGGGTTCGAATCCCGTCAATGACTCGAGAAACTTGGCCTTTTTTTACTTCCTTGCTGAGTTAGTCTGTTTTGATAGGCTTCATAGACGGCCATACAGATGTTATACACGGCAGTTATGTTTTCACGCTTCTTGTAACTGGGAGAAGAGCAGAAATAAAGGGTGTAAATGAAGAAGCAGACTTGGATATTATGATATAATCGAACCTGAAATTTACTCTGCAATGTTAGGTGGCGACCAAGAAGACGCACGATGCCTTATCCTTACCAACAATTAATCTCATATTTGAATCTTGGGAGAAAACGGTTATAGGTTCGTTTTACAAATCAGTAGTGAGATCACATCTGTAATATCGAGTTCAGCACTGGAAACCATATCTAGAGAAAGATAAACAGCACCTTAAAAGGAGCTAAAAAGATTAGTGACACGTCTAGCGAGAATGCCAAAGCGGCGTCCATATCAGGAGAGACTATGACGGAAGTGAACAGTTTAGGAACACAGCATCTCAGGAAGAAGGGACGTCAATGAAGGCTTTAAGGCACTGAAGGAAATCACAGAGAAAAGAGAGGAACGGTGGAATTTTCACACTGAAATGGGACACAAACCAGATCGAATAAATAAAAGCTTTTGAGAAAAAATAACAGATTGAACCTCAGGAAGTTTATTTGGAGAAAGCAGTGAACCTCACCCAGATTTAACTGCTGGAGAAAATCACATGCCGAAATGTCTTTAGCCTCAGGAAGTCAACAATTAGAAAACCACTAGAATAAACTGCCTTCCTGGATGGCCTCGGTTGTCTCTGGTGAAATTTTAAGGATAGCTGAGTACCTCTTAAAATAGAGTATGATAAGAATAAGTACAGGTTGTATGAAAACGTTTTCTTTTTTGTGGGGATGACATATATATACAACCGTCAATTCTTTGCATTTTTTTTTTTACTTTTACTGGTATTAATACCTTCCCAAACAGTATGGAAGAACTACAATCGTACCCATTAAGGTTGTTAATATTTCCGAAGCGCTGTGAGGAAATATTTATTTATTAATATATACATAACAAAGCAGAACTACAAAACAACGCATAATTGGCATCAATTAAAAGATAGACCGATTAAAATTTGTACATTTAAATAATATTATTATGTTAAATTCTTAAGTCATAGATTTACTTTTCTGGCGAAACCCACAGAGTTAAAGAACACGTCTAAATTAAATTTATTGACAATAGTTCATGAAGTTAAAATCGGACTGCATTTTCGTGGAATTAGCCTTATATTTCACAAAAAGAGATTAAAATAACGAGATTTTTTGTGGGAATGTTAAAAGTTAAATCTGAACTATGACCGAAGTCGACCGCTAGACGTATTGTGAGATAATAGCTTATATAAAAATCTTAATTTTATTAAAACGCTGACAGTCAATCAAACATCAGTTAAGGGAAAAATTCAGACTGACAAAATCGTTAGGTGAACGGATAGCAGAAAACAAGTTTTATGTCATCGGACTATGAAAAGAATAAGGCCGATAAGTCCTAAAATACGAATTGGGGAAAGAGCAGAATCATGAGGAATATCAAAAATGTTTGCAATAGAATTACATTGCACATATGGTATAGAAACTTTGGTGGGGAACCTTTTTTCTATGTTAGAATTTTTTTTTTTTAAATTAAACCATAATAACTTTCGATTTTAAGTGGCATCCGATCAGCTTATAGTTGTGCATTCAATTTTTAATTATTTAGTTTGAAATCATGATTCAATTTTTCTCTATTTAGCGCTTTAGTTACATAATTTACTTATTCGATTCAAAAAGACATATTCCACTACATTCCAAAAAGATCAGAGTTCAACTTCATAAATACAATCGTTGCGCATAGAAGTCCTTACCGAAAAAGAATGGCAATATATTCAAAACTTGGTACTAGGTTACTGGACCAGTCACTGAAATATATTAAAGCATTATCTTAGGTTCCTAATGTCTTTATATTTCTATAAATTGTCTTAGTCTACTGTTTTTGAAATTCTATCCATTTTCAGTTCAGTTAGTCGCACATAAACAGATTGCAAGCCCGCTTACATAGAAGCCATAAATCTACTAATCTGTTAATTCAATAACTAATGATAATTGAGAGACATGGGTACAAAATTCTGTTCTTTTTTTCACTGTATTTCACGTATCAATATACTTGTATTTACTCTTGGAGGAGTTCAAACCTTCAAAAATTATCAGGTTGGCCATCAAACCAGGCTTACGCAGCCTGGTTGATGGCTGCTTTTAGCCCATCTTTAAAATGAGCACTACAAAGGTGACACTTGAGGTTTCTGAAAAAATAATGGCCAGATCTAGCCTCTATGGGAAGGTTGCTTAATTGTTCAAATCCACATTTATGAATTTTAGCCTGTGCAACCCAGCCATTATATGCACGGGCTCATTGTGATTAAGCAGCAAAACCCTACGACCTCACTTTCATCGTCTTCCTTCCCGAATTATGGCGTTTAACTTTGGCATAAAGCTTACATAATATTCCCTTGTTATTGTGTTTTTAGGTGTAAGGCAATCAATTAACGGTTATTTTGTGTCAGAGAAAATTGAGACCGACATTTTTTCATCTGAGTTGAATTTGAAACATTTTGGGGCTGGATGTCCCTTGTACTTCCATTTCAGGCTTCCTAATTTGCGTTCAAGGTCAAATGTAGCCCAGTTTTATCACTAGTACCTAACGGTATAAAATTCTAACTGGATTAGCAAGAACTAATTTTAAATCATTTTTTTTTAATGACTCCACTCACTCATGTTTATCACGAAAGAAAAGAAGTTTCTGAGAACCCATCTTGCACAAACTTTAGACACTACAAAATGCTCATATATTTAAAATGTGTCAATGGGAAATGTTAATTACTTTTTCAAGTTTAAACACTAACTTTTCTGCTTTCTAAAGCATTTTCTACATCGATGGCAATGGTCGCAGAATTCATTGCTTCAGACAGCCGACCAGACCATCCTCAACTGATTCCCTTCCTCTTTTGAACTCTGCCGACCATGTAACAACAGTAGCATAAATTGAGTGATACATGCCACACTCGGGTCATTTTATCATGGATTTCTTTAGCATTTCTTCCCTCTTTGGTAAAATTTGAATGCTGAACGATACTCAGTTTGCTGGATAATCATTCTTGTTCCAATTGCCAGAATTCATTCTTTCGTTTAAAGCACCTTCCAGGAAATCCCCCCCCCCTCCCTCATTTTTTTGTTTTCAGAAGAGAAATATTTTGCATTTGGGTCGGATACCACATCTTAAAATCCTTTAATAATAGCATTTATTATCCACGTAGGTAAAATTGCTATCTATTCGCAACTGCTAAACATTTCTCGAAATATTATTTAGGGATATAAATACCAACCATCTCTTTTAACATGAGTTGCACACAAACAACATTTTACCAAAACGACAGAAATTTTTCCCAATACTTCCGGTTTTAAAGCTTGTGAATTTAAGTGTGAAATAACATCGGCACCACCGAGATATGTTGACAGCTCATTTCCCTTGGTGAAAATGTTCATATATACAACTATATTTGTATTTGATAGTGGACATGCGGAGGAATCTTTTACTGATAACGTTAAAAGATGGGACTGGTATGGGTATATATGGAAGATGACAGGCGGCCATGCGGAATTTGGCAATGATCCTCTACGGGAGGAGAATGGAAGGAAGGAAACAGATACAATGATGAAAGATATCACAGAATTGAACTGGGAATATAAGAGTAACAAACTATTGTGAGGGTTGTTTAAAAAAGTAGCTGCAACACTGCCGTGTGCACAAACCATATGACTTATTATTAAATATCATTATTAAAATTTCTTGGTCACTTTTTTACAGAAATTGTCTAGTAATTTACATAATTACAATCATTTATCAGAATAGCATGCTCAGTGGAATTACAAAAGCTGGCTCTAACGCATATTCATAATTTTTTGTGCCAAAATAAGGATAAGGCAGTTTCTCAAAGCGTATGAAATATAGCCGGTTTGTTGGATGAAAAACCACGTGAACTATAAAGTCAGCAAAAGATGTGACAATAACAATTTCTTTCCGTCTTGACGGAATGCAAACCAGGCGGTGCAGATGGACATCATAACCACTATGCATCTTACCACGTTTGTTGGGCTGCAGGGTAAAGAAGCAACATCAGCGCGTGTGGCTACATATTTAACTCGCAGGGGTTGAACTGCAAAGGAATGCTTTTGTTGTTTGAGATAGGATAAATTTCTCGATTGCACTGTGGTGAGATTCGTAAGCCGTTAAAAGTGTGGATATTAACTCCAACAGAAGGATCGTCACTGGTGATGCGAAGACGTTCAAAAAGGGTGAAATTTAAAATCCTTGAGCCTTCATTTCAAATTCATAATGATGAAGGGAATGTCTAAGAACAGGAAGAACTTATTCTCGGACAAGGGTTTTTGAATTACTTCATAAACTAAAGAAGCCAACGCAAGATATACTACAGAAAATACGAGACTCGTAGACCATACACCTTCGCTAGTCTTCAACAAAAACGGGCTGTTGATTATATCGGAGAAATCCTGCATGTCTTAGATTGAGTTGTCCAAGATGTCAATAATTATTATGAGCGAATTTAACCTTCAAATACATTAATTTTATTACAGGGATTACTATGTATTTTGATATCTCAAAAACTGCTCTTGATAATAAACGGATTCTTTAAAAATGGCTTCTTCATTTTGATGTAATAGACTTGGTCTGTTTTCAGACTGCCCAGTTATTTGATTTATTGCTTCATCTGAAAAAATAAAGAAAATTAAACTCTTTATTCCACTGTATTTTGATGTCGGTTACATTCATAATCGTTTTTTCGATATTCTCCAGACTAAGTCCCGTATTGCAGATGCATTAATTTTTTTCTCATTTTAATAAGAATTTACTGTAGCAAAGATTCAATTTCCCTACAATTGTGACAAAATTCAGTTAACTGATTTGATTTCGATTACACAATTCTTATATTGTGTATATTTTCAGAAGATGCATTTTATCAGACAATATTCCTACACACTTCAGAATTAGAAATATTCAACACTGAAAAGTCAAAATGGATGAACATACGATAGTTATGTTTAATACTCTAGACTGTTTGCTGGAATTGCTTCTTGCTTCACATAGTAAAGTCTGTCTTAATTTTACCTTATTGGAGTAAGACAGAATTAATATATTAACTAAAATATTGTTTTATTTTCGGTTAAAAACTTGGTTTGACCTCTTGCATCTTGATCAAATACGCAAATTTCCGATCTCTTCAATTCAGAAAGATCGATGTATTTAATGCGAAGAGTAGAGAAATCTGGCATCGTGTGGTGAACGTATTTATCATTACCTTTAAGCCATAACTAATGTATTTGGCTATTTTAACTACAAGGATGAAAATCCGTTCTCGCTTCTGGGAAGAAAGCTTGAGGATAATATCGTGTAAATGGAGGATTAATTTGGATGACAGCTGGGCTGAAAGAAAATATATGAATAATTCAACCTCGCTCTGTGGCATATGATTCCCATTTAGAGAGTAAAGTTAGAACAGCGCTATAAATCTAACCAAATGAGAAGTACAGGTGCCTTGTGTTATGAGCTACTTGTATAGCATGTTTCCAGATTTTTTTCGTTGTAAATTCAGTAAATTCACACATTCACGTTTTAATTTTGCTTAAAATGCATGTTCTTATCATTTGGGAGATCTTAATGGAAGCTGAAATAATAATTAAAACTCATTACACCATAAGAATGAAAATAAAATAACTTTGGTTAGTCCTTATGATGTTTAATTCATATCCTGCTAGTTATACAAATACATAAACCTGTTTGCGTTTTAATATTTTAAATTTAAAGCGAAAAGTTTTCTTCTTCTGGGAAAGGTAATTGCTATTTCCACTCATGCATGTTGATAAGGAGAGAAATCGTAAACAAACAAAAGAAAACAACAACTGCAGAAAGATCGCTGGCTACAGGAAAATGCATTACATAAGGGCATTCCTAGTATGTGGAGTATAAAAATGATCATCATCATAAAACTCTTGAAATTTTATATTCCTGAGAAGTATTACACTTGTTAGTGTGAATTAGTTTAGAAAACGCAGAACAGCAACAAAACGAAAACTTAACTCGGCTTGATATGAGCATTTAAATCAGATACTATTCCATTATAAAGATTATTAGTCTAATTTTCCTCTGACGAAACTGAAGCAAAGGGTTATCAACCATAAATATCATGTTCAATCAATGTATGAATAAAGAGTTTTTATAGGGACTGATACCATGAAAATGTAGCTGATTGAATTAACTTTAGCAATCAACTTTTATAAGAGATCTCTTAATTTTTTATTATAAATTCCTTAACAGCTTATCCTGCTGATATTGCTTCTCCACTAAACTTCCTGTTTCGAAGATCTCCTTTTTCCCTGCTCCAGTTTCACGCGATAAGGTTTAGGAAGGTTTATATCATGCGAAATTCTTTAGCACTTTCATAATCATATCGAATAAAACGACAGCAGCTATTGCCTTTACTTTTCCATGAACACCATGGAAATCATTCAAAATCAAACCTCTTATCTGACTAAAATAAAAATCACAAATTAAAAATCACTTTTAATGATTCTCCTTAGAGGGATCGCTGATACGTGTGACATTTGCCATTTCTGTTGTTATTGACATAGTCATAATATTGGGTTAAATACTTGGAAATAGATATGTCACTGCATTGGGAGCACAAAAAATAGCAGTTTGGACGGAAATTGGCTCTAATCACGGCTCTGACAACAACTTGGCATGAAGTTGTTGTCAGAAAACATGAAGTCAACAAGACATGATACTGAAAATTGATATGAGGAACATTCAACCAGCGATGTAAGAAAACTAACGAATTCCTGGAGTGACGCAGGCAGAAGATTCTGCTAACAAACACGCCTTTACAGTTCAGCAAACAGATGGGATTGAGATCCGAGAATTGAATGGTCAGGGCATTGTTTTTGCAGTCTTCCCCTCTGTTCCTCAAATCACTCTTTCACACATCCGACTCAACGGGTGATTAACAGTATTCTCAAATAAGGTCGGAAGACTAAAGAATGCCTTTCATTTGCGCGCTCTACAGAGCGCGCAAATGAAACTATGTATGTTGCTTCTCGCAGAGTAGCAGTCATTTTGAGAGAATACTGTGTTCCCTGTTATTGCCTTCATCCTGTGTAAACGATTTCAGTAGGACGTTTATTGATCTAGTGACAGAAAAGAAAGTAACCTGAAACTTTACACAAACACAGCATCGACGCTTGTTCGTTACCACTCCAATCTCCAAGCAAAATCCAAATAGTTGCAAAAACGGTGGTGAGCCATCTGACAGGCCCTTGCCCCAAATTTCTATAAGAAAACCATAAGCACATCATCTCAGAAACTAACGCAGTAAAAGTTTGACTCTATTTAGGAACGTAGAAAACATTTAAGAATTTAATCATTGGTTAACGATTAACGTGAGAACCCCTTGTCAGAAGTAGAGCAATATAGCCTCTGGTCTGCTTTAAGATCCCTTCAAAATAAAGAATACTCCAAATGACATGAAAAATATCACTTAATGTCTATGCATTAGATTATGTGATGTCTTAACAGGCGAGATCTGTAATAATCACATAAAGAGCGTTATTTTAGAACAGATCGATATTTACTTAAAAAACGCATTTAATATCAATTTTGTTTGACATTTAAGACAGTTTAATTAAAAACAACATATCCTTTAGATCTGGGGTTCTTAACTACACAGAGGTTGGGGAGGCGAGGCATTATTCCAAAAGAGGTGAGACGATCTCCTAAAGCATACTGTTCATTTTTAAAATTGTTTTCATTCGCAAAATGAGACTTGAAACAACAAGGCTCTTTTCCGACCATAGCCTACTAGAGTACAGGCCGCGGCACGAAATCAAGATGGCAGCAATAGTAGGCGTTACTTGAAAGGCTCGTATGAAATAATTAATACCAAAACAATACGATTTCGACATTTACAATTCAATATTAAAACAGACGCTCTTTTCCAGATCTGCTAAAGAAAATAAAATTTATTTATAGCATACAGAACATTCCTAATGTCAGCAAAATAACAAACAGTTATTCATAAAAATATAGCTCGTAATTTCTCTTTAAGATATTATATTATAACTGGTAATTTAAATATATTTTGCTGAAATTAGTTTTGAATATCTATACTATAAATAGAGATTTGGATAGCAAAACTGTCTATTAAGAGAAATTTAAACGAATGAAAGAAGATAAAATACAACGGACTAGAAATTTCAACGAAGGAAGATGATTGTTCATTTCTCTTCGAAATGTTTTTCATTTTACCACGGAAAAACATTCAATGATTCGCATTTATATGTATGAGTATAAGTACTTATGTATATAAATAACCTAGTGGCATTACACAAACACATTATTCTATTTTATGTGCTAGGTTCAACTGCTCATGAGATATACACAATTCTGCCCCATCTGCTTATTCGTATAAAAATATCCCTCAGCTGTGGGATCTTTAAGAGGAAAGGTAACAGAGTAAAAAAGAAAAAGCCATAAGAAAATATAAGTATATTAATGCAATCAAATTATACTCCCACATGACTGGTTTAGCGATTGTTTCCTTCATTATAGTAGCAGTTTGTTTGTTTTTTTTGAAAAAACAGCACTTCAGTTTCCTTTGAGGAAATTATTTTGCTAATTTACTCTCGAAATTCGGACTGCTGTTAACTTAATAGTAAAAAACCTTACCATTCTTTTGTTGCTATCAAGCATAGTCAACCCATTTATAACATGAACATTTTTTTAAAACAGAAATTGCATATTACTCTTAAAAATGTAACTTACCTTTTCTCCAAATTAGTTGGACTCGATACTCCACTTTATCGCTAGGAATTCTGTGCAGTCCTCTGTTTAGCCTTTAACTTTCGAAATCTTGTATTCTTCAATTGAACATCAAATCCCTGCAGAGAAGAAACAGTCAATGTTGCTGAAATTCATCCACATAAAAATACATTGTGTTAAATCAAAAAATGTTCTTAACATAACGAAAATATGATTCACTTCAGTTATTAAATTTGAACATTTCAAACATATTGGTATAAAACCAACGTAATGAATTCGAAAATGATTTTTAAAACAAGTATTGGTTAAATCATTGCAAATCCATAGATCTTTATAAATCATCTCAAATCCATAGATCTTTATAAATCATCGCAAATCCATAGATCTTTATAAATCATCGCAAATCCATAGATCTTTAAGATAACATATTAAAAAGTGTAAAACATTAAATGATTCAACTTAGACGTTTTAACAGCTGTATGTGGGAAATGATTGGCACAGTCTTCGTAAGTATCTGAGACCTCTGTTATATGAAAGCCTGGCGATGAAAATACAAACGATCCATGATACAATACTCTAAACAATAAAGATAGAAGTGTTATAAACATCCACTCTTAATTTACTTATGTCCGTTCTAAAAGAATCGTTTGAAATTATAGGAGCGCTGGTACCACTAAAATCTTCACTAGTAAGGCATTTTGAAGTGGGTACTGTAATCAAGCCACCGACTTCAATTAACTGTGTATAATCTAAGTTAATGTAGCCAATTTAAGTATTTTAATTAGTTTGTATATTTTAATAGTGAGATAAATCACCTCTATGGTCAGAAGCATAAAATCTAACCATTTCATATATTTGAAGAGATACATAACAAAGCACCTATAAAAAGACGTTAACTCGTCCCAAGTACATCTTCCGATTGACTAATGGCTTTCAGTTCCCAGCTGTCTTTTCTACAAACTTAACAAATGGTTTTCTTCCGACACTTCCCTGACATCTCATCGTCGTAAGAAAGACAAGACTATGTCGCCTTCAATCACTTTAAGTCTAAAAGCCTATATGGATCTAGCTGATAGCAGAATGTGAGGATTCAGAACATTCTGAAAATTGTCATCTAGAAAAAATAAAAGTGTAGAAACGAAAGATTAACAGCGACGACCATTACCTGATCCCATTTAAGCACCTTAATGAAGTCTGAAGCACGTATTTCCTGTCCGATTTATCTCTAAGGATTCTACAGTTATAGCGCACATAAAATATTCGACTAGTCCGCGTTTAATTCGGCAAAATGTAATGATGATCGTTAGCCCGACTGCCTCATCCTTTATTCCTTGCTCTCTTTCTGCTTTAGTAGAATCTAATTGCTTTCTAAACTGGTCACGCTTTGAAGAATTGGTACGATTATGATTGTACGAGTAGTTAAGGTAGATTTCACGCATCCACATTAAGTTTTAAGTACCACGGAACAAGCATCTTCTTGATTTGCAATAAACCAAATATGACAATTTTGTTTCTCTGAAATACTCTTTTAGCTTCTATAAATATTCGCATGTAAATTACAGAGATTAAAATGATTTTAAAAAGGAAGAGCTCCGTTTGGGAGTATCTGTATATATATAATAACCAGTTCAGAAAGAATTCATTTTGAAGTGGCAATAAAATTTAAGAAGATTAAAGGGATATTTATTGTCCGAAAGATATGATATTCGGACGCATCTGAACATTTTAAACGGGTTTTTAATGAATACTTATCTTACCAATTATGACATGCAGTTGTTCAGCTAGAATGACAACGGTAGGATTGAATGGTAAAGATTTTTCCATCAAAACATAAAATTTGATTTAATGACCGAGGACTTTTTTGGTGGAGTCTTATACCATTAATGAGTTAACTCGGGGATTTTATTCTCTATTCATTTTAATACCATATTATTTCTGGTAAATAAATGCATAAAGTACATACATTGCAATTATATCTCTTCTATAAAGTTCAATTAAATTAATTAACTTTCTGTTTCCGCAAACATATGCCTAATCTGCTATCGGCTTGGTTATGAATTTGTTTTTGATCATACGGTTATTTATTTTGTCAATTTCTTTTTTTTTTTTTTCCTTCATAGTTAATTTTCGCACCACTTACTTTACAGCAAGTCTTGACCCATTTTTGTAAGCGCAAAACTTCCCAAAACTTTAACACCAGTGAAAGAAATTAACCATGTTCTAGCCATAAAATATTCGACTTCAACTTCGCAAGCAGATGATAATAAATGAGTAGAACGGATTGGTAAACGAAAAATGCTTTTGCAGTATATAACTAATGGTAAAAGGACAATGAGGTCGAGACAACGATGTGTTCCTAGGTCCATTAAACTTCCACCAGACCTTGTGGTATCTATGTCAGTCTCTTGGAAACTTCTCCAAGTTCCATGGATAAATTCACAATTAGCATTGAGATATCTGGCTAAATAAGCACTCTGTCATGCTCGGTCCCTTGTATTTTTTTTCTGTTGATAGAGTTTTAGGCACATCAATGATTAAATCATATTGCGCAGTATACATTATGCCTGTAAATTGCATCTTGTGTCTGTGGTTAATTTTCCTCTGTTTGTAGGATGAAAAACCAGTTTCTGGGAGAAAAAACAACCAAACCTGAGACAGGACTAACTGAGCCACTTTATGAAAGTTCTGGGGTCACCGTGGGATTCGAACCAGGACCCTTTCCAATCATTGTATTGAGGATGGTGCTTATATGAACTGTGCTAATCCACGAGGACCTCATAAAAGTGCATTTATTGGGTAGACTATCAACGATTACCTCACTCTTTAGGTAAGAAATGTTAATATTCATGCAATATGTGAATTCAGTGCCATCTTTAGGATGTGTTCATTGCATATCTAAAATATATGCGGAAAATATATATTATAAAGGTAAGATTGACGCTTAAATTCTGGAAACCAGTGTGGCTGACAAAAATATCTTAAGATAATTTTTTTTATTAAGAACTCATAATGGTCTTCAAGTATACTAAAATACTTAATTCGCTATTTACAAATAAGAAAACAACTAAGGATTTTCTTTGTGTAGATCGAATATGGCGATAGGCAGTCTTTTCTGATATATCGCCAGCCATTAAATTGAATTTATCACATATAATTTATAATTAGCATATGCTTCTAGAAAGTCAATATAATTGGTTTTATTTATTTCTCTAATACATACTACTCTCGCCGAAACCGATTAACTCAGCCATGTTGTGGGAAAGACCAAACAGAGTTCCTCGTAATTCGAATTCAGTTCTTTACCACCCTCTGTGGTGGGCACGGAGATTAAACCAGCTGTGCGAGGGCTTGAAATGGAAAGTGGCAACTCAGAAATATAACAGATATAAATTCATATAACATATAATTAAGAAAAATTTCATTTACTTCAGATGACGTGTCTACTTTAATTAAAATTGAAGTCTAATTTTAATTATTGGATTATTATTAAATACAATTGTAGTGTCTTGTCTCGACAGAGGAGTAAGAATTATCGGAATGCATGAATTATGGTTCAGAGCACACTTTTGGTATACGCTGCGTGTAGAATTCCTTCCTGTGTACAGTGGCGGACAAAAAACTGCACCACCTTAAAAAAAAGTAAACATTTGTATATGAAACGTATAAGATATTGTTTGATTACAGTCATTTTGTTTGTCACAAAGCAAAGGTATTGCGTCAGATAACGCTTCTATTGCATCAGCAGTAATTGAAAGGTATTCACAATCAGCAAGTTTCTATAAATACGGCGTTGGAAGGATATACACGCTCATTAGTATCCTGTTTTGGGGAGGTGTAAGCATAGCTCCATATGTTCAGTTGACACCAAGAAAAAAAAAGTGTAGCTGTTGCTCTGTCCCAGGAAGGGCTTTCTACGCGTGCTATCGCTGATAAAATAGGCTTCCACCAGTCAACAGTATCACGGGTGCTGAAATTAAAGCGTGAAACAGGTGATGTGAAGAGAAGATTTGGATTAGATGATGTGAAGAGAAGACTCGGATCAGGTCATAAGAGAGTGACTACGCCTTTCCAAGATCGATATTTGAAACGGCTATGCCTTCGTAATCGCCATGCTAGTGCTCCCGATCTAAAACTGGATTTTGACATGGCCTCTGATGTAGAAACAAGTGCACGAACTATCCAAAGACGGCTTTCGGAATGTCGTTTGCATGCCTATCAGGCCGGCCCAAGAAAAAGCCTTTGTTGACCCAAAAAATCAGGAAGAAGCGACTTGCCTGGGCTAAAACGCATGTTTCATGCACAAAAGCTCAATGGGACACCGTCATCTTTTCTTACGAATTGAAATTCAACCTGCATGGCTCGGATGGGAAGGGATATGAGAGATAATGGGAGGCATGCATCCTGACTGCATAACACCGACTGTAAAGTTCCCCGCTGGTCAGATTGTCTCGGGATGCGTAACAAGCAAAGGGGTGGGGCGAATTAAGTTTATTAAGGAAAAGGTGAATGAAAAACCTACACTGCTACCTTGGAGTGCCTGAAACCCGTTATTAGGGATCACCACACAGGCGTCCAAAACTGCATTTTTCAACAGGACTCAGCACCTTACCACACAGAAAAATTGGTAAGTTTTATGCTATTTAGATTTAATGATGAGTTTGCCTTCTTGTCTTACAAGGCTTAAAACATACTTACACCAATGTCTTCCCTCGTTTTGCTCCCTTAAGCTGCAGTCATTCTTCAGAAATGCTGGCATTAGTGTTGGCAACAGTCCAACACTGATTTTAACCCTATTGAAAACTCTTGGTACATAATGTCGTCTAAAATTGCTCAGAAGAAGCCAACAAGTAAGATTCAGCTGCAGGGGAGCATTGTAAGGGTGTGGTACTACGAACGGCCTCCGTAGCCGAGTGGGCAGGAGCGGGAGTGCAGTAGCACACGCTCTTTGAGTAGACCGGGGTTCAAGCCCCTGACTGCTGAATACGGTCGATCTGCCAACCCGCACTGGACCAGCGTGGCAGATTATGGTCCATTTCCCTCAGCATGAATTGTAGAGGAGGCTTCCATCCTGCAGTGGGTTGATAATGGCTGCACTTTACTTTTTTTTTTTTTTACTACGAAATTGGGCAACCGTATATCCAGCAATTGATTAACTCTATGCCAGATCATTGCGAGGCTGTAATTGCAGCTCGATGGGGAACAACAAAATATTCAGGACTTATTTATCTGATTTACAGTACATACGTAATACTATTAGGTTAACTTGTCATTCCAGTTTGTACACGTAAATGCAATAAAATGTATGTTTGGTTGTCATGATTGTCATTTGCATGATTTCCATTAATTACGCATTTTACCCTATGGGAAGACATTTATGGCAATTAGGTATATCAGGTGGAGTATTTTTATTGTATTTCATTCACAGATATATCCCATCTAACAAATGCATTTCGAACATTTCTGCAACCCGCAATGCATCGCAAAACATATTTGCAAAATTCATAAGCGATGCCGTTTTTTTTTTTTGTCTGCCACTGTACCTTACTGCACAGCTGTTTGTTCTCTAGAACCAGTTGAATAAGGCCACTGTGTTACAGGGAACATCTGAAGGAGGCAGCCAGGCGGATACAGATTAGAGAGAAGGTCCCAGGAGGCAACTGGAGCCCTCTTTTGATTGGAGAGGGATTTTTCCGACAATACAGGGGGAATTAATTTTCAGTGCAAGTGATTTTACTAGACTAAGATTGGGATGGTGTCCAACCTAGGATAATGTATATAATGCTCCTAGACATTGTAAACAGCTTGCCTACAAATTTGTTAATCTACCTGAGTATTTGGTACTCAACAATCAGGAAGCTTTTCGGCTGTGATGTTGATGCTGAAGACCGTATAACTGGTCTATAAAAGACGTCTGGAGATACATCCATTTGTATATTGCAAAACCGGTCTAATAACTGGCTGACTAATGCTCACCAGTTCTTGCTTCGCTCGCTCGAGCGCGACTAATAAGGATTCTCCTCCTAGAGTCTGCAAAGAGTTGCCTGAATGCGAATTGTTTTTAATAGACAAATCGAGATCTTTATGACGGTTGACTGTTAATTAATAGTCTATTAAGGCACACTTCGATACACCTATTGTTGAGGTTTCACTTGGATAATGCCATTTATGCTAATTTACAGTTGTCAAGATTCAGTTCGATAGTTCAGATATCAGACCAGGCTATTGAAACGTAGAATCTGATTGTGTGGCAAACGTAATTTGCCAAATGAAGTAATAACATATTAATATCATCCGAGACGGTAGCAAAATCATATAATTTCATGAAGTAATGGAGGCGGCTGCGAACAAGGATGCAAACAGAACTCCTCTTCTTTGTACAAGGCGGTGGAATTCTGTCTGCATTTTGGTGCTATAGCTGAAGCATACGTCTCTTTGCTTCAATATGATCTGTCTGTTTGTGAAAAAAATGATAAAATGAGTTTACTTTTAGCTCTAATAATCATATAAATACCGCTTTTTAGAGAGGGATTATGGAAGAACGTCGATAACTTTGCAAGCAACAAAGACTTTTTTTCAGATAAACTGATCTCCCCTCCCTCCCTCCCATTTATGAATCTAAAGAGAATATTTCCTTTTGAAATAAACATTGTTGTTATCGACAAATCATACTTGGAATATGTGTTTGAATTCTGGATATATTGTGTGAAATATAATAAGACTGGTTGATTTATTTTTGATAAAAAATACTGGTAACTAAGACAGAGATATTGTGTGTCTGAATTATTCGAATTATATGAAAATCAGTTTAAAACAAAAGGCCTATTCGTTGGTGAGTGTTCGTCTAACTTAATCTCCCTTTAAAAGGCCCTACAGTAGGTCTTTCGTCATGAAAAGTCAAATTCCAACCTATCAATGCAAAGTGCATTTAAACTTTCTAAATTTATGAGCTAATGTCATTCTACAACAAAGGCTTTAGCAAGTTGACATGCCACAAATTGCAAAAATCAAATGCGGTAATCAGTATACAACTTACTGATTTATTGATTAAATGTTCAGAATTTGCAACAAATAAGCAAAAATCATGAGGAATCAGTTTATATATTTAGTTTAATGAAACACCCGTGTTTCCAGGAGAAAAGAAGTTCTTT
The DNA here is from genome assembly GCF_048544385.1 of Mastigoproctus giganteus. Classification (NCBI taxonomy): domain Eukaryota; kingdom Metazoa; phylum Arthropoda; class Arachnida; order Uropygi; family Thelyphonidae; genus Mastigoproctus; species Mastigoproctus giganteus. The sequence goes on from NC_143577.1 coordinate 64,389,632, forward strand.
TTGTGCCGATGGGTTAACTTCAACCTGCAGTGAGATTCAAACTCAGGACTTTGCCACACTAACAGGTTGCATATAATTGATAATACAATCAATCGAACGAGACTTGATTCCAAAATTTAACATATACGATCTTTATTGTACAGTATTTATTGCTGTTATTAACCGTTATGGACTTTTTTCATAGTACAGTACAAGTTGAACCTGTAGTGAAAACTTTGATATGTCAGAATTCGTCACAACACTTCAAATACTGATGAATATCCGTTTTTAAGCAGTACTAAAATCTACTACGATTTCAGTCCTAAATTATAGAAACTTCTTGGATCGTTACCAAGATTAAATAACTGCAATCTATTGCTATTGTTTAATGGGGCTCCGTATCGTCGATTGCGAAAGCGTAACACTTTGACAGGGAACCCGTTGTAATACAAATGCATGATGTTCAAACCGTTGTCAGCTAATCTAATTGTAATTATAAATGATTTATGCAATGAGTTGGAGTGTGGATGGTAAATATGATTAACAGAAGATTGAGTACGCAAGTTGTCTCATTTCTCTCAAGGATATGAGAATATCCTGGTGAGTAATACAATGGCTATTAATGAAACCTTCAATATTGACTGCACGAAGCGGGACTGTTGATGTCTGCACGGATGTATTATATCCAAAGAGAACTATGGATTTCTTAGTTCTAATTAGAGCACCAGTGTGTTGTCATTTCTGATTCCTTAAGAAGCTTGACATTAAGGACTATTGTTTTTCAATTTTTGTGGAATGGAAATGAGCATAGGACAGAAATCGGTCAAGAAAATAAATTATAGCATTGCATTATAAAGTACAAACTTATCAGCCCGAAGTTTTAACATTTCTTTTGTTTATTAATCTTAGTTTATTATATTTGACATACAGTTAATTAAAAAATAAGGCTTTCGTGAAATTTTTGAAACTTAAGTTACCTCTTTAATCAAAAAATCTTTAAGTAAGTCTCCTTTTACTCTTTGCATAACGAGGAAAACAGCAGTAGAACAGTGCCTTTGCTATTTTTATATTTTTCACTGACTACGAACTTAGTCCTCCTCAGACGTTCAACATATTTCATTAGAGCAGTTTCTTTTATCAGGAATATCAAGCAAAAAAAGGAATTCTTTACTTGCGTAATATGCTTTCTTTTTTTATATATTCTATGGAGAAATTCCACGAAAAAGCTTGAAGAAACTAAGCAGTTGCTCTTGATAATCTCTGGAATGAAGGCATCTTAAGCAAACTTATCAAATGATCCCTATACTGCCTCTTGTAATTCGATCACGAATTTGCTCTCTAGTTTCCTATTATGTAAAAGGTTCTTTGTCTTCAAAGTCTGTGCTAAAGTACCTTAAGGTTCTTTTCTCTCATCTATTTTCCTTTAATATATCAACGGTCTACGAGAATCTTAGTAGAAGTAATGTGTTTTTTTTTTTTTTTTTTTCAAAGCTACGTAATGTGTATGTACGTGTGAGAAGCACAAAAGGTATGAGGCATCTGTAAGTTATATCAAAAAATGCGCGTATGTCGTGGTAGATTTTCCGGTTCTCTTGGCGAAAAACTTAACTTTTCAGGAGAACTCCCTTGCTCCCCTCGCCTGAAACCGACTAACTCAGCCACGTTATGAAAAACTCAAAATTCCTCGCGTCATTGATGGTATTCAAATCCAGGCATTTTCCGGTGTGGGCAGGACAGTGGTTATGCCACCAGTGCTATCCTCAATAGCGTTTTACAAAGCTATATTTTTTGGATTTTATTTATTACTTGCATAATACTGTATAGGTATATCCTTTCTGCCGTTTATTATCCTAATGATATTGACTTCTCACAGATGGTGTTGTTGTAACAGTCGTCATGAGAAGGCAACCGTAGAGCTTGGCATATCCGTCAGTGCCGACATTATCCGCTTTACCCGGCGACAAATAGTGATGCAGGCGACAATATGATCCTTATATACATTTTAATCTCTTACCGTTGTTTGTAAATCCTTTTCACTTAGTATGCATTCAACAAGCCGCCGCTCCAGAGGACATTCAAGGAGGCAACCATATATTATAACTCATACATCAATACCACCTATGGGAAGACGAATTTATCAGCATAATGGGCAAGAAGAAAATACATGTGCATAACGCTGTTGAATGAGCACAGCTAAGGGGTGGAAAAAAAAAGGCTTGGACATAACTTTCGGAATAACCCTCCAATATGGCGCTCGTTATTGGAGAATATTAAATTTGACTGTTAGGTTGGTGTGAATACAATTTAGGCACTTGTTATACACGTTTGGATTCATGTCTGATATTTGAGTAGTATAGTGTGCATTTGTCGACACATAATTTGCTTTCTTACTAAAATACACCCACCACAGAAAACCTGCTCATCTTTCTTCGGATCATGGGGCCGAAACCTCAAGAAAGACGAATATTCTGTTTTAGAATATTCCAGAGCAAGATCAATAACGATATGCTGCTTCAATGCAAACAGAAAAACTTCAAAATGAGGGCCGTGGGTTTAAATAAAAATACTTTATGGAATATTTTTTGCCCGTTCAGCAGGTTCGAAGATAAATTTAAATGTGGGTAATTTCATAAAGAATTAGGTGACGTCTTTTATATAAAGGCAGTATGATCGAATTCAGGATATTTTTGCCCCTACCCGCACTGAGCAATCTATAAGCAGAATGGATAGTGTAGGCTGCGAGAATTTGTTTTTATTATTTTTTTATTACAAGAGATTTCAAAAAAATTCATTTACGAGTTTACAAAACATTTAGTGGTGTTATCTGGATTCCCCCCTAAGTGGCACGCTAGGTATACCTTTTCCTGCAGAACACCTTGCACTAACAGCTTTTTCATGCCTTAGAGCATTGGCTATTGCAGTCTAATCTTCAATGGCACATCCATTATAGGCTAGGACTGATGAAGGATTCGATCTGTGTCCTTCATTTTCCGAATTATGTACGAGATGTCCATAGGCTATTATTCAATGGTTGATTGAATAATAGATGATGTAAAATGGATCCAGTCGAATATAACCTACTTTAGCTCGTGCACATTTAAATCTAATATTATTATTTGTGGTCAGATAGGGTAGGAATATCCACGTCCCATTTCCTCCATTTTTTTGCCAATAAGCAGTCAGCATTCTACCATAGTTTTGAAACTGGTGGAAATCAGATAGCTGTTTTAGGACTTATAATCGCTGCTGCTGCTGTTTGGACAGCATGTTGTGTTGTACCTCTGAATCAACCAAATGAACTTACGAACAATTCTGTGAATGGCTGTGAATGTCAATCTCTAATAAATATTGGAAACATTCCAATCAATATGATGGATCTTCACTCGTGATAATAACATTGACAGGAGTGGCCGTATAATGGACTTCGTCATATCTGAAATAGGCCTAACCTATTCCAGATATGACGAAGAAATATCAATCCCAGGTGGAAAATACAATAGATAAAGTTGATATTTATCCAAAATCAAATTGCACGTCTACCTCTGACTGCTACTGTCTCTATACTGGTCGCAAAGTTTGAAGTGGGATGTGCTTTTACAAGAAAATAGTCTTCGATTAGGTTAACCATATTCCATTCTATATTTATGAATGACAATAAAATTTTGCAAAGATGGGTTGTCATTTTTCGTTATGTTCCCCGCAAGCGAAAGCTGTCTAACCCATATTTAGGCAAGAGGATTTTAATGTTATCAGTACTTGTCCGGAATCAACGATAATTCGACTTTAAGAATTTAGCTTATTTGGCTCCCCATATCACTTCTAGTGGAGGTCGCCGTTGGATCTACAATTTAAATTACGCTTTTGACATTGCCACTTAGGTAGAAAAATACCTTATTAATGAATATTGATCGACTGGGAGGATTCCATTTCGTGATCTGTATCATCATCCTTCAGGTTTTAGCCATTGCGTTTTCAAAATGATCACCTTCTCTGTAGAAATTGCTAGATCTACTTCATGCAACATGTCTCGAGAGAAACCGTTCTTGTTGATTCCTTTTGACTGTTTAGGAGCAGACTTATTAGCACTTATAAGTTCTTATATTCTTCTTCTTCCAAGTGTTATTCTTATTTTCAAAAGAGTAACGCTTGGACGAACATAGATATTCCTTGAACAAGATTAAGACTTATCTATTCTTACAATGGCTGACAAATCGATTATATACCTGCCTAGATGTACGCATTAGCAATCAATCGTTTGAACTACTCTTGCTCACATTAAAATCAAATTAAGAGTTATCACATGCTCGCACTAGTCTTCAAAATCTACTTAATTCAAGCATGTTCTACTCAACCACTGTCTTCTATTTTACTTAATAAACTCACATTTCTTTATTAACATTAATAAGAAAGAGTGGTATATTTCCTGCTTCTGTACGTTATGTTTATAATAAAGCACCGTTAAATAATTCATCAGAGATATCTAATTTTAAAGAAACCGCTATTCTTCCTTGAATTATATTTAATTTTGCGTAAAGCATCAATGTGATTCATGTACAATACAAAACTAACTGGAAAAGCATCTGCTAAGTGTTTATAGATCATCCGTGTGAAAATTAATTGTCGTGAACAAGATGGATGATTTTTCGCTTGTCTCAGTGACACACGGTATAATTAGAATTAATTTACCGTATAATAAAGCATTAATAATCCTAGACAATAATTTAGGATGATTAATTATAAACAGGTGTAGATTTAAAAGATACAAATGAAAGACTGGGGTGTTGCCGTTGAAACAACCTCAAGTTGAAATATGGTTACTCCAAAGACATGGTACAGTTCATAGATCTATGGTAACGTTAAGGGAGCCCCGCACGTGTCGTAGGTTTGACCTGGCAATTTAAATTGTTCAATATATGCGCTCTTTGTTGTCCCCCTGGTAACTAATTATTTTTTGATTTTTTCCCCAGTTTGTTTAAAGAAAGCGATTGGAGAATCAGCCTGTTAAGATACTGATGGATGCTAAAGGATGAAAAATATAATCTGCAATGAATTAGATCTTTAGAAACTAAAGTTGAAGTGCGGTGAGGGTGGAACTCCGTGAGGACAGCCTCCGCAGCCGAGTAGTCAGGAGAAGGAGTGAAGTAGCAGTCAGGGGCTTGAACCCCGGTCTACTCTGAGTAGACCGTGGTTCAAGCCCTTGACTGCTAAATAAGGTCGATCTGCCAACCCGCATTGAACCACTGGGCCAGCATGGCAGATTATGGTCTATTTTTCTCAACATGAATCTTTGAGGAAGCTTCCATCCTGCAGTGGATTGATAATGGCTAAAGTTTAAGGGAGGCACTTGTATATCTTAAGTTACTTTTATGATTAAAAATATTAAATAACATTGCTATTGTGTAACAATACAAATACTGTAGTACTGTCATGAGGCATCAGTCAGTGTTTGTCTGTAAATTACAGGTGTTAGAGAGCAAGTTTGTTCGCCTAATTATAAATCCGTAAATTCAGGAATTTAATCCAGAAAACAAAGTCCAAGTTCATCAGCAGTATCTATTGCCATATTGTAGCATGTATATATTTTGATTGCATAACTACAGCTCTGACTGAAGAGGCATTTAAGAGTTCCTCTGATCTCTACAGGGATTCGAACTCAGACTTCTCCAAATTAATGATATTTGGAAAAGCCACTGTACTGGTACGTCGGACAGCGTCTTCCACGACTATTCTCTGCTTTGTGTTGTCCTCGACATTACAGAAATCTGAAATATGATTTTCCTTCTTTTTTTTTTGTCTTCGATCAACTACTGTTTTAAATCTCCGTTTTGTAATAACGGAACAGACAGTGATATTAAAATTAATATTGTATGGATGAAATCTTTTTTTCCATTCCACCCTAAAGTCTTCGTTTATCTAAACAATGGTCGGCAATAAATGGGCAAAAGGTATTCAGGATAAAGGTATCCAGTTGGCTTGCATCAAAATGTTTTGCTTAATTTTCTGCCTACATTAAAGAAATGCGATGCATATCACCAATGTATCTCAATACGAGATTGGGGGCTGAAAAAGCGTGCCCTCTTTATACTACGGAGCTATTTTTGTGCCCTTTATCAGCTATGGATCGGGGGTCTGGTTTCACAAAGTTATTATGGCTGTAAACAGGCGGAAACAATGCGACATCTTTGTGACCATTACAAGGGTCTGTTGCACCATCAGCACCCATGTTCTGCCGGTTCTGGCTGGTGCACTTCCGATGGACTTGGAAGTTGTCAGACGTGGACTGCTGCACAGTCTTTCCAAGGGGAGATCCACCACGTGCCTTGGATTCACAACTGATCCTGCGAAAAATACCAAGGCAGAGAAGAAGCGGCTGACAACACTTAATGCAGACTTGGCAGTCAAGATGGACTAATTCTACTAAAGGAAATATCACTAAAAATTCATCCCAGTAATTTCCATAACCTACCCAGAGTCGCCTTAGTGGTTCTCCCCTGGGTTTACTAGCCACGGATCAATCAAAGGAAAATTGGAAGGGCTGGGTATCATTGACGACCCCCCCGTGCCATTGTAGCTTCCCTGAACACTGGGACCATCTTATGTACCATTGTGAAATCTACAAGGATATAAGATGCACTCTTCTCACAAGGATACACTATCTTCCAAAAACCCTTGAGCACAAAGTACTAGAAAACAATAGACTATATTGCCTTTATCCGCTTCGCCCAGGGCCTGTTCGAGAAGCGGAAAACCCTGTCTAGGACAAACTTTAAACAATCGGCCGATCACTGGATCTATAAATGTAAACATCATTTGGATTTGACTCAAAGAAAATAACCTGGACTTGACTACCTGCCAAATGGCGACCTACGCAGTGCTCCCTTTCAACTGCCACTTTTGTTCCCCTTCTCCTTTCGCCTGATGGAGGTATCTCCATCTCACCTAAGGATACCTTCTCTGTCGTCCTCAAGGCTCGTCCTATCTCCGCCTAAACTATATCCGCATTTGCTGTGTGTGTGTGTGTGTGTGTGTGTGTCAGGAAGCTCATGCGACCATGGCAGATACCATCCGGGTGGGTAAAGTGCCTGCCTGGCAACCCAAAGGTCGCGGTTTCAAATCCCGCCTCCGGCTTGGATCAGAGTAAATGCGAAAACTTTGGGAGGCGCATTATGGCCACAGAAGCCGATGCGCCAACACCTAACAAAAAAAAAATGACCAGCCGGAGATTTTGGGACTGCTTGGCTACCTCCCAGATGTTAGTGATGGACAACGTGGAGTCCCATCATGGGCCCCACTGCGAAAAGCCAGATGAAAACACAACCCAACACTTCATAAAACACTACTCGCACTTCTGGCTTTCAAGAGTAATGTTTTAACGCACAGAGTATTCGGCGCAGCTGTGGGAAACCACCGGATGCCCCAAACCAAAACACTATGCATCTCAATACAGCTAAAGATCTCTAAGAAAATTGCAGCACACTTTTCCAAGAAAGTATACCGTGGACCAGGAAATGATTAGGAAATGGATAAAACCCGCCTTCAAACCTCCTACCTATCCTATCAGAACGCCGATGAGGAAGGTTTTTGCGCCCCATAAGGCCTTATTGCATAATATCATATTGAGTAAATAAGACCTCGTCAATGCCATGAACATGCTACCAAATAAAGCTACGATGGGACCAGATGGCTTCCCCTTTTCGTCGTCAAAGTACTCAGCGTTTACATCATTGAACCTCAATGAAAGCTTTTAATAATGTTCTTAGGACAGGCAAGGTGCCTGATAGATGGGACACTTACTTTGTCTACCCTGTCCGAAAAAAGGTGCAACTAAGGATCAGAAAGACTTCAGACCAATTTCTGTCCGATGCTCTCTCCTAAAGATTTTTAAAAAAGGCATACTTCCCAGACAGAAGATCGCTGCTTTCATCTTAGGCCACCTCCTTACATGGAGTTATCCAGGCTACACGACAATTTCCAAACTCCTGGAAACGCCGTTCACAATTCAGAAGGCCATCATTTTTTAAGCCCACCTTGATATTTTCTTTGATGTGAACACTGCCAATGATAATATTAATATCTCAGCACTTCTGCACATCCTCCAAACTTACTTTAGAATATCTGATGGGATAATACAGTTCTTTCGAACATTTATATCTTGCAGGAAGCTGATTATTACGCATAAAAACCTTTATCGGGAGCTGAGTATTTCTCAGGACGTACTACAAGATGGTGGTCTCATCTAATCCTGCTTTGAATTTATTCAGACCCACTGCCTCTGCCACGTTGGGAGGCAACTTATTTCAATTTTCGACAACCCACTGCCTCTGATGAACTTCATGACAACAAGTATTGTTATTTGCTGAGATTTGCATTTATGCCACCCCCTGGTTCTCATCTCACCTACGAAGATTGGTGAGATGAGAACAATCTTATTCCTATATTCATAGGTTTGCACTCGGCACTAATGTGGTCGCCCTTCTGAACCTCTCCAGGAGTTCTATCTTCTTTCAGGTGCGATCTTTAGATCGGAATATAATATTCCAAATGCCATCTAACCACCATCTTGTACAGAGAGATAATTAAAACCTTATCCGTACTGGCAAATTGCCTAGAAATCATGGACAGGATAACATGTGCCTTCCTACACTGCAAAAATGGAAATTTTCATATCTGATTGAATCATAAGTATTTTTTTCGCCTTGAACTACTTTAAACTCCTCTTCTGCTTAACGTATCCGTACCTGAAGAATTCTCTTCTCCAAATTCATAAACTTACATTTAGAAGCATTAAAGTTTAGCAGCCATTTTTTAGATCTCTTATGCGATCAATCCAATTTTTTTAATTCGATATTAAAGCTGATCGACAGGTAATTAAAAAAAAAACTCAAATATTTCATCTGGCTGCTTTTTTTTGAAATACTCTGCGAATGAAAACATCGTTTTCCTGTTGCCCAAGACAGTCATTATAATACTTATCACGTTCGCTCTCATTCCTTATTATTCTTTCATCTTTCCAATAACCCTCCCATTTTCTGATCATTAACCAAATCATTCATTGGGGTAGGCGGATATAGTACTGCGGATGTACAATTTATAAAGATGCATTAGCACGTGGTAAAAACATTCTAATTTGCGGCTTCAATAAATTGGAATGCAACGATTCATTAGTATAATTTGCATACCGTGGACATTCATTTGTCATTTAATGTAAAAAAAAAGTTTACTCAAACGTAGAATTATGGAAAATTAAATGAATAGAATTATATAAATTATAATTGGGTAAGATGCAATCAAAAGAATATTAATTCTTAATATTGCGAGATGATCGTTGTTCGTAGTTTTCAAAATGCATTTATTTCATTTTTCTTTTGCGAGCGTTAATTCATTTGAGATTATATTAAATTTTGTAACGCAAGTTATAAGCAGCTACTCCTTCCCATTAAAATAAAAAAAAGTTTTCCATTTCCCATTGTGTTTGATCCTTATAAAATGAAGGATGTTTGTATTTCAACAAATCCGTACTGTAATTTCTGTCTGAGATTAACAATTTCATCCATCTTTCTATATTTTAACAAAAACGGAATTTGATACCTAGAAGAGACTTCGGCTATCTACCGTGAGATTTTCGTTTGCGGATTCAGTTAATTGGAATGAAAAACACTCTGCTTGATTTCGTTTAAGTTAGAAGGCATATTTTAATTATTATTTTTTTTAAAATTTAACTTAACATTTCTTTCTTTGAAAGAAATGAAACCTTCGTGGTAATACTGCGATGTAAAATTCATTTTTACTAAGAAAAATTACTGCCTCCAAGTTTTGATTCTTTTAAATAAATTGTGCATAATAAAGTTCATTTCCTTAAGTTTAATACACAGATTAATTCTAATTTAAACTGACTGAATTCTATCAAGCGGTCACGGGCGTGTTGTAAAAAAGGGTTAAAAGTTAGAACTGAGTTAGTATTAGTATTAAAAAGACCAAATGGTACAAGGAAGCGAGCGTTCTTTGGATCAGCCAAATAAATAAATAGAATTATAATAAAAAAAATTTAAATAAGCATAATTCTCACGCTATTTTCATTACCGAAGAGTAACCATCCAATGCTTCTTGGAACTTGATCAAATTCATGATCTCCACCACGTTGGGAGATAACTGATTCGAATGTTCGACAACTCCAATAGGTTCTCACGAATTCAGCTATAGGTGAATTCGTGAGGTCCTATCTTCGGTTATACTGTAAGATTTATATATTTGTGTTCTCTGGATCGTGTATCACATATAAGGAAGAACAGACCTACCTCATTCATTTTACTCAATTCTTTCGCTATCCTTATACACCTTTATTAGATCTCCCCACTGATGTCTAGTTGACTTTGCATTCCATATCCTTTACTCGGTTGCTCATCTGTGCATCGCTTTGCATTCGTCACCAATCTGGTTGCCTTTATCTGAACCCAACATCAGAAGTTCTGTCAAACTTTTGGTGTAGTCTCCAGACCTGAATACAATATTGAAAATGCAATCTAAACGTAGCCTTGTAGAAAGGGATAATACCAACGTCTGTTTTCTCTTGAACACTACAACCTCTCTCCTCCCCTTCACCCCACCCCATACATGAATCGAGGATTTGTAGTCCCAAAATACATAGAATTATTTGAACTTTGTAATTTTTTGAACCATACATGCAACTAATCCAAATCTTTTAGAAACATCATGGGCTAGCTCGAATTCTTCGCTACCTTTCTCACTGTCATGTCTTCAATAAACTCTAACAATTTATTTTAGATAAATTGTTTTCGATATCATTTATGAAAATTTTAAATACGAGAAAACCGAACCTTGAGTGAGTTTATTATTGATATTTAAGTAACGGTCTCTGAGAAGGGGACACTAAATTCACCCTTCAGCAAATTTAATCAAATATTTTTCATTTAAAAATAAAGCATCATGACATTGATTACATCCATTCTTTCATTTTTTTTCCGATTAAGCATACGTACCTACGAAAAACAATTCTCTAAAATCCACTCCACCGCATAATCAACACATAAGCACTTCATCGCAATTAATTTGATAATTTTCAATATTAAACTTCAAAACGGCAACTTCCATAGCTCGTGTTCTGACGAAAGCAGTTCTGGATGCAAAAATAATAACATCAAGTAGATGCATTTATAAAAAAACAAAAAGTTCTTCGGATTCAAACGCTGGTGCCATAATCTAGACAAAAGATATTTTTCTCGTACAGTGACTTTTAATTTTAAGGGATCAACAAATTTAATTAGCTGTCTATTGCACGCTGCGACAATAACCTCTGCCTGGCCCAAAAGTAAAATTATTTTGGCAGTTTTCTATCCGGGGATAGAATACCAAAGACAAAGCATCTAATAAAATTCTGAAACGGATTAGGGTACTGCGATGAACATTATATCTCTTCGGTTTGTTAGTTTGGTGTATACCACGTAGCGGGCAGATACTAATTAAAGTCTATAACACTTGCAGAAAAGTACGAGGACGACATTCATTATCCTCTTTGTGCAGGCGTACAGATTCATTATAAGGTTAAATTTCTCTTTTCTTGCTAGTCTAACAGCATTTTCCACTCTTTTACTCTCCCAATCGAACATAATCCTAATGGAAAGTTAGAGCTTGTGATGAGAATTGAATGTGACACCGAAAAGCTCATTCTGATTAAACACAGCGTCTACATATGGTATTCAAAAGAATAATCGATATGGCTTTCTTTTCATCCCACCTCTTTCATCGGCATCTTTTGTCGTGTAATATCTCCAGAGCGTCCTTCAATGGACCCATGTGTAGAAAGTGTTTTAATGCATATACAGTATATACTCTCGCTACTTTGTGTATATATATAAATTTTAGAAATGCAGTGGACTTCGTTAAACAGCTTAAACCTTGATCACATAGATACTTCTAAGTCCAGAAAAGCATAATGCTAGCTCTACCAAGTTCGAACTTCGTTTTTTAAATTTAAAACTGGAGATAAATTAGTACAAGGGTTATTAATATTAAAATCAACAAAAATTCATTATTACGTATACGGTCTACAATGAGTATTCGCTACAAATATAAAATATTATACAGGAATAACGCTATAAACTCCTTAAAGTACAATGTGAATGCAATTATTTTTTAATATTTTTAAAATATGCATCCGTCCTTAAATAAGAATATAAAACGGAAGACATTAAATAAAATTTTGCGAATATTTGTTGAAAAATCTCGATGCTGGCATACTACTAAGTGCAGCTGTATGAAAAGTAAATAAAGGATACTTTTGCTAGATGAACGTAGCCATAACTCCAACTGATACATTCATTGCTTATAAAACTTGTATTTTCTCCGGTCTGGTAGCATCTTATTCAGAATTGACCTTTCCGTTGTCCACTATAGTAGCACAGTAGTTATAATCACCCGCCTCCACACAGCGGTTGGAAAAGCACCGGGTTTGAATCCAATCAATGACAAGAGGATCTTTTACTGGCTTTTTTTTTTCCACTCCATGACTGAGTTGGGCAACTACAGCAAAGCTTTTTCTCCCAGAAACACTGGATTTGATCCAGGCAAATTGACCATAGAATATACACAATTATGGACAATACACCGGGTGGATGAGGTTGTTCTAGAATAATTCAATTATGACAATATTTTTACCTTTTTGTTGTCCTTAATTATTTATAGATCGTCCGCTTCCTTAGCTTACAAGGCTAGCACAGTGGTTAAGTCTTTCACATGATATGGAAGAATCCATACAAATCTACCCCCTTTCGAAACGGGATATTGATTTTTATGGGCTTTCTTCATATAGTGGTTGAGTTTTCCAGCCTCGAAAAGTGGAGGGGGGTACATATATTTCTTTCCGGAAATAGTTTACATCCAGCCAAAACAGAAAGTAGCAATTAATGCTAGTTTAACCATTTTATCTTTTAACATTCATATGCGCCAGAGGTTTTTTCAGCAATCACTTGCTTGTATGGGCTATGGTGAAGAAGCCTTGATAATTATTAGAATTACGAGTGGTTCGACCCTTCCAAATTAAGCAGTCTAAGGGCAGAGGTCTCTTAATTCCTAAACTAATGAAACAATACAATGTGTTTTTTTTTTAAATGAAATTTGCATAGATAAAAATCTCTTAATTCTTTTTAAAAAGTCCAACTTCTAAAAGACTTTTGTAGTGTTATTCATAAGTGCAGATAATGATTCTTTCATCTTTTATCCTAGAGTTTGCAATAATCGATAGTCTTAATCACTGTTTCCTTTTCTTTCATAAGAAAACGGTTAAGACAAATGGAACTTATTACAGAAACAAACCTACCCAAGCAGTGTTTCTCTTTTGATCACAACAAGAGATAACCGAGTTCCTATGATCAAAAAGAGGCGGGGCTGTCATATTTAATCGATCGACGTGATATTTCGTGCACCGTTCGTAATTCTCCAAAGTCGCGAGAGGATCAAATGGAAATACCATTAGCAGCCGCCTTTATGAACGGAACAGGGCCGTTTGAATTCTGAAGGATTTTGAATGAAATAATGTCCGTCTTTTTAGTTACTTGCTTCAAAAGTTCTTAGTCTTCATATAGTACCGATCCACAGGGGGGTTGCTTTGTCTTTCGCTACCAGGCGCACACTAATGGAACATTAGGATTTGCATCTCTGAAACTGAATCAGAAATTTACTTTCTATCTGCGTGCTTTAAAACCAGAAATGTTGGTCTCTTAATTCCTTTCTAAATCAACAAAAGGATTTGTCAACAAGCTTATGCATTGTACTTTGAATAAATACTTTTGGAGAAACTCATTTTAGTTTTATTTTTCATAAACTAAAAAAAAAAAAAATGAGAAAAGAAAAGTTTTTAAATATGGTCAACAACAAAAGAACTAACAGATTTTAATAACTCATAATATGAGGCTATCACAAACGAATTGCTTGGATGCTGCACTATTAATAACTAAAAATTCTCCAAAGTAAAATATGCTATTATTAGCAATATTAATTTTTTTCCACTTCATTGGTGGAAGAGTAAGTGATCATTGCATCGGGCAAATCAATTAAAATCATTTATGCGAAATTTCAAAAGATGTACAACTTCAAAAATGGATAAATTATGGCATAACACTAGTGTCAACCACTCTGTGAGCACGTTAAGTTAAAAATAATACGTTTAATATCGAATGACAGATCCAGAAATTTTAAACAAGTAATTTGATGTTAAAGTTTTCATAAAAGAGCTTGAGTATCGGCAGCATGCAGATTAAACATCACGTGATACAGTATATATACTTTGCAGTATTTAAAATCGAACGACTAAGTAAAGTAAAGAATTGAATTATATTCTCCTGGTGACCTCGTCTCAGCCTATTAAAATTCAGGAAGCCATTAAAGACATGAACTAATTTCGGATTTGGTGTGAATTGTATATTACTTTTAATCTAATATTTTCATTCATTCTACACGAAGTTGGTATTATTACATTGCCATTCACTGAGGTAAACTAAATGAATCACTGATAACGTCCAAACTGAAGCATCAGACAAGGCGCAAAATAATATTTATTAGCCGCATCCCTACTTTTATATCACTGTCTTTACATAGCAAACACTTATGAAGATAAGTGAGCATAATTACATTATGCTAGGCACATGCCGGAGATTGTCCCGAAGATGAAGAGATGATTAGATATTGCTGCACACACTTGCAGGAGTTGATTGATTTTTGCGTGTTTCGTATTCATTTTGAAATAATTCATTAAGCAGCTTCTGTTCGTTTCTTCTTTGCTTACACGTTTCTCTGAACCACTGTAATTAAAGGGAGGACAGCATTTAACCTACGAGAACAAATTGGTGAATATAAAAATGTTGTCAGTTATATGCTAATGGCTATTTGGAAATGCTCACCACGAAGTGCATTCACGTTGCTGTGGAAAAATTCACGTTAATTAAATAGCAGCCCCGTACTGGAAAGGAGAGGAAAGTTTAGAACTGATAACTTTTGTGACAACTCTTGAGAACTAATCCTCCATATATTTCTGTCTTATATACATGTGTTTATTTTATCAGGTTTGACTGACAATGACGAACCTACCCCTCATTTAATTCCAAGTATTTTTATTATAGATTATTTTCAATAAAATCCTAGGCAACCGATAAAATCTCATAACTAACGTAGGGACGGTGAAGTGGTTATATATAACCACTATATTTATATATTATTGATCGTATAATCCTATAAATCGCTAATTTATGAATGGTCGCTTTAAGTAACCAAATTGTTTTTTTTTCATAAGTTCCTTATACAGTCATTTATGATTGGACCTCCCACATAACGAGAAATTCTGAATTCATTGATTAATGTAAAAGCAAAATCGATTTTTTTTTTCAATCAAATAGTTTGTTCTTTAAAAAAAAAAAACGAGACGGCTTTTGAAACACAATCTCGATATGTGGTACCATGAAACACTTTTTTTTTTATCTTACTTTAAAGCACACCATACTGTTTTTGTCACGAACACAATATTAGTACCGAGAGTGTAAATGAGAAAAATGTCAGTCACTGAGATGACTAATGGTTAAGGCAAGCCGATCGAGTATAAATATAGGCCTTTGTTTAAAAAATCCCCATGAGTTGATATTCAGAAAGTGATACGAAATGACTTCTCATAAATCTTCAAGCAGATGATTATAATAAAAACGTAATCAATTATTCCAAGGCACTCGTAGAAGTACGAGCAAGCTGAAAGTAGGAGAGTTAACCTAGCATTTTCATACTCGAATGGCAACACGACAGAGAGAAAGAGACGAAAATGCTTCGCTTATACAAAGAAATAGCGTGACTAACTGTTTTATACCAATATATCCAAAATGTTGTTAGGGAAACCACTTTTCCAAAAAATACCATGCTGACACAGAATTGAAAGGGTTTTGTATGAAAATATGCTGAACTTATCGAATGGCGTCTAATGAAACTTAATTTATGAAACTATTTTATAATTCAAACGAATTAAGTGTTTGTTAATTTTTACACCTTTAGGAAATAGATATTCTTGAAATATATGTAATTCCCCTTTGGTAATTTTCACAAATTTGTTAATATTAACAACAATTTTGCAATTTTATTTCACATCATTCTGCATCCTCCGAATATTTCGTGTTGTGTTCCAGTAAGTCAACTTTGAATATAAAAGAGAGAAAAAATATATATAATATATTTTTTATTTATTAATTTTTTCCTGAAGGAGATTTTTGTTCGTCCTCTTTTTGAAGAATTGTTAATAATCATGTCATGAAAAAAGATATACAGAAAAATAACCGAATTTAAGCGAATTATAGCTAGCTATATGCGATTAAGTTAAAGAATAATAATCATACCTAACATCATTGACCATTTTTATGCTATATTCGCATTCTTAGTATTTGTTTTTTTTTTTTTCCTAATTTTGAACAGATTTTAGAAAGCACCAATTAAGTGCTACTACAATGTTTCTTCTTAATTTATTATCTCTTTTGTCCTAATTACAACCGAACAACTGATTCAACTTACTTCCTTGCTAGTTAGTAGAATACCTTTTAAATTACACGTGTGGCGTCAGTTCCTGTTCTATGATTCCGTCCTGTCACTGCAAAGACTTAACTATCTGCAGGTTTAGCATTCTCGTGTCTTCTTAGCTTTAGCGAGGAAGTCTTCGAAAAATTCCTCACAATATCTTAATTGTGTAGTCACTGACTAAAAAATTAGAAAACCTTTTGCATTGGCGTCAACATAATTAAACGCACGATATGCAAATGTAAGCTGTCACATGGTATGATCACAAGTTTCGTTGTATCAGAAAAATACTGTACGCTTTCCTTTGGCTTCGTAATCAATCCGGTAATGGGGAAGGCTTTCCGATTTTCAGAAGCTGTTTTTCGGGGAATATCTAACAGCCACCACAATTGAGAAAAGAAAGAACACCGGTGTGCGGAAAGCAACCATCTCAAAAGTATACAGTGAGTTAGCAAATGACTGAAACCTTTAATTTATGCAACGGAAGACCTTTTTTCAAACAAACCATGCAGAGAGATAAAAAAATCTGGGATTTAGTAGTTATGCATATACGAAAACTATTTCGTTTTCTAAAAATTCGACTACAGTGGTGTCCAGGACTGTGGAACAGTATAAAAGATCATGTGGTCTGACGGATGTCGATTTACACTTTTCTGAACCAATGGTAGAGTGAAAGTGTAACGAGAACCGCATAACACCATGCATCCGACTGTTTTGTGTCCACCACCACCCAATCGGCTGGAGGTATTATGGTATAATTTATTCAGTTTGTATGAGCTGGTTCAGCTCATGCGTTTCGAACATTAGACAAATCCAAGCATACACGAACCAATAGACTAATTGATCCGCGATTGACGCCCCTCACACTTTTTATGTTATGATATATGGTTTATTTTCGCTCATTTGGTTAGCCATGTTACTAGCATTGAATTATTTTATTTTGTGTTCTAAACAATATGCGGTGGTTCAGTCCCCGATTTTAAATTTAAAAAAATAAGAATTTGCTATTCTTATTTTTTAAATTTAATTTTCTTAATATTAATAGTCAATTTATTTTACAAGGTAGTAGAGTCGGTTAGTTAACGCACACTCATACTGCCCTCTATATTCTAATTTCTGTTATATATTTCGGTTCAATAGTCACTGTCAGTCGTATGGTGTTGCCACGCGAGTGCTATATTCTGTTTCAATTTCTCACTGCATAAGGACCACCATTATTCAAATCCATTGCAGCCTCGGATCAATCAGCGTATTGGTTCGTGTATGCTTATGATTGGATTTGTCTAATGTTCGAAATGCAGTGATTCCCTGACCATTATTGACCTTGTGGTCCTCTGTCGAGATGGGGCATAATGGTCAGTCTTATTTTGTTAATTATTTTATTTGGTCCGGTATTGTAGTTGGTTTTCATTTCATTTTGAAATGATATTTCATAATTCGGAAAAGGTGCCATTCTGGAGGCACCATTAAATTATCTTTAATTTGATTCTAAATTATAATTTGTACCGTAATATTGTAACTTTTGGCTTATTCTAAATTATTTTAGGAACGTTTCCTTCTGCAATATCCTTTCTGTTATATATATATATATCACTTCAATTTTTCTTTCAAAAGAAAAAAGGAATAGTTAGAAGAAAAGGAAAGAAAACGAATTTCATTGGAATTTTAACACGCTTGAAATAATAAAACTACATGTCCTCAAATGATTCATCTTTGCAGGTACAAGACTCCTGGCCAATTCGAAGAATGGTTATGTGCAGATACTCTAACGTACATAGTAATGTATACAGTGTGATTTAAGTTACTCATTGAATGAATCAAGAAATAAATTATTGCAAATTTTAATAAGGTGTGTATATCTCTTCCGTTAAAATTCTTCTTTTTTCTTCTTTAAATTACATGTGAGGGACCTTAATTTGATATTAATAAATATTAAAACATCTAATTATAGAAAAAAATATATATATATATCTTTTCGGGAAATTAACATTGAAGAGTAAATCTTAAATGTATAAGTTTACCTAATTAGCGTAATAAAGATTGACCAGATATTAGTGATTAGAATCTCTGATGTACACTTACAGATGGAGAAAGTGTGTAGAAACCACTAATGTGCTTTTTTATTATTCGCTAAGCTAATAATGATCATTATCGTAGTGCTAATGAGATTTTTTGCAATTCTTTTCTATTCATTATCTTAAACTAATCTGTACAGTTACCACGATTGTGTGTCAGAGCGTGCAAGATGGATAATAAAATGAAACGTTAATATGGTTCATCACTTTCTGAAATAGCATATGAAATCGCAAGGAAAATAAATTGATATGAAGTAAATTATTTTTTCTCTACGATTTTTTCTGTTAATTAATAAAGGGAAATTGAAATCCTGCATACACTAGAATAATACTTATTATAAAAAATCTAATAATAAATACCACTTATTGTTAATATTTAAAATATCATTGAAGGTAGATTAAAATGTGCTTCTTTGTTGTATTAAAATGTATTTGTGAAGTTGGCCAACATTTTTAACTGTAATAATATATTAGCTGTTTGTCAGTTTGAGTCGCTTTTTAAAATAATTCTTAATTTCACGCATCACTTCAAATTTTCGATAAATGAATTTTCGAAGAATCACAAATTTAAATGTGCATATAAGACTGCCTACGACGAAAGAATGCTTCCTAACTATTGGGAATAAATATAGATGACTTCGCCAGCTATTTACAACTTTTTCCCCTAAATTATACGGCTCATTCTGTGTCAAGCACTGGTAACAAAATATGTAAATAAGCACTAGGCGTGCATTTATAACCTCCTAATTAAATGTAAACAGCACTGTGTAATAATCAAATTACAGTGACCACTGCCCATTCGTTCCGCACAGAAGTAAACCACGAATTAGGTTTCATCCCCGATATCGACCCGATTTAAATACTGCTAATAATAATTGCAGGCTGAGAACTTCGGAAAACAATAGCTTCGACTACCTCATACAAACATAGTTCACGTACACGCAAGCTCAGTGATAAGAGGAACAAGGGAATGTATTCATATACTAGGCACGTAATTACTAATCTTGAGTGTGATTCAAATCCCTGCTTTGTTTCAGCAGAACGTGATATTTAGGTTAAGTAGTTAATACCCGCTTAACTAAAATCTCATTATTCATTATATCATAATGAGACTTCGGTTATCAAATTCGTTGCTAATTTTCACGTAGCTCTGATATTTTGAGAGGGTTTCAGCACGATGTAAGTGAAGATTCGGCGAAGCAGTATTTGTAAAATAAAATACGTGCAGCTTATCCACTTAATTTTAGTGTTTTAAATACCATTAAGAGGAAATAAGTTATTCAATGTGGTACCAAAAGCAAACCCGGAAATGGCTAAACATTTCAAACACCGAAGACTGTGCACAAAACATTAATTATGATTTGCATATATTGATTTCAATTAAAGTTTTTAATATTACGCAAGC
Organism: Mastigoproctus giganteus; assembly: GCF_048544385.1. Classification (NCBI taxonomy): domain Eukaryota; kingdom Metazoa; phylum Arthropoda; class Arachnida; order Uropygi; family Thelyphonidae; genus Mastigoproctus; species Mastigoproctus giganteus. The sequence goes on from NC_143577.1 coordinate 64,409,648, forward strand.
GATCATTACCATCCCAAAGGCTTGCCATGATTGCTGTTATTATATATAATAGACAAGCCAACCATTAATAGAGTTAATTCTGTAGTGATAGGAGCACAGTTTCAATGTCACTTTTCTGCCTCTATCTTTTGGGGGAAAAAACGTATTTAAACTAGTTATATTATTAGTGTTTTGTAAGTTTAATATTATATTAATTAGCAACAGGAATAAGCTTTTATGATTCTTCTGTCTTATTATTTAATCTTTTTACGACATGCACCAAATTCTTAATCAATGAATTCTTAACTATTTAACGACAACTAAAAATAATTAATCGTTGAATGCAACTATCCTAAAAATTCTTTTATAGCATGATAAGAAACCTATCTTCATGAAATCTTTGTCTCTGTCTCGTTCAATTGCTCTTAGAAACCATTTTCAGCTTCTTCCACAAATAATGTACCTGAACTATCTGATTTAGGAACATGGAATAGCTGGAGCGTTTCATTCAATCGAATGCATCGTATAATATCATCGTGGCACAGAAAAACTCTTCGGTACCAACATTCCACTCGAACGAATCTTTTCCCTCCCGTCTCACTGCAAGTCTAAAAGCTAACAGAAGTAACAAGAAGAATTAACAGGCCGCTCCTTTACTTAGGTAAACCTTATTGGCAGCTGAAAGACTGACATGGGTTGTGTACAGTCTTGACCTTTATATGGGTTCATTGACTTTGTTCATTTTGGTTTTCCTGGGTGTATCGATGCATTTATGTAAGATGCAATGTAAAAAGTGAGGGAATTTTTTTTATTGGCGAAAAAAAAAAAGAATATCTTGAGTGCAGTTTTAAAAAGCTTATACGAGCAATTTAGACAGACACTATAATTAACAGAATTGCTTTCGATTTTCGAACTAAATATTACTGAACAGTTTGTACTTGAAACAGTTGTTTTACAAGAGGCAAGCCGAACGAACTACTTGTGAAAAATCTCCACGATAATCAACTTTCAGTTGCATGTTTGGAAATATTCTAACACCACCACACCTAAAAATGTATATACGAATTTTTCTTTCTTTTACACTGCACCACACTATCATTTCGGTTTGACTAAATGAAATAATCTGTAACTGTTTCACACAGGATATTACAGAAAGATAGAATCTGTTTTTCCTGTGGCGTGCAAGAAAAGATTGAAATGACAAGGGAAGCCCGGCAATTTTCTAATCAAAAGATTTAAAGAGAAAGGTAAAATCTGGTAGAATTTCCTCTCGGCAGCAAGTTTTATCTGATAAAAAGCACTTCGTGAAGTGTGTTTGTCTCTGACTGACGAACTCTCATGACAGTAGCCGGCAAGTAAAATGTCTTAATACTAACGCTGCAGCTACGTGCTTTAAAGGGATACTTAAGATAAGTGCTCCTAGTAATGTTCTCTAGGAAATGACCTCTAGCATTGAGAAGACGAAACTTGCGGCAGAAGATGCTCGGAAGCATCCCAAACGTCAGCAAGCATGCACTAGCTCTCCTTTCTTGATTTCCAGAGATACCTTTATCTCATTTGTATCTTAAGTCTTTCCCGAGGATGCTGACAGTGCAATACCCTAAATAACATCTACTGTGTTGGTATTGCAAAGATAGCTTCGTTTCTCCCACGTGAATTTATCTATTGACTGTCACTAAACTTATTTGAGCAGTTCTGTTGAAGAGCCCATCTATGAGAAACAATAAGGATATTTTGTGAGTGATAAATAACCACGTCTTCCATTTATATGCATGAGAAATGCCTCAATTCTAACGATGAATATCTGAATTTTTGTGACTTAAGTTTCAATTAATATGTCAAATAAGGCCCAGAAAATTTGCTGTTCCGAGAAATAAAATAAGACGCTGCACTAGTAAACATTGTGGTGAGAGCTTTAAGAAACTGGTTTCTCAATGTTTTGTCTGTAGAAAATGCTATTTATCAGTTTTGTATATTTCAACTATTTATGTCAAAGACGACCAGCAGTTCTTTTTCTCTCCATTGCAAAGAAAGTAGAGGAAGGAAAGAGCAGAGCCTGCCGAGTATTGTGAATATAATTCATGTCTTTTTCAACCTGCAGACAGACTGGCCTTAGGACACACTGACATTATATTATCGGTTGGTCTCCCAACCGTGTTCCCCTTCGTTTTGTTTTTAACTGTTAGATCAATTATTCGTTTGATTTTTCAGTGTTTCTACTGAGCTCCTTCAAAATAAGAGGCCATGAGTCATTAATATATCGCGTGTGTTTTGTAGGGTCAGTGTGCGTATTTAGTGAGATGAAAATACTTTGTCATTAGGACAATTTTGAATTACAGCAAGTTTACAAGACTTACCTATATCCAGTTAGTTTTAAAAACACTTTCGCAGTCTAAACTTCCCGTCTGATTAATGATTGCTATTATGGATGAGGTCAATGTAACCTTACAGAAATCCAAATGGACAACTTTCTTTTGGTTTTCCAACCCTCAATCGCTCCTGGGTCCTATAATCCTATAGATTTTAACGTTACATATATGAGTGTATTATAAAAGTTTTGATCTTAAGAAGTTGTTTGCTTTTTTTCATTTTTTAATATTAACCACCATTATTAAAAGTGACATTAAAACATTTATTCAGTAGCTTCCTAAATCAGAGCAAAGAAATTTGATTGGTGGACTTTTATTCAAGTTAAATGAAGCAAGCGATAAAGGACTAGTTCTTTATATCATAATTTATTAAACAACTTGAAGTTGTGCCTATATTTCGCTTTAATTACTCATTTAATCCTTGCCTGCTTGGGTCGGTCTATTAGAAAGCTACTAAGTCTCCTGAGAGACATGGTGATCATTGAAGCATCTACACACCATGAGGGTTAAATGGACAACATAAATTTTGCCGAAAACACAACATTTCCATTGTCTTCTTTAATTAACAGAAGCTGATGAAGTAATAAACCAGGGAGATAACAGATCCAGCACAGCACTAAACTTTGCCAAGTGAGTATCGCTCATCCCTTATAGAAAGTAACAAATTGCTCAACTATCAATTTGCAGGAAGGATTTTCGATAAAAATAATTAAATACAAAGTATTTTATTAAAAATCTGATTATTTATTCTAATTATATTGTTGAAGTATTTGATAAATGTATATAGAATCTCTGCGTACTTATTTTTTGAATATAAGCGAGTTATTAAATTCATTCCGATTTATGCTATGGTATGTTTAAAATTAACAACTGAGGTTATTTTATTAACGAGTATGTTGATTAGAATAAAAACGTTTGTTATAGTACATGATTCATAGTGTCAGTTATTACTATAATATTCTATAATATTATATGAATATGCAACTAAGAGATTCCTGTTCTAAAATGGCTATAACGTCGTGTGTTCAAATTATCCTTGTGATTAACATACAGGGAGCAATTCGGAAGTTTCTCGTTTGTAATGCTTTGCGTGAAAGAACTCCCGTTACATGTGCCACTAGTATCGACTGTGTGAAGCGTGTGTTCATTCGCTCCTTGAGTAAGTGGTATATACTTTCTACTGACTTGTTCAAGTAGCGTGTACTGATCATATACAAGAATTTTCTGAAACTATTCTTGCGGTTCGAGAATGGGCATTTCCTTAATCCTGGTTCATCATTTGAAAATCTGCTTAGGAGTTCTGACAGCATCCTTCCATTGAATGTCTGGATATTTTCCGCTCAGTTGCTGAAAATCGGCAGGGAAGATCAGTATAGGTCTTGAAGTACTTCAAAAATAGACCACTGCTAACAGAAACACCAAATCTGATTGAACCGATTTGATGTCCTTGTGCACACGGTTTCCACCTTCCCCACCAGCTCACCACGCCGCTGCACACCATCTCTGAAAAATCATCCGGTATATTATCTATCACTTTGGGAGAAAGCAACAATACCTAATTTTCGATCAAAAATTGACTACTTCTGTCAAACTCTGATGCATATAGGTTAAAACCTTTCATGTAACTGGTGTACAGTTCTGTGAGGTACCATCTCCTCTTGAAGATAAATTTCTTATTATAAGAATACACCAAGCCAGAAAAGAAATGAGGAATCCAAACGACTAAGTTCAAATCTTTTCTCGACAGGCATTCTTGGAATTCTGCTCACAGCGTGGTGCGATTAATCCGTCTCGAGTGGCAGTTCCAGCGCACAGAAAAGAAGAGATTTAAAGTGGCCAACTCAAAGGAAATATGGATCCCCTTCTGAATACCAATTAAATTTGGTCTAACCAGTTTAAATGTATCGAAAATTCATTTAAGTTTCCTCCTGCTCCACTGGAAGTGGCAGCACCAGAAACTTGTAAAAAAAATATGAAGGCCTAGTTATACAGGACAGATCTATTAAAGGGGCTATGGTTACCAAATAATGTAATATTTCTTAGGAGTCGATATCGGTATCCTTCATGAACACTTTGACCCGTCAAATGTTAGTGCTTTCTGAGCGGCATAAAATGCTCACACCTCTTTAGAAACAGTGCACAAATTTGTGAGGAAAATTTACATATACACGATGCAAAGGTACTAGGGTTCTTTCAATACTGTAACTGTTGATGAAACGTAAATTTGTCATTGGAATATATAAAAACCGCAATTACACACAATAGAAACACTGTGGGGTACCACCGCCCTAAACTTCAGGACTAAACCTTCGGCACTAAAGATCATGGCTACCATTTTTTGGTATATGGAAGGAAATTCTTTTCATAGACTGCATGCCACATGATATCTTCATCACTGGAGGTGCATATTATGCTGCTCTCAAAATTTAAGAGATAGCGTAAAGTAAAAGAGGAGATAGACCCTGACGCCAAGGTATCCTGTATACAAGTACCATAAAGCAACTGCTGCTCTAGGAGATCGCAGATTCCATTCCCGGAATTAAATCACCATCAACCCTACAGTCCACAATGATTTGAGCGATTACTTACAATTCAGAAATCTGAAGAAACAAGCATTGGCATCAATTTTCAATGATGACGATTCTAAGGAAGCTGTAAAATGGCTTTTTCAGAGACCAGAACACGTGTATTTTCCGAAAAGTGAGGTAACATTTTTTTTCTCTCGATGATGTTTAATAATACGAAGTTGAAATTACACACCAAGAAATAAGTGAACATGCACTACTTCTCCACAAAGTCTCCAGTTTTATTGATGCACTTGTCCTAACGATGGATCAGTTTATCAATACCAGTACTGAAGAAGTGCGTGCCCACACGTAGTAACCAACGTCGCACCGCCTGATGAACTTCCTCATCCGTGGTGAAATGTTTTACTGAAAGGTGTTTTTCAGAGGGCCGAACAAATGGAAGTCTGAAGGCGCTAAGTCTAGGCTGTGGGGGGGGGGGGTGACAGTTTCCCCAACGATTACGGCACAATCACTCACGAATGGTGTGGGCAGTGTGTGGAGTTGCGTTGTCGTGCATCCGCTTGTCAGGAGTTCTGGTTGTTTGCGTCGAATGTTGGCTTTCAGTTTTTTCCAACGTTTCACAGTAAAGCTGTTCATTGATTTGTTCCTCCCTTCGGAAAGAAATTCACAAACAGAACGCCTTGGCGATCCCAGAACACTGTGGTCATGACTTTTCGGGGCACAGGAGATTGTGAATGTTTCCCGGTCATGGAGTCTTGTTTGCTCTCCGGGGTAAAGTGATGAACCCACGTTTGGTCTACTGTGACTATGCGAGCGAGAAAATCGCTCTCCTTCGTCGCTGTATAGCAACAGGTTCTCCAGACATATCCCCATGCGTTATGCTTTGTCCTCTGACAATTGTTGGGGCACCCAGCGACAGCACACCTTTCGAAAGCCAAGGACATAGGGAACAATTTCATGAACAGTCCACTTACTCACGTTCACTATTTGTGCAATTTCACGCAGTTTCCCTCGCCTGTTTTCAAGAAGGAAGCCTTAATGCGCGAAATGTCTTCTGTCTTACTCGACGAAGGCCTGCCAGTCCCGTGGCGATCTTCAATATAAACACGGCCCGCTTTAAATTCATTGCACCAAAAACACACCTGCTTTTTTGTCATCACCTTTTCGCCATACACAGCAACCAGTTCACGGTGAATGTCACTTGGTGAAGACCCTTTTGCTTACAGAAAGCGTATAACTTCACGAACACCTGTTTTGGACCACACTCGGACAGTAGCCGCCATTTTGCAACCGGAATCTGCTGTGAGGCGACAGTACCGCAACACTTTTTGAACGTTATTAACGGGTCTATCTGTCCACCGCGTTTCACCTCATTCCCTTTCACCATATATATCTTTCGAAAAAAAATATAAAATGCTAAAATTCACTTTAAAGCAATTTCTGTGTAGCGAAATTTTAAAAAATGAAAATTTTCGCAGAGCTAACTAATGTCTAGCTAGCTAAATCCCCATCCTTATTTAAAGGGTAATTTATATCAGTCTCGTAGCTCCAGCTATCCCATCAGAACTTAAATTTGTGTCATTATAGTGTCGTTTATTTCCTAGTCCTGTTCCCCATTAAAATAATAAATGTGATTGCTTCTTAACTTGGTCTAATGAAGTTCAGATGTCTCTCTACTCCATCTTAAATATACTCCTTCGAGCGAAAGAGATATAATGTCATTCGTATTTCAGACCGTTATCATATATGCAGGCAAATAATTGTGATCGATGAAGAACTCAACTGGCTAATGAGAAAGAATTAGAAAAGTTGTTACTTCTCATTAGCACGAATATATGGATTTAGACAACTCTTTCTTATTCGTTCTGATACCAACAAATTATGATGTACAGCTTTTGATTCACACTATTTAAATAATCGGATTATCTTTCTTAGCGAAAATTTCCTTCAAAAATTTGTCAGAAGCGTTATAATATTCATTGGAGATTTATCGACTGCGCACAGTGAAGTCTCTATGGGTTGGTATTTGCCCCCAGGAGAATTTGATCACAGTTATCGTTAAAATTAATTACAAGCTGCTTTAATCAGTTGAGAATTACTGTCACGTTTCATTAGAAAGGGATACTTCCCTTAAACGTTGGCATTTAAACCCAAAGGAATTATTTGATTGGTGCAATAATTAAATGATCTTTTTTAAAGAATGTCATTATTTATTGCAAAATATGGCAACCGGTTAATGGATTATTAATATATTCACTTTTGAAAATGCACAACTAGGACGAATCAGCGAAAACTAAAATGTTTTCAATCCCTCCTGAGTGATGGGCCTGTTATGTTTGAGAATATCAGGAGATGAAACAAGTACAGAATCAGTTCTTGAATCGGAACGTATTACAGGTAGATTAGTCAATAATTGGCTGTTCTGATTTCGTTGAATAACATTAAAATGTATTTGATGCCTAATTCTAAAGAATTAAGCCTAATAAACCATAAAGGTAAACTGCAGACATTCAGTCCACTGTAGGATGGAAATCCTCAACGATTCATGTTGAGAGAAATGGACCATCATCTACCACGCTGGTCCAGTGCGCGTTAGCAGATTAATCGTAATTACCAGTCAGGAGCTTGAACCCCGATCAACTCAAAGTGTGTGCTACTGCACTCCCGCTCCTGACCACTCGGCCACGGAAGCCAATAAGCAAAAAATAACAAACCATATGACTAATTTAATGGAGAGCTACAGCATCACCGGCCTAAGAATCAGTGATATTAAATAATAGAAGAAAATTGTTTTGAAAATCCAGCTAATATCCAATGATGTTATAAGTGAGGTTTTCTTGTTCTTTAGATTAGCTGGAAGGCTTGGTTTTTTATGGCGCTAAAACGACTATCATGCGCACTCCATAATTAAAATTTAAAACAGATAGTAAAACGAGTTGTCTATATTATAAGCGTAGACAAGTTAACAGCTTGTAAAAAATTTAAAAAAACTCCCACACATGGTCATTGTCGGATAACATCTTACTGAATGTATAAGGCTCAGTCAGGTGGTAAAAAGAGTTAAAACGTCCATTTCTAAAATTGGTACAATCGGTTAAAATATGCTTAATGAATAAAACGATGTCACTTTGCTCACACACAAGGTCATCGACCCTCAGTAGAAAAGAATGTATAAAATGGCTATGTTCTTTGAGGAGCCGAGCAAGAACAACTTCCTCTTTAAGAACCCTGGGCAGAATGGACTGCTATGGTTTGATTACAGGCTTAATCTGGTAGCGTTTGTTTGTTATCTGCCCATGGCAACGATTCTTGCCATTGTGAATATATCTTATTACGGATTATTTTCCTGTAGTCTGTATAGGGGGCTGACAATGCAAAATTATTCGTCGAGGGTGCTGATTTTCCTGCAGTATCGGCCAATTTGTTTCCAATAATGTGGATATAGCTGGGGATCCAGCAAAAGCAGATATTGAATATATCTTCACAGAGCATATCATCTGCTGATCCCGGAAGAGGGTTGGATGAGGGGCGTATCGCATTACTGACAGAGTCTGCAGTGCACTCAGAGAATCAATATCATAAGCCGACGGTGATGTTGGGTTCTTATGTGATCCAAAGCTACTCTATAGCGTGCAGCTCTGCAGTGTATATGCTGCATTCAAGAGGAATCTGCTCAGAGAGAGCATGTTCTGAAAACAACAGCAGATCACACACACGATTCTGATCTCGAGCTGTAGGTGACTGGTAAGAAGTCAGAATGATCTCCTCGGTGCTCTGAATAGAGCTAAAGATAGACTGAGGACGGGGTTTCAGACTTCGTCCACTTCTTAAAGGAGAAGTTACATACTGGTATTTGAGCATGCCAGGGTGAAAGAGGCTGCTTTGGTGATAGCGTAATCTTGTCTGCTGTGAGGTTCAGCTCTCTGAGTAGCTGTTCAATACTAATAACGAATGGACGGTTGGCAGTCTGATGCGTGTTATAAAGATTTTCCCATGTGGCTCAAATCGGATGTTCATGAGGCATACTAGTTTGGCAGAGGGTTCAGCTTAAAAGCATACTTTACAGACAACTGTTTTCGTCGAAGCGACAAGGATGGTTCTTTTGCTTCGACATACGGCCTATGGACAGGAGATTGTTCTAAATGCACCAGTAGCAATGCGGATAGCGTGGTGGATGGGATCAAGCCAGCGAAGGGGGCTATTATTGGGGGAGCATACAACGGGCTTACTTTTAAAAACCACCTCAAGATGGCCAGGCTAAAAACGTTTGCAGCGCTCTGGGCAATCCAGCAGGAGTTGGTCGGTATTAGGCCTCGAGGGTTCCTCTTGGAAAACGTCCGAAGGAATTTGATACCCATTCCTCTCTATCCATCCGAACTCTGGTCACGGTCCTTCTCTACTCAACTAAAGAGATTTTTTTGTGTTGAATATTGGCTCCTGAGATGGCTAAACAGGGAGAGGGGCTACCCTTTTACCACCTCTAGGAGCGTGTTCTATGTAAACCTTGGCATAAAACCCTGGGAAACAATCAAAGAGGAATCTGCACACCTTGGTACAACTTCTATGCCGCCAAATAGATTCGCCTGGCATCCTGGCATCCTACAAACTCGTGGACTTCAGAACGAACCCAGTGCAGTTCAAAACCTTCTCCACGATCTTCTCTGCAAAACGTGCAATACCTTAAATCAGTGTTTATGGCGAATACGTTCGAAATGTAACTCCCTCGAAATTGATGCCTCATATTTCTGAATCTCGAAGCATTATACACAGGGTACCCTGAAAGAAGTCTATAAACATGAACAATCATTATGTGGAGGGATTTCCCTGCCAAGGCTAGATTCACTATTGTGTTTTTTTTTTTTTTTTTTTCGATCTGTTTTGATTTCTTATAATTTCCAAATTGTATAATGTACACCCTTATAGCCGAACCAGGCTGTTCGAGGAGTGCCCACTGAAGTGGAAATCAAATGATGTTAATAATAATAATAATAATAATCTAATTTTTACCGCACAATTGCTAGATACAAATGGAGTAATGTGCATCGGTCTGCATCCCAACTGGTAAAAGATACAGCACGGAAAAAAATTCAGCCCTCATGCATTTGGTGCGTAGTTGGCTGGCGGATATACTGGAGAAATGTCAACTTTTGTCAAATTACCATGTCTTAATTCAGGTTCGGAGTGAATATTACGCTTGCGACATAAATGAACGCAAACGATCTTTTCTGATGAGTACCTGATACCACTGGACATTGCCCAGAAGTTAAGACGATCAACGGCTTATTTCAGCTGTCTCTCTAACTCTCATGTCGCATGACTGGAAAAAGTGCTGAAATCATCAACATATAATGCACCCTTTACGATTGGAGGAAGTTGTTGGGTAATAGTTAACTTTAATGGCAAAAAGCGTAACATTTAAAACAGATCCATGTGGTACACTCTATAAGAGTAGATCCTACTCGAACTTTGAAAAACGAGAATCTAAACGGGAAGGTGACCTTGTAAACCAAGGTTGTAAATATATTTTAAAATACAAAATCTCCAAGTTGCCACATACAATTTTCCATATCAAAGAAGATTGACGCCAGGTGCTAGCTTTTAAGGAAAGCATCTCGAATAGATATTTCCATTCTAATTAAGTGGTCCAAAGTGGACCTATTCTTTGGAAAGCCGATTGAGAGAAAAGGTTATTTGATTCTAAGTACCATAAAAGACGAGCATTAACCATTCTTTCAATAATTTACACAAGCACTTAGTCAGAGCAACAGGATGGCAATTTGTTGGAAATTTTGGATCCTTGTCTGGCTTAGCAAATGCAAGAATAATTGCCTTGCGCCAGAAATCCGGAAACTGTTCTTCTAAGAAGATTCTGCTGTATAGGAAGAACAGGTGGTTCATGGATTTTGGCAAAAGGTGTTTGGTCATTTCATAATGAATATTGTCTGGTCCAACAGCGATAGCTTTTGTAAGGACAAGTGCTCTTTAGCTCATGGATGGTAAAATGCTCATTATATGGGTGGAAAGCCTTTAATATAAAATTAAGGGCCTGTTTTTTCAGTTTTATGTTAAAGGACAAAAAAACTCAGGGGGGGGGTAAGACAATGTTGGTGAGATGTTAGGAAATGTTTTGCCAAGAACATTGGCAATTGTAGTACTATTTGCAATCATACATCCATTATACTCAAGGATCAATGAAGGGCAACTCGAAGGCATCAGGCCATGATGTTAATTTGTGGTATCTGTAAAATTCGTTCGAAGGTTGATTCCTACAACACACTGTCACTTAGTCTTATTAGCTCTCTAGTATCCCGACTTCTTTGTAACAGATGACACTTATTTTTGTTATATACAAGCCATCACAGCAAGTCAGTACCTGTGAGAATTATTTCATTCGGAATACACCTTTAAGGCAAAGAGTATAAGCTCGATAATAAATACACTTCTATTCATAACAAGTTTTGGTTTGGATAAAGGAAGTTGCAGAAGCTAATGCTGTTACTCAAATGAGTAATCAGCACTGGCATATTCTGTAAAAACGAGATGTCGAGCTCTCTGAGAAACTGATTGAATAATTTAATTACTTTGAGGTTTGATAAGTGCGAACAGGAAATGAGATCGTTATTAGTAAGTTAGTAAGTGGATATAATGCTTAGGTAAAAGTGTAAAGAAATGGATCGGTTTACAAACTAACCTTTCTTTTCCAGTAGATTTCCTACTCAGTTTTTTCCTTCTCAGAGTAATGGAAATATATTTCATAGAATATTCAGTCTTAATTAGATTTCTGCGTTCGTCTAATTTAATTTTATACATTCTGTTTAACGCACACCGTATTCATATTAAATGATGTCTGTAGATCAATGGACAGGTTACATTTTTGAGAACACAGAATGGCTATTCTTAATAACGTCTCAGTGGGGACTGTTCTTTTTGTACTGTTCCTTGAGAACACAGACTATAGTTTCTATAAATGCCTCTTTGTGGCAAAGACAGTGTTTCACACCATTTCTCAAAAGCTACACAATAGCAGAGAGAAAACAAAACATGCCGGTCAAGGTCTCCTTCGTAGTAAGAAGACAAGTGAGCAAACCCTAGCTTCCAGTTATTTTTATTCCAACTTTAGTAATACCTCTTTGTATTTAAAGTATTACGCATTTTAAAACATTAAGATAATTTTTAAAAATTTTAGATTTCTGCATTCTTGATGAGACTTTTGTATCTCGGATTTCATCTCTTTTAGAAAAAAAATCTCTTTATTCTCTGGCTAGTTTCTGCCAGGGTTGCCTAAGCTTCCTGACAGAGACCAATGTAAAAAAAAAAAAAAAAGTATAATGGAATGCATTCATCAAGTGAGAATAGGGGATGTGAGTGCCAAGAAAAGTTGCAATACAAGGGAGCACAAGCGCGATCGCCATTTTTCACAAACTTCTTACTCTTCTCAATCGGATCCGGTCGTGATGTCAATTTCAGTGGTGATGTCCAGTTTGGTAGATAAAGTCCTATCCGGTGATCTGTAAGTCAGTAGAGATACAAACAGAGATGTAGCTATGGTTTTCCTATACTGGATATTCTCAGATTTGGCGGTGGTGTAGTCTCATTTGCTGGTAGGCCTCTGCATTGATTCCAAAAATATAGGTAGCTGTCTTCTCTTGGTTTTGATGATGATCGGAATAGTGACTATATCCATGGTAGGGTCTTCCGTCGTGCGAATAAGTCTTGTGCATACAGTAAAGGCGACAGTTTTCTCTTTCGAGGATGGGCTGTTCTTGGTTTTTAGGAAGGTAATGTATCCTAGTCGAGTGTTGGCATTCGAGGTGAGCGGACGCGCTTCGTCAGGGCTCCTCAGTTAAGTGGATTGGATTACTGTTGATTATTGCTTTTAAATATTTGATTTATTTAGAAATTGTTGGATTATTTTGTTATAGGTTTTCCTGTAACAGTTTGATTTTCATAATATCACAGATATAATTTTTTAAAGTTAATTTTCATTGACATTTAGCTGATTTTATAAAGGTAGTTACGAGATCTGCCTTAAAACACGTCACAGGGTATCGTGACTCACACGGAAATAGCCGATGGCGATTTACAGGTGAGTCATGATTTAATCCGTTGAGGAACCTGTGGAATGTTTTCCAAGGTCGATATGGTGACTAATCATAGCTAACCCCTGGGGATTCTTTTCTTTGTGATCGATGTAAAGGGTGCACCGATCTTAAATTACAATTTGGTGCACTGATGGAACAATTGAGTCACTGAAAAAACGGGTGCTTGCCCTCGAGAATAATGCATCTGGGAGCTCGTCAGGGACTCAAGACTCCAGCAATCTACCAAGTGATGCACACCCGATTCGGGCCTCAGAACAGAAAAACCAAGTGCAAACTACTCTGGTTAAAAAGGACATTGTTTTATTAGAAGACCCCATTGTCAGGGAAACGGGGAATATTTTTTGTAATAAGGATAGGTGGGGTAGAACCAGGGTATGTCTGCCGGGAGCAACTATTGATGATGTCACCAACAGATTGTCAGATTTTAAGGGGATAAAGAGAATATTATTATTCATGTGGGGGACTAATGACATCAAACGTACACGATCTGACGATTTGTTGGAAAAATACAGGACCATGCTGAGGAAATGCCGCGAGCTAGGCCATAATGTCTATGTGTCTGCAATTCTGCCCAGACACGATAGGAGGGATTATATGTTAAAAGCCTTGTGGATTAACTCAAGACTTTAAGGACTCTGCAAGGCTTTAGGGGGGAAATTTCTATCAGCATGGCCCACACTTGTAGGTAGAAGGAATTTGTTTTGTAGAGACGGGATACACTTAAACAAAGGTGGTGCAAAAGTTTTTACCAGTATTATTGAGGATACCTTAAAGGTTCAGGGAAACTGCTAGTTAGGAGGGGGGGGGGATGTGGCCTATACTGACTCGCGTTTATCTGATAATATTGGTCAAAGTAACTCTTTCACATACCTCAAGAGTTCCTATCTGTTACCCCAACTGGACGTATTATCTAGATGTTCTGGGGCAGAAACGTTTCATGTGGGCGGGCAGCTAATGCAAGAGAAGAGAGCCTAAAAAACTTCAAGGGTTGTGTTAGGGTTGTTAAATATACAAGAACAGTAAGTCTTAATTGTTTTACAGTAATGTTAGAAGTGTCGTCAATAAAATGAGCGAATTCGAACTGCTGGTTAAAACAAGTAACGCGGGCATAATAGTGCTTACAGAGACGTGGTGCCGCTCGGAAATTGGGGATGATGAGTCTCAGTATGGCTTGTATAATGTATTTAAGAAGGATAGGGTAGATAGAAGGGGTGGTGGGGGTAATGCTTCTTATCAGAAGCAGCCTGAGTGCGACGATAGCTTTACCGGATTCAGACGTTTCACATGCTAGTATAGAGTCTGTATGGTGTGAGATAGTTGGAAACAAAGGTATAATGCGAGTAGCAGTAATCTACAGGCCAGGCAATTCTGAAGATTATGACGAAAGCCTCTACATGCAAATGGAATGGGTAAGTAACCTTCAATGTCTTATTATGGGTGATTTCAATTTGCCTCTAATTTGTATCAACATGTCAGGGAAAGTACTAGAGAAAAGAATATCCTAGACCTCATCATCACCCATGAATCAGATTACATAACAGGGCTGACAGTAGAGGAACCAGTAGCAGGAAGTGATCAAGGAGTTCTACGGTGGCTGATGATGGGAGAGGTAGCAGAAGTAAAAGGCAAAAGAATGGGTTTTAATTTCAGAAAAGGAAATTACAATGCCTTAAGGTACTACACATGGCCTCTATTAACTGGGTAGATATCGCTCAGAGAATGAATACAATTGAACTGTGGTGTGCTTTTAAAACATTAGTATTAGTAACGGCCGCATGGTGCAAGAAAGCCTATGGCTTATGCTGCACCAGCCAAAAAAAAAAAAAAAACCGAACAAAACAATGATAAAAACAAAACAAAATAATAATAAAATAAAATAACTAAATAATAATAATTAAAAATAAGGAAATTAAACCTATCATCCTATGCGCTTCCCTTACCCGAAAGTACTATCCAGATGACCTTTGAATTTCTCCAAACTGTCGGCCTCTACCACCCATGAGGGCAACTTATTCCAGTAATTTATAACTCGCTGGCTAAAATAGAACTTCCTGCAGTCCAATCTAAACATTTCCCCCCCGTAACTTGAATTTATGTCCCCTAGTTCTAGCATCATTTATAATCTTGAAAATTTTGTCCTCATTCATTTTACTGATGCCTCTCAGAGCCTTAAACACTTCAATCAAATCTCCTCTAAGGTGTCTAGTTTCCAAACTCTGCAACCCACATATTCGAAGTCTTTCTTCATAAGGACGCCCTTTTGCCGATCTCACCAGGCGAGTTACCCTTCTTTGCACCCTTTCAAGAAGCTCGATGTCTTTCTTTAGGTCTCTCTGAAGAAGCTGAGCTTCTTCCGAGAGACCTGGATAGACTTCAGGAATGGTCAGAAAAATGGCAGCTATGCTTTAATCCAACAAAGTGTAAGGTATTATACCTGGTAAGCAGTAATCCCAAAATAACTTATTCACTTGGAGTTAAACTAAACCCAGTACTGGAGGAAAGGGACTTGGGTGTTACGATACGGTCAGACATGAAATTCTCTGAGCATTGTAAACAGGTTGCAAGGAAGGCCCATGGTGTCCTATCGATGATCTATGGAACTTTTGCAAGTAGAGATAGGGACGTGATAATCCCATTATATAAGGCTTATGTTAGACCACACTTGGAATACTGTGTTCAAGTATGGAGACCGCACCTAAAGAAAGACATCGAGCTTCTTGAAAGGGTGCAAAGAAGGGTAACTCGCCTGGTGAGATCGGCAAAAGGGCGTCCTTATGAAGAAAGACTTCGAATATGTGGGTTGCAGAGTTTGGAAACTAGACACCTTAGAGGAGATTTGATTGAAGTGTTTAAGGCTCTGAGAGGCATCAGTAAAATGAATGAGGACAAAATTTTCAAGATTATAAATGATGCTAGAACTAGGGGACATAAATTCAAGTTACGGGGGAGAAATGTTTAGATTGGACTGCAGGAAGTTCTATTTTAGCCAGCGAGTTATAAATTACTGGAATAAGTTGCCTACATGGGTGGTAGAGGCTGACAGTTTGGGGAAATTCAAAGGCCATCTAGATAGTACCTTCGGGTGAGGGAAGCGCATAGGATGATAGGTTTAATTTCCTTTTCTTTTATTAATTACTATTTATTTATTTTTATTCGTTTTTTTTTTTTTTTTTTTGGGCTGGTGCAGCAAAAGCCAAAGGCTTTCTTACACCATGCGGCCATTACTAATACTAGTCAGGAGGAGGCATTAAGTCTTCATATATTTCGCACTCCTACATCAGGTGGTCCCATCTTTCGAGGGAACCACAGAGACATTATGGGTTTTCGGTGATCCCGAGTGCTGGGAGCTTTCCTTTGATAGAAGGTCCATGATCAGTTAACAGAAAGGTGACGTATAGGCCAGTGGAGAACCATGGGGGAAATTTCGGGTATACTATTGCTATTGTAGGAATGAATTTTCTGGTGACTTCTTTTGTAGAGTTTCCACCTAGCCTGCCAGACCTGCTGAAAGTATGTAGTGAGGCACTTCTTCTCAGCCTTGATGTTATTTGAGGGGTCAGTGGTAAAATCGAGACAGGAGATGGCTTTACCTTTAGAAAGCATATAAAGCAAACCACATTTGACTATTTCTAGATCTGGAGGTAGCACGGCGGCCAGCACTTTCAAGGCATGTGTGCTGACCGTGCAGTAGGCTCCGGTGATGATTAAAAGGATGACGCACTGAATTGAGTCAAGAGCTGCTACGCACCACAATTGTAATACACGTCTGATGGTTAATGTCATCGTGAGTAACGCAGGTGGTAGGATCGCCATTCTTCGCACAGCGTGTGGTAAAGACCTGAGTTAGATTCCCGTCGACGACGGGAGGAATTTATGGACCTTTTACACTACGTGACTGAGTTAGTCGGCCTCGGGTGAAGATAGCATGGTTTTGTCTCCCGGAAACTCGTTTTTGTCCAACAAACATGATGCTCCTAAAACCCTACTACTACAATTACTGATGGTTAACGTCGTCCATTTCTCTTATCTCGATGTACATGCATTGATTGTTTGCGCATGCGTGGGCCTTTCCTGTGTAATATGTATTTAGTTCACTATCGTTGATCTTTATGAAGCTGAAGAGACCAACCTCATCAAATGCTTCTTGTCTTATATACAGTGCACATACGCTTTAATTTCGTTGTTTTATTGTATATAATCTTGTTTTATTTCATTGTACGTAGTCAGTGATTTAAAATTTTGTACATATTTTAATTTATAATTTTGTATCATTGGTTATTTTAATAAACCGTTTGAAGTCAGTAGAAGCAATATTTCGTTATTATATTGAATAATGACTCAGCCTAAGAACACAGCACTCGCAGTACTGCTGGGACATGCGACCTTTGCCACACCTCGGCAGAAGAAACCTTAATCTGTAGCAAGTCAAAGCGAAGAATATGCCTGTTATGCTCGGGGTATTCAATCCTCTCTCGCTGGTCACTGAGCAAAAGGAGAGAGTTCTTGGGGAAATGTGTAAAGAGTAAACAAATAGGCACCACGGCAACGGTGATTAGGAAAGGTGATACCCCTCCTCCACGAAAAGAAGTAAATGCATCCGTAGAAGTACTTCATACTTTGGAAGAGGGCAATTCCGCAACCCCTCACCGCTGCACAGATACGCAAAACAATGACTTGGAGGAAAAAGAAAGCAATTTTGATAAAGTTACACATCATTTGGAATATGAGCGAGACCGGGCAAATGACCCACCAAACGATGTTAAGGGAAACGCTGGGAGTTCACAAACGTAGCCCGATACAATCAATGAAAACAAATAGTGTTGTTGTATCTCTTGTAACAACTGCCAAACTGTCAGCTCCGTGAGTGAACATTCATACGCCCCACATCTCAGCAACCTCACTAATAGCCTTAGCAGCATAATAGCAGAAGCATTTACACAAGTTGTTTAGCCTGTTACTATGCAGGCTGAAGAGTATATGCACAATTTAGAGGAGAAATTTCCAAATATTTTTGAATCTTTATCTACTCTACTCAGTATAAACCAAGAACTTCGTGCACTTCTTCTTCTTCTTCTTTAATGCTGCCGAATGGCGTTTGCGACTTCGTTTTGATATTGTTCTCTGTCTAGCGCTGCGTGTAGAATTTGTGCTGTTGTCATGTGAAGCCAGGTGTTGATGTTATCTAGCCATGCCATTTTCGGTCTGCCTGGGCGTTTCTTGCCTTCGATCTTTCCCTCCAGGATGAGTGGTAGTAGGTGATATTTTTGTTGGTTCCTAGCGATGTGACCTAGGTATTTGCATTTCCTGCTGATGATGGTTTTGAGCAGGTCCCGTTCCGTGTGCATGTCCTGCAGGACCTGTGCGTTGGTTATCTTGGCTGTCCACGGAATTTTCAGCATTCTTCGGTAGAGCCACATTTCGAAGGCCTGGAGCTTTTTTGTAGTGGCTGATGTTAGAGTCCAGGTTTCTACACCGTAGAGCAGTATTGGCCAGATGTAGCATTTCAATGTGCGTAATTTGAGCATGATGTTCAAGCTTCTGTCGGTGAGGAGGGTTCTCCATTTGGTGAATGCCTGCCTGGCTTGTTCAATTCTGCTTTTGATTTCGGCCTCATGGTTCAGCTGGTCATCAATGAGCACTCCGAGATACTTGAAGCGGTGTATTTGCTCTAATTTTTCGTTGTTTAGTTTGATCGTGATTTTGCTTGCAGTCCTGCTGACCTTCATCACCTTTGTTTTCTTTTTGTTGATTCGTAGCCCCCATGCTTGGCTTTCTATGTCCACTTCGTTCAAGATGGTCTGTAAATCTTGTTCTGAATCCGCTATTAGTGCTGTGTCATCGGCATATCTTAAGTTATTGATGTAGTGTCCGTTAACTTTTATGCCGATGTTCTTGTCAGCCAGTGTTTGGTCGAAGATCATTTCTGAATAGATGTTAAAAAGAATGGGAGATAATGGACAGCCTTGCCGGACGCCTTTTTTTATTGGAATTGGATCTGTCAGATCGTTGTCATAGCGAAGCCGGGCTGTTTGATTCCAGTAGAGAGTTGTAATAAAGTTGATATCATTGTTTTCAAGCCCAAGTTTTCTCAGTCGGTCAATTAGGCGGTCGTGGTCTACTGAATCGAAGGCTTTCTCGTAGTCAATAAAACATATATACACGTCTTTTTGATGTTCATAGCACCTTTGTAGCAATATTTGTAAACAGAAAATTGCTTCTCTGGTGCCTAGTCCCCTGCAGAATCCGAACTGTGTGTTTCCTAGTGCACCTTCGCACTTACATCTTATCCTTTGCTGAATCACCTTGAGGAAGACTTTTAGCACCTGGCTCATTAGACTGATCAGCCTGAAGTCTTCGCATTTCCGGCTGGTAGCCTTTTTTGGTAGGGCCACAAAGATGGATTGGAGCCATTCGGATGGAATGTCGTTGTTGTTGTAGATTTGATTGAACCATTTCGTTAGTTGTTGGATGTTGCTGTAGTCTAGTTGTTTCAGCAGTTCCACATGAATCTGATCAGGTCCACAGGCCTTGCCTGGCTTTGTTATTCGGATGGCATGTTCCACTTCAGATGTTAATATGTGGAGATTGTCTTCCTGTGTTTGTTGTTGCGTTTCTGCCGGTTTTCTGTTGGTGCCGAACAGATTGTATATATAGCTCTTCCAGGTGTCGAGTTTAGCTTGTTTGCTTAGTATAGGTTGATTGTTGTCCGTATATAAACTTGGGATAGGAGCCGGTTTGTAGATGTTTCCAGCTTCTTTAAGCTTCTTGTGCAGGTTATAGTTGTCATTTTTCTTGATTAGGTCTTCGATTTCTGCACACTGATCTTCCATCCATTTTTCCTTCGCCTTCCGGATTTCCTGTTTGATCGTTTGTTGTATTTCTTTGTATTTTTCCCGGTTGTTGTTGTTTTTGAATATTCTCCGTTCATCCATTAGGTCTAATATGTGCTGGGTCATCCACCGTTGTTTCTTTTTCGACGCCTGATGTCCTAGCAGGGTTTCTGCTGTTTCATTGATGCACTGTTTGAGTGAACGCCCGAATGCTTGCACGTCTGTTGTTACTGCTTCGATCGATCGGATTGTAGTGTTGAGCTGAAGCTGTATTTGTCGTCTGTTGGCGGTGTTCTTCAGTTTCTCCAGGTCGATTCTTTTTGTTGTGCTTGTGCGTTTGACTGCTCGTAATTTGAGAGGTAGTGTTGCTGTTACTGGGTTATGGTCTGATGATATGTCAGCTCCGGGGTAAGTTTTTGCATTGAGGACACTTGACTTATATCTGATGTTGATTAAGATGTAGTCAATTTGATTCCTGACGATATTGTTGTCAGAGTCTTGTGGTGAGGTCCAGGTGTATAGTCGTCGAGGTGGTAGTTTGAACCAAGTGTTGGCAATGCTAAATTTTTCTTCTTGGCAGAACTGGACGAGTCTGTCGCCTCGTTCATTCCGTGTCCCCAAGCCATGTTCTCCGACTATGTTTTGTAGCTTTCCTTGACCGATTTTGGCATTAAAGTCACCGAGGATGACCGTCATGTCGTGCTTCTTCAGCGACTTTAAAGTGTTGCTTAGCTTGTCGTAGAACAATTCAATTTCTTGATCGTCTTTGTCCGCTGTTGGTGCGTAGACCTGGAGCACATTCAGGTTGATCTTGTTGCCTGCTAGCTGTAGTAGTGCGATTCGTTCCGATATTGGGGTGAAACTGGTGACTTTGTTGGCCAGTTGTTTGTGGACAACGAAAGCGACGCCGTACGTCTGCTTGGTGTTCTCTTCTCCTCCGGAACAGAAGACGTGGTGGTCGTTTGATATAAACTTCTTTGTTCCAGGCCATTTGGTTTCACTTAACCCAAGTATGTTGATGTTAATGCGTTGCATTTCTTGTAAAGCATTGGCTAGTTTTCCTGGTTATAGTAGGCTTCTAACGTTCCATGTAGCTAGTTTCAGAAAATTCTTCGACGCAAGCTCGGAGATTCTTAGCACCCCTGCCCCATTCAAGGGACGCCGAGACTCGGGGCCGTGGTTTATTTTGCTTGCTATCATTGAAGTTTTCAAGGGAAGGATAATCCAAGTAGTTTCCCGTTGCTTTCTTGGATCACAATTTAGTTGAAAAGGTCGTGTGTGGACCTTTTGAAACTGGTTTCGTGCACAGAATGAGGAAATTAGAAAGGAAATGAGCTTTTTGAAAAACCAGATGGACCTGAAGAGCAATATTATGCTATCGGAGAGATCCGCATATCAATCGTCTCTGCGGGGTCTTCAGACCTCAAAACCAGCTTGCAGAAATCTGGATACCGTATCTTCTCAATTTGAAAAAGGTTGTGTTCACCGTGCATCCTTCTCGACGAGTGGCTCTCGCGTTAAAGCTGATAACCGACCAGAACGCGCCGCCCATTACTCTCTATGAACGTAATAGAGAAACAGAAGATTTCATTGAACACTCTTCTGAGAGAAATAAATCATATCTAATCGCGCTCAAGCTAAACCTGCCCAAGGAAACAATAGGTGGTGAAGTGCCACCCGACGAAGTCAGCTACGATCAGTACATAAATAAAAATGCCACATTAAACGCCCTTGAACTGCACCCAGGAAGTCACTCGTCAGCTAGTCCTAAACAAGACCGAACCACTGCCAAGCCTGTGACCAACTTGGTGATTGATGCAGAACCGGAAAATAAACAGACTACCAAGTGCAAGACTGCCAGTAGAAACAGTTGGAACAGGAAGAAAACCACTTGGACGGGCATCGCACTACTCTCGAATCTTCGGCCTTTCAAACGGGATGGTTCATCACCCAGACGCCCCCCCCCCCAGCAGTTTGTTTGTCTCACGTTTGGCCCCAGACACGTCAGCACAACTCGTTACAGATGTACTTAATAAGTGACTACAATTAGAATTAAAGATTCAGAGATTGAACACTCGAAGCACAGCATATGCTTCTTTTCGCATCTATTGTGATAGAAGTCAGTTTGAAATGATTGGAACATGCACCATCATCAGGCCATTTTATGAAGCACGAAGTAGAAAAGAAGTGATATCCATAAACGCTCCTGAGATGTGTCCACAACGGTCCAGACTGACTATACGATGTATCTATATTCTCCACTAACAGCCCAACTGCTCCGCATGGGAATAGCCGTAGGAAAAACAAGGTAAATCCATGCTTCGCCCTTAACATACCCACGGAAAAGGGGCTCCCAACGGTCATTGAAAATGATGAGATTGGAAATTACCCAAAATCTCAGTCATCTCTCTCCGCGAATTTTGCGATCCCTGTCATTGTTTCAACATATCGAAGACCAGCGGCGCATCACAGACGGATAAGACAGCGTACATCCCTCGCCACGGTAAAGAGAACAGCTTCATTCCAACTCCTATTCCAAAATGTGCGATCCACGAGGAATAAACTGAATGAAGTTGAGGAGCTCTTGCTGTCCAGTTCAATGGACGTGGTTTGCTTCGCAGAAACCTGGCTTGACCCCAATGAAGAAACACTTTCCTCTACTTGGCCTGCAGGTATCAGATGGTGTGCACGTCTAGAGAAAAGTGGAGGGGAGGAGTAGTTGCAGTTTTTTTTCAATGAGCAGGTATTTTCTATCCTCCACTCAGTATCGAGCCAGTCTTGACTCTTTCGAGGCAGTTCTAGTTACGTTAAAACCTAAAAACAATAACAGCCAAAACAATTCTCTCGACATTGTCAGCAGTGTATATCCCACCGGTTCCAGACGCACAAGTAGTTGATGAACTCCTCAATTGGCTGCTTAACCATCTCCATTCATCACTGAAACACGTCGTGTGTGGAGATTTCAATCTCCCAAATACTCGGGAAACCTCAAGGGGAGACTGAGTCAGCGTCTATGTATATTAGGTCTCAAACTGGTTAGCACACCACCCACGAGGGGTGAAAGCACATTAGACGTTGTGTTCGTGTCAGCAAATTGTGTGGCTAATCAAAACCCTACAAGCAACATACAGTCTGATCATAACCCCATCATTCTCTGTGCAAATACAGAAATGCTCATCACTTCTGGAAGAAAGAAAGTCACAACCAAAACAAGTACAGCGCCCAAATACCTTAATCCTGAAAAGTGTTTATGCGGCTCAGGCAATCCCATGGGATGTCGTTGAGGAATGCGTTCCGAACTCGGGATTGACCTGATCACAGGATGGATAGCCACTGTTTCTCTCTGTGCTGCAACGAACCATCAGAGCATTCAAAGGCCTGGTGGAATCCAAAAGTCTCTGAAAGTTTCCACGTTAAACAGAATTTGCACGAAAAGTGGAAAAACTCCGGCTCACCCTCGGACAGAACTGCTTATTCCCGAGCTCGGGCGCTTTTTATTCGGAACAAGAGGGAGGCGATAAAACTTCACCTAGAGAATACCATAAATAAGGGGAAGCCCTTCCATAGAATCCAATCAGAAGACGCCATTGACTCACTCAATATGAGCAGCTGGCTCCACCATATAACTAGGTTCGCTGCTCAGCCAAAATCCACTACGCCAATGGAATTCCCAATCAATCCGATTTCGACAGACCCCTTAAATTCAATTCAACTCACCAAATACCAGCTGATCGACGCAATGAATAGCTTAGCACCTACGGCCGCATCAGGTGCCGACGGAATTCCTCAGTTTATGCTGAAATGCCTCAGTACATTTGTTGTTGATCCTATCCTGTCGTTATTTAACAAGATCCTTAATCAATTTTTTTCCTCCTATGTGGCATGTCTATCTATTAAGACCGCTGCCGAAAACAAGCTCTGCTTCTCAGCCCAGTCACTTCCGTTCAATTTCCTCATCATGCCTATTAAAGCTCTTTGAAAAATCTCTTCTAAGAACATTAACCATCCAAATTATGCCACAACAGCTAACGCAGATCCACTATGCTACCCGGTCAAGATCCACTGCTACAAATCTAGTTACCACCACTACCAAGATCCTCGAGGCATTTGAGCACCTTTCGGAAATTACTGTTACGTATATCGACGTCCAGGCAGCATTTGATTCCGTATCCGTTAACGCGTTGGCAAGGCTAATACGTGAGTATTACCTCATTGGTGGAGACGTGCTCTGGTTTATTCAGACAATGCTGGAGAACAGGACCATTATTGTTCGCGATGGCAATATGCGCTATACCAGGACTATTACAGCTAGAGTCCTACAAGGCGGGGTCCTGTCCGGAATCTTGTTCTGAGCTGTTCTCGTGCCATTTGTGACAGGCCGAACTGATATCCTCACCTTTGCGGATGACATAAAACTGTTTACTCCCATCAGCCTTGGAGACACTGCTGAATACATCAATACCTTAATCCTTCAGAAAATCCGGAACCTTGAGGCCTTCCTCTCCCGTTTCGGACTTAAAATCAATTCTGAGAAGTGAAAACAATTGACTTTCTCTCTCAAACGGAGCCCAACAATAGTACAACCCATTTTAAGGGGATGCGCGATTTCTGCCATCCAACAACATACAGATCTGAGCATTATTTCTGATCAAAAGCTCTCCTTTCAACCGCACATAGACCACTTGCAAATAAAGTTCTGTCAACTCCGGTGGATGATTAAACAACAACTAATGCCAGGCTGTTGGGTGCAGATATATTAAGACTTGTTTATCCGGTCATACTCTATGGCGCCGAAGTCTGGACTTCAACTGCTACGACCCATCTTGGACGGAATTCTGGCTACTGATGTGAGTCATATGGAAATTTCGGCTTCCCCCTACACCCCGGACCACCCAGATGGCGGCAGCTCTCAACATCAGACGTCTTCCTGCCATCATTCACGAGAGAAAACTCTCCTTTGCCATCAAAATGGTCGGCATTATTTCAGTGTCAGATTTCTGGGCTAACTGCGGATGGAGGATCCCGGTCCCAAGCCTTAGGCCTAATCCAATACTACAGGCCATTCCAAACCGGTTAAAGCTAACTGATCGGTTCCTATCCGTGCAAATGCTGCAAGACTTACAGTCCTTGGACGGCGACCTCTACAAATTCGCAGTCGACAAGGAATACAGGCAGAAAGTACTCGGTCGACTTCCTTCCCAGGACCACGTCAGAGGACATTAGAACCTGCTTCCGGAGACCTATTCATCACTGCCTTGAATCCATCATCCCAATATTCAAACCTGTCAGGAGTCAATGCTTTTTTTTTTTGTGTGTGTTTATTATGTTGTGTGATTTCTTTTATGTAAACATCTGGCTTGTAGCCATGAAGGGAGTTGTATACAGCAATGTGTTTTCTGTATATAATTAAGAGTTGTTCTTCTTCTTAATAAAAGTAGTAAATGGACACAACCAAGCACCCATATACCGTACTTGTTTCACTGTATGGTGAAATTACCGTGTGAAAAATTTTTTTCTCATAAAAAGGGGCCCCAGAAATGCTTTCAGACTTCCAAAGAAAGGTTCCGCCGGCATCAGCAAAGCTTGGTATAACAACAAAAAGTGGGATTGCTTGAAGGAATCTGCAAAATACAGAGTAAGCACATGTGTTCTTACCATTTTGCAGCTGATGTCTTTGTAAATATTAAGAAACAAAGTACGTTTCGCAGAATTCTCCCCTTCATCGCGCTCCTTGCAAAACAACATTGGGCAGTCGGCAAATAATGCATCGCTACCAATCTCTTTTAACTAAATTATTCAGCGTCTGATTCAAACAAGCATTCACTTCTAACATTCATCTACCACGAAAATAAGAAACTAATGACTTAAGTAAACCTGAAGTAACAAGAGACCGAGTCAACTTAATATTGCTCATGCGTCGTACCTTTGCGATGGGAAATACCGGGAAAGAACAAATATTCATAAATGCAACCTGGTAGTTTTCTTTTCAATATCAGCGTTTGAATATCAATAACTCAAATGGAAAACCCTTTCTCCCTCCGCATGAGATCGGTTGATTACAGCTCTGATTGAATATGACTAAGAATTCCTCTAGTCTCTCACGGGATTTCAGCACAAACCTTACCAAACAAGACCATCATAAATGTTAAAAAAAGACTTAGCATATTTTATCTATAAATTGCATGTATCCTATAGTGTGACGTACGCAACACTTGTCCATGGACCCATCGTGCTTAGTATCCACCATCCAGGAAGGCAGTAGTGATTGTTTAATATGGAGCATGTTTTTCTAGCAAGAAATAGAACGCTTGTGCACATGTAGCAACGTTTCACTGGTGTGGTTCACCGGAAAGTTCTTACAAGACCATGCTCATCCTGTCCTGTCGCATTTTTTTTTTTTTTTTACGAACAGAAGCGAGATTTTCCAAAGATGATAATGCACCATGTCATTAGGCGTGGACTGTCCACCAATGGTTCGAGGAACACAGCGAAGATATCACCCATCTTGGTTGGCCTTGCAATTCGCCTGACCTCAATTGATTTGAATACCTGTGGTACGTTTAGGAACGGGAAGCGAGTTGTTTGGACACGCAAGCGTCATCCATACATATGCTTTCTTCCTTCCATAATTTGCTACTACTAGTAATCATAATAATTATGCAACATCATAGCCGAGATATTTTGGCTACAACTAAGGACTAAGTCCGAAGTTGTACCAAGAGTTCAGTCCTTCCCAGTCACCAAGAGATTTTTACTCTCTAAAAATCTGTTTTGTAAAAATCTCTTGGTGATTTCCTTCCAGTAAGTATGGCTGTAAATTGCGTATATTCTGGTGCGAATTGACCGCAGAATACACACACAATTCAAAGACAAAATGGCACCAAGTCTCATAGTCTTAGTTTGTCTCTTAACACACGCACACTAGGAACGGCTTAAAAATCATCAGTTGTGATTTATTTTGGTTTAGGTACATCTTAGCCTTGATAGAAAGTATTTCAGATGTCAGTATTATTAGAAACGCTAGGAATTTTGCGATGCGTTTTTCGCTTTTTAAGAAACACCAAAACACGTTGTTGGAATTAAACTTATGCCACTTGGCGAAGAGTTTTGATAACCATACATATTTGGTTAGCAAAACGAAGTGGACTTAGTACTCAGGTTACTGCCTGAGTACTAAGTCCACTTCCTTGCAAAAATATTAATATCCAGGACTGATAGCACTTTAGACATAGAAGTAAATTAAAGTAAACAAATAAGCACTTATGAGTGCGTGAAACAAAACTGTATATTATTTAATTTTTTTCTGAAGTCTTTTCAAAAAAATATTAATAAAATCATTCTGAGGTTTAGTTCAAGTGTCTGGACATAGTTTCTTTGCTTTTTTTCTTGAAAGAAACTTAACTTGCTTTTGTTGGCTTTCTATAGCTGGTTGCAAACAATATTAGAGCTCGTTATAGCTTTCAAGTACGAGAAGACATCTGATGTCTTCTCGTACTTAAGAGAGCCAACATTCTGTTACGCAGACAGGACATTCTGATAGAAAATGTTTAACTGTTCAAGGAATATTAGTTTCAGCACTGAAGAAGTGCTTCTGCTCTGAGTAGGCATGCCGTGTGTTATATACGTATGTTCTATCCGCAGTCTAGCAAAGGATAACGTCCTAACTTCTTTCGGAAACTGCTTTTTCATGGTTGAATTAGCCGTTTTATTGGGAATAATTTGTTCTTTGTCCGCCATTTTCTCCACAGGAGCTCCGAATTACTTGCTTATAATCTGTAAGGAATTTAGCATTTCTTGTAAATGCTGTCTCATGTTTGTCTGCTTTCCGCAGTCTAGCAAAGTCTTTCCGCAGTCTTTGAAAGACACTCCTCTCTGTATTATTGAACTCATGCAATGATAGAAAAATCAGAGAATATCTCTGGCACTCAAATCTTCAATTTGATCTCTTTTTGCTCTTAGGTAATTTGTTCTGACGCTACCTGTTTTTAATTTCAATCTGTTGACGATATTAAGACGGGATTATTAGCTTCCCTTTCTTGTGGTAGTGATTATGCTGTAGAACCATTCGTTGTGCTTGAGCAGATGGCTCGCTTGGTGGGTTTGAAAGACTTATTTATATTCCGATTAAATTGCAATTTCGTGTAATTTGAGCATAATTTATTTTAATTGTTTTTTCTTCGGGTTACCATATATGTTTTGACAACATAATAGTATACTCCTTTTCTAGGTGGTGAAGATCGTGGAGTACTAAAAGTCAATAATAAATTTCTGGTCGAGAATAGTTCCAGCTCTTGATGAAGGTTCTTTCAACTCCTATATCTAGTATTTCATCTTTTACTCTGTCTCGCACATTTATTCATTTTTGCAGCTCTGAATACTTGGCGTTTGTCTCTACTAAAGAGAATAGACGCACTCTTTCTGTTCTCTGTTCTCCTATGAAATGGCTTACTTGTTATATGGGGATGAAATATTAGCTTTATTTCTGTTCTCCATCTTTCTACAGTTTGGTTTGTCTGTTCTCCTGTTGCTTTTAAACACTGGAAATAGTCCACCAGATAGGGTTAGATTAGTGTAGCTCATTATTTGCTCTTTTGACCCCGAACAGATGACCTTTATTGCCCCAGGTTACTAGCCTCCGTGCCTTCGAGTCCCGTCGATGAGGAAGGATTTTTATAGGCTTTTTTCGGAAAGTGGCCAAGTTAGTCGATCTCAGGCGAGGGTAGCATGCTCTTTTTCTTCCCGGAAGCTGAGGTTTCTCCTGCAGAAAACAGAAATTCGACCACAGAACACACGCAATTTACAAACATTATGCATGGAGCAAAATGGCATTAGTCACTGATGCTCCTAAAACCCTATTACAACAACCAGCTTCCGGCCATGAGGAGACAAACAATAAGTATGTAATGGATTAATTGAAAACATGAAAATGATATAAAAAAAAGGTAAGGATTATTGTCCTTTTACTAAAGGGAAGTTCTTTATTAAAAGAAAATTGACTAAACTTTGGAATATTAAAAGCCTATCTGCACATTAGATAGGTGGCATACTCTGAGAGTTATCTTTGACATTCGAGCCCGAAGAGAAGAATGGAAAGGTACTGTTATCGAGAAAGATCTTTTTAGTAGGTGTCAACATTAAGATTGTAAGATCTGAAAATCTTACAAAAATAAAATATTTTTTTTGACTTCTGAAGTTAGTTTTCCTTTTTGGATTCTTGCCGTTGGGAGAAATGTTAATAGCGTCAGTTTCAATAAACAAGAATTATCCAGTAAGGATTGTAAAACTTAAAAGGTAGGAAGAACGAAAAACAGAAAAAAATTAGCTTTACATCCGTCAAAACAGAAAACTGACGGAAAATACTATAGCAAGCCCAGCAGGAGGTACGGCGCAACAAACACTTATAGTTATGGGGAGTCACACACCGGAAACGCATTTGGCAAAACGCACACACAAGCCTCTAAAAATAGACGCGATGGTCTCCAGTGACACATTTGTGGTTTGTCTGAAGTGCTTTTGAGATAAGCTGTGATGACACAGGAGGAGTTGTTTTGATACATTCGGCCTACATGAAAGAGCTCAACGGATGTCAACAGGTAGGAAATAAAAAAGGAGAGGGGTATTGTGAATCACGTGCTACAGGGCTGGCTGACCTGCCAACAAATGAAAGGATAAAAATGAATATAGGAAGGAGGAGATTGGTAGAACCACTGTAGGAAGGCGTGACAAACTCGGAAGAAAAATTGTGGATGGAGACGGACAGGAGAGGAGTGGGTCAGTGTCAGTGAGTTGGGCAGTAAGATGAGAGTGGGTCAGTGTCAGTGAGTGGGGCAGTAAGATGAGAGTTGGAGAAGAAAAGAAAGGAATGAGTTTCTTTAGATAGAGTAGCCGGTGGAGAAAAGTCGCTAAGTTTTAATGTGTAGTCAGTATGAGGGGTAGATAAGCTTTAAGTGAACAGTTAAGTCGTTGATCTAATAAGTTAGTGAGAGAGGCAGTCGAGTAAGTGGAAAGATGAAGTTGGAGCGCAGAAGTCGGTCAGACAGTCAGTCAAAAGTAGACTGAGTTTCGAAGTGAGAGATGAACACGTGCCATAGAAAAGAGGGAAAATTTTTCAAGATCCTTAAAGTAGATGAGAAGGAGTCAACTCCATTATGAAGGAATGAGATTGCCTGATATTCTGAGAGCAAGTACGCTGGAGCTGATGAAATCCGAAGCCGTACAAAAAGAGTACAGCCATTCTGATCAGATGAAATTAATGCGTCCATAAAGAAATAAAAAAGGTACCCAGGAAGGAATCCAGTATCTTATGTCGAACTCCCCCAGTGATTGTGAGATGCGACCCAGATAGAAAGAATCCCCTACTCGCTTAGAGAAGGATGTACCGTGAAGTCTGCCAAGTTATGTAAGTAAGTGATTAGTTTGCTTAAGTACCCTCACCATCTCACCGACTATAGACACCCGATAACCAATTTATCAGAACTTTTGATTGAACACATATGTATAAGTAGTACTATATTGTAATGAATAAGTTAGTGAATGTTATGAACTGAAGGACATTACCCAGGGCAAGTCAATATATATATAAATAAATTTTGGAAGGGAATAGATATAAAATTTTTGAAGTGATTGATACTTGTTAATATTTGGTAAAAAAAAAAAAAAGTGAATGACTAAGTATGAATTTTGGAAGGGGATAGACGGATGTCAGTAACCCCCGAATGTGCAAGTAGTTAATTGTAGAAATTTGATAGTAAGAATTATCTAGAGTAGAGAAGGTTGTAGGCTATAATCTGTTAGAAAACAGAGTAATGATTTATACTGAAATTAAGAGTATCGGAGCTTATCAATTTGGAGTAGGAATTGTTTTGTAATGAAAGGAGAATGTTAATAGATTCTTTGAAAGTCAATTGAACTCAGGAGTAAGGAAATAGAAACATTTTGTTAGTTAAAAAGAGGAGATAGTTGATTATGATTTATGTAAAGGAAATAGCCCTCCTTGAGTTTACTCAATAGGCAAAATACCTTGCTCATATACATTCTGTTATAAGAAGATGAAATTAAATCTATTTGGTCATGAGTTTAATAAATTTCTTTTGTTTGATGTATCTATGTAAAAAAATGTCCAATAAACTGATTTTTTTATATACAACATTTGTGTGTCTCTTTGTTGTTCTGAGTAAAAGCCTATCCAAAGGGAATTAAACACTTCAAGGAGATTTTCCCCTAGAACTTGGAATTTTCTGTAAAGAAATTGTCAGATTGCAAGTGGGGATAAATATAAAAAAAAGGGGATATATACGAATAATATAAAATAATATTATATAAATATAATATATAAATGTAAAATATATATACAAAACAAAATTAAATTAAAAATCTCCTCCCCCCCACAAGATAACTATAAAAGCTAAGGACCAAAGTTATTTAGAAAAATACACATTGATACTACATCAAGTTGAATCTCAGGTACACGAGTTTTAGCAAACGTACTCAAATTAATTTGGTCCACACTTGAGTTAAATCTAATGGAATCTGCTGAATTTCGAAGGGGTGTCATAATTTGGTGGTTTACTGACAAAGATTTAATCGCCGGACGATGATCACTCATTATTACGCATTCTAATTATGTCTGTTTTATTGAAAGGTATATGGTTTTTTCTTGAAATGTTCGAGCTCCAATTGAAAAAAAAATATTCTGTGTTGAACATGAAGCCACATCTTTCATGAAGTAGCTCAATCAGTAAACTAGAATTTGCCTAATTAAGTGAAATATTGAGCTCGAGAAAGCAATCTGGTTTTAGCATTATCAGAGGCATATGATGCAAGAAAGCAAGCTTATGCAGCATCAGCCAAAAAAAAAAAAAAAACGCTCCCATTTCACCCCTCCGTTCGTTCTAAATATCTATCCAGCTAGGCCTTAAATTTATTTGGGCTATCAACGTCCACAACACAGGATGGAATTCTGTTACACCAGCCAACTACCTGCTGGCTAAAGGCAAACTTCCGCACATCCATCCTACATCTGTCTTTCCTCAATTTGAATTTATGCCCTCTCAGGTGATTATTCTGAGCAAGAGGACGAATCTCATCAACATCGAGCATGCTCATACCATTCAAGGCTTTATACACCTCAATGAGCTCACGTCCCAGGTGCCTAGCCTCCAGAAGCGTCTCCAGGTGCCTAGTCTCCTTAAGTTTTGCAATTTGCAAAACTTAAGCCTTTCTTCGTAAAAGCAACCCTTTGTTCCATTCACTAAGCTTGTTGCCCTTCTCTGTACTAACCAACAGCTCTACATCCTTCTTAAAATAAAGCCTCCAGACCTGTATACAGTACTCAAGGTGTGGCCTGACCTTATACGACAGGATAATCACTTCCTTATACCTGCTAGAAAAATTCCTGTATATCATTGACAAGACAACATGAGCTACTCTTACAGACCGTCTGCACTGCTCAGAAAATTTCATATTTGTCTGCACAATTAACCCCAGGTCCTTTTCGTTCTCTACCACTGTCAGTGTAGCACCACAGAACTGATACGTTACTCTGGGGTTACTGGTTCCCATATGTAGTATTTTCTATTTATCAAGGTTAAACTTCCTTTGCCAACTCTCAGCTCATCTGCTTAACTTTTTTAGATACTGTTGCAGCAGCGTACCGTCATTTGTGTCGTTCGTATCGTCTGAAAACTTGGACATTAAGCTTGATATACAATTATCAATATCATTTATAAATACAGAAAACAACAATGGACCCACGCTGAACCCTGAGGGACTTCCACTAATAGCATTAGTCCACGATGAGCAGTGTCCCTTGATTATCACTCTGTCTTCTCCCACTCAACCATCCCTTTATATATAGAGCAGCAATTTGCCTCCAATGTCGCACACTGCTCCAATTTGTTCAGCAGTTTTCCATGTGCAAAAGCATCAAAAGCCTTTCTAAGATCCAAATATATGATATCAAAGTTATTCCTCTGTGACCACATCATAGTATCCAATCAAATTGGTCAGGCAAGACTTTCCCTTAACAAAACCCTGCTGTGTCCGAGCTATAACTGAAATCTTGTCTAGATGATCCTGCAGTGCTTCTTTAACCAGTGCCTCCATTTCCTCCTTTAATTTTCCTGGAACAGAAGTTAAACTATACAGGTCTATAATTACTTGTGTCGCCCTTTGATCCTCCTTTGTGAATTGGGGTCACATTTGCACATCTACAGTCCATGGGTACCTCCCCCGAGTCCAAAGAAGCTCTCATAATTATGGCTAAGGGTTTGCTTACTTCTTTTGCTGCCTGCTTTAATGTAACTGGATAGATCCCATCCACCCCGAGCACCTTTTTTATGTTTATCTTCAACAATTTCTCCTCCACTTTCCTTTCAGTTATTACGAAATCATCTAGCTCACTGCCAGAGCTACATTCGCCTCTGGCATTCCCCTCCCTGAATAACTCCTCATATGTGAATGTAGATGAAAATACTCATTTAGTTTGTTAGCCACCTAACCAGGATCATCAACAGTTGAACCATTAATATCCAGTGGACCAATCCGATTCATCCCTTTCCTTTTAGAGTTTACATAGGTAAAGAACTCTATTGTTTTTCTTTGCATCCCTTGCCAAAGATTTCTCATAATCTGCCTTTGCCTGTCTAATCTCTTTTGTGACTTGGTTACAGACCAGCTTATATCTCTCATAGGCTCCCATGTCAACCATTAATTCATATGTATCCCATGCATTTTTCTTCTGTCACATGCCTAATTAGTTCATCTGACATCCATTTAGGCCTAAGCCTTGAACAATACTTCTTAGTTGGTATGAAAATCCTAGTAGCTCCAAGATAAATTCTTTGAATGCTTCCTATTTTGAATTCGCTGTTGGTAACATCATCAGTTGGTCCCACTGTATAGAATTTAAATACTGTCTCAGACCACCGTAGTCGCCTTTACGAAAGCAAAAACCATTCCCTCTGCCCCTGATGGCAGTTATCCTCTGTGTAAATCCCACGTCAGCACACTGTGATCACTGCCACCTATTCGTTCCTTTATCTGCAGATTCTTAATGCATGAAGAATCACTACTGAAAATCAAATCAAGAGTATTACTCCCTCTAACTGCCTCCCGAACATGCTGATGTAGAAAACAATCATCCAATAAATCCACAAAAGCCTTGCTAGTGTGCGAGTGACCAGCCCCCAAATTCCAGTCAATATCTGGGAAATTAAAATCTCCCCATTATAAGACTCTCTGATTTACTGTCCCACTATTTCCCTGTTCAGTTTCTTATTATACTCATAGTCATTAAGCCTACAGCATAAACTATTACTCTCAATTTTGATCTCCCAATGCTTATGTCACACCAAACTGACTCGACACTGTTCTGTCCAGTGATGTCGATCGTTGTTATATACCGGTTTTCGGAAGGCAATGGTTTCAATAGTTTTATTTACACCATTAAAGAAACAGTCGTTAAAAAAGAACATTTCACATCAATAGTGGCCGTGTCCTTAGTTTCACACTGCATACGAGGTCCTATATGAAAATAACATCGAATAACGGTTTAAAAGTATTAGCATACGCCTGAAGCAGAAAGCAATGATCATTCAGGGAGGCATACAAACAACGGGGAGCTGCTGATAAAACTTCAGGCAAATAAAACAACAAAACATGTAAGCAAGGGAAGTCTATCAACAAAAGAACGCGGCATGGCCCGGCAGGGCAGTTTGCTAACTGGTTTCAAGAAGATAAAAATAAATTCGACGTAATCTCCTTGCCGCCCACATCATCCGATCTCAAGCCAACTGAGAATGTTTGGGACCTACGGAAAAAGGCATTCTATGCTACGACCATCTGTCAATGTGCGGACATTATTGGACACTGTACAATGCATGGATGGCACTGCCATATGACACCCTGCAACAGCGTGTGGAGCCCTGCCAAGATGTGTACTTTCCATGAGAACCTAGTATCGTATACATTCATCATCAGCCATTTTCAATCCACTGCAGGATGAAGGAATCTGCAGCAACTTACCAGTTCCTTCTTTTTCATGCAATGGCCATCCATTTACTACCCACAAACTCATGAATTTCATCTGTCCATCTCCGTCGTTGTCTTCCAGGTTTTCTTCTAGGTCCTCTTGGGTATCATTGTTATTTTCTTAGTCCAAACCTATACATTACTAGGTTCTAATGCAAAGCCAATTCAGTGTACAGTTGTCTTATATTGAGGCAATGAATGCAGTGGCGAGATCAAAGTGCTTCTTGTGTTCGAAAGATCACCTTACTTGAGTGTCCATAGAGAAAATCAAAAATTTCTAGGTAAAGAACAGTGTGGGGGTTGTACTTGTTTATTGTGGGGGGTGTGGGTATTATTGTTTTTCTTGGTTGCCCTAATTTTCTTTATATTTTAATTATTGTAATTTATCCCCCTTTTTTTTTATATGTATATCCCCGTAGTCCAATCCTCCCACTTAGCATCTGACTTGTTTGTTCTCAGAAGATTACCAGACCCAAAGGGGACCCCAATTATTTTAGGTATTTTTCCACAGGATTGGCTGAGTTTCGGAATGACAGACTCCAACACATGAATGTAAAATAAAGCAATGTTTATTAACATATCATACAGAAACTAGCAACAGTATTTAGTCAAACTATATCTGGCTGGTGACTTGTTATTTCATTAACCGTTATATGTAAATATCTTGTTCAAACTCAATTGTTTCATCATCAGATATCCTATTCTAATACACATTATTATTCATTATGACATGGTGTCTCTTCATGTTCTTTACAGGGATTTCAATAGGTCGTGTCATACTTTACATAGATTCCTCTCACTCTTCTTCTGAACAGTCTGTATAATAAACCAACAACTACCAGCCAAAGAACTGGCTCACAAAAACCTTCAAAGTTCGTGTCTCAATTTGTAAAAAAATTGCATTTTTATTCAATTAGACACCCCTTCTGCAATCAGGTCAACAGGAAATATTAATCAATTCAATTTAACATTACCCTTCTGAACAGTTAATCCTCTATACCTTTATATATCACTTATTAATTAGCTCCTACTCAAATCAGAAATACTCTCCACAAATTACCTCATAATAAATTGAAATTTCAACCTTTAATTTCGTACATATTATAAAAACCTTTCCCAACTTTAAACAATTCTCAGTTATCTGTTATAACCTCTCCTTCCAGCAAGCATTAATATGAGGAGCTTCACTTCAAATTATAGGTTACGTCCGTCTTAAATACCTTACACTTTTATTCATATATTCATTACTTAAACCTCCCTCCTTAACTATATAAGTCTATTTATCCTAAAGTCCTCTCCTTAATAAATTAAGTACACCTATGTCGGTAAACTCTCAAGCACTTACGTGTTAGGCCTGGAACTTTCCTCCCTGCTCGGCTTCCTTTCATACCGGTCATTCAGGTACTGGAATGTGGGGGCGCTCATTTGGGGATCTCGGTGATTATGGTGTTTCCCTACCGGGTACTGCACGGCTAGAATCAATCAGTGTCGCATACTCTTTACCGGTCAGCATTTCTTCTTCCGTGGATAGAGGGGTTTTCGAGTAGGTCAATGGTTCGATCACTCATTCGACTGGCTTGACCTATATAATTCTCAGGGTGTGATTCTTCCTTCTTCCTCACTACGGCTTCCATGTTTACAGGTGAACATTCCTACTGGCTGTCGGGATATGCAGAATTTCTATCACTGCTTCCATCTACCTCAGGTCTGCAGCTATCACCCAAACTAGACTACTGCTCTGCTTTGTATTGTCCTCCAACTCCTTCAAATCATCCTCCAGACCGCTCCGAGAACTTCTTCCGACTCCTCCGAAAATTTCTTCCGAATCTCACGAAAACCTTTCCAGAAATGCCGCGAAAACCCTTTCAGAATCTCCCTCTCAAAATTCCCTCTATTTTCTTCCTGGCCAATAGGAGATCTGCACATCCTTTTTCCTGTGTTCTCATTTGTCTCCTCTCCTCTTCCGTGGGCGGGTCTTCTTTACTCTTTGTGTCCCAACTTCCGTGGGCCTCGAACATACGAGAACAATCCAGACAGAAAGAGAGGCGGAAGTTCCGGTCAACTGAGAAGCGTCACAGCTCCTCCCGTGACCTCACGCGCGCACACCTGGTGACGTCGCCCACCTCTAATAGCGTTTCACCGTAAAATTTATAAGAGGGTCAGCTTAAGCACTCTTGGCCCTTACTATGGTGCATCTGCCTCTGTCTTAATGGGAATTTGTCATGGTATATTACTTTCACTGACTCGTCAAAGAACTTCCATACAAACAAGCTACAACTAAACAAGGAGTGACTGGAAGGTATTTTTGAATTCCAGTGCTTCTTAACCCATGTTGTTTTTACCAGAAAACCACTATTCGTATTACAGTTAAATTCTCATAATATTTAACAAATTTTATTAATTAATGTAAGGACGGGTCCTTACAACAGCCATTCCACTTCTGCTTTTGTTTGATATTCGCTATGTGGGATCTTGTGATAAACTTTCCTGCAGTCATCAACAAAATTTGTAAAAACTTTTTCGATGACTAAGAGAACTATACACCAAGCTGGCTTTGCAGTCATCGAAAGAAAATTGCCAAAATATCTTGTGGTATTCGTGAGCAGTTAGCTAATGGAATCTTTTTTAAGAAATGGAATTAGATGACCAAAATTTACTACATATTTCTTTCGAAGTAACCATAAAATAATCTACTGCATAAACCTTTCCTTTACACTGAACTGTATGCATCACAGAGGTACTGAGCGGAGGTGGAGGGGGGGAACCCCAGTCTCACCAGATAATTAACACTATGTACTTATAAAGCCTGCAGTTAGGAAAGAAACTTCCCAGTCTACAAAACAAGTAATTAAATAGTATCTTCTCTCAACACTCTTTCCATAATAGAATGCAAAAAAGAATAAAATAATGAATTACCCATCGACTTAAACCTAATGAATGCTGTAGAGATTTGTTCTGGAAATTACTCATGGGCTATGATTAATTTAGTTAGAATTAAATTTTAATTAATGGTTCTGATTTACTTAGCATAAAAACGAGTAGGGATATCACTTTTAATTAAAACATTTCATTGGCCGAATGCATTATCCTAATTATAAGCGATCCTCTAAAAGCTTTTAGATCAAAGTCCTCTAATGTGGTAAATTCCTTGCATTACTATAGATATTCCTGCAGATAAATTTGACTTTCAAGTCCAGACTGCATAATTTAATCTATTTGCAATTATATTGGGATTATGCCGATAGATTTTTTGTTACAGTTTGCTCCGGGCATGTATTTAAATGTCTCTGATGTAGTTCTCTGGCTTTAGTGGAAAGGAACTACGATACTCTGTCTTGTCTCCTTTTGTAACAATAAATGCCTTTATCAGATGATAAGACAGAATTATGTAACAGCTTTGGACAGACCACAGAATGCATATAGTAATGTAATATTGATCGAGAATTTATTTTAAGAATTAGTTGGAATAAAGAAGGGATTTCATTTCTTAGTTCTCTGGTGCGTGTTTTAAGGCCAGTTTATATCCTCTAAAGATAATATTTGAAAATCAGCAGAATAACTTCGAGAACAGTCCGGCAGTCCTCA
The DNA here is from genome assembly GCF_048544385.1 of Mastigoproctus giganteus. NCBI lineage: Eukaryota > Metazoa > Arthropoda > Arachnida > Uropygi > Thelyphonidae > Mastigoproctus > Mastigoproctus giganteus. The sequence goes on from NC_143577.1 coordinate 64,448,071, forward strand.
GTGCATTTCAGTACTCTGCCATTCATGTCTAGACATCCCTCTGTTTATCATCGATATGTTCTACCCAATCACCAAGTGTCAGACAACTGACACGTGGTGATTGGGTAGACGATCGATGGAGTTAACAGACTTCCAGCGCGAAATAATGAGTGTCACATAAGCAATCGGTCTGTACGTAACATTTCGACGGAATTGATCTCTAGGTCGACGATTAGTGATGTGAAATGCATATGGAAACGATCTGGTGCCGAAACCCAAAAAAAAAAAAACAAAAGACTACCCGAAAAACCTATGAAGCTGATGAAACGTAACAGGAAAACCCTGGAATGAACCGCCCGGGCACAGTCAACGTTGTCGAAGCATTCACAGGCGATGGAGACTTATCAGCACCAGTACATTGCGCTGGACGCGCAAGATATGGGTAACCAAGGTGGTACCAGCTGTCTACGAGCCACTAATCACCCAGATTAATGCCAGAGTTTGTTGTAGTTTGTTGTAAATTCCGCTGTCCTTGGACCTAGAAAGTTGTGCTTTGGATTGATGGAACATGATTTAGCAGTGTGACGGTCGTCACTAGATTGGATTACATATAATCCACTACCCATTGGATTATATCGTCCCGATTCGATAATTAAGATTCGCGGAGGCATCGTGGTGGTATAAAGCTGTTTTTTCATGGTTTGGGCTAAGACCATTCATTGTTTTGAACAAAATCATGAATGTTGAAGCCTCTCTAGAAACATCGGACAAAAATGCGTTAATTAAATTGTGGCAGCACATGAGGGAAGGCCCATATATATCAATTGGACACAGTACTACGATATGGACAAAGAGCCTTGACCTCAATTCGATATACAGTAGAACATTTGGGATGAATTGGATCATCGGGTGCGTGTGAGGAGATACTGAGCAAAAAACACAAATAGCAAACAAAAAATTAATAGAAACAAAAACCGAAAGAAGGAAACAGAAATTCATGGAATTCAAAGTGCACTGGTAAACCACTCTAGGGCTAGCTTTTAAGAATTTAAATATAATTGTACTAGAATTTTTGAAAATAAGGAAAACGAACTGTTGGAGAAAAATGCAAACCAGCTCATGTCTGCTTTGATCCGCAAGATTTATCTTTTCATGATATTTCTGAATAATTGAAGATAAGTTTCAATCACGTGGAAAATAAGTTCATAATACATCAAAATATTATCGAAAACTATTCAGAAAAACTTATATTAAGATTATTATACAAAGGAAAATGTATGATTTTTATTTGTATTTACGTTAGCTAATTAAAGAAGAAAGTCCTACCCTCACTCGGGACTGTTGATGTCAGTCCATCTCAAAAAAAAAAAGTCGATAGTTTCCATCAAAATCCGATTATAGACTGGAACCCCGTTATTTTCTTGCTGCCATCTGCCAGTTTGAAAGTAAAAATCCCAGCTGATTTTTTTCAAATCTACGTGACACTGAAAAATATTAATATTCTTGTACGCTTTGTATCTCAAACTCCTGATGCTGCGTTCCTGTCCCGGAATATAAACAGAAAATGTATTTATTCATCCGCGTTCGACAGAAATCGAAATTCATCTCCAACAAGAACGTACCAGATTACCAACTGGATGGCTGGCAAGGCAGATGACCTGGTCTTACTGGTGCAGGGAAATTCTCGACTGCACTTGGAGGAAACATCGAACTCCGAGTTGACTGTGAACCTATGCAGAGTGAACTGCATAGGTTCAGCTCACGGAGTAAGAGCACGACCATCCTAAAAGGACGCTTGTCTATAAACAGAATCCCCATGACCTGCATTGGTGGAGCCAGCGTGAGATACCTTAAAACTGAACTGTTTGGGAACACAAATAGGTCATCAGTTACGATTTGCATCGCATGTTACGCATATTTCAGAAAATAATCGGCATTTTGCATGTATGATTACAAGGATAACTAGAAAAGAGTGGGAATTCGTAAGAGGTCGTTAGATTTATTTTTCATTCCAATTGTCACATATGGAGCGCGTGTGTAGTTAGATTGCTCACTGCAAAAAATTTAATATTAGGAAAGTATACTCTGGACAGCGAACAATGTTGCTGAAACTTATCATGGCTTCGTCATTTACCACGAGCAATTCCTTACGAACTTGCTATACAATGCAGTTCGAAACAGGTTATAAACAAAAAAAGAAACGTCTATGGAATTCTCCGATAGTTATTGGGCAAGATCGTTGTAACAATAGAGAGAAAGGAAGCATCACCAGGACGTTTTGCCCACATGTGGCAAAAAAGGTAAGAAGCTGCAGCATTGGTTTAATCCAACCTTGCACACTTCATTTTTTCATGACAGACCATGGGTTCTTTTTATTCTAAATTACATACCTTAGGAATCTATGAACGTATGCACTACATTTACGGAAGTATGGAAACTTGGGAACATATATTTATAATGTGTCAAGAATATTATCTCAGGAAGGACTTGGCCAACCTACCGTGGCAACTGAATGAGAAGAACAGCTTATACCCATTAACGACCCTTTCAAGACCTTACAGGCGTTCTCTATTCGGGTTTTTAATAGACGGCATGTGCTATTAGAGTTAGAGCAGCAAATGTAAGGATATTACGGCAAAATCCACATACACTCAGTGGACATAAATCATGGGATACCTACCTAATAACGGGTAGGCCTATCTTTCGCCCGGATAAGGGCAGTCACACGGAGATGCATTGAGTCCAATAGTTCCCAAAAGCGTTCCACAGGTATTTACATCCCTACTTGCTGCACCGTTGTGCATAATTCGGTCGCATTCCTGGGTGGAGGATCCAAAGCTCAAACGGACCTTTCCACAGCATCCTAAAAATGCTCCACACGGTTTATGTCCAGTGAACGGGGAGACCATTCTATGGTGGTAAAATCTGCGCAATGCTCTTCGAACCATGTTCTAGTCACTATAGCTCTGTGGTGAGGCGCATTGTCCTGCTTGAAGTGTAAATTGCCCTGTGGCTGCAAATTGATCATGAATGGATGCAGATGATCTGCAAGGATGGACACGTGACTTGGGCCGTTCAGAGATGCGTCTAGATGTACCAGAAGTCCCAACATGTGCCTAGTGGACACACCCCAAACCATTACCGACCGTCCACCTGTCTGAAGAGTTCCTTGTTCACACGAATTAGCTTCGTGCGGTTTCCGCCAAATACACACCCTCCCATCCGCTCGAAATAACTGGAAGCTGGACTCATCGGACCCGTCTCCAATTATCGAAGGTCCAGTGTTAATGTTCTTTCGCTCAGTTGAGCCGTAGAGTCCTGTGTCGTGGTGTTAGCAATGGGACTCCGGTGGGTGGGCGGCTCCCATAAACTATTGCAGCTAATGATCGCCTGATGGTCTTGGTGGAAACATTTCTGGCACTTCCTTCATTGAAGTCGATGGTGATTTGTGCCACTGTCCCTCTTCGGCTGGCTGAAACAATGCGAGACAGACGTCGACGGACATATTCATCCATCACTTTTCTCCGCCCACAGCGCTGTCCACGACGAGATGTTATTCGGGAAATTGCTTATCCCCTATACACTTTTTATAAGGTCGAACGGATATAGTGCAATTTAGTATTAGTAACGGCCGCATGGTGCAAGAAAGCCTATGGCTTATGCTGCACCAGCCAAAAAAAAAAAAAAACCTAACAAAACAATGATAAAAACAAAAAATAAATAAAATAAATAACTAAATAATAATAATTAATAAAAAAAATAAATAAAATAAAATATAAATAAAAAGGAAATTAAACCTATCATCCTATGCGCTTCCCTTACCCGAAAGTACTATCCAGATGACCTTTGAATTTCCCCAAACTGTCGGCCTCTACCACCCATGAAGGCAACTTATTCCAGTAATTTATAACTCGCTGGCTAAAATAAAACTTCCTGCAGTCCAATCTAAACATTTCCCCCCCGTAACTTGAATTTATGTCCCCTAGTTCTAGCATCATTTATAATCTTGAAAATTTCGTCCTCATTCATTTTACTGATGCCTCTCAGAGCCTTAAACACCTCAATCAAATCTCCTCTGAGGTGTCTAGTTTCCAAACTCTGCAACCCACATATTCGAAGTCTTTCTTCATAAGGACGCCCTTTTGCCGATCTCACCAGGCGAGTTACCCTTCTTTGCACCCTTTCAAGAAGCTCGATGTCTTTCTTTAGGTGCGGTCTCCATACTTGAACACAGTATTCCAAGTGTGGTCTAACATAAGCCTTATATAATGGGATTATTACGTCCCTATCTCTACTTGCAAAAGTTCGATAGACCATCGATAGGACACCATGGGCCTTCCTTGCAACCTGTTTACAATGCTCAGAGAATTTCATGTCTGACCGTATCGTAACACCCAAGTCCCTTTCCTCCAGTACTACTGGGTTTAGTTGAACTCCAAGTGAATAAGTTTTTTTGGGATTACTGTTTCCCAGGTGTAATACCTTACACTTTGTTGAATTAAAGCACAGCTGCCATTTTTCTGACCATTCTTGAAGTCTATCTAGGTCTCTCTGAAGAAACTCAGCTTGACAGTGATCATTAACTACTCTACCAACTTTAACATCATCTGCAAATTCAGACATCACGCCCTCTATCCCTTCATCAATGTCGTTTATGAAAATTAAAAACAACAGTGGTCGTAATACTGATCCTTGGGGAACCCCACTTCTTACATCAACCCAATCTGAGGAATAGCCATTTATCACAACCCTCTACCTCCTGCCCTGAAGCCATCCTTTTATCCATCTAAGGATTTTCCCAGTGATTCCAACCTGTTGCAGCTTATAAAGCAACCGCTCATGTGGGACTGAATCAAAAGCTTTGCCGAGTCAAATTTCTGTACTGAGTCAAATTTCTGTACCACCGCCGCGATAGTGACCCATGCGTTGGACACTCACTATCATCCCTCTTTCAAAGTCGGTTAACTTACGACGTTTATCCAAAATCACATCGAATTACTGTCTACCTGAATGCAGTGAACCTATATACTTGCCAAGCCATGGGATCCACTAGCGAGAGGTGACAGCGTCGTGTTGCCCAGGAACTAGGTATCTCACGAATTCTGGCCTTTCAGTGTACTCTCAAAGTAGCAAAGTATCTGGTTACGTTAGTCTTGGCTGTCGAAGGGCATATAGACTAATTATCTGACTTCATGTCTTCTCTTGTCAGCATCATCGAGTTGTGTGACATATATAGGAGCTCTCTGCCTGATGACGTAGATTAAAGCTCAAGAGAGTAGAATGACCATCATGGCTATGCATCTCCTAGTGGAGCATATGACCTGAATTTTCCTACATGATCGATCCATCCATCCATGGTCGCTGCTGCCACATCTCCTTGTGGTGCAATGGGATGCATATCCTATTAATGCATTACATCTGTACTACTCAATGGTCATCCTTGTTGTGCATGATCACTTTTAGCCACCGTGTCTCCTTGTGGCCTTCTATCTTCTCAATCTTACTAGCACATCACATCTGTCTTCTCTGTTGATCAGAGTACTTTAAGGAATAAACCGCTTTCTCACGTTCTTTGTTGCATCTCCTTGTGTTGCATTGGGATGTCGGTCTTTGTTTGAAGAGCAGCTGGATGAACGGGTTTCGTGAGTATTTTCTGATTCAAAATTGTATTTAACGGCTATGTGAGTGTACAGAGCGATAGTGCTTTGGGTGCTCATTCCAAAAACTGCACAGTTTTGTAAATAGATGGCGGAGATGCCAGGATAGCTGGTTGGGACAGCCTGGTTTAATAAATAAGAAAAAAAAAAAAAGGTTGCCATACATTTAAAGAAGTTCCAGGGAAAGGCTACAGGATTCGTCTTTCATATACCAATGTGTCGTATACCAATATTAAGCTAGGGGGATAATTTGTGACCGTTAGTTATTGATGGCCACATTAAAGAAGGTAAATGAATATAATATCCATATATTAACTGTTAATCGTCTCAATCATTCTTTAATAGAATACAACGTAATCGATTATCCTAAATCTGCCGATCAGTAAGATATCAAATCAAAGTAAAAGTATTATTTAACAAATCATCTTTAAAAATTACTATAGTTTTTACAAACGGTTTGCTAAAAAAAATACAGAAATAAATGGAAAACGAACTTAATATTTGTCCTATATATTAAAATATTTCTTTTATACAGAATTATAGTTTTTGAGTCGCTTTTGTAAAGTACAGGAGGCTAATTACATGGTGAAATATTACATCAGACGAACAAAATCAAATATTCGTATTCAATGTATTCGCTGCATTTAAGAAGGAGTAAATATACGTTAGAGGCCAAGAAAATTAATGGTGGGACAGTGCCCTGTGCTAAACATCATTAACCTGATATTTAAATTAAGTAAACATCGATAAAAATGGGTTTGTGTTACGAAAAAAAAGAGTAATTAATTTTGGAAGAGAAAAAGAACGAAGTAATGATGTAGAGAGAGAGAGAGGCAACTACTGACGATAAAAAGCTTTGCCTTGACAGCGTGTTAACAAGGGATTTCTTAATCAGAGCCTCTGAGTTATAGGAAGAAAAAGCACAACAATTAAGGGACAGGTCCAGCTAACTGGGACATTAGGATGGAGGTCGATGTAGTTTATTTATTCTCTGTATATCTGGCTAACGGCTGCCATTTACAAAATCTAACACAAATAATTAAGACCCCTCACTGTGTAGCTGAGATCGGGAATTTTAATTATGGGAATGGAGTTAAAGAATATAATACTAATGAATTAGTTTGTTTATAGGGATTTGGATATCTTCCTTTGGTTAGAATATTCCTGAAAATGCAATTTTGGGACGGTTTCCACACATTCCGATGTGTCAAACATCGGAATGTGTGGATATTTTTCTAATTTGCATCAAACCTATGCCCTATGAAGTCATTCACAACATTTAAAAGCACTCTATACTTCATTTTCAGTTTCTTTAAACTACTCGTCTAAGATTAACTTTCTTATTCGCGGTTCAAAGAAAACGACTTCCACATCAAAAAGAAAACTGAGAAATTAAGCGAAAGGACGCTTAATACAATTATCATCCTTGTATAAAGCCATTATGAACTGCTTCATTAACTCTAATTTAATATGCGGAGGTAATAGGATTTTCGTTGGATCCACCACATTCTCGTTTCAATACCTTTTGAACCAAATACATGGGCCACTGTTTCCTTGTTTAGTACCAACGTCATGCTCTTCTTTCCCAGCTATATACGAAATATGATTTTGAAGTAACTTGACTGCTGATCCAGCATTATACATTGAACGTTCAAGACTCCACACAGCCGTCGATTACAGGAGGTGGACAAAATAATGGAAACAGCTGATATCAAAGCAGCAGTTTTTGTAAATGCTGTATGACGTATTTATAAACATGCAGTGATGATTTATTTTTGTTTCTTGAACAACGTGTTGCTAAAGACGCATTCGATAAAGGCTGATGCTTATTTAGAGGTGATATAAAAAGTTATATGAAGAAGATTACTGATCTACCTGATTTGAAAGAGGTCAAATGGTTGGTTTGATATAATAGGCATTCGCATGCCTATTATATCAAACATCCCTATTGAGATGTAATAGCATCTCAACTGGCATAGATACTCTCCCTGAAGCGCTTCGGCAATTGCCAAAAGACTTCTCTACTGGCCCAGTTAATATTCCGCTTATACTCTGGAAGAAATGCTTACCACAACTGGAATATATGTTATATAATATTGCATACATTCGTTCTTTCTGTTAAGGCAGGAACCTACCCCCACTCACTTCAAAACAGTGAATGCCACCTAATCCATAAAAGCAACTAAATACATTCATTAGAATATTCTCGTCCTGTCTGTCTTCTAAACTATCTGGCAAAATTATGGACACAATCATTCATAGTCAATCTTCTCACTATCTGGCAGAAGGTTTCAGATACCGCCGATGATTGACAATCATTCATAGTCAATCTTCTCACTATCTGGCAGAAGGTTTCAGATACCGCCGTGGACAGGTCGACGTTATATACACGGTTATTACCAAGGCATTTGACAATGTCCCACACTATCATCTCGTTAAAAAAATCGGCATGGAATACTAGACCCTATATTATCATGGTCGATGAGCTATATCTCCTTTCGCAAACAGAGTAATCACTGTACAGGAAATCTCGAGAAAGTTCTTCCAGTCTTAAGGGACTTCAGAAGGACAAGCTCTTAGGCCTCTTTTATTCACCATTTCTGTCAATGACCTGCCGTACTTTGTGGAGAGAGAGGCGGTATCAACATACTAGCATTAGCATTAGTAGAGGCATTTGATGCAAGAAAGCAAGCTTATGCAGCATCAGCCATAAAAAAAAAAAAACCCACTTCCACTTCACCCCTCTGTTCGTTCAAAATACCTGTCCAGCTGAGCCTTAAACTTATTTAGGCTATCAACCTCCACCACAAGGGATGGCAGTCTGTTCCACCAACCAACCACCCGCTGGCTAAAGGCAAATTTCCGCACGTCTATCCTACATCTGTCTTTCCTCAATTTGAATTTATGCCCTCTCAGGTGATTTTTCTGAGCTAGAGGAAGAATCCCATCAGCATTGAGCATGCTTAAACCATTCAAGGCTTTATACACCTCTATCAGATCACTTCGCTGGTGCCTAGTCTCCAGACACTGTAATTTGCAAAACTTAAGCCTTTCTTCGTAAGAGCACCCCTTTGTTCCATTCACTAATCTCGTTGCCCTTCTCTGTACTCGTTCCAGCAGCTCTACATCCTTCTTGAAATGAGGCCTCCAGACCTGTATACAGTACTCTAGGTGTGGCCTGACCATTGCCTTATACAATGGAATAATCACCTCCTTATCCCTGCTGGAAAAATTCCTGTATATCATTGACAATACTCCATGAGCTACTCTTGCAGCCCGTCTGCACTGCTCAGAGAACTTCATATCTGCCTACACAACCACCCCCAAGTCCCTTTCATTCTCTACCACTGTCAGTGTAGTACCACAGAGTTGATACGTTGCTCTGGGGTTGCTGTTTCCCATGTGTAGTACTTTACATTTGTCAATGTTAAACTTCATTTGCCACCTCTCAGCCCATCTGCTCAACCTTTCCAGATCCTGTTGCAGCAGCATAGTGTCAGTAGTGTCCTTGACAACCCTGCCAACCTTTGTATCATCTGCAAACTTGGACATTAAGCTTGATATACCATCATCAATATCATTTATAAATACAGAAAACAATAATGGACCCAACACTGAGCCCTCAGGGACTCCACTAATAACATTAGTCCACGATGAGCAGTGTCCATTGATTACCACTCTGTCTTCTCCCCCTCAACCACCCCTTTATCCATAGCAGCAATTTGCCTCCAATGTCACACTGCTCCAATTTGTGTAGCAGTCTTCCATGTGCAACAGTACCAAAAGCCTTTCTAAGATCCAAGTATATAATATCAAAGTTATTCCCTGCATCCAGTTCTTTTGTGACTGCATCATAGTATCCAATCAAGTTGGTCAGGCAAGACTTCCCCTTAACAAAACCATGCTGTGTCTGAGCTATAACTGAAGTCTTGTCTAAATGATCCTGCAGTGCTTCTTTAACCAGTGCCTCCATTAATTTTCCTGGAACAGAAGTTAAGCTCACAGGTCTATAATTACTTGTGTCAGCCTTTGATCCTCCTTTGTGAATTGGGGTCACATTTGCACATTTCCAGTCTATGGGTACCTCCCCTGAGTCCAAGGAAGCTCTCATAATTATGGCTAAGGGTTTGTTTACTTCCTTTGCTGCCTCCTTTAATATAACTGGATAGATCCCATCCACCCCGGGTGCCTTTCTTGTGTTTATCTTCAACAGTTTCTCCTCCACTTTACTCCTAGTTATTTCAAGATTCTGTAGCTTACTGCTAGAGTTGAATACACCTCTGGCATTCCCCTTGCTCAATAACTCCTCATGTGTGAATGTCGATGCAAAATATTCATTTAGTTTGTTAGCTACCTGAGCAGGATCATCAACAGTTGACCCATCAATATCAAGTGGACCAATCTGATTCATCCCCTTCCTTCTAGAGTTTACATAAGTAAAGAACTCTTTGCTGTTTTTCTTTGCATCCCTTGCCAAGGATTTCTCGTAATCTGCCTTCGCCTGCCTAACCTCCTTTGTAACTTGGTTGCATATCAACTTGTATCTATCATAGGCTTCTGTGTCATGTGTTAATTTGTAAGTATCCCATGCATTTTTCTTCTCTGCCATATGCCTCATTAGTTCATCTGACATCCATTTTGGCCTAAACCTTGAACAATATTTCTTAGTTGGTATGTAAAGCCTAGTAGCTTCCAAGATAAGTTCTTTGAATGCTTCCCATTTTGAATTTGCTGTTGGTAACATCATCAGTTGGTCCCACTGTATAGAATTTAAATACTGTCTCAGTCCATCGTAGTCGCCTTTACGGAAGCAATAACCCTTCCCTTTACCCCTAATGGTAGTTACCTCTTTGAGTAAATCCCACTTCAGCACACTGTGATCACTGCCACCTAGTGGTTCATTTATCTGCAGATTCTTAATGCATGAAGAATCACTGCTGATAATCAAATCAAGAGTATTACTCCCTCTAGTTGCCTCCCGAACATGCTGATGTAGAAAACAATCATCCAATAAATCCACAAAAGCCCTGCTAGTGTGTGAGTAACCAGCCCCCAAATTCCAGTCTATATCTGGGAAATTAAAATCTCCCATTATAAGACTCTCAGATTTACTGGCCCACTCTATTTCCCTGTACAGTTCCTTATTATACTCATCAGAGTCATTAGGCCTATAGCACACTCCTACTCTCAATTTTGATCTCCCAATGCTTATGTCACACCAAACTGACTCAACACTGCACTGTCCAGCGATGTCGACTGGCTTCACTTCTTTGGTTTTTATGTGTTTCTTAACTAATAGCATAACCCCTCCCCCCTTCCTATCCTGTCTATCCTTTCTGTAGACGTTGTACTCCTCAAATTCCAGTTCCGCATTACTTATATCTGTGTGACACCACGTCTCTGATATCCCAACAATATCTGCCTTTGATGTTTTGAGCAATACCTCAAATTCATCAAATTTATTTACTAAACTCCTAGCATTGGTGTACACGCAAGTATACCTGCACCTGTTTCTATTCTTAGCTACCCTAACACAACCCATGTGTTTACTTGTACCGCAATGGCTCCCAGCAGTCTCTGAAATACCATGCATCTTGTTTTTCAGGCTTCTGCTCATTCTAATAGAAGCAGTGTAAGAATCTCTTTCACCTCTGCCAGTGGCTACTGTCAATCTATTGGTCTTTGTCTCCCCCCAAGCTAGCAGTTTTCCGACCCACCTAACACTGCCTCGATAGCATCAGCAAATATTCTTGCACCCTTTCTATTTAAGTGTATCCCATCCCTGTAGAAGCAATCTCTCCTGTTAACAAGTACAGTCCAGGCTGAAAAAAATTCTACCCCTTGAGCCTTGCACAATCTTTCCAGGGCCGAATTGATCGACAAGGCTCTCATCATATACTCCCTCCTATCGTGTCTGGGCAGAATTGCAGACACTTTCAAATTCAACCCTAATTCTCGGCTTTTGTTCAACAGTGAACTGTACTTGTTAAGTAATTCTGCCGGTCTCCTGCTCTTAATATTATTAGTGCCAACGTGTACAATATGTTTGCTGATTATGTAGAACTTTGCTCAAATACCAATAGGAAAATCGATCCCAATAACGTTCAGACCGCCATTAATTCTTTCCCTGATTGGGTTGCCTTAAATGGTCTAGGCCTCAACCCTAAGTAATGTTGTTCGCAGGAACAAAAAATGCAAAGTTCTTGGAAAACCCATACTTCATGAATGGCATTCCTGTTCCCAGAGATTTTGATGATAAAAAGATCTGGGAGTCACATTTACGTTGGGATGCGATTTCGACAACCCTATCTGGAACATGTTGACTCAAGCAAAAAAAAAAAAAAAAAAAAATTGGCCTCAAACGTTAGATATACAGGTTCAAATATTCTCTGTGCTTCTATTAAAGCAACTGTCCTTTCCATATTATGCTGCTCCAATATGTAACCCTCACTGTTCAATCTGGACACAGCAAAGAGGATCACTGCGACCGAAATCCATCCACTATCTTTCTAGATTATATCCGGTCACCGAATCCTCTCTCCACATTGTGCTCCTACTTCAAACTGCAATTTTTGAAAGCAATGAATTGTCCTGGAACCTTATGCTGCTGCATCAAATTTTCTCCGGCGCAAGTTATCTTCCACATCTTTTATGCAATCTCAACTTTCATTGCAGGCAGCCCCCCTACGAGACAGAAGATTACCTTCCACATCGGAAGATCAAAGATTAGAGACTTCTAGATCTATTTCTTTAAAAGAACAATGGCACTTAGAAACCAGCATGGCATTGATCTTTCTCTGCAGAGAAAAAGATTTCACAAGGCTATTTGGAACCGACTATCTGATTGCTTATGTGTGATATTTATTGACTTATTCCCCATCAAGGATTATAGAGAAGCAATATTTTTGCTAAGCAATTCTTTTCCTAGTCTTGCACTGATCTCGTGATAAAACTAATATCATTGTACAATTTCTCATCGTATTACTTACTTTTAAACTTAATTTACAACTTAATGTAATTGTATAAACAGCTTATGTTTATACTACTGTATGCGGCTCTGTTCTATATTTTAACTGGGCACGTCTGTAGTGCACAGTATATTAGATTTATTATTATTATAATCATTTATTGTAAACAAATTCTCTTGAAGAAAAATAAAATTGTATTGTATTATTAATAATAATGGCGCGATTAGCCCAGTGGTTAACGAGACCGAACCACCAATATCGTGGAGGCGGGTTCGAATCCCACTGGGAAGAAAAAAATCGCAGGAAAGGAAAATCACATCGCGAAAGTCATTTCATCGGACCTACTTCCTCAAAGTAGGAGGGGAAGCTGAGGTGGAGAGTGGTGCCACCTGTTGTCGCTGCCCATAACTACCTAACTACAAGCGAACTGGAGGAACAATAGCAAGTAAAAGAACCACAACCGGGAGCAGCCGAAGCATAAACAGACAAGGTCGCAAAATCCAGAATAGAACAGTGGAAGAAAACCCGAGCAGAATTCGTGGGAATGTACCCCACAAAGACCTACACCATACCGAAGCAGAGACCTAATTAGAATCCTGTATATCAAGTTAGAGACCACCTCAATAGGCAAATAATATCGGATTATCTCAACAACGAAGTAACACTAGAGACCATCCGCACAGACATTTACTGTGCTGCTGAAGTAGCCACCAGAATGAACGAAGAGAAACCACAGAACAACAAAACACAAAGACAAGGAACCACCATCCTGAGGGAAAAGGCTACAACAGAAGATAGAAGACTGAAGTTAGACCAACCGACCAAGTACCAACGGGGTAACAAAAGCAAGAAGCTGATGAGAAAAGTGAAGGCAAGACAACATCCATGGCAAACATTAGATCTATGAGCACAGAATCAAAGAATACCCTGATACCCTCAAGCAGAAACTCCTGACACTCACCAAGAGACTTCACCGTTACAAGGGAGTGCCCATACGAAAACAGACAACAGGATATTTCATGAAAACCGGACAGCCTTCTACAGGAAAATCGGACAAGAAAAGAAGGAAGGCAATGGACTCCCACATTCAGAAGTGACTTGAGTAGTTATGGGGCAACCTGAGGAGCAGCGAAGTTAACTATAATGGCCGTGCTCCAGAAAAGGGAAAAAAACAAAAAACAAAAAAAATAAATAAATAATGGACGTACAAGAGATGAAAGAATTGGGAGATTCGGGAGGAAGTGCCACAACTGGCGAGCCCCCAAGAACAGATAACATCCACAACTACTGGTACAAGAAGTTCAGCTGCACACGCACACAGCACATAGGGCGGCGGTTCTCCCAGATAATAAGGCGCCCTCACATAATCCCGAACTCTACCACTCAAGGAGTCACTTACAGTCTAAGGACAAAAAAAAAAAAAAAAAAAAATTCAAAGTACAGACAAATCACCTGTCTCCCAACAATGTACAAGATCCTAACCAGTTGCATAACTAAGAAGTTATCGGACCACTTGGAGAGCCAGAACATTATGGCTGAGCAGAAGGGATGCAAGCAAATGAGAAAAGGATGTAAGGAGCAATTGGCGCTGCAATTATGGAGCAAGCCTTCAAAAAAGCACTGCAACCTGTAACACGGTCTACACCGACTACCGCAAGGACTTCGACTCCGTGCCTCAAAGCTGTCTGATAGAGAATGAAGATCTACAACGTCAATCGAACACTGACACACTTCTCAGAAGAAACCATGGCAAAATGGAGGGCCACAATGAAAGTCGAGAACTTCCCGCTCAGATAGATACCCATTAGAAGAGGAATCTGCCAGGAAAATTACCCCTAGTCCACTACCGTTCTGCTAGCACTCAACCCACTGTCCACCATGCTCAATAACAGCAAGTACGTATATACCCTAATAGAAGAGAGGAATAACCTGTACACCCGCTCTCTCACTTGATGTATATGTATGACAAACTATGTAGCAACCGAGAATCAACTCCAATAGCTAGATGGATCATCGAAGATTTCAGCACTGGTATCAGGGTGCAATTTGGCCTAGACAAATGGATTACGGATTACATCAAGGAGATCCAGTCAAAGGAAACTACTAAATGAAGGCAAGTGAACAGATTGAAACCATGACAGACTTACAAATATCTGGGGATGATGCAGGCCTACCAGTTAGAACGCAAGGAGCTCAATGCCTGCCCGACTGAGAAATACCATCAGAGACTAAGAAATTGCTAAAATCAATACTGAATGGTAGGAAAATGGTCACAGCCATAAACAACTATGCAACCCTAGTACCGTACTGTTCAGGATCAGAGATTAGATCGGGATTACTTCCACGAAAACACAACACACCTATCAATCCATGAAATGGATAGAACAACGGCACACAATACAACCTCAATAAGGAAACCAAACTCACACACACAGAATAAATATGGGCAAAGAAGACACTCCAGAGCAGACATTATTACAATGACTTCCATCAAGACTGCATAGATAAGATGGCTTCTAACGCTTGGCTCACGAACGGAAGGCTCTTCCCCGAGACCGAAGGTTTTATGCTTACCATCCAAGATCTGGTAATCAATAACAGGAAATAAACTGCCAAGAACCCTGAAATAACAGATGACACATGTCGACGATGCCACCTATCCCAGAAACTATGCTGGGACCGGGCCATAATAATGGACAAGACATAACCCTCATTGGCAAGACAGAAATGAGTACCTACCTGATGAATATAGCGGTGCCCAACGCCAGAAAACATAGAAGGAAAAGATCAGGAAATACTCAGACCTAAGACAGGAAGCAAAGAAATGTGGCATATGGAACAAGCAAGTAACGACCATCCCGATCACTGTGTCAACCACTGGCATCATTGTGTGAAAGAGCCTCCATAAGAACCTAGCAGCAATAGCCCTCCCAGAGAATATTTTCATGGAATTCCAGAAAGCCACGATCCTGAGAATAGTAAGAGAGTTCCTCAACCAACAGTAATAATAGTAACGGGGCACAACCAACCAGTGGTACCAGTACACGTCACGGAGCGGTAAAATTCGATAAAAGAGAAAATAAGTTAAAAATAATAAAATATCATAAGTTGTTAATAACATTGTAATAATAATCAGAATAAAATTTCAATACAACAACAATAATAAAATAAATATATAAAATAATGGATAAATACTGTTTTCCAGATATTAAATTTCTTTCATATCAAATGATATCCTTTCCAAAACAATTGTTTTTATACTCTTCACTTTTGGATATTAGTAGTCAATGTACAGCAAACAGTTCAAGGTAAAGAAACCGTCTCCATGGTAATGAACTTAGAGAAGACTAATTAGTAACATATCATGTCGATAATTGCATATACTAAAAAAGATATTAGATTACTTTTAACAGGAAAACAGGAAACAAAACACTGACATTCAAGTCTATAAATAGAATCCCAGTCGAAAAAAGTTCCGAAACACAAAGCTTTAGACCTCATTAGTGAAAAACACTTCAAAGATATCTATTTCTCCGAGCTACGTTGCATATACTAAATAGAGATACAGTTCTAGGCTTTAAGCGTCTAGGGCGATCATCCAGAATATGCAAAGTTCCATGTACCCAACAATCAAACGCATCTGTAATATAGTCTTCAAATTCGATAAGATTCCAATAAAGGCACCTCACCTAAATCCTGGCTAATGAGGTAGCTCAAGAGTGCCTATCAGAATCCCTTTAGTATTTTGAATTGTCTTATATTCACCGCTAAATTTAATTCCAGGGAAATATTCAAAGTGGACAGGTAGCTATAAACTTTCTGGAACGTCCATATCAAAAAATTTGAAGGCATTCTGAAATGCAACCTTACGGATATCCATTGAGTTTAAAATCCGGTTTTCATCTGCAAGATAAAAAAAAAAACACTTTGCAAATACTCCACTACAAGAGAGCAGCAAAACAGGTCCTGACGATTCTAAAGAAGTCAATGGGTTTTCTGCATCTATATTCGTAAAACAACACTATAGGTTTCAATCAAAGAAACTTTGTTTATACTGCGGAACGACCACGCGGCCAAAGGAGTTCATCATATACAGAAAATACAAGAAACAGCATCTTATTTAGCAGTCACGGGCTTGAATCCCCATAACTCAAAGCAAGTTTACTCACGCATCCTCGGACCTGACCACTCATCTACTCCAGCCTTAGTTTGACATGTAAAATTTCAACTACCAGAGTCAAACACAATTTGGCTTGACATGTGCCAAGTAGAGCCTGAGGGTAAAATATAAATTATCGGGGACTAGAAGGTTTAATCTCTTGAAATTCGCCTATGGCCAGCGAGTCGTCGAATGCAAAGGTGATGAATCCGTATAGGTTTAAAGCAGAATCGGACGATTCATATGGGAATAGCATGAATATTCTGTTATTCTGTATTTATTTATAATTATTAATTCTTTTGGCTGATGCAGAGAAAGCCAGATTCGTTGCATAATTTGGCCTAACTAATTCTAAAAGGCCTATTCAGTCGGAGGAAATAGGATTTCTCCAGTTCTTGTGGGTTTCGCCTCACGGTTGGTTGAGTTGCCGATTCTGGATAAAACTAATGAACAACTGCTTTGTGCTGTGGGTTATTATGCAATTTGGGCCTTGAATTGATATAAACATGCGTAAAATAATATACAATATCATTTTCGCACATTAAAAAGATTCTCTGTATACAGAAAAGCCAGATTAACCAAAGGATTTGCTCTAATTGTCGAATACTTCTCTGATTGCAGTCAATATACCAACGCAATCCAGTGAGCTATGAGCTGTTTAGTTGAGAATTAATTTCCCAGATGAGCATAAAGCTTTCCTGAAATTGCGTTTTTATTAGAGAATGCATTCGGTGTACCGCATTTCCGCACTCTTTCCTCATTATTCGGAAAGCGAATACTTGGATTCTTCATTTCGATGGAAATTTTTTAGCATGTTTTCACTTAAAAAGAAATAATGGCACAGAATAAACAATTCAGGTTCATTTTAGAGACCCGATGTTGTACCTAACAATGAATTTAACTTACCATGAAAATATTACAAGGATAAAAAAAAATTCGAATCATCCATATTGGAAATAAATTCAGCCCATTAACGAAACGCACGAGGAGAACTAATGCATCTTTCAGAAGAAACTGAAACGCCATATTTCTCTTTTCCCATTTGGTGTATCTAACTCAGGAGCCACTGTTTGCGTTGCAGTGAGATGCTCCCTACGTTGACGCTTGAACTCATTCTGTGGTCCCAGAAAAATGTAACTTTCATCAAATTCAATAATTCTTTTAGATTCTCCGTATGAACCACAGTTTGGATTGAAATTGAATTTAGGGGAAAACGAAGGACAGCTAAATCTTATATTTAATGACTGAAGATGTCATTTATATAATTTTAAATTTAACTTAAAAAAATACATTTTTCTTTCTGGGCATATAGATGGAATTATACTCATAAGACAAACTTCTAAGATACAAGTCTATATTCGGGGTTGAGTACTGTAGACTTTGTTGTTGTGGTGAGGGAATTACTGAAGAATTAAGCATTCATAACTTAGCATTGCTTCTGTATATTGGCGGAATGTTTTCGGGATCTCTTATTAGTCAAATCTATGACTGTTCTGTTGTCGGTTTGCCGGATGAAAAGCCCGATTTCCAAGAGAGAAAAAAAGAGGAAATTTTTTACCGAGAGAGACCGAAAATCCCATAAAGGATCTTCCCTTCGAATTCGACTCGTATGGAAGATCGTCCATTCGAGACGAATGCGAACTGAATCTTTTCCACAGGTTGTGGAAGTACAACGATCGTACCCGCGAGGGCACTGATTGGATCGATTTCACACATGACGTACGAATGCGTTTGCTATAAATTTCCAGGCATTTGGAGCTTATGGAGTAAATATCTAGTTAGTTCATAAATTTAAAAACTTGAAATTAATAGCCAGCATATTATGGGTTTATTATTAAAGATAATCTAGTTGACCATTATAATTCATGAATTCACTAATAAAACAAAAATAATCACTTTGAACAAGATTTGCTTCTTGCTCGAATATCCGATGTCTTAACTTAAATTTCAGGTCCCAAATTCTTTTTCAATTAAAAAGGTAGATTCAGAAAACTTTAAATAAATATTTATTTAAACAAATATAATATTTACACATTGATTTTTTTTAAATAATAACCATAGCTATTTACGAATTTTATACATCGGTTATGTAGTTGCAAAAAAAAGAATGTTCCAGTCCTTTTTGAAAGTTCCTTGATAATTGGGTTTAGTCGTTGTTACCATAACTTCTTCACCAGGTGAAGAGTTTGGGCAAAAAATAAAAACCACCTGGAGTAAGTTCAGGTTAACAGGAAGGGTGATGTAAAAGAGTTACCATTGCTTGAAAATGTATTCATAAATTATCTTTGTTCTATAAGCAGAAACACTATCATGGAATACGTTCCAATTTTACATGCCCACATATCAGGGCTCTTCCTTCTAATTGCAGCTGTCAAGCGCTAAATAATTTCTAAGTACGCGGTCCTAGTAACAGCAGAATCTCCTAAAAATTAATTATCGCTCGAAAAATAGTGGAAAAATTAATTATCGCTGTACTTTCTTTTAGACCTACCTGGTAATCCGATTTATTTTGAATCTCGAAGACTTCATTAGCGATTTCTATTCAAATGGCTGACGTTAACCTTTCTCTGCCATTGTAAAAGTAATACTGCGTGTCATCTCCTGTCAATTGTTTATAGAAATCTTCGACCACGATAAGTTTCATTCAGCATTTTGGAAAGTTCAGCTCTTATTTCTTGTTGATGTGCTGTTAAAAATATGAAAACGAAGAAGTTGCATAATCATTTCATTTTTAAAGTTCCAGATGTGATGGCATGAAAACTATTGTATAATATACAAAATTAAACAGCTATGGCTTTAATTTCTTTCGCTAGTAGCACGGTGGTGATAATCATCATGCTACTCCAATGGGTGTAAAAGGCGTACAAACTTGGGATTAGACTGGCAAAGAGCATCACGCAAAAAGTGTTTACAGTAAATACGCGATGTTAACTACATCATAACATATCGTAAACTCAATACTTCTTGGATCTTCATCAGTTGAGACAAAATATATTCTACAAGAAGAAAGATAGTTGAATTATAAGCAACTTTCAAGGTATGTATTATCAAGCCACCGAGTGCATCATCCCACTGATGAATTATCGCAGACGATGGCAAGATGAATGTAAAAGGATTCAGGCAAATAAATATAATTGAATAAGATAGCATGAAACAGTTATAGAGTGACGAAAGACTATTATGCACCTTCGTTTTCGACAAATATTTCGACCCTTCCTCGTGCACTCACTACGAAATGCAAATCTCAACGAACCCTAACAAATGCTTAATTGAATCTGCACTGGAAGGCAACTATTTGATTAATAGTTGTCTTATGCGATTTGCATTCTGTAGCGTAGATACACACAGTTGGCTCTGCAGTAGCAATACCTACCTAAATTATCGGGGTACCTTTTGCTTCTATTACACTTCGTGCACGTCAAGGCATGGACTCCTGAAGGTGCTGCAGAGTGTCCTGTTTATGTGCTATCCATGCATTTCACAATGGTCCAGGACGCCGCCCCCACATTGTTAGATGGGGGAATCACAGCATACGATATCCTTTTCCAGTAGGTCCAAGCATGCTCAATCGGGGTGAAATAGGTAGAATTCAGCAGTTATGGGAAAACGAACAATTCATTGTAATGTTCCTGAAACTAGTTAGCAACCTGCAGATCCTCTCTCTCTCTCTCTCTCTCTCTATATATATATATATATATATATATATATATATATATATATAGCCATTGAGAGACTGAGAAATAAGTTACCAGGCCTGGACATAATCGAGCCAGAAATAATTAAAAAAGTTGCCGAATTCGCTCCGGAAACACGGCTAAACCTACTCAACCATTGCCTGCTAAAGGGATGGTTCCCAACTAATTGGAAAACTGCGTCCATTCGGCTCGTACACAAAAATCCAACTAAACCGCACGATCGACCTGACTCGTACACACCTATTGCTCTCCTCTCTGTGCTGAGTAAGGTCTTTGAGCAGCTCCTTAGACGGAGACTGGAAAACCACTACAATACCGCACAGCTACCTGCACGAAATCAATTTGGATTCAGGCCGGGCATGTCTACGATAGATGCGCTGGAAACCATTACCAATGCTGCCAGCAACTGCACCCAGAAGTACCTCCTCGTCAACTTGATCGACTTTGCTGGGGCATTCGACACCTTGTGATGACCAAGCATCCTCAGACGGCTGAGACGCGCTGAGCTCCCAGGAGGTCTCTACAACCGCATTGCCAGCTATCCCAGTGACAGGAGCATTGTGGTCCAGACTCCCTTCTCCAGTGTGGAACGTCTTGTCCACCGAGGTTGCCCTCAGGGCTCTGTCCTGGGCCCCCTTTTCTGGAACTCTGCACTCTACGAGCTTCTTAGTAGTGACTTAGGCGATGTCCAGACCTTGGCATACGCTGATGATCTCTCCCTGATCTTGGTCAGGGCTCCAGGGCTCAACTTGAAGTATCTGCCAACAGAGCTCTTACTACCCTGCAAGAGTGGGTCCGGAAAAACCGCCTGAGCATCTACTCCACGAAAACTTAATTGTTTCTCCTGAAGGGCTATCTTGATCCGCAGAGGCAGCCTCAAATCAAGATATATGGCACAATCATCAAGATTGTCACCCAGCTGAAACTCCTTCGCGTTATCACCGACAGCAAACTAACATTTCTCCCACACCTCAACTATCTACAGGGGAAAATAAGAAACTACACTGCACTGCACTGGTTGCTAGGGTGACCCGCCGAGATTATGTGCTCAAAAAGCGCGCTCTAGCATTCCTCTATAAAGCCATATTCATACCGGCCATCACCTACGCTTTTGGCATATTGTTCACCAAAGCCTCCACTGTAGTAGGACGAAGAAAGCTGAACATCATTTAACGGCCAATTCTCCTTACGATAACCAGAGCATGCTGCATCTCCAGCACGCACGCTCTACAGGTCCTCGCCGGTGTACTTCTTCTAGACCTTGATGTGCAGAAGCAGTACCACTTTCATTGATTTTACCACGGATCCTGCTAACACCTGTTCCAGTGAAAAAAACAGACTCCTAGCCTACTTACAACATACCTGGCAAGATGGTCTGAATCCACCAAAGGGGCCATCACCCGCAAATTTATACCGGACATATGCAAATTATATCCCAAGTCACCATCCTGGTTCTCCCCAGGCCTTCTAACCACGTACCTACTAACAGGGCATGGTGCCTTTCGCAGCAAACTGAACCTTCTTGGACTTTCCGACAGTTCCCTTTGCACCTGTGGTGCCCAGGAGACTTGGGATCACTTGATGCATGACTGCCTACTATTTGATGACCTTAGATCTTCTCTCATCACACAAATCTATTTCATCCCGAGAGATCAGGAGCAACATTTCCTGTAAGACCACCACACCTATACAGCCTTTTCTAACTTTGCTCAGGGCCTCTTCACGAGGCGGAAAACCCTACCACAACCTCAGAATCAGACTCAACCAGACAGTGATACGGCCTAATCAGCCATGTGTCAGGACCACTACTTGCTTCAGCGTAGCAGTCCCCCGTGAAGACTTTCAACATGCACAATAATCGTGCCTTTACAATGCAACATCAATATAATCTCGATCTACATGACTGCCGCTCCCGATTCGCCCCGCACAAAGTTGACTCACCACTGAAATAACTGCACTACCTGGACGAGAATTGTCTGTCCCAGGATTGACACTACCCGAATTTGACCCGCTCGGATTGACTCTACCAAATATAGCGGCTAAATGGCGAGATGAACAAAGGTACATGACACTACATTCAATAATATCCATACACTTAAATCTCTGGCCTTTATAGTGTTCTGCAACACACGACAATGTAGACTACGCGGAGATGGGGAAATCCCTGGTGCCGTTAGACCCTAAACACCCTTTACACACATCATAACGCCGCCCGCCTCCACCCTACCGAACACCAACAGTGCGTCTAGGTGGCATGGCCTCATGTATTTTTTCCAAATGCGGATACGCCCATCACTATAATAGAGAGATTCATCAGATCAAGCGATAGATTTCCATATATTTCCATAATTGGCTGTTGTAGAGGTGCTGGAACCTGCACGACTTGCCTCACAATCATTCCACGTTCGAAGTATTTTGTATATTTATTTAAATAGGAAGACATTACAGGCGGTGAACCCAGTTACAATGCTCAAATGAGCAATTTGCATGGTTATTAAGACCATTAAAGAGAATTAATGACATAGTATGATACAAATTGGTTTAAATTATAAAAGTTAGACTATAAAGCATTTAGGGAGTAAGCCTCAAGCTATGGAAAAGTCTAGACTATGTATAAGTATAGTGCGAAAGCATCAATAATACATAGCCAAATCTGAATGAACAGAATATTAGCAAAGCGGCATCGTTTTAGGTTATATCTCATATTGTGAATACCTTCACAACGAGTTGCCATGATATTGCACTACTTCGAATAAGTAACGCTTCACCTGAGGAGAAGACTAATGTTACTTATTCTCAGATGGATACCACCACCCAGACGGCACCGTTTCAGGGCTATTTTGTATAATGTGTGGGATAATAACTCGACTATCCGCTTGTCCCTATTAGACTTAAAAAAGCAAAAAGGTAGAGGAAAAGTAATAGTAGGAGTGGAAGAAGAAAAGAAACGGTGTAGAAGAATGAAAGGGACAGTAACTCCTTCAACTCACACCACTCAAAAACTCAAACTCCGTGAATAGGCAACGCTACCCCAGTGGAGAAGGCTGTTGTTACCTATTCTTGGAAACTCCGGACATCAGGCTCCCCCTGGTGCCGTTTCAGGGCTATTTGGCCCTTCTTCGGTGGTTGGGTAGGTACCCGAGTGATGCAATGATGGCAAAACAGTTATGAAGTATAACTCCACAATATGAGAGATGCCTGATGGTGTATGATGTATTTAGACTATAAAGCATTTAGGGCGTAAGCCTCAAGCTATGGAAAAGTCTAAATACATCAAACACCATCAGGAATCTCTCATATTGTGGAGTTATACTTCATAACTGTTTTGCCATCATTGCATCACTCGGGTACCTACCCACCCACCGAAGAAGGGCCAAATATCCCTGAAACGGTGCCGTCTGGGGGGCCTGATGGCCACTGAGTTTCCTCGAATAGGTAACAATCTTCTCTACTGGGGAAGCGTTGCCTATTCGAGGAATATATGAGCTTTGTGTGCGAGTTGAAGGAGCAACTGTCCCTTTCTTCCTTCTACGGCATTTCCTTCCTCTACCTCTCCTACTATCACCTTCCCACATCTTTATCTCTTTTCTAAGTCTAATAGGGATAGTATGAGGATAACCGAGAACTTTATCCCGTACCATATTTCAAAACGGTGCCGTCTGGGTGGTGGTATCCATCTGAGAATAAGTAACATTAGTCTTCTCCTCAGGTGAAGCGTTACTTATTCGAAGTAGTGCAATATCATGGCAACTCGTTGTGAAGGTATTCACAATATGAGATATAACCTAAAACGATGCCGCTTTGCTAATATTCTGTACATTCAGATTTGGCTACGTATTATTGATGCTTTCGCACTATACTTATACATTATAAAAGTTACTAATTATTCAGC
Source organism: Mastigoproctus giganteus (assembly GCF_048544385.1). Lineage (NCBI taxonomy): Eukaryota > Metazoa > Arthropoda > Arachnida > Uropygi > Thelyphonidae > Mastigoproctus > Mastigoproctus giganteus. Next base: position 64,472,421 of record NC_143577.1, read on the forward strand.
GATGGAGTACATTTAAAGCAATAAAAGCGAATACAATATAATGAATACGATAAATTATGTAAATTTGTATAAATAATTATTTGTGTAAATTGAAAATAACAAGATAAAACTTGATAACTTAAAACGACACTTCAGACTAAATTTATCAATATTCATTCTAAAAGATTGTGCGAAGGTGGGGTTTCTCTTTCGAATTTGATTTCAGAGAGAAAACAGCTATTTTGACGTTTATTATGCATGAGATGAACAAGGGAATTCTAATATCAGGAGAATTAAAGTGAATATGAGTTTAGGGTAATCTAGAAAAGAATCACTTTACGAAACCTATTTTTCGATAAACAGACATAACGGTTTGACATGAGCAGAGAAAAAAAACAGTTATCACTAAAAGTAATCCCTAATTATTTTTATTAGAGTGATAAAATTAATTATACTGCATTTTATACATTTATATTAAGATTATTTAAATCAGCAAGTTTTTAAAAATTATGAGTGCGGTTGCAATTGATTGTGAATAGGTCTATCGTAAGAGGCGCAAAACTGTCATCTGCATAAAGAAAGAATTTAATTCCTTTGGGATCGGGAATTAAGGCTGAGATCACTGACATATCTGTTAAATAATAGGAGGCCAATGAAGGGCATTGGGGGGGGGGGAATACCGGTTTGAGCAGTAAATGAAGTAATGCAGGATCATCTAGACAATACTGCAATTATAGTTCAGACAAAGCACTGGTTTGTTAAGGCGGAAGTCTTGTCAGGCCAATTTGAGTGGATACTATGTGGTTACAAAGGAACTGGATGCAAAAAAACAATTTTCAAATCATATATTTGGATTTCAGGAAAGGTTTTGATACTGTTGCACTTAAAACACTGGTCTACAAATTAGAGCAGTGTGACATCAAGGGCAATTTGCTGTTATGGTTGGTTGGGTGGGAGAAGACAAACAGTAGCAATCAATGGACATTGCTCTTCATAGAGTAATGTTATTGGTGGAGTCCCCCAAGGTTTGGTGTTGGAACCATTGTTATTGTCTGTATTTATCAATGATGAAGGTATATCAGGCTAAATGTCCAAGTTTTCACATGATAGAAAGGTTGGCAGGGAAGTTAATGACAGTAAGCTATTGCAACAGGATCTAGAAAATTTGGGCAGATGGGCTATGGAGTGGCGATTGAACTTTAACATTGCAGATACTCAAGTCACGGATCCTCGGGGAGCAATGCGGTAGTTCGGTGCCCGATATTGGATTAAAGTATGATGCTAGTTTAGAGTGAACAATTATCGAATTTTAGAAATAATATTTAGTATGGTCATTGTGCGATAGTTTAGAACCTCGAATTTATATTGTTTTTTGCATATATTTTGGCTGACGTGATTATTTACATTCATCTCTAGGGCTTTTGACTCCCAGCGACACCTGATATAAGTAGATTTAAAGTGACTGTAATAGATCACATCAGTAAGGGATTCATTAAAAAGAAAAAGTAGGGCTTTTAGTATGGTAGATAAACAGCGCTTCTGCTGGAGAATTAGTGGCAGGCCATCAGGACCGTAGGAGTAATCGTTGTTTAAATATTTGAAAGGCTTCTTTCGTGTCATTAGTATTTAATGTGATTTTTGAAAGGTTATCAACGTGTTTAGCATCGGAAATATCGTAGTTTGGATTATTTAAGTTACTGATTATTTGCTAAAAGTACTGAGAATAATTCAACTATACTTTGTTGGCTAATGGCAGAATATTGCTTATACCGAAGTTTAGGAAGAATGGTTGATAGATTTTGTTTGCTTGCATTGACAATTCTGTAATGATCGAGTACCATTATTTTTAATATTCCTTTTTGGTTTTCCACCGAATCGAGATATGTAATAAAGAAAAAAATAGAAAACCATCAAAACCTACAAATTTCTGATACTTTTAATAAGTCACTAAGTTTAGGGAGTGAAATTTGGGTATATTTGAGTCGATGATGCTGTACATAAAGTTAAAAATTTGGTTATGGCGTCATTTACATAAGATTCAGAGAGAGAGAGAGAGAGAACAGAATTCCAGTTAATCTGAGACAACTGTTTAAGTTAAGCCATTCGGCCTTTCGTAAATTTATAGAAACCCTGCAACTATTTGTTACTTTTATCAACGAAAATGCCAAATGTAATGTCTTTATGATCTGAAGCAAATATTCCATCTGTTTCTAAACTTTCAGTAGAGAGAATTAAATCTATATATTATTTTTATAGTAGGGTCCCTTATCTGTTAGGTAAGGGAGTAAGTGATCATTATATGTAATGTTATTTTAGTTCAATTGTCTGTAACGGTTGATTTGCCAAAATTAGGAAGATTGAAGATTCATAATACAATTATAATGTTCGAAAATCTTAAAGATGATATTTCTTTGCCAAGGTTATTTTCTCAGTCATTAAGAAGAGTGTATATTATAGGAGGCAGTAGATAACTTAAGAAAAATAATGCAGATTCATTTTCTTTTTATATTCAATATAAACTCCTTCAGAGTTGCTGAAGCACCCATAGTTTAATACCTTAATATTCTGATGCCAAAATACCGCATCTCCCCCCCCCCCCCACCACCTATGGTATTTCGGTCTCAACGAAGGACACAGTATTCGGTTGTGGGGGGGTGATCATCTCGCTATCTAATGCGGAGGGATTTAACTATGTTTCTGTAAAATATCAATCTTTTAATAATTGGGATTTAACAAGAAAGGGATTTCTCGAACTAGGCTCCTACAATTGAGTTACAAGGCTTGTACGTTGATTAGATACGATGATTCTATGGGGTGCAAAGATGGCGCGCGGGTTTCCTAGTTCTAATTTATTCTTTAAATCTATTAAAGTTTCCTGTAGGTCTGCCAGTTTGTTACTGAATATATAGTAGTGTCCGTGATTACAATGCAAGCTTAACGAATTGTAATGAGGATATTTTGTCTTCAGTTTTATAATATATACTGGGACGTTAAATGCTTCTATAAAGAAGCTAGATATTTGATACTGTTCTAGTGTCTAGTGTCTTCTAGACACTAGAACAGTATCAAGTGTCTAGAAGAGTATCAAAGTATTCTAGACACTCTTCTAGTGTCTGGATCCATCCTAGAAACAAATTTACTTTTAGGGTGAACTGACTATTTTATGCTTATGTTGCAAGTTTATCAAGTTATTATTTCGGGTTTTGCATTTTTTGGACAAGGCGGATTAGGGGAATTTTTGTAATCGAAGGGTAATAACTATTATTCGCGAATAAGTTGCCTTATTTCTTTGGATACGTTTTTTAGGGACATCACTCTGTAGTAGTTCCATGGAGCTGATAGGGATAGTTAACTTAGGAAGGGTGGAGAGCTCTTCAGTGGTAATTTGCAGTGTTTTTGGAATGGTTTCATTACCATCAACAAGATTGCAGGTAGGGGGAAGGTAGTTTAGTGTTCTTAGAAATAAGAGTGTTTAGAGTTGGGTAAGGGGTAGATTGTATTCAAATGTTAATTTATTATTTATCATATTTGGATAACATTTTTCTGCTTTGAGATGCGGGGGTGGTGAATTACATTTTAATTTAGAGAGAGAGTTGTAAACTGTCTTAATTTTTAAAGTTTTATTGTTAACCAGGATAGACTGTCATATTTATAGAGGGTTCCTGATCAATATTAATAGGATTTACCTTCTTAGGTGTGGTTAAGATATTTTTCTAATCTGATATTAAGTCATAGTTTGATCTAGCTAAATTTATAAGTTGAGCTACATGATTAAGATTTTGGGACTTACAAGATATTAGCTCATCAGGAACCTTTTTTGAAGTTATCGTTTAGATTACGGTAACTGTTTTGTAGATCCTTGATTAAAACAGCTTGAGAGCCCAACTTGTCAAAATTAAGTCCAAGTAATTTCACTTGAGATTATCCTTTCTTGAAAAAAAAATCTTTTTAAATTCCTGGAGTTCTTCTGCCAAAGATTTAAGTTGCGGTTGTAAGTCAGAGCTTCAGGGAAGTCTAGTAGAATGCGGCGAGGTTTAAATAGAAGTTACTTGATCAATGATTTCTTGAGAGATAGATGATTTACGTTTACGGATTCGTTTCATTCTTGTACTTTATGTAGGTGGTTCGAAAATGGACTTTTTGTGGTAGAAATTTGAGTCAGGGCATCTATAACGAGACTTCGACTCAAGTGATAATTTTCTTAAAGTACTTTATATTGGAACAAGATGTACGTACAGTCGCAACGGGTAAGGTTGGAATCAACTTGAAGCGAACACAAATCGAATAGTTGTCATAATGAACGGAGAACTTAATGCTGTTCTAAGGGCGGAACGAACACAACTTGAATAATATAGTCTTCAAATCCTTGGAACATTCACTTCTAATAGTAACATAAAAAGGATAGCGCGGAAATTTCAAAATTTAAATCAAAAATAATTATGAATTCTTAAATACACGCAATACGAATAATCAGACACTCAAAACCTTATGGCTATGTGTGCGATCTACAATCTTATATCAACTGTTCTCGACGCCAGCGCCACAGACCAGTCGATTTCTACACAAGGAGGTGGCCAATGCAAAGTAAACTCAGTGTACTGTGAACATTAATTCACTTAATTTTTTAAGATAAATTTCCAACACCGTATTTTGTATTTCTTTATAAATATGACTTGGACTAGTCAGCAGATCTCTTACCAATCTACCATAGTTTTATATTCCACAAATACTGGAAAACTGCACTGATCTTAATATTTCATAAACGTTCCGTTATATGAAGAGAGAATATTTTCAGTAAAACGAAAATTCCGTCATAAATATGGAATATTATGTAAAATCAGCAAGTTTCCCTCGTAATTAGGATCATATTTCCTCTTAAACACATCTTAAACTTCTTCGGCTGAGTTCAGGACATCGGATTAGACCTGACCATCTCTGTGAATATGATATAAACGCTTTCGTTATTACAGCACTCACAACAGCGTTTAATACAATGTGCATTTAATCAAGCACCCAATTCCTTATTTTATTAAGTGGTCCGGAATGTTTTTAATCTCGAAATTTTGTTAATATTTCCGAAGCCTAAATTATGTTATTTATTTTTATGTATTTTTTGTTTAATATATACTATTTCTTTGTGCGTGTGTGTGTGTGTGTGTGCGTGCTGAACATTCCATTTCTTTACCACGACGGCTGTAACTGGCATCATTGATTCTTATGTGTTTCAATAGTAGTGCTCTCTATTAGTGTACCGCCTTCTTTTCCTCCTTGTAAATAATTTCACTTGGCTCTCATTACTTTTCTCTTTCATTATTGCGTATTTCTCTGTCAGTAGCAAACGTGCTTTTCTTCAAAAGAAAAATTTATAACGAGTGAAGAACTGAGTCGAATTAATTAAGGCTTCGTACTTATTGATTGTTTCATTTGTCTCGAGCAATATATCTTTTAAGTTGTCAATTGTTACCTCCAACTTTCCTTTAGATTAAAAAAAAGGAAAAAAAAGCAATTTCTTTCCTGCATCTCCGCTTGATGTCTTCACTCAGTTAGTAATCATTCCATATCTTCTCCTAGGTTGCAATTAATCGTTTCCATGACAACCTAGCACAAAAGTTTTTAATTTATATTTCTGTTTCTTTCATTAAGAATTTTAAATCCGTTTCCATGAATCAATGGGAAAAAAAATCGTTTTTCTTCTGTTAAAAATAGTTCACGTTTCTTTTCATGGGAACATATTTGAACTCCACTGGGTGGAGTGAAATTGTTGGTAGTCACTGCTTGAATAATCTTACAGAATCACGATATAAGACTATAAGAGAGAGACTATAAAAGAGAAATAATTATGGACAGATCTATCCTTAATGTGAGTAATTTCGCCAAGTTAATGATGTTGGTTCTGGTTATGATTAATTCCAGGGGAGGCTCTGTTAAAGGTGGTACGTTGGATGCTTCTTGAAATTATAGTTCTTTGAGAGTCCTTTTTAGAATCCATCTAATATTCCGAAGAATCCATCTAATATTCAATGCTAGGAAACCCTTCCTAGGTCTTCTGAAAAACTTTTGTTTGGTCTTCTGCACGTCTGTTCCACACGTCTGTTCTCTGATCTTCTGCATATGCAGAAGACCAAAGAACAGACGTGTGGTGACCAAGAGAGGAAGTACAATTCAGGACCTGTTAAGTTATGAAGACTGGATGAAATCACTTAAATTCTTGCTTTACTCTCCAGAGGGCTGAAAGGGTCTTCTTGGTGTTTACAAAGTAGTGCGAGAATTGCTAATTTTTTTATCCCGGGTGACTCATAATAATTAAGGTGATGCGTGACTGTTGACAGAGGCTGTCCAGTAGGATGATGACATTTGATATGTGTGCAGCGTGTTGGCTCATGAAGTGGCAACATCTTGAGATCATCTGCGTACGAAATAAAGTTTTTATTTAGCGACAAGAAAAATTCAAGGACTGCAACATGAAGAGTAACTTCTTAGGATACGCCTCAGTTTTGGGTCTCTAGCTCGAGCTGTTTTGTTTGATAGAAATATCAAAGGTCCGTGACCTCTAGGAGATCCTAATGACTTATTTCTTGTATAAGGGTGTGCTAACAGGCCGATAAGAGTGTTATAGATATGAATATGAAGGAAACTATGTATTGTCTCATATTGATTATGAATGAGGTACGGTGCAAGTGCTTGGAACCAGACATCATGCGATGCACCATGCAATAGAACTATCAGTCGTGATAGAAAAAAATCAAAATTTTCGAAACCACTGGCTGGGAGGGTTATGCTCATTGTTTTCTTCCACTAACGGATTGCTTAGCCATTTCGTGTGTACAGGTGAAGAAATCAACTCACAAATTACTCACGAATTTAAAGTTTACCTTTGACGTGTCACTAAACACAAGCCATCCAGATATTTCACACATCCAAGTTCGAGAATATGAGGAATAAATGACTGACGCCTGCCTTCTGTGAGAAGAATTCACAAAAGTCCACTCGTTGATTGGAAGGCTTTAATTTGCTTATAAACTGCTCTACAACAATATTAGAGAACGCAACTAAAACTAGAGCGGAGATGCCAGTGGCAATCCTACGTGGTATGGATTCCGCTAGATGTGCACGGTGTCGTTGGTGATCCATTTCTGTTAGAGGTTGATCCTTATATCCATCAGATTCGTTGATTATTGAAACGTGTCTCTCGAATGTCTCATAGGACCCACGCAGTGGGTTTTTGAGGGCCACAAAAGGTGAAGAATACCACTGGAGTGCTCTATATACCATTTTGGATTCTGTGGACTATGACATTGGAGTCTTGAAACAGTCACTCGCCTACCAGCAACGTCAGCGTTATGGAATGAATCTGGTCTGCAAAAGGTGGCTTTGAAATTTCCCTAATACTGTGTGGCCCAGCGCCTCACGGACAATTTCATACTCCTACAACACGAGGAGGTGGGTGTAGGATAATTGAATTTTAGGAACGTGTATGACAAAAGCATTAACCTGGGCATGGGGACGTTTTTACAAGGGGCTAACCTCCTTCAGCAAAATAAAAGTTAAACTGATCATTTATCCTAAACGTACAGCCTATTTGAATTAATTATTTTCAGTATTACAAAGAAAAACAGGTGCCGTAAATTATTCTAATAAAAACATTTAAGAAGTGATTTAAAGAACGATGCCCACACTTGTCTAATATTCACAGTAGTTCGGAGGGCCAAAATATTTCTCTCATACGCTATGCAAATAAGATAACTGATGCGTCTTCAAGTGAATGGTATAACACGTTTAAAATTTACCGCGTTTTCTTCTTCTTATGACAGAATTTCATTCGAATCATTAAGCATTATTATGGTCCCGGATCATTAAAATAGCTATATCTCTATATCTCCATTGATTTACTCGAGAAACTAATAGCCAATTAAATTATTGAAGCATGAAATGAAAAAGATAAGGAATTAGTTTTTATTGATGCTTTATTTCAATTTTATAAGTTCGTTGACTATTATTTGCAAGCTTCCCTTTTCGTTTTAGCTTTGATGCTTCTTTTCCAATTTGGAGAGATAGAAAGAGAGATGTGGATGTAGTCAAAACGAAGTAATGCATCATCAAACACAGATATCATAGCATTAATCAGACATGGTCCACTCACCACAAAACACGTATTATCAGGGGAATACGTATATTTGTTATTTTCCAAAATAAAATATGCACGGCCAGATAAATACCACATTCTGTGCTTAGAAAAATTGTATCTGTCAGCTGCCTAATAAATATTCATACATCTACACCGAGTACATTCTGGCCTCATTTCCTTCTTCCTAAATAAGTGGAGGCACTCTACCTTTCCCGAAGATAATGGTGCGCTTGCCAGGAACTAGTTTGAAACAGAGAAATTTCTCACCCATCGTTGAAAGAATCATAAATCCCTATAAGTAGCTCTTAGTGTAAGTATCAATTATAAGGAATTTTTTCTGCGAGCAACAGATGCGAAGTAATATTGGGTAATAATTAATGGATAGAGGAAAGTACAGTGGCGCTGATAACTCACAGAAGGCGATTTGAGTTCGCGGAATTTCATCCAGATGTTTATTGACCTAATTTAAAAATAAATAACTCATCTGCAGGCACTCGTCTACAGCAGGGATTGCCAATATTTTTCATTTTTGTACCAACAAATCAAAAACTAAAATATTTGCGTACCACCAGACAGAAAATCTATCCAGAAAAATTAGGGTTCAAGGTTAAAAAAAAGTTAACTCCTCACAAATAAATCAAAGCTTTTAAATGCAATTAAAAAGTCAAAGAGATGGAAGAGTGCTTCAGTGAGCGTTTTTATATTATCCATGGACAGAAATGCGTATGGTGTTATATCTGCAAATTGTGTCTTGTTCTGTTGTTTTTGACCACTCAGCTACTAGGGAGCAGCGATAACCAGGATGGCTACTCCCTAGTACCCATCTACGCCATGAGGAGGCGGGCCACAACGATACATACGCGTGCTGTCAAATGAAAGTGATAGGTAAGAATCCTGCATCCACTGGAGTTAAAATCAATTCCAGCGGATGCCAGTAGTTTCTGTACCATTGAGAGTCCAATTCTGTGGTACCAGCAAAAAAGAAAAAAATAGTAATAATAAATAAAAGTAATAAATACAAAAGAAAAAAAATTAAATTAGCTGGCACCGTTTGTTAAAGCTATCTTTGTAAATTCTGGGAAGATTTCAAAAGTTTCCTTATTTGCAATTAAAATTGATTCATTTCCAGGAGCAAAATTATGAGTGCAATTATTTGTTGCCGAAGGTCTTGGTAGATTGGGCAAGAATAAATCACGTGTTGCAAGTCCTCGATGCCACTGCATAAGCAAGAATCTGTAGAGGTAAGATTAAACTGTAGGAGCTTGGCATTCAATGGTCCATATCCTGTATTTAGTGTGATGTGCAGAATCTGGGGATGGACCATTTCTGTACAATGTTAGGACAGGTAAATGAAATATCAGGTATAAACGACTTAATGACAATACCTTTCGTAGACAAGAAACACCTGGATTGCCAACGGTTAGTGAGAAGATTCCATCATTTCTCTTTTCCTTTCTTTGGATCAGCAGTTGGATCAATATTAACATTTAGGAAGGCAATAGGTGGTGACCCTTTCCTAATATATTAGCCGAAACTTTTAAAAAACTTTGCACGTTCGTAGCAATGCCAAGGAAAAAGACTTCTGTTTAGTTTCAGTTTGGATTTTACAGCAAGAAGGCATTTGTATTTGATTCCTCATATTCCTCCTGTATTTGAAACCAAATACAGAAGGAATATGATAAAAAGTATAGTATAGGAACCACCTTTGTTTTATAGTCGTGCCTTTTCGATGTGATACATTTATTTATTGTGTATGGCAGTGGTTGGCATTCCACCATTATCGTATAGATCACTTATTTACTAAGGCAGCACATTGAGACACCATCCAGGATCAGCACAATAAGCCACCATCCAGGATCAATCACCAAGTTAACACAACGGACCACCATCAGCAAAGCGTAACCATAGCAGTGAGCCATCCACTGGACTGTCACTTGGTAGCAACAATGAGCCGCCATACAGGATCCGTTGCTAAGGTCACTTGGGCAGCATAATGAACGACCATCTAGATCCATCGCTAATGTAACACAATCAGCCACTATGCTCCAAAATATTTAAAATAAACGGAAATTTCACTAGCATACGAAAATTCTAACAACCTTTCTCCCACCTTATTAATTTTCCGTAGTGTTTATTGGTGAAAGCAACAAAACCGTTGGTTAGCCCGATAGGTAAATGGTAAAAAAAAAAAAAAAAAAAATCATTATGGTGATATCATCATCATGATATCAAAAAACCAGATAGTTTTTCAATGTTTGTCGAATTTTAGGCCCTTTTATTAGAAAAATATATGCGTCTTAAACTCTATAAAATGCGGTAGATTCCATTTTGCTAATACAGCCGTATATTACTGTTTTTGACTCTAATTAACCGGAAGACTGTTTTTTTATGTCCAATGTACCTTGAATTTTAAATATAGTAGTATTAAAATTATTTGAAAGCTTACCTTTCTTTGTTATTAAATATGCTACTATAAAATAAAAACCAAATATAACTTACAAATCAATAATTTTAATTTTTAATTTGAGTTTTGCATAGGGAGGCAGCAAAAGACTGGTCTCTCGAAATAATCCTCTGCCAAGCCGGAATTCTGACCAGGACTTTTCCACATGAGTCTTTTTCTACGAATTGCAAGCTCAAAATTAATTACTTGCGCGTTAGACCTTGAGAGATCATTCGAACCCAAACCTCTCGTTTGGAGAGGTCTTTGTTCGAATTCCATCAGAGACTGGAGGAATTCTTAAAGATTTCAAGTGGAGGAGTAGTGTTCTTCCCGTTAAATTATTCCGGGAGTTTTTAATCCCTTATAACATGAAAATCGACCTGTGAACTCGCACTTGAACAAAACGACCAAGAGGACCCTGTTAAACCACCAACAAGAAAATAGAAAAACATAGTAAATGAGTAGTAATACACTGGTACTCCAAAGCTATGGAAAATAACAAAAAAATAATAATAATAATAAATAAAATAAAATAAAATAACGTGAATAGTTTTAAATACAAAAAAAAAAAAAAAATAAAAAATAAAACGAATCATTCATAACTTATAGTTTTTGATTAATTTAAGTTTAGGTGTTTGTTCCTAAACTTTTGAGCATCAGTGTACTTCCCTTTGGGAGAGGGGCTGTTCATTTGGCACTCATGACCGAGGCAATAGGTGGTAATTTGCTTCACATTATGTGATTTAATCCATCTGATAGCAAGTAATATATACCTTGAACATTACGTTATTTGATCCATCAACGCATATAAAATGATTCGCCCTCACCATTTATTTATTTATTTATTAAACGACACCGCTAAATTTGGCAGGAGAGTTCCAAATCACCTTATACATCCCACATTTTGAAAAACTATCGTTAAGATGCAATTGCAAATCGGGTTCTTTTATTTATCACTAAATTTACATTAATCTAATCCGTAATAATAGTTCGAGACATTTTATCGGTGTCTATATCTCGACATTATGAATCTAATGTAAATATCTTGTTTATTTATTTAAGTATCGAAAGGGAGACAGTGCCAGAACAGCAACTATATTCATATCGGGTCCTTAAATCATCACTACTAACGTACGTTCTCATAACACGCAAAGCTAATGTTTCAAGCATTGTTTCGTATCGTTATCACCAATTCCCATTTCTGCTGTTGCTAAGTGACCACTCCCAGGAGATTGTCTGCCAGTTATACCGACACGGTAGATGGGCGAGAAGAGTCTAAAACTTGTTGAAGTTGCGAGCCTTACAGGACCAGTTGCTGACGAGAGTAATGGTCATCGCCAAGTGCAAGTGAAACTAATGTAATCATCCTGTTTGCACAGACAGCGGACGTCTGATTCCTTTCAACTTCCGCGAAGTGCAGGTATTGGACAAGTGTAATTAAAAGCACTTGACATGCATTACCTGCTCACTTGTTTCTAATTTGATTCCAGGCAGCACACCAACTGCTTCTCCCACGTTTATTATCGCTAGCTAGAATCTAACCTTCGGTAGTTTATTTACTAGGTGTGGAAACATGCACACATGAGCTGAGAACTTGAAGGGAACCTGGGACAGAGAATAAACAGGCGCCTATTGGTACCTCCAGTTAGCAAGCCGATTACAACAATAACTGCCCACCAATTGTGAACATGATACATACTTTAATGGCTTATACATTTAAGATTATGTTTTCACTACAATACGTTGAATCCAAATCATTAACCAGATCATTTTATAACTCCGTTATGTCTTCTTTTATTGGTGTATAGTAATTGCTCTTGTAAACTTACTTAACAATTTGGTACTTTGATTGATTAACTTAATTTATTAATAAAAAAAATTATTTGGAAGTTTTATTTCTCTTTAAACTATTTTAATTGGAATTTAATGAGTACTTTAGTGCTGTTTTCAATATTTATCAATGATATTGATGAAGGTATATCGGGATTAATGTCTAAGTTTGCAGATGATATAAAAGTTGGCAGGGTGGTCAAAGACAGTCATCAGGGTGAGCTACTGCAACAATATATACCAAGACGCTATATAAGCTTGCTTTCTTGCATCATTTGCCATTGCTACTTCTACCACTAGTACTACTACTATTCCTGTAAGACGATCGCAAAAGTGGATTTTGGGAATTTCTATTTGAGTTTGTTATTAAGATGACACATTAAAAAGAGACGAAGTTAACATCTAATAATTATGGAGATATTAAGAAAATGCATAATTAATTAAGTCGATATTTAAATTTAATTGGAGTTTCTCTATGTTTATATGGAGTGTTCAAATATTTTGTAGAGACACACATATAGAGAAGACGACCTGTTTTTGATAAACAGAAAAGGTGTATATACTACTGCAAAAGCCCAAAATCCAGTAAATTGTGGGATTTACTGATTCGTGTTGGAAAAAATTCAAAAATATCAATTTTATTCTCAAATACTGCAAGTTCACTTTTATTAGAGGATGAAGGTGTTTTATTATTAGAAATCAACAATTAAAACTAAGTAAAGTTTATTTATTTTTTAGTTGCTGAAACATATTCGTGGAAATATGTTTCAGCAACCGTATCCTCCAGAAATATATGCAATCCTTATCCTCCAGACAGAGACACGTTTCCTTGAACGCTATATCCACAAAAGATTATTCTTAAAATTTCGAAAAGGAAAATAATAATATCCGCATTCAGTTGTTTTCAGATTTTGAAACAAGGGTATGGGGGAATAAATCTGCTATCTCCTCAAGACTGTTTGTCTTATATATATTGACTAGATTCAGAATACAGCGAATATGTTATCAAGACAACCCTTCAGCGATAGCAGATATATTCCCCCCCCCCCATTCTCTTGTTTAAAATTCGGGGAAAAAATCATCGAAAACAATGATATTTTCTTTTCATTCACTTTTTCGTTTTTTAAAGGACATTGAATAATATCTCCTATTCTCAGTTTTCTTAATAACATATTCACTATAATCGGGGGGGGGGGGTCGGAAATGCGATTATTAAACGGAATTTTATCAATGCCAACTATTTAAAACTAGTATTTACTGTATTCGAGCGATAATAGAAAAAATAAAATTAAATCTACTGATATTTCAGATTTTAACCAACGTGAATTGATAAATTCTAGGAATTTACCCGATTTCTGACTTTTGCAGTAACGCACGCACATACACATAACTGTGTGTGTGGACTAAGCCCAAAGCAACTAAGGTTAAGAGGCTTTGGTGTATTATTCCTGTAAATTGAATCTATGATATTTTGATTATATATATCGATTATGCTTCAAAAGGAAGGAAGGAAAAAGAAGAAAGAACCTAATAAATAGTTTTTTAAAAGAAGAATACTCTTGGCTAACTCATGTTTTTTTTATAGTAACATTTATTCCTCTCATTGAATATGACAGATCACACTTAAGGTAAACCATACAGATTTATTATTATAATAATAATAATATTATTATTATATAAGATAAAAATTACCATTTAATTTGTAGGTATTCTGTTATACAAATCCTTATCGTAATCGCAAAGAGGTGTCTTTTTCCTATACAAATTCAATTGCACTTATGTTTTAGATAATCCAAAAAAAGTTGCACTATCGAATTTTAATATCGCGTTTAACTAGTTATTTAAAATCTTCAATCGTCAATGCTACCCATGTAAAACAAAACAGGGTCACTCTCCTTTGCCAACGTTGTGTATAAAATAATTTTATTCAAATTTTCATAGAGTTGTGCGTAATTTCAACAACTGAGGACAATATGTCAGAATTCATAGCTTTTGATAATTTAATATATTATACTTTGGAGTAACTTTAATAATATTAATCGATAAACTTTAATAATTTTATTTATTTTAAAATATAAATAAAAAATGATTCTCATTCAATATATGTGATTTCGATAATATTTGGTGTTTTAATATTTCTTTGCAGCGCCACTGATATTAATACAACCTAAGAATATATTACGCTGCCGAAAGATGGAGCCACGAGTTAGTAATGTTGTTTCAGAAAACACTTGCGCCTCTAGTAACAGTAATTGAAAACAGCATAAATTGAGAACTACAAAACACTACTAGAGCAATTTCTTAACCCTGCGCATATAAATAATTTAATTACCTCTCTGTTAATTGCATGCTGTGTTGAAGAAAAAGTTTATGATTAATAAATGTAAATTGGATAAGATTGCTGTAGTCGGTAAAAATGAACTCAAATCAGATACTGAAAAATATCCTAAATGTTCTAGCTTAAACTTAGTTTTAAATACTGAAATTTATACTGAAATTTGAAGTTAAAACAAATGTATTTGACTTTTCACGATGCAGCAAATACACGTATAAAGATGTTTACAATGTTTACATCATAAACGATGTAAGCAATTAATTATTATTTATACATTTCTCGCCTATCTAAAAGTAATAAATAAATGAATATAAATTAAACCAAGAAACACATAATCTCATCAGTTTGTAAATTATCGTGCGTTTGCTTTAGTTCATTTGCAATTTATTTTAAAATTTTCGATATTTTTAGCAGCACATAGAAAGCATTACTTTATTAGCATTTTATTTATTTATGCATTTACTCATATGTTTGTGTAGAGAATAGAAAATTTCCCTTCGAAGGAAAATAGCTGGATTTGATTCCGCTTCATTCGTGAATATAAAAAGACGCTACTGTTATCAAATTCCCTGGGTAAGATGCAGATATTCTGTGAAGAGTACTACTGAATTTTCAGTGATAGCTATTGGATATTCAGAAAATAGTTTATTTTCTCAGTCGCAAGGGAGAGCATCTGCTGATGCTCTCCATTGTGATATGTAAATAAGAGTTTATTTTCCACGTATATGAAAGTATTTAGATACGCAGCAAAGAGACAGCTTAAAAATATCTGTCTTTTACAGCAGACCTTGAAACATTAGAGGGTGAGCAGTCAACCCTTATTTCTTATGATTTTTAACAATCTGAAGGAATCAGTTTAATGGGCGACTAAACAATGACCAAAATTCAGGATTTTTTTTTTCTTCAGAACTGCGAAGCTTTTCTTATGAAAGTGATTATTCCAATCCATTGAAAACTAATGTACAATTGTTTCTCTATCATATTTTTCTCCTCCTTACATTAATCGCATCTCTGCGCATGTACTTAACGATAACGCAAAATGGCGTTCGTAAAAGTTAGTAAGAAAACGATGTGCACTCAATGTCTTACTAAAATATTGCTCAAAACTGGCTGGTATTCCCTGAAAGGTGGCAGTACGGTTTCTTAAAGGGTACAGTGTCAGAAGCACAGGTGTAGGAGTGTCTTATTGCATTCAAGACAATGAACAATCTCTGTCAATGCTGCACTGAAGCTAAAAATGACCTTGTGGTTGTCATACAATTTCATTTGATATTCTCACAATAATATACAAACTTCCTAAATTCGGCAACTTTTGACCTGGACCTTAATGGCCAAATAAGTGGTACTTATTCTGACATCGGAAGAAATAGTCGCATCATGGGCCCTGCCGCCCGGTTCACATGCAGCCAACAACGACCCCCAAAGTCGGGGTCAGAAGGTCTTTGTTATAAACCAGGATTGTATAGTGGTTGAGTACAGGGATAATTTCGCCTATGCCACAATTTTAAATTACTAAAGCATATGTTCTTATAGAATTGGTATTTATGGGATTAATTGTACATTGTTTATTATATTTTTCTCAAAATTGTTAACAGATCTCGCCATATCATTCATCACTAGCATCATTTTTGCGTCATTCATCATTATTATTATTATTCTTGCATCATTATCGTGAGACATTTGAAGGTTTCAGTCTTCCAGGTATTATAAGGTAAACTGTTTACCTCATTAAAAATCTTGCTGTGCAAAATGACCAAAATATGACATACGTGAAAATTCCGATGTTTTGGTTATTGAACCGTACAAGATATATTGGTTATCCTGAATGAAATTAACTCTAGGACAGTAACTGACACTGCTGTCGAACATTACACGCAACGTAACTTCCCATTCCATTTCCAGCTTCCAATTGATGTTTACATGAAGTTTGTCTCTTAAGTGCCTACTGTTGAAGTAAGTTTCTCCTCGAAGATACAAGCAGCTTTCTGTACGACGAATGGAAACTTTTAGAATGACCCTCAAGGTGTTACTCGACGTTACATCACAAGGAAAAGGCAAATAAAGTGCCCATAAATGAAGACAAACAAAGTTCTTAAGCCTCTACTGATGTGGAAGAGATTGAGGAATGCCTAACTCCTTAATGGACCTCTAAGGAAAAAAGAAGCTCCTGCCGGCTAACTACAGCTGTTCATATTTGCAGTGTTCCAAATGTTTCTCACACCGATTAGATGGGATGGGATGAGATGAGAGTGAGCAGAAGCCAAAATCGCTATCAGAAAAGTTTGAGGGGGTTGGATAAAAATTGCTTCTTAAACTTTATATAGATATACGCAGTACGAGATATTAATGAACAGAAAAAGAGGTCTTGGTGTTATAAAGGGCCTCATCCAAAATTAAACTGATTAAAATGAATATCCATAAAAAGATAGGTAAAATGCATTTTTATCGAAAAATATCTGTGGTGATATTATCTTTAGTACACTGCTCGACAAAATTAACAGAACGAAATGTTTTCCAAGAACATTTTATTGTGAACAGTATATTCGGTGACACTGTTCAAAATAAGAGTCCTGTTTTAGCCTACAAACATATTCTAGACATTATTTCATCTGGAGACAAAGAAGAATGCAGCACCATGCCTCCAATCAGAGAAAGGGACACGGTGGAGGCGGGTTCTCCTGTGGGGCGGAATAATGATCATCGCCCGCACCGCAATTCATGTTTTTGATAGGGATACCGAGAACCCTATGTGAGACTTTTTAGGGGTGCGGTTGGTCCAGATTTTCTTTTCATGCAAGACAAAGTCACTGCACATAGAGCTCAAGTGGTGGAGGAACCTCTTGAAACTGAAGATATCCAACGACTGCCATGACCAGCACGATCACCACACTTAAATCCGATCGGACATGTGTTCCTTGGGCATCACCGCTGTCAGGCCTGTTTAGCTATTGAAGGGGATCATACCACACTGATGTCTTGTGAACATATTTTCGAACATCTTGTATCGACTTCTGTAGTGTGACCTTTTTGGTAATTCTTATACAACCCCTATAAATGTCCATTATACCTGTCCTCATTTCATCTTTATTTGAGGTTACACTACCATACCAAATTTTATTGCAATTCATCCCATTCCGCTTAATTACACCACGTTTTCTACGTGTTATATTAATTTTGCCGAGCTGTGTATTAACAGAGATTTATTCTATCCGTTGTAGATTAAAATGTAAAGCTAAAATATCCAAGTGATTTAACATGATTCATTAGCATAATTATTTATTATAACTGTCGTCAATACTGGAAGAAATCACGAACTTAAAAAGAGTAAATATCATTAGCATATTTATTTATTATTATCATCTTCAATACTGGGAAAAACCGCTAAATTACAAAGAGTAAATAATTTTTACTACATCAGTGAGCACATGAGAGAATTCCAACTATGGATTAAAACTCTTTTGAATAAAGCGAGATTTTTGAAAATATTCCCGAAGCCAAACATCAAATTCATTCATCACTAATTTAAATCTGACAAAGGGAAGGGAATTGGAGCTTAAAGATTCGTTTTGAAAAATGGGTTGAAATCATTAACTGTCGCATTATAAACTCCGGGAAAATAAAAAGTTTACAAAAATTGTAAAATAAGAGTTTACAATTAATTGCAACGTCAGAAGAGCTTACACTTAATCATTTTGGCAGAGAATACAATAACCATGGTGTTTAGAAGTCACATGGGCTCCCTTGTCCATCGAAAACGCATAGACACAAGAAATAGTTTATCTCATTTTAGGAAATAACGTTACAAATCCCTGTTGCAATTCCGTATATTTGTTCCCAATTGCTGGAACGAATTATCGTTAGTAGCAAGCAATCGAAAAACGTACAATTATTCTCGTGGTTCTGAACCAGCACCACCAGATGTCGCATACTCTAAGCATCTGATAGATTCATTGCCGATTTTGTCAGCGAGGAATATAATGGGTTATCCACATGTTATCCCCTTTTGCAGAACAGGTCGTATTACTCTCACAGAGACAGAACAACTGTCACCCACCAATGCTGACTACCAAAGGGCACTTATTCGAAAGACTTTGAAACATGTGACTCCGACGACAGCTCGTGCTGTTCAGTTATCGGATTGCTCTCACCTGCCAAAGAAACCAAACCGTTGAAAAGGAAGACGCGGTTTTCTTTATATGGCATTTTCCTCCTTAAGGATGACACGCGATGATTGGTGATCTCTTTCGTTATAAGCTTTTCGATAAGCATCAAAACCTTTTCTGTATCGAAACTATCCCTAGAGGATGAATCAGTGATGCATAGCTCTCAAAATGTACGAGGCATCCATATTCCTTTTATTGGCAACGAAGCAAAGATGCTGGTAACCCTGATCCTGACAGAAAATTGATATCTTTTCTAAGGTGGTGACATCTTTAATAAACAGATAACAAATGAATATGTATGAGTTTGGCATCGCTTGAGATATTTGCATCATGAAAGTATATGCTGGTAAATCAAGAAAATATCGTAGGGATACCCAACATAATAGACTATGAGTGAGTTGGAATATGTTGTCTGCCCCGAGGTAGTTAAAGCATTTCTAGACCTTTTTTTGAAGTACAAAAAATTCGTCCTCTTATCCTCAACGTACATAAAAGCGTTAACAGTGTACGTTAGGATGAAACCTAAGATTAATTTTTTAAATGAGTAGCTAAGAATGCATCTTGTATTATTTTTAAACTTCTGTTAATAAAGACTAATAGTCAATAGCACAAATATAAATCATTTTAATACACCTAATAGTTATGTTTATATTTAATTTAGATATTCCACACTCAGGTGCAGCAGCATCTTGGTCTGCCTTGTCATTTCAGTAGGGCACTCCATTTATATTATCTCATTCTATGAATAAAACTTTTTTAGCAACTTATATTTTACAGACCAGTCTAATAGCTGTGAGTTAGACTCTTTATCGTGCAAGAATTGACTTTTGACAAAGGTACAGTAAGATGGACTCTTAGTACTGACGCTAAACTATTGACAGCATTATATGCTGAATATTATATTAATTGAAGAAAGAATAATATAAATTCAATTCATTTTTTTAGTATGCCGTCTACCCAGCTTTTGGCAGTGGAAATAGAACTAGAATAAATTTGTCGAGACCTGTTAATGACCAATTTGTTATTCCCTCTATCAATTAAATGAAAATAAAAATATCCTTTCATAGTTAAAAAATCAGATAGAAAATAATTAAAGAACTTCTTATGAAAGCAAGGCTTTAAGTAACTTTTGTAATTCGTAAGTGGAACAATTTCTTAAAAAGTAATCCGCATTTGTGTATGAACGCTACGCGAAAAATTGAGAATAGGATTAATTTCTATTTTCTCCTATTCCTGCTAAATGAACCAGTTTATTCTTATTCTAGTTAACAGTACATTTAACAAATACAGGAGCTCCTGTAATTTAGCTTTGCATTCACGTTTCCAAGGTAACAACTGCTTCCCATTTGTTTGTCACTTCGACACGTTAATTTGGAAACCACTCTCAGCACCTCTTTTAAATTATATTTTACTAAGCTGAATATTTACGAATGTAATTACCAGATATTCAAGAGAAAGATAATCGCATTTATATGGCAAGAAAGTTGCAGAAACCCTTTCTACGTAATTTAGTTTGCTTTGTAAACATTCCAGAGCAGGTAATGATTTATTGTACGCCATAGAGTGTAATGACAAACTGTTTAAATGCGAAAGTTGTGAAAACACGAGATACAATATTGCCACAGTAAGTGATGCGGTTTATATTTTGAAGATAGGCCGTTCTAATTTGAAAGTTGAGTACAGAAAATCAAGAAATGTTTTCGCAATGCTATGAACATTATTGAAAGGTTCAGTTTTATATTAATAATAAATCAACACTGAAACCTAAGTCAATAGTTATTTAAAGTAGTAGAAATCTTATGAAATAAAGTGGGATGCTAAAGGGATGTTCTGTAAAATGGATGGCCAATTACACAAAAAGTTAAATCGCTTTCTTCAATGAATGATGCATAAAGAGGGAAGGTAAGATTAACTTCTGTTTTCTCTTATTCTTGTTAATTTAACTAATTATGCATTCCAGTTAACAATGTGTGTAACAAATTCAGGAGATTCTGTAATTTAGCCTGCAATTTGAATGAATTGTTATTTTCGGTGACTCCTGATAATTCTTCAGTAGCACAAAAACTTTTCTTTTACACTCCGCTAATTTTTTATTTATTTATTATTATTATTTTTTTTTTTTGGAGCATGGGTAAGTGAGGCCATGTTACAACATTGCCTACCGATAGTCTCTTACTGTCTCATGCTCTATTTATTTTTTTTTTTCTTCATTAAAACATTAACTTCTCTGGTCATCCACTTGGGCATCTTTCTTTTACAAAACTTCTTCACTGGACTAAATGCACTGATTCAAGGGATTTATTCTAGAAGGAAAAATCTCTTAAATACTTCCTTGTCATTCTAATGGCTCCCTTAACCTCACCCCCCCCCGGAACCGTTAAGGCTTCCTCAATGACCCTAGCAAAAACTCTTGCACCTTCTCTGTTCAAATGAATTCCATCATTGCAAAACACATTTCTACTATTAAATAGGGCAGGCCACGCTAAGAAAAACATCCCCCACAAGCCTTGTACAGTCCCACAAGTCTAGATTTAATCCATAAGGCTTTTATTATATGTTCTCTATCACGTCTGAACAGAATTGGAGACACAAGAACAATTTGTCCTTTCTTGGGACAAAATAATGGTTCATATTATCTATTTTTGCACCTGGCAGACACTTTGGTTCTGTCTTTATTACAAGGATGTATTTCCTGTTGGAAATATATTCTTGTAATCAAGGATATATCACCCTTGTGGTACCAAAGCATTTTGCACTGAAAGATATTGGTCCTGGGGCTGGACTCGGGAGAGTGTGGCTCGGTACATTTGAGGTTTGTCGAGCTCCTGTTCGAATTTTCTCTAGGGCATCAACTCACTCGTGTTTTCAGAGATACAATCTCACCGAACACCGAGTTGTAATTTATGTTCGTCGCATCTAGTACATCTACCACAGAAAAAAGAATCGCCATCGAATAGAAAAAGGTCTTTATACATGCGACACTGAGTACAAAAAAAGGTCACAAGTGAATTGTCAGTGACAGTTCCCCCATCAATCATGACGTCCTCTGACAAATTATGCGTGCCTTTACCAGTTAAAATCATAATTTAAGTAAAAACAAAGTATTTACATAATAAATACATCAAAATTCCACAAATAACTTTCTTATGTACGATCTAATCCAAAATTAAAAGGAAAAATACGTTGCCTTTAATTTTGAATTAGAAAAATTCTTCAGATTATTTCATCATATGATACATTTCTGCTAAACTAAGATATAATGTGGTTCGTCCTAATATTGGTAAGATGCACGCTGAAGTAGTCATAATTCTTCAAAAAGCATCTTTCCTCTATTTCTTTTGCAATACGCTTGAGATAAAGATGTCCCTACAGCCGATTTCTGAGAAACATTAAGATTTTGCACACGACCGCAAATTATTTACAAACATCCCATAATTCCTTTAGTGGTTTTAAGCTTTAAAGTACCTTCTAGCGTCAATGCACACTTTCGGAAATTTTATCTGCCCCAAAGGAATTTTAAAAATAAAATAACACAACTCACTAACATCAGCGAACTCATGACAGACATTTTTTCTTATTTTTTTTTGAGATGTATGTCTCTCCTCGGATACTATCTTGATTGGCATGTTAAAGCGTATTTCTCAGTAATTCCACTTCCCTGCTGTCTTTCAACTCACAGGGACGAGAAAAGCAAAATAAATAACTGAGAAAACCAACAACACGGAACCTGTTATAAAATTTTTACTTCAGTAGAGAACTTTTGCGTTCATAAACTAAAAAAAGTGCTTCTGGTACCTCCCCTCGGGTTCTGCTCAGTAAAATGTTTTGTCCCATAAGAATTTAATAAAGAATACATCATCGCCTTTTGACAGATATCGCCGTTTTGGTAGCATACTTTTGGTTTATTATTTTCACACGTGTGATTTATTTTTCAAAACTTTACCCCACACTTCCTACAGCCCAATAAGCTGCATTGACTTACAAGACAGAATATATATATTTTGATACAGAATTTGACTCAAAATTAGATTCTGACATTCCTGGAATGTTAGTGGACTCAATATTGAATTAAAAGAAGTAATCTCCTACCATGAAAGTTCCGATATTTCCAAAATTGGATGTTTGAAATTCTCCCAATTTCTCTCTACTACGTCATGCGTACTACAAGCAGTTAGTCTTGCTTGCTAAGAAATCCGAATATCCAAAATTGGGTGGATGCAACTGTCATCACCAGTATGTGTTTCCTTGTACCGGAGATAAATTTCCTGTACTACCTTTAATGTATATCTAGTGCAGTAACCATGACTATTATTTATGTAGACTGAACGAAATAAAACCATGACAGTCATAGCAACAGCGTTGAAAGAATTCTAAACAAAAGCGATGGAATGTGGTCAATACCAAACACAGCAGAAAGCTGTAGGCCTGTTCTCGCTTAGAGAATCAAATATGGGTATGAATGCCACGGGAAAACAAAGATATACTGGAAGGAAGACGGGGTGATTTAAGTACGTGTTTTTCTCTCCTTTAAAAGACAGTATATAATTAAACTGAAAACTATGAGTCACAAGCAATTTTTTTGGACGGAAATAGGTTCTCTCACTGCCAGAATTGGAATGGTCAGCATTTCGATCGAAAAAAGTCTATGGAAACTGAATAGTTAATACCATGGTTTTTAGGTGTATAAAATTTACATATAGGCAATTAAAGCCATAAAATGTCATCATATCTTGTCAGCAAATATTGAACCTGCAGCATGCAAAGCCCTTTCCAAATATAAATCACCAGGTCTGGACGGACTGACTTCTGAATTCTTCCAAACGTTTTGGGATCAACTCGGAGTGTTACTCTTTCGAATGCTTGAAGAAGCTCAGTCCCATGGACTACCAGCTTCGGTCACCACCTCTGTCGCTCGACTGATTCCCAAGAAAGGGGATCGCACCAATTTACAAAACTGGCGTCCGATTTCCTTAATGAATACGGACTGTGAAATCATTTCCAAAGCCATCGCCAATAGATTAAAAGCCACTCTCCCTGATATCATCGATCACCAACAAACATACTCTGTACCAGGAAGATCGATTCACGACAATCTACATCTGATCCGAGACCTCCTCTCCACTGCAAACAGCCAAAGAGAATTCATAGCACTAATTAGCCTTGACCAGAAAAAGGCATTCGACAGCGTTGAACACAGCTACCTATTTCAAACCTTGAAAGCCTTTGGATATGGACCTTACATCATCGGAACAATCCATCTGCTATACAAGGAAGCCAAATTCTACCTGAAACTCAACAACCAGCTCACCTGCCACTTTCCGTATTCCAGAGGGATAAAACAAGGCTGCCCACTCGCTGGACAACTCTATGCAATTGCCATAGAACCATTCCTTAACAAAACTGCCACCAGTATACAATCCCGACGAACGCTGCTACCAGAACCCCACCTAAATATAACATACTCACCATACGCAGATGACGTCACAATTGCAATACGCCACGAGAGCGAATTTGAAGTCATTCAAAAGGCTCATGATCTCTATGCTCAAGCATCAGGCGCAAAACTCAACCACTGTAAGATCAGTGGCCTGTCAGCTGGCAACTGGAAAACTAGAACCGACTCCCCCATCCAATGCACATGGTCCAGCGAGGGACAGAAATACCTAGGTGTGTACCTCGGCAATACCCTCCTTTTCTCCCAGAAGAACTGGCCCGAATTGCTGAGTCGTTTCAACAAAGTACTCGGGAAATGGAGAAGCGTGTGCGCCACATCTTCGCTGAGAGGAAGAGTGCTTGTGGTCAATCATATGGCGGCAAGCGTTCTCTGGCACACCTTCAAAATTCTCACTTCACCTGTTGACTTCCTACACCAAATACAGGCATCTGTCCGAAGCTTCCTTTGGAACAAAACCAACTGGATGTCCTGCTCCAAACTTAGCCAGCCACTTACTCACGGGGGTCAAGAGTTGATCTCTCTTGACGACAAAATCACAGCATTCCGGATCACCTTTCTTCTTAAGACGCTGCAAACAAAATACCCACATTCCGACACTACGGATAAACTACTAGTAACAGCCACTAGAGGACTATCTCTTTCAACAATATTGAGAATGGATATGGCACCAGCACCACTCAAACTACCGCCGTTTTATAAAGACGCACTATACCGCTGGAAAAAGCTAAACCTTCACCATAATCTTGAGGGAACATCCCTTCCCGGAATACTTTCAGAACCGTTCTTCTACAATAAAAGAATAATAGACCCTACAAATGATGATATTCTCTTCTTCCCTACGTGGAACTGGGCAGGAATAAGAACCATAGGCGACCTCCTGACACCAAGCCTTGAATGGAAAGGATCAGAAGATTTGCCCATTAAAACCATAAATGCAAAGAAGCAACACATACATCTAAAATCAGCGATCACACAAGATCTTCCAGACATCACTACAACTAAAGGGATTGGAAATGTCGCTGGATCCTCGCCTACACCAACCTTCGTCATCACATCACCAGAAGACACGGTACCTCTGTCTCCTGCACCCTCCAAAAAAGTCTATCAGCTAATCATGTCTCGCCATACAACCACGATTTTCCCGTCATCCAGCTGCCAAGCTGTCCCTACACTCCTCTCCACTCGCCACAAGCCACCATCAAACTTTCAGTGGAACCTTCCGTACAGGACGAAACGTTCCAAATCGGATGCAGACATCCAGTGGAGACTGTGGCACAACCTCCTTCCCACCCCAGTCAAGCTACAAATCTTTGGGTTACGTTCCTCAAACTACTGCATCTTCTGCGCCACTACAGGTACCCTGGAACACATATACCTGGCATGCCCTGTGAACAAGGAACTCGTCAAATACGCTTTGGATGCAGCAAAGCTTGCTTGCAACCACGCCCACACTCCGGAGGACTACTGGTACCTATTTCACTCTGAGCAGACAGCACACACCACCTGCAACTTCCTATTCATTGCGGCCAAGGCCGTCATTTACAACTTCTACTTGAAGCACACAAGAAGCAGTAACGACGTGCCTCCTGTCGACACATCGGCGCAACATCTGAAGTGGAGCCTACGGAGGAAGTTGCAGAGCAGACTTCTACTCGAATTCCACAGCAAAAAAACAGAAACTGTGGATCATCTTAACAGCGAATGGAACAGTGGCGGTCACCTCTTCACCATCACTGAATAGGCCATCACCTTCGACGTGTGACACTTAATATGAGAATGATCCAACGCCAAGAAACTGTTTTCTTAGTTCCTGAAATCGAAATGTTGAAACGTTTGTATTTCATTCTAAAAAGTTTTCTTTATCTTTCCTTTTTTGCTTTGTACATAGAATGTAAATAGGTGTTGTTGAAAATGTATCTACTGTTCACGTTTTAATAAAATAAATAAAAATATCTTGCCGGATATCTATCCGGCAAGATAGATATACATGAAACTATTTCCTACTTTGGTCATTCACCAATGACTTAATGAATAAGGTACTTGCTGCCACCTGAAGTCCCCAGTGAGAGACCGAGACTTTAATGGCATGAGCACCATTAAAACTAGAAACCATCAAGCGTTAACACCAACAAATTCAGTGGTTGCAGATATGGAAAGTTATATCTTCGAAGTCCCTGTAAGAGCAGTTGGTAAATTCGCGAAACTGAAAAGCTAATGCCATTTACTGTGATTCATAAAGGCTGTTACAGCAATGATAAAGCTATACAATGCAAAAGTATAATAATTGTCATTTATTTTGAATGCTAGTACGTTGATCTGAGTAGAGCGAGTGTAGACGAAAAACAACTAGAGTGTTTCAGGAAATTCAATCCGGTATTTGACAAAGACTTTTTGTCTTCATGCAATTATATATTTTCTGTATTACTGTATTTTTTGTATATTATTGTATATTTAATCCTGTATATGTCTCGGGTCGAGCACGCATGTACTCTTGTTTATTGTACATGTGTTCCTCGCACCTTAGTCTGTAAATATTCACACCCTTCTGGCACAGAGCCGTCCGGGGGTGACACAAGGTTTTCTTGGGAAATAAACTGATTTTAATAATAATTAATAATAATAAATGTTAGAGATATCACTAATAGCACGTAGGCTGTCCTATTATGAAGATTTGGGCGAGAAAGTGTCATGATATGGGTTGTTTTTAGTGACTTTGACTGGATTGGTCATAGTACTAAATATCATCAAATACAACGTTCGAAAAACAATAATACCCACTCGCTGCCAATTCTATGGAAGTGGGCCCTTCATTTTCCAATAATCTCTCTCCCATTGGCTGATTACTTGTTGTAGAGTTTGTGCGCATCGGCAACTTAGCCCATATTGCGCCATATATAATATGTCTGTAAATTGCATGTGTATTGTGAGCGATTTTCTGTCCGCTGGTCGAAAAACCGAAGTTTCCAAGAGAAGAATCATGCCACCCTTGCCTGAGACCGGCTAAGTAAGTCGCGTTGTGAAAAACACCTATAAAAATTCTTCGCGCCATTGACGGAATAAGAATTCAAGTTTTTTCTATCCAGTGTGGGGAGAACGGCGATTATACCAACTGTCTTACCCAACAGGGTTCCTGTCCCATTAATCCAAGTTTGTACGCACTTGATTTGAAGATAAATAAGGTTCCACGATTAGCTCGGCTGTCTCAAAATCCTTGTGTGAATTCCGCAGACCACATCTGGGACAATCTAGAACTTCAGTTCACAATTCAATTCACTTAAACTGCTAAAGTAGTTACCGCGCTGCAGCAGTTTAACATGTGCTGTGATAGTTGTTGTTGTTATTATTATACGGTGCAAGGAAGCAACCACCAGATGTGAGCCCCTGGGGTATCCACTTCTACAAATCCATTTTCTTCGATGTTACTGTCTGAAGCACACGTGGGTAGCACAGTTTGTATAATCACTGTCCTCCCTTCACCGGGTGGAAAAGATTCGAGTTTGAATCCCATCAGTGATGCTAGGAATGTTTAGGGGCATTTTTCACATCATAGCTGAGTTAATCAGCATAGGCAAGGGTAGAATGGTTTTTTTATCCAGGAAACTCTGGTTTTTCTTCCAACAAACAGCAAATCAGCTACAGAAAACACAAGAAATTTACAAAACAAAAATTTACAAATTTACAGTGGCGGACAAAACAAACTGCATAACTTGTGAATTTTGCAAATAAAGTGTTTTGCGCTGCATTGTGGGTTGCAGAAATGTTCGAAATGCATTTGTTAGATGGCGTATATATCTCTATGAATGAAATCCAATAAAAAGACTCCACCTGATATACATAACTGCCATAAATATCTTCCCAGAGGGTAAAATGCGTAATTAATGGAAATATGAGAAATCATGCAAATGGCAATCATGACAACCAAACATATATTTTATTGCTTTTATGTGTACAAACTGAAATGGCAAGTTAACGTAATAGTATTATGTACTGTAAATCAGCAAAACAAGTCCTCAATATTTTATTGTTCCTCCTCGAGCTGCAATTACAGCCTTGCAACGATCTGGCATAGAGTTAATCAACTTCTGTATATACGGTTGCCCAATTTCGTGATCCCACACCCCTTACAATGCCATCCCGCAGCTGAATCTTACTTGTTGGTTTCTTCTAAGCAATTGTAGACGACATTATGTGCCAGCAATTTTCAATGGGGTTCAAATGTGCACTGTTGCCGGGCTAGTTCAACACTGCAATGCCAGCATTACTGAAGTATAACTGCACCTTTAGGGGAGAAAAACATTGGTGTCAGTATGTTTTAAGCCTTGTGAGAGAAGAATACAAACTCATCATTAAATCTAAATAGCATAAAACTTACTAATTTTGCTGTGTGGCAATGCTGGGTCCTCTTGAAAAATGCCGTTTTGGACGTCTGTGCGATGAACTCTAATAACGGGTTTCAGGCACTCCTCCAAGATAGCAGTGTAGGTTTCTGCATTCACCGTTCCGTTAATAAACTTAATTCGCCCCACCCCTTTGCTTGTTAAGCATCCCCAGACCATCTGACCGGCAATGAACTTTACAGTCGGTGTTATGCAGTCAGGATGGCATGCCTCCGATTTTTGTCTTCTGTCATATTTCTTCCCATCCAAGCCATGCAGGTTGAATTTCGATTCGTCAGAAAAGATGACGGTGTTCCATTGCTATTTTGCCCATGAAACACGCGTTTTAGCGCAAGCAAGTCGCTTCTTGCTCATTTGTTGGGTCAACAAAGGCATCGTCTTCGGCCGATAGGCATGCAGAGCACATTCCGAAAGCCGTCTTTGGATAGTTCGTGCACTTGTTTCAACAGCAGTTGGAACAAGTGCACGAGGCATAGCCGTTTCAAATATCGATGTTGAAAAGGCGTAGTCACTCTCTTACGGTCTGATCCAGGTCTTCTCTTCACATCACCGGTTTCACGCTTTAATTTCAGTACCCAGGATATTTTTGACTGGTGGCAACCTATTTTATCAGCGATAGCACGCGTAGAAAGCTCTTCCTGGGACAGAGCAACAGCTACACGTTTTTTTCTTAGTGTCAACTGAACATATGGAGCTATGCTTAGACCTCCGCAAAACAGGATACTAATGAGCGTGTATACCCTTTTTCCAACGCCGTATTTATAGAAACGGCTGATGCAATACCTTGAAATTACTGTCTGATGCAATAGAAGCGTTATCTGACGCAATACCTTTGCTTTGACTGAAATCAAACAATACCTTATACATTTCACTACAAATGTTACTTTTTTTAAGGTGATGCAATTTTTTTGTCCGCCACTGTTTACGTCGCAATTTGGCCTCAGTTGCTGGTGCGCCTAAAATCCTGCAATAACCAACCATTTTTTAAAGTGATGTCTGAATTCTTTGATATATTTGAGGATTAGTCCAATGCGGAGTTCAACGGAAATTCTTCCGAAGTCTAATAGACTAATATGTATACAAAAGAAATAATGGCATTTCTTATTATTGCTTTTTCTAATTTGTATGTGATTATATAAGATATTTTAATGGGTGTTCATTGGAAATAAAATGGTTCAGTATGTATAAATAAAACTCGTGTTGGATTTTTTTTATTTATTTATTTTTCTTGAATCGAAACACAACAAACAACTTCATCTTATGAGTAGATCACATTACAGGATAACTTGGTGTAAAGGCCTTCTCTGACGATTCTATAAATGGTTTGTCTTTTTTTTTTCCCCTCTGGTAGAAAAAGCATAGTTTCCGGTGGCAAAAAAAAAAAACACTGAAAAGCAACCAAACATACACTTTCACACACTGTACCTGAAAACCCATTTAGATAGTCATGGGACTCTATACACTTGTTGCATCTCTCTTATAATCGGTGAAAGTATTCTGGAAATCGATCAAACAGGCATCTCCCCGAGACGGTCGGCCACATTCTTTTGGATGTTTTGATGTTATGAAATAGTTTCTCTTCCACCTTCATTTTTAGCTTCTAAAACAGAAAGACATCAGCGGAAGCCAACTCTGGCATTTATTAAAAAGTAGAATGCTGCTATAACAACCTGTTTAATTTTGGGATTCATTAACTCGTAATTCTGAAATCCTCTTACATATAAATAAAAACTGCAAAACGTTTTTAGTAATGATAGAACACAGGCGAGACGAGAGATGGCTGTCTTAGAACAGGTCGGATTTTCTCACTGGTTCCTCATCAGATTGTGCGTGGTCCCTAATGACAACAAGCCGATGTAAACTCTGGCAATGTTCTATGCAAAACACATGAAAAAAATGATTTCGTTTAACTCTCTAATGATGCCATTTTCCTAAATGTAGAGCAACATCAAGTTAACTTGTGGTTAAGACAAAGGTTGTTCCGCTGTCAGCCTTAAGGCCATTGCAGTAGCCAGGCGATTTAAATCCAGCTGATTACAAAAATATAATCGATGATGAAATGTTCTATATTTCTTAATTTAGAAATTAAAACATGATTAAGAGAAACAATATCCTGATACTTCATGTTTATTAAAAAAATCCATCCCGAAGCAATCGTATTTTGTTTACAACAAATGTTGCTTTTAACCTTTGGTGGTAAAGAAAAAAATAAATAATAAATGCTCTCAGTAAGTGGTCGGGTGGCCAGTAACCTTCTGCATCTCCATCTCTTTGGCTGCATTCTTGGAGCGGAAATGTCTATGCTTGTGGTATTTACCTATCGCACAGCGTGAAATACAAATGCGTTCTTACTGCTGGGAGTCTTGGCTTCGAGCTGCTACCTAATGCTTTGCAGTCAGCAGAGAACTAAAATTACATCTTGTTTGGAAACCATTCATCATTGGGTCCTAAATGCATACGTACACGAAATCCCAAGACAAAAATCGTGCTTTCTGTACTTAGTACTATTCGGTGACAGTCGTTTATCTCCTTGACTACCACGTGTGACTGGCACCTAAAGATATGGCCTACCAGCATCCATCTTCACAAGTGTCGAAGAAAATGGTCTGCGGTTGCGGATGAAGTAAGATCTCTCTCTAGACCCGCATTCAGTGAGTAAGACGACGACTGATTTTTGCATCAATATTTATACTTTATCATTCCAGCACAATAAACCTATTTGACACCGAGCCTTTGAGTAAGCTATATATCATTTGCACCGAATCTTACCCAGCTACGGTTTTTAATGCCATAAAGACTCGCTCTATGTGAGAGTGCTTTTTCATTCCATCGTACTCTTTAAATCTCTAATATTTTATCTGAATGGATGTTACTGTATCCATTTAAATCTCGTGGTACTTAGAATAACTATAAATTATTGTACGAGGAAGAAAAGAAACAGATATCGGATTTCCTCAATAATAGCGAATTTCCAGTACAAAGGAGAGTGTTTAAATACTGTTTGGGTATTTCCTTTCAAATGTTAACATATTAACGATATTGGGTTCTTAGCATTAATGAAATCATTAAAATTACACGTGATTTTAGCCTGTAATTGTTATAATTATGATAGTACAGGGTATGATAGTTGAGAGAACCCATGAAAACGAGAATAAATTCGACTAAAAGAGTGCTTTCTTTTTTTTTTTTTTTTGCAGTCTCCGATAACATTCTACTTCACTCTCTCGAAAAGTGACAAATACCTAAACTATAATTCTGTCTTTTTCCTTAAACCAAGCGGATGAGCAACTGGACGATTTAAGGAATTTCTGACAGGTCTATAGGTCTGATCAATGCTATTAATGCCAATATTCCTTCACGGTTTCAGTACCTTGTTATATTTGCACATCAATGGAGAAAAACATATATTTAAGTGTCAAGAAGGTGGTAATAACGAAGCCTCGTCAAGCTGTCCAGGATGTTTCTCATAAAAATACTCTCTGAACACTTGAAAAATAACGTCACCTACTTAATATGGCCCCACAAAGAAACATTCGTAAAGAGTTAACTAGTTTAACTTTCAACTCGATTGTCTGTTCAAAACACTAATCACGAATTTGAAATCTTCAATGCAATTTCACTCCCCTTCTTCCTATAATTCTCAATTTTATAATTAGAAACCTCCTTATTGTGTGGTACAAAATCTCTTATGTATACTCTCCCAGTGAGGCTAACTTCGAGGATAACGGAGCTCTCAATAAAGTTCTAAATGAGCAATCGCTATAAATAGAAACCGCCCTCCAGCTTTAGTTGGTTTCTCTGCTTAAATGTACATTGTACTTTAATCCCTGTGCTTATATGTTTCGATGTCTGTCTCTTTGTCTCAATTGTGCTACATTGAAATAATGGAACGTGATTATTCTCCATACTATTGTTAGAGAACTTCCAGAGGGATAATTAGTAGCCTTCATTTACCCTTAGGACTTACTCTCCCAAACTACAGCACAGCCAATCGACTAGCAGTCCCTATCGATTTCAATTTTGAAAGTTTAAACGTGAATTGGCATTCTGTTACACCTCTCGATACTCTATGAGCTGTTATAAAAAAAATTCCGAATTGTAGCAAAAAAAAAGCTGTCCCCACCAAGAAGTAGGGCACTTCTTGGTGGGGGCAAGTTTAATCGTGATTTACCACAGTTGGAAATAATTCTGCAGCGTCTTTATTCCCTTCAATACCCCCTACTATGTCCTAGTGGGCAGCACGGTGATTATAATTACAGTCCTCTTCACACCTAAAAAATAAAAATTCTAACCTGTCATTGTGGACAGGAATATTCAAAGGCCTTCTTCACAACGTAGCTCAGTTAGCCGCCTCAGGGGAAGGTTGCATGTTTAGGTCTCGGAGTTTCGTTTTTTAAGTCTAGCAAACAGACATATCGACCATAGAATGGACATCGATTAGCACCCCTTTCCAATTTGGTTGCCCTTCTTCTAACCCTTTCTAGAAGCTCTATATCTATCTTCAAAAGTCTTCCCATCATGCACTTTCTTTATCTTCATCTGTTCCCTTCTATTTTCATTGTCCCTCCCACTGACTTTTCCCATAAAAATATCCAGCGGTTCTCTTCTTGGACCCTCCCTGGCAATCTCAGATTCAATTTAGGGTTCGCCCAGTTAGAGACTGTATCTGTTCCCTACTATACCTGGTTGCCCATTCATAGCGGTGGACGGGTAATGTGCGGTCCCACTAGGGGCCCCGCGGATAAATGCCGGAGGAACAACAGACCAAAAAAATTGTAAAATTATTGTGACATACTTCTACATCTTCCTTAAGCAACATCCAAGTTGGTGGCTCTACTACACGATAACTGAGACTGGATTTTTATTCGTTACTTTCAGCAGAGATAGATTAAAATTGGCAAATTTTATATTAGAAGTTATAATAGAATGTTAACTCAGCATGGTGAGGTATTCATGAATCAAACAGCAGCGTTTCACGATTATAAAAAAAGGGGACACTATAATTAGTAAGAATTGAAATTTCAGATAAAAAATCGATTATAAAAATAAATAAATTACATCGGCAACAATTATAAAATAGGATATGAAAATCACATGCTAAAACGAGTAGGTTAAATTTTTGTAGTGACAGAGATAGAGAATTTTACTAAAAGCTATATACTCGGTCGAGAATGAAGGACAGCTTTATGCTCTTCTCCGTAGTTTTTTGTGAAGTGAAAAAGCTAATAGACCCTTTATGTGCCACGACAACAAAAAATAAAATTGCAAACTTAGAAAGCCTTTCTATGCTAAGGAAAGCTGGTTTAAGCGTACTCGGACTTTTTTGTACGGTAGGGATTGCTATTTACGCCTCCTTATGTGCTGTAAATAAAAATGCTGGATGTCAGACATTCTTGAATGTTCTATACTCAACGGTAAATGCTCCTTATACTAGAACTTTATTACAACTATAAAATGCTCTTTATTACAAGAAAACGCTCGAATGTCTGGTATTATAATAAGCATATTTAAGAGCAGTATGCTCATATTTTCAGTTTCAAACTGTGAATAAACACTAAAGCAGAAATTACTATAATGCGCTGACAAGGTGATCGAAGCTTTTCCATGGTAGCTATTATTTCTTTGAAGCACCAGAACCTCACTCTCTCTTATAACGATGAGCAACAGATAAGATGGAATTTTAAAAGACAGTGTATATGTGACTATCTAGATAAATCACCATCCTCTATGACAGCATAGCAGTTTCGCCACTTTCCATTCAGTTAAGAGGTCTGGATTTGAATTCGAACAGAGATTGGATGCCTGAACGCCTCTTCAATCAAGGCTGTAGTTAGCCGATCACGCGGAGGACATTGAATTCCCCTAGTGAGTTACTTCGGTATTTAGCCTTCATTTACCCACGAATACTTATTCTGGATAAAATTGGTATTTTAATAATTACAGACTACTGCTATATGTCTAAGTCGTTATTCTCAAAGCAAGATGTCTGTGACACAGACATCACAAGAATAACCAATATTCTACGAGTGTCCACGACAGTTTCTTTTCTTTATTTTTTTTTCAAATCTAAACTTAGTCAGTTCCTAACGTGGACTTCATGGACCTTAGTTGCCTCGGTGCATATTAAAAATAAGCCAGCCAAACTCTTTAAAACGTAGGTTTAATTATATTTGTTGTAATCTCTTGAAAGAAGTTCTATGCCAGCACTGGAAAGGTCTGGTTTCGAATTCCATTCCCACAGTCTCATTGAACAAATTCAGCTTTGAATCAAACAATTTTTATCTCATTGAACAAAATTCCGCCTAATTCCTACTTCACATGCTTCCAATGTCTCCAGCCGCCATCAAGGTCCAGATTTATCTCAAACCAAGAATTATCTAAAGCCGATACCAGTTACACAGGAAAAAAAAAACTGCGCAATTAAACCTATTACTTGGTGTGGTATTCTCGAAAACATCATTTGGATACACTACCTGTTTTGCTTCTCGCATCTCTAATCTCCCATTAAAAGAATCAGATGCCTTAAACTTAGCTTTACACTCAACTGTATTTACATCCCTTTTAAATGCTCTACAACCTTCCAGTCCATTTCCTTTTCTGCTGTATCAAATCTCTAAACATCTTAGAATATTTATCCTCTAATTTCCAGACGTGGCTTTGTACTGCTTAGATCCTCCTATACATGAAAAGAACTTTCATCACGGCTTTTCGTCAAGTCTTTCTCCTGAAATCACATACCAATTGCAGTAACAAAATTTTTCTCTCTTCTTGAATAGCTGATGAATATCTGATTTTAAATTTGTGTTCTCTATATTCTTCTCGTATAAGACATTGCATGTACATCTTTCTTTTGAAAGAAACTGTTGGCGATTTCAAAGTCTATAGCGAATTTCGAAACCATTTCTCATTTAATTTTACAAAAGCTTTGTGGCCTTGTAGCATAGTTTTAAAGCAAGATGAAATTATGCAAAATTGAGAAAAGTCAGCTGGCGGGTGGCTTCTGTTATTGTGTAGGTGAATAGCTAAACTATTATTGCACTAGTAATAGTATTCGCCATATAGTGCAAGAGAGCTACATCTTATTCTGAATGGGCACCATAAAAAAAAAAAAAAATCAAGTAAATAAGAAAGTACGAATTATATTCTTCCCTCCTCATACAGGTAATTATCCAGTTGACCTTTGAATTTATTCAAACTGCCAGCCACAACTACCTCTAAAGGCAACCTGTTCCAGCAATCAATGACTCGCTGTCTAAAAGAAAACTTCCCACAATCTAATGTAAACTTCAAGCCCTGTAATTTCAATTTATGACATGTAGTTCTGGAATTCTTTAGAACAGTGAGAATTCCACCATCATTCACTTTACTAATCCTTCTCAGAGCCTTATCTTTTGTCGATCTCACCATTCGAATTATCGATCTTTGGACCGTTTCAAGAAGCTCAATGCCTTTTTTTTTTTTCAGATGAGGTCTCGATACTTGAACACAGTATTCCAAATATGGTCTTACAATTGCCTTATACAGTGGAATTATGACCTCCCTATCTCTACAGGATAACATTCGATAAACCATCGAAAGGACACCATGGACTTTCCTGGGTACTTGTTTCCACTGTCCAGAAAACTTCATATCTGTTTATTTATGGGTTGCTATTCCCCAAGTGTAATACCTTGCATTTAGCAGCATTAAAACATAGCAACCACTTCTCTGACCATATTTGAAGTCTGTTCAATTCATCCTAAAGGAGCTTGCCACTGATCATTAATTTCCCTACTAATTTTTAAGTCGTCTGCAAAATTTGATATCACGCCTTCTATTCCTTCGTCAATGTCATTAATGTAAGTGAGACATTGGTCCAAAAACCGATCCTTGAAGTACCCACATCAATCTGAACAATATCCATTAATCACAATCCGCTGCCTTCTGCTCTGCAGCCACCCAACAATCCATCTTAGAATCTTACCAGTAATCCGAACCTCCTCAAGCTTATACAGTAACCTCTCACGATGGACCGAGTCAAATGCTTTGCTAATATCCAAATAAACTATGTTGAAATTGTTCCCTAAATCCAGCTTATGAGTAACAGTGTCAAAATCGCCTACTAAATTAATTAAGCCTGATTACTCTTAACAAAGCGATGTTGTATCCTTCGGAATGCGATATCTATCTAAATGTTTCTTGATTGCACTCTTAATCATTTCCGCTAAGATATTTTCTACCAGTGAAGTCAGACTAACCGGCCTATAGTTAACATCTTCACTCTCAAAACCGCCTTTATGTATTGGCGATACGTTAGCACTTCTCCAATCAAAAGGAATCGCCCCAGAGTCCAAAGATGCTTCACAATTACCCTCAATGGTTCAATACACTCCTGGAATTCTCCCTGAAAACTACCAGGTATATGCCATTAACGTCAGAAGCCTTGTTTTTATGCTTAAAAATTTTTCTAATAAACAACCATCTGCGATTACGAAATCAATAATTTCATATGACTCAGCCTCACTCGCACAGCCTCTTCTCAACAAGAAGATTCTTTTGTCAGTAAAGACCGATGCATAGTACCTATTCAATTCATTCGGAACATCAGGTATGGACGAAAACATCCCCTTAAGCACATAAAAACAGTTAGGTGGGCATCTAACTTCTAAATGATGAATTGTGATCTGTTCTAGTGGCTAAAGTGTTGCACTGCGCAAGAAAAACTCAGCTAGTTCTAGGCATTAAATGATTAAATGATTAAAGGCTGTTGTTCGTTTAACTGGAAGCTGTACTTCCATACATCATTTGTTTGCTAGCGACTTATACAAAATACATGATTCACAGTTCACCATATTTAAAAGCTATGGGTAACCTTAAGTTCCAAGAATGAATTGACGAAAAGAATTGGAACACCTTATTTAAAGGACCTTACCTCGTTCCTGTTTGCATGTGGCTAGAATGAAATTGAGTTGGAAAGAATTGCCCTCATTAAACAACTTATTAAAATGAGATACATATAGGAAAATGCACTTTTCTCTCTAGTGTTAGCCATAAAGATTTGCTCAATATTAAAGGTATGTGTTTCTAAGTTAAAAATAAACCCACACCATATCACAAAACATTCGGCGTCAGTATTGAGTGGGAGCAGAATGGGTTGTCAGATTCACCAATCTCAGTTTGGTGAGGGAACTCCTTCCAACCCACTCTGCAAAGTTTCCTAGCCGGTGGAAAAGAAGAGTTAGCATGCAGTAACCATTATAAGAATTTTCATGGTTTTTAATTCAATACGGGCTCCTGGAATCCTCCCTGAAAACTTGCAGAGTTTTCAGAGTTTACCTACACTTGCAGAGTTTTGTGGTTCCTAATTATTCCTTGAAGAAATTGATGAAAAAAAGGGAGAACAAGCGAGTAAATATGGCAGTGCTTTAGCCAGCTGAACAGTAAGGGGGTGGTTGTTTTTATTTCAATAAAATTCATTGTGAAGGTTACTCTCATTAGTCATGAGATCAATAATTAAAAGCTTTGAAATGCTGAAAACAAATTTCACGCTAGAGAATATGCAATTGCGACATTTTTTTTTTAAGATTATATGGACGTATTGGGTGGTTCGGTTATGGGAATTTTAACTTGAAGGACAAGGTTCAATTTCTGTATGCAATGACTTGCAATCGTTTGCCTGTAATCAGATTACATTTATTCAGACCCGCATTTCGTTCTCAATTTCACGCTTGAGTTTTTTAAAGGATTATCTTTAAGCGTGGGATAAGAGGCTCTGTCAGAAAAAAAAAAAAGGTAGCCAGTTTCCAGTTTTGTTTTGTTTTTTTGTTGCATTAATTTGTTCTTTTAAGAATGTCGATTTTTATCGCCGCTATTTACATTGTGGATAATTATCGGCGAGTTCTGCCAAAGATGTTGCTTTCTTTTACTTTGTTTTGAAGACGTTGTCCTTTATTGAAATTCATGTTCACAAAATAAATTACTGATTTAAAAAGAAGTGATATCAATCGTTGATGATACGACTAATTCTAGGTATTTTATAAACTGTTTAAGGTTCTCTTGCTGTTGTCGTTTGAGTAGGGTTTTAGGAGCATCAGTGACCAAGGCCATACTGTATACTGTCTGTAAATTGCGGGTGTTCTTAAGTCGATTTTCTGTTTGCTGGAAGAAACATTCGAGTTTCTGGGAGAAAGAACCATGCTGCCGTCGCCCGAGCACTAACTCAGCCAGGTTGCTAAAAAGGCTCATAAAAATTCCTCCCGTCATCGATAGGACTGGAACTGAGGTCTTCTCCACCGGGTTTGGGGAGGACAATGATTCTACCAACTCCGTAACCCACCGAGAATTAAGGTTCTGTCCATATGTAATATATCGGAGTAATATACGATTAGGCTTATGCATGACCATTTTATAATCAACCTTTTGTATTCAGAAAGTAAGGACACCTTGGTGTGCAAATATAATAAACGCAAGTGTGGGTAGAACTTTACTTCGAAATTTTAGTGATTATATTTAAACAGACATCTACAATTTTATAAGCTATTGAGTTCTAAATTAGTCACAGCATTCTTTCTTATGTTCTTTTATTTGTTCTTGGACTCTGGAGTTCTTCTCCGAAACGTGCTTGTATATGTTCTGTTGGCCTTGTATACTTCCAGTCATTAGAGTAAATACTGTGGTCTATTTTCATTGCATTAACTGTTTTCAATGTGTTTGCTGGAAACATTCTTCTAATGGTAGCGAGGTTTGCAGGAAAGAGCCTAAGCGGTAAATGGTTGTTAATGGAGTTTCGGCTGTTTTTCTTTCGGCGCCATAATGATGTACATCGTTTGGGAGAATCTATCCTTCCCATGATTAGTTTGAAGAGTGTCTTGATGTTTATTTTTTATCGTTACCGTATGATTCCACGACTGCAGAGCTAGATTTGCAAGATGTAGATCTTAAGATGGTTGGCAGAAAATCCAGATCCGTTTCATCCATCTCAAGATCCAATATTCTTTGCAAAAGGCCTTTGCTTTGTATCTTACCGGCGCTGATTACCAAATCTCAGAATAATACATGGAGATAACGAGAAGGTATGTGCTAATAAACATAGAGACTACATTTCTATCCCTAATGTCCACGAGCTCCTGGATGATATTCCATAGTGCTAAGTAGGTTTTTTTCTCTAACTGTTACTGAAGTGGTGAAAAGTTTCGATGTGGTTTAGATTGTGAATCCCCCAACTGTTCCCCAACTCTGCACTTCTACTAATTTATCAACTCAATATCGACTATCACAAATTTTTCTGTAGCATGTCCTACAGAAAAGAGACAGCCAACCTGATCAAAAACTGATGAAGGTTCACCACTCCATAAATGCCAGAGAGTCTCCTTAATGGTGTCTCCAAATAAAACAGGACAGCGTGCCAAAGTTTTCAATTTTTAATTGATTTATTGTTATAGCTTCAGTAAATCATGTTATTTCCTGCCTTACAAATTTTAAATTATAACTGGCCGTAATTGTAACATGGATTTAATGGATGCTATATAAAATTTAACAAGTTTTATAGTAATTTAATTGAATCAGTCATACCCTAAAATTAAAAGAACAAAAGTCAAAAGCTATTTTTCATATTAAAAATAAATTAAATGCAAGAATTATAATCTTTAATATTTGTGTCTTTAATGCGCTAAGCAATTTTTTCCTCTTTCCTCGATATATTTAAACTATCCCTATTTGATTCATTTTACTGGAAGTGCATCATGTTTCAACTTCTGTTCTTCACACACAATATCTATTCAAATATTATAAGTTCCAGTATACGATTAGCCTCTTTTCTTCAATTTAAATGCTGGGAAACAAATAATATGTATATATCTTCTGTTTGTGTACTTTAAATTTAAATCCGGACGATGAATTTCAGTTTCTTTACCATAACACGACAGCAAATTTTCATTCAAAGTAGTCCGGGCATATTTTGCAATCCTTGTCTGTCTTGTATACAATAATTCCGTCTCTTCTGTTTCGTATTTCAACTTGGGAAATAAAAAAACACGGAGGAGTAGCTGCATCCGAGAGATAAAAACGTGGTTCCTGGTGCTGTCCTCCTCCTAGCTTATTATTTTCTTTGTCTTCGCCTAAGTTGACGACAGAGAATAAGTGCGTCATTAGTCATTAAGCAGATATCTTTTACCTGCACGGCACTAGTCGCTATTTAGGCAAATGCCAGCTATTTACATCCCGCTCAGAGTCACGATGGCGCCATGCGGAAAACGTGAGAATCCAACGAGCAGAAGTTCCGGGTGCTTTAAATCAATATACATTATTCGTCTTCTAAGGCTGATGTCGACGAAAATTTCGCTTTCTTATCCGCATATATTTATTATCCACACGGAAACGTCTCATTTGTCTGTAGTAAATAACAGTGTCGCCTCTTTTGGAAGTCATGGGACACAGATGCTAAATATTTCCTTCGTTTCCTCGTTTGGAGTTAAAATCACCGTGGCTGGGAATAAGCAAGCGTCCAGAGAGTTATTGGTTTGGATAACTCCGCAGCTATTTGAAGTAAATAACAGCGTAGTTAGGTAACACGAAAACCCCCACTGCTTTAAATATTACATAACATCGTGGTTAAGAGTACATTGGTATAATAAACTAATGAATATTATATGTGGGAATATCTTAGTCAATTGTTGTTCTCTGATGGTTTGTACTGAGCTTCCGATTATTTGGAAACCCATATTTTTATCAGCTATTTTGTAATCGGATTATCTCGCTTTAATGGAGCTGCTATTGAAAATATTTACACAAATTCTTATCTAAAGTGGGTTGTTATCCATGAACACAAAACTGGTAATAGAATTAAGATCGGGAAATGTCTGCGAACTGTTTCTTCACAGACAGTAAATACGACATTTTCCCAGATCTTTCTTGATAGACATCTATTATTTTCTATAATCTCTTGCTTAAATTATTCCTTCTTTCACCAAAGTCAACTTTCCCAGACGACTTCTGGATTTTGTTTTATCCTTCGACGTCTGGTCACAATATCCAGTTGAACATCGTCAGAAGCAATTAATTAAGAAGATTCAAGCAACTTTGATATACTCTGGGGTTCCTCTTTAAATCTATTAGTTGTGCTTGCAGAATTACATTTAACCGAGACAAGGGGAAATAACTATAAATACAACAGGTAATTTCTTTCTGATATTGCGCGTCAAGGGCTCTTCTATTTCTCTATTTAAAATAAAACCCCATTGGAGGATGGAAGTTGATTGCTCAAGTAGACGATCGCTGTTTGTTGTAGCTCTATATGTGTATAAAAAAAACAAATACTTCCCAGCAGATAATAAATCGCTCATTTATGAATGAAATCTGCGTTATTTAACTCACTTTCTAAGGTAGCACAATCATTTCGATAATAATCAATCAAGATACAGATCTCGCTTGTTATTTACTCCAAGTTGGACATTTTAACCGATAATGGGGACAAGTCATATATAGATATACTTTCACCCTGAAAAGTGCTGTCCAAATCAGATTGAGGTCTTCATTAACAAAAGGAGGTTTTGAGGATCACTCATCCCAATTCTTTAAATCCTATTAACTTTCACTTAAAGACGCTAGTCTATATGAGTGTTAATCGTAATCTGTTATCCCTCAATCCAAATAATTAAAGCCCATAATCAAACATATTTCTCTGGGAAGCAACTTATGTTTTGCGAAAGTAAAAAGCATGTTTCACTTAAAATAGTTTATATTTCCTTTTTCTAG
Organism: Mastigoproctus giganteus; assembly: GCF_048544385.1. Lineage (NCBI taxonomy): Eukaryota > Metazoa > Arthropoda > Arachnida > Uropygi > Thelyphonidae > Mastigoproctus > Mastigoproctus giganteus. The sequence goes on from NC_143577.1 coordinate 64,514,879, forward strand.
GTTAACAGCTTAAAACAACTAGTTATAAAAGAATAAATATATTCTTAATTTTGTGGAAATAACATCATGTTTATAATAACATCAATGCTCCTCTGGGAACACTTTCTAGAATGTGAAACCGGAATCTTGCTCCACTCCTCTCATAAGACTACTAAACACGAACAATTCTGGATTCATTCTTTATTCGTACAACTGAAAAATAGTGTAACTTCAATAAACTTTACTTAACCTTACATTGCGTAACGTATTATAATAAAAAATGTCTAATAAAATAATTTTCTCATTTTTCCGTTCCTTCGTCCACTTTTTACTATGTACAACTACTATCATAGTTTTTCTTTAAAAGTTGCCTATGGTGTATCTACACCGATATTATACAGGGCGTTTCAAAATATTGGTACAAACGTTTAGGGGAGGTAGGTAACATCTAAAGGAATGTGAATCGCATAAGAACCCATAACCGGAAACGTCACGGGAAAGTAGTAGCAGAGGCACAAGACAGTAATTAGTGGCAAACATTTATTTGACATAATATTAACAATGGAGTACGAGATGGATGCATTTCATGATGTATAACAGATGCTCGAAGGTTCCACCATGAGACGCGATGCATGCGTGACATCGACGCAGCATGGATTGGTGGACATAGTCGAACACACCTGGAGTTTCTTTGACAGTAGCAGCAGCGCAGACGAGTCTCGCCACGAGATCCATTTCCGTCTCCACAGGCAATTCATACACGATAGATTTTCGGCCCCCCCACAGAAAGAAAGCAAGGCTCGATAAATCAGGTGAGCGTGGGGGCCAGGCAACGGGTCCACCACGGCCAATCCATCGACGCCCAAAACGCCTGTTCAAATGGTCACGAACACACCTTCCATAATGGGCAGGCGCCCTGTCATGTTGAAACCAAATGTTGTGTCTCACATTTGCTGGAACATCGTCAAGTAACCCTGGTAGAACTTGTTCAAGAAAGATCCGATATTTAGCGGAGTTCATGCGGGATGGTAACATGTATGGGCCGACTAAGCAGTCACCGACCATACCTGCCTACACATTTATTGCGAAGCGATGTTGTGCCGCATGGGGACGCACACCGTGTGGGTTGTCGTGAGCCCACACATGAGCATTGTGCTGATTGAATAAGCCTTCCCGAGTGAAATAAGCCTCATCCGTAAACAAAACATAGGCTGGAAAATTCGAGTCTTGAACACTTTCTTGGAGAAACCACTGCGCAAAAGCCACACGTGCAGGATGATCTTGGGGGAGCAGTAACTGAACCCTTTGGAGATGAAAGGGGTGTAAGGAATCTTCGTGCCAGACATGGTGTACACTGCAACGAAACACTCCTAAGGCAGAGGCAACGGCACGTGTGCTGGTAGTAGGATTATTCTGGACGGCATTCAACACACTTTCTTTCATGACGGGAGTTCGCGTCGAACGTGATCTTCCCGCACTACTCTGTTACCTCTAAGTAACCCATAATCGCACAAATTTTGATGTACACGCGCAAACAAACGGTGGTCCGGTATATGTCTGTCTGGGAAGCGTTCTCCATAAATTCGTTGAGCGGCTGGTCCATTTCCCTCTGCTAATCCATACACTAGGTGCATGTCTGCCAGCTCACAGTTCGTATATCGATGCATGCTCTTCGTGCGGCGACTACTGCTTGAATGAGTAAACCAGAAATTTTTCCTCTCGCGAACTGATGAACAGCGCCGTCTAGTGACTTACGGTGACGTTTCCGGTTATGGGTTCCTATGCGATTCACATTCCTTTAGATGTTACCTACCTCCTCTAAACGTTTGTACCAATATTTTTGAGACACCCTGTATAGATATTGAATATTAATCTCTTAAAATATTACGCCTAGTTGCATTTAGTTTTGTTTAAATAATAAACATTACGAAAATAGGTCTCCGTTTTAAGTGGAATTTTTTGGAACCAATTATCCTCGGATAACGAGCATCCCTTGCATTACACATACAAATAGTTCAGTATTGCTGGCACTGAGTCAAGTAAATCTGGTAAACGGAATTGCTGACTCAAAGAGAAGAAGAATGATCTGAAGGGACTCAAATACATGCGAAATAACATGGAATAATGAATCTATCTGATTTCCTTTGTCCAAATTTCGTGGAGGTAGGAACTAAGGGTAGAAGTATGAACTAAAAAGGGTGGAGGTAGGAACTAAGATACTTAGAAAGTAGCAACTGAAAACTTTTGGCAATTGTATTCAGTGTATACTGTCCGCTCATTAATATCCTGACACCTACATATTTAAAAATACCCATTATTCATAGGAAAACCAATAACTTGTGCTGAAACCTTTAGCATTTATGACAGCACCCATTCTCCCACGAACACTCTTCACCAGTTTTCTGTAACTATCTGCCGATATTTTCGGCCAATCGCCCTTCAAAACAGCAGTCAGTTCAGCTGTGTTTTTTTGGGTAGTCATCTCCCCTCAAACGCATCCAACGATCCAATTCATCCCAGAGGTTCTTTTTAGGATTGTGGTCAGTGGTCTGGGCTGGCCAGTCCAACTTTTCGACGCTCATGTCCTCAAACCAGTCTGTCACAGCACGAGAAGTATGACATAGAGTTCTGTCCTGCTGATACAAGCATAGGACTTCCCCAACGTACTAGCCACAGCGTAAAGCTAAGTAATGCATTATTGTCCAATGACGTCTAAACAGACCTCGGAATTCATGGTTTTATCCAAAATAACCAATGGTCTCGGATCATACCATGTGAACATAAGTTGTGTCTTATGTATGGTGGCCCTAAACATTAGTTCAGCTCTGACATGGTTCTCTGTGACGATGATGATATGCAAAACTCTATAAAATGGCCAGAAATGTGTGTAGGGCTAAGTTTGTGCAGTGTGGGTGTTGTTGTGCCGTTTATTTATTTATTTTTGGCCACTTTACTACCAGGCAGTCGCCAGGGATTCTGATTCCTAGTAGCTGTCCATGCGACAAGTAGGCTGGTCACAACTATACACGTACTATACTAAATGGATTGTATCCAACATTCATAGGGAAGTTGTATGGATACAGCAGCCTCTTACGGTCATGAACAGTGGTCAAAAAAACAAAAAATCCTGCATCCAATACAGATAGTGCAATACCAGTGGATGCCAGCAGTTCCCACACCCAGATTGCCCAAGTCTTGTGAGCAGGTAAAAATCCTGTCTCTAATAAACTGGAGACCAACGATTCGTAACCCCCCAAGGGACTAGCATTTAAAAAAAAAATTGTGTCTCCAAGGAAACTAGCATAATTAATAATTAATTTTAAATTAATAAAATTAAATATATAAAATAATAATAATTAAAGTTTTAAAAAATAAGACTAGATAATAAATTAAAATAATAATCATTATTATTAAAGAAAAATAATTTAAAATATAGAGATAATAATTAGTTAATAGGAAATAATGACGCCCAAGTAAATAAAACTGAACTTCAAAACAGGAGGGTTTCGAGTCAGATTGCAGCATTAGTCTTCTTGAGTCCAGAAGTCAATTTCATAGTCCACGTCATCTGTCAAAAACCTGTGTAGCAAATTCCTGCTGAGAAGGCACTTTGATTTGCAATAAGATATCTTTCATTTCCAGAAGAAATATTATGTACTGGATAATGTTTGTCTTAAATCTGGTAAATTGACAAAAGAATGAAACATGACTAATCTTCATAGGCTTCGCAGAAATAGGTATCTCACGTAGATGAATTTAAGAAGACGAGCTTCAAATAACCTTGGAGAGTTAAAATGTATGATGTAAGGAGGCTTGGATAAAACCAAAACCGATTACTTTTTGAGGCAGTGAATTTACTATCAGGAATAAAACATTTGGTCACTGCTCCTTTGGTCGAGGGATTCCATCTCTTATGTAACTCAGTCCAACATTTCGCTTTTTTATTCTTTGGGTGGGCTGTGGGATCACAGGTATCGTTTACGAATATAGTAAGCTAAATCTTTGTACTGAGATACAGATTCAGAGGTAATAAGCCTGCAATAGCTTGTAAAGATGTAGTTGAAGCTGTACTACAAGTTCTCAGCGAGTTAAGAAAAAAGTCCGTTGGACACTATCTAGTTTGAACTGTGACAAGTTTGTTTCTGTAAAACGATATGCCTAGCTGTATACTGACGATTGGAATAAAAACTGTGTAATATAGAATTCTGAGAGTTCTCTCTTTTAAAAACCTCAATACTGCCCAGATTCTGAACACCAGTGCCATAAAAGTTTTAACTTTTTGGAAAGGTTCTAAATATGTAGTGAGAATGACAATTTTTTATCCAAAATAATCCCAAGATGCTTATGAGTCGTAACAAGTAGCATAGAGAGTCCTGGGGATCTTTTATGGTCTAGTTTTTCATAAACTATTATCATCTTAGTTTTAAATGGTGACATCCTTAATTTATTTTTCAGAGTCTAATTCAGCAAGTTATCGAGTATAGCATTAGTTCCAAATGGAACCTGGAGTTACCATGTACTAAGGTAAGGAGATCGTAATCCACATTAGATGTAGAAGACAGCCAATCATCGAGGAAGAAATTCCACCAGGAGAGCAAAGTTGAACCCTGGGGTCATCTTGAGAAATATCCTTAGATACCGACTAATGCTTGGATCGGATGAAGATACTGCTTTCAGCAAAGTAACCCTTAAACAGAAAGAAGAGATGTCTAGGAAAAAAGAGGCAACTCTTAGGACACCTTCCCACCAAACGTTGTAGAAGATGTCTTCGAAATTAATAAAATTTGGAAGTGTATGTTTGTGAGTAGAACTATCAAATAGCTTTTTCAATTCAAAAACGTGTAATCATAACTACAAACGTGCTTAAAACCATATTAAAGAGAGGAGGATAGATTATTTTCCAAAAGAAGTTGATTACACCTGTATGCCATAAGTTTTTCTATAAACTTACCTAAATGGTATAATAATAAGAGGACAGGCCTATATGATTTCGGATCACTTGGTGGATTACCTGTTTTTGGGATTATTTTAATGAGAGCAGATTTCCAAATAATAGGGAAATTCCCTACTTCAAGACACTTGTTAAAGAGTTTCAAAAGCTGGTTTGGCCTAATTTCATTCGTAATAGTGAAATATCCTTTTATGAAAATTGCTTCCTCGTACATCAATACCTGGGCATTGCGCATACAAGAAACAGCATTTTTAAGCTCTTCAATATAAAACAAAACACTAGAAACGGGCGAATCGTATTGCTTCTTATCTTTCCTAACTCCAGAATGGTAAGCAGAGCCAAGAGTTATGTCATCACTGGAAAAGTGTCTTTCAAGTATTTGATTAGCAGTTTTCTTCCAGTAATACTTGAGAGACTTTTCCAGTGATGACATAACTCTTGGCTCTGCTTACCATTCTGCAGTTGTATATGTCTACATATAACTCCAGAATGGTAAGCAGATTTTGATTTGATTTGATTTGATTTGGTAGTTGTTGGCGCATCGGCTTCTGTGGCCATATTGCACCTCCCAAGGTTTTTGCAGTACTTTGATCCAAGCCCGAGGCGGGAATCGAACCCGCGACCTTTGGGTTGCCGGGCAGGTACTTTACCCACTGGTAAGCAGAGCCAAGAGTTATGTCATCACTGGGAAAATGTCTCTCAAGTATTTGATTGGCAGTTTTCTACTAGTTTTAGTATTGTTTGAGGTTACTGTTTTAACTGAGTGGTTACTGTAGACCATACCATGAAAAACAGCCCCAGACCATCATGCTGTCCCTGCCAGACTTCATTGTCGGGATAGTACAGTCCAGCAGGCAGCTATATGCATCTGTCGCGCCCAGTCACATCGTCAGACTGGTAGACCGTGTACCATGTCTCGTCACTCCATAACACAGCTTTCCATCAGTCTACAGTTCAAGAACGGCGGGCCTTACACCAAGCTAGACGGCGTCTGACATTAGTCGAAGTGATTAGTGGCTTTTGGAGATCTGTACGACCGTGGTAACCCATATCATGCAGCGTCCTGCGCAGTGTACTTGTTCTAATATGTGTCCCAATAGTCTCACTGAAGGCAAGTGTGCTACAAAAACGTCTGCTGCGTTCAGAGCAGACAATTATTTGGTGGGCTCTTTTATTACGTTCCTTCAACTTCAGAGGCTTTGGGGGTCACTTCGTGATGGTTTCAGCACTAGTCCGCTTCCATTTGCAGCTCACATCACCAATCGTCGGCCTACAGATCTTCATTGCCGTTGAAATGTCACGTACAGACGGATTGCTTATGTGGCACCCTATTATCATTCCGCGCTGGAAGTCTCTTAACTCCGTCTAACGCGGAATCTTGCATTCACAATCGAGCTGTCTCCTCGAAGACCTACAAGAATATTTAGATGTGTCTGACACGTCGTGCTTCGGTAGGACATGAATAACTATCAATGGAGGGGTGTCCGGATAATAATCGTAGGCAGTTTAGTACTTGGTCGATAGTTGATAAGTAATGCGTTTCATAATTGAAAAGTACCACAAACTAAGCATTTAAAAATTTGTATAATTATTATTCCAGCGTTTAATTTATTTTGTTCAAAGTATGACCTTGATTTTTTATTGTACAGGAGATAATATAAATTTATCGCTTGATTTAGAGTAAATTCTGTCGTATATTCTGAAAATACGGTGATTCCTTAAAATATCGCAATATTTTCCGGCAGACGGTCTTTCAAGAGTTAAACTGAACAAAAATTCTCTGTCTCTCTCTAAGTCAACGTCTTATGAGATATCACTTATTCAGAGTCACTTTAAATACTCAAGATTAGCTTCTGTATCCTTTTAATACCTCACAATTTATGGATGAACTCCACACGTCACAAATATGTTAGCACGGCTTATCCATATTCTCTGCATTTCCACTTATTATAATTGCATCAAGAATTCCATTCACACATTCATATGGAGATAAGATGCGCGGTGTCTGCAGGAATGCCGTGATCTTTGAGTTTCTGCGAGACCATTAGTATATGTGGTGCTGCAGTCTAATGACACTTGGATTTCCTCAAACTGCAGGATATCCGTAATGTCCTTGGAGGAACGAGTTGCTGTTTGAAAGTTATGAAATAATGAGAACGAGTACCGTGATTAATACGAGTCTCTATGTCTAATTAGAGAACACTAATGAGCAAGCGTTTAAGTAAATAAACACTCCTCGGCGTAGGTAATAAAAGAATTCTCTTAGGATCGTAGTAAACATTATTTATCGAAAGTAGATCCTTCCTAGATTTATAACAATTTTGAGTAAAAAGGCTTACCGAAATGAAAAGTTGTGATGGATGCTGATAACAGCAGTGCTTTATAAATTGTATAGAAATGTTGCACCAACATTTCGAATAGAAGAACAAACGTTGTAAGGGATAATGGAGTCTCAAAAATTTATTTCTTAAAGTAAACTGCAGTTCCTTTTTAAATTCTATATTTATTTAACGAAGCTGCATTCTTCACTATCATCATAGAGAATGCTATCGAAGAATGTCTTAGAATAGACGTAAAAAAACTGTTTTGAATAATGTAAATTTTAAGTGATGTTTATTTGATTTTGTTTGTTAGAATTATCTCTTTCATTCCGAAAAAAATATCAACAAAAAATGTATATAAGCAGATTAAATACTTCGCATTTCCTTTCACATTTATTACTATATCTGATGCGATAGACAGATGATTGTAATGGTAACACTGGCTATGCGACATTTTACAAATACATCTTTATTTTTTGTAAATTTTCTCTGTGTTCAACCGTGAAGAAAGATAATCCGTACTTTAAATAAGGAGTATGCTTGAAACTAGGAAATCAGTGAAAATGATTATAAGACTGGATTTAGTAAGCGAAAAATGAGCGAATTCGTGTTGTTGAACAAGGCTGTGTTTCAGATTGATTTATTTTATTAATTTATTGTTTAAATTTGGAATTATTGCAGCAGAACTCTTTATCGTCTATCACAGATGTATAGGACCAAAAGTGGGACATCCCTCCATGAAAATATTGTGTGCAATATCAGAATTCACGCCAGCAGTAAACATACCACCTTAGAAGTAGAAATATAAATTTCGGTGGTCTGTTTGTGCTGTTATAATACGATAGAAGCCTGGGATGGTGATTCGGTGCCACATTTAAGCATCTCAAAAACTAATATAGTGGATTTTATTCAAAGGCAGAACACCATAGGTAATATCCTAATGAAAAACGTTCCGGAGGACCTCACAAACCCACTGAACGTGTTCGAAAATCACAAAAGTAGATCGTTCCTTACGCATGTTAGCTACTGTAAAACATCAGGTCCAAGGAGCTACTGGAATACTCACCAACTTTCCGTAGGAAGCTGTATAACCCATATCACGGTTATAAATGCAAAATGGCGTTTCAAGAGACCATGGGCGACGTTCTCGATGATCATGGATTCTGTTACAGTGCCAGAAGGTGCTATGAACTGCCAAATGTGGCTATGCTTCGTTTCGTTCCTGCGGATGCGATTTGGTTTCGATAGTGGCCAGAGTGTATTGTCTCGATCATGAAGTTTTGTTGGGGGGGGAGCTGTTGGCATGAGGTTGTTTAAGGTTCTGACTTGATTCGTTATTGGTGGTTATTCGTGGGTGTTCTATACCAAAGTAACTATGAGAGTCAGTATATTGTGTCTGTAAGTGCGTGTGTTCTTTGGCCGGTTTTTGTGCTTTCTGGACAAAAATCCGAGTTACTGGCATAAAAATTCATGCAACCCTCGTCTGAGACCGACTAATTGGGCCACACTGCGATAAAACATCCATAAAAATGTCGACCTGCCGAATGGTCAGGGGCGCGAATACAGTAGCACACGCTCTTTGAGTGGACCGGGGTTCAAGCCCGTAACTGCTATATACGATTAACATTTGTATTGATTGATTTATTGTAAACTCCACTGACCTGCCTGGTGGTCGTGCCGGAATATAAACAAGAAAAAAAAAAAAAAACGAAATAAATATTTACACAAAACTATCCGATTTTTTTCAATAATCGTCAGTATTTTCTGTTCATTAGTCACCAATCTCAGATCCAGATTTTTTTTTCTAAAACCGTACAACTGACATATTCTTAGGCACAAGAGCTCAGAGCAGAGTTATTCATTGAGATTTGTCAGTGGTTAAAAAGTACCCCTTTAAACACCGCCATATAACAACCTTAACAAACTGAAGTAATTTACGCTGTAAGTAAATGAAGCTAAGATTGTATATTATTTAATGAAATGGAAGTTCAAATTTTTGTTCAGATTCTGTTCAAACAGCACTAATTTAAAAAGGTTTCATTGGAAATTTATTCGCTTAAAGGAAGAGAGGGAGATAGTTTTGCTATGAGATGTACCCAGTTTTCGATTTTTAAACGAACAAGAATGCTTGGAGCGATATAACATCACTTAAACGATTAGCACGTTTCTATCTGATACCGTTGTTAAAGCACCAGTAGTGAAACCCAGTTCCAATGCATCCGCTGCAACTTGAAACAGGGGCTGTTAAAATCACACATAATAACAGCATTTCTAAACAACTGTCACCGTTACTAATAATTCCTGTAGAAAGAGAAAACCAGATATTGCATGAAATGGGAGAATACATCAAAGAAAACAGAATCTATTCACCAAAATTTTACCGATTGCAACGAAACAAAACCTGATCTGTACAGGAAAAAACAAGCTACAGCACGATAAGAATGTTGTTGACATGCGCAATACACTGGTGTGCAAAATTTAAGGACCAGTCAGGTTTTCACCTGTAGCTCATAGGAGTGGCCTGGATATGGGGAAAGCATGCCAAAGGAACCTCGTGAGGTACAGAAATTATGAAGGAAACAACACCGACACAACAACGAAAATAAAACGGTACAGAGGAACTTTATTCAAAAATGGCAACATAGCACTAGCTGTCATGATGTCATGATGCAGATGCATCACTACTAAAGATGGAACAAAGGGTAGAGGTGATCCTCAGTAGGAGATATGGCCACCCCTAATGAAATCTGATATTTCATTAGGGGTGTCCATATCGATGCAGGCTTTGCACTGCCTGTCCATACTTAGAACAATGTTGTTGATAAGTTCTTGCGGTAACATCGTCTATTCCTCTGTCAGCGCCATCTTCAGCTGGTGAACATTTTGTAGTGGGTGTGGACGTACCGCTAGGCGTGTCCCCAGAGCGTCCCATGTGTGTTCAATGGGACATAGATCGAAGGGAACGGGCAGGCCAATCCATACAAACAATGTTCTCACTTTCAAAAAGCCTATCAACAGCTGCAGTGCGATGGGTTGTGGCGTTATCATCCATAAACACGATCTCGGGGCCAATGGCACCTCGGAACAGACGCACATGGGGAAGGATTACCTCAGTACAGTAGTGTACACCGGTTACAGTACTGCCTTCCAGTATCTGGAGTTGTGTACGTCCATCCAAGGTAACGCCTCCCCAGACGAGAACACCTCGACCACTTATCGATCCTTTTCAGTGATATTTGCTGGGTGATACCGTGTGCCAACCTCTCGCCAGATTAGATGGCGTTCAGAATCGCTGCTTAGACTGAATCTACTCTCATCAGTAAAGAGTACCTTAAGTAAAGATCTTGTGGTTGTAACCTTTAGAAATAGTGCTGGTCCTTAAGTTTTGCACACCAGTGTAGTAAGGCATTGGTAAGCAACGATTCTCGTTTCATTTTAGCCGCACCTTGTATTTAGGATGCAGACACGTTTCTAATAAACTTGCCAAGGCTTTGGTAACAGCTTATCATCCATAAAGCAAACGTTTTTTTTTTTAATTTTCAATTCAGAATTCCTAGAAGAAAAAATCCGCATCCAATAGGAATTGAGGCGAATAGTCTCCTCACTAAATTAACTAACAATAACGAAACTTTCACGCGAAGAAATGCAAGCAAACAAGTTAGTCAAAACCCTTCAGGATAATCCTTTTGATAGCTTGCAGCAAAAAAATGTTCTCACGGCAATGTCCTCCTTGGTTGCAACGAGGCATAAAATGTATCTCAAAAAACATTACTCAAAGGGCACACTACTGTCTCTCAAGAGGAATTGATCACATGCCGCTAAAAACAAAGGATTATCTGTTACTTCATCAGAAAATCTCCACTACAATAGTATCGACCTCATATAAAGCTTCTATTCTTAGTTGCAGAACCTAATAAAAATCGTATGGTACCGAAAGAAAATTCATCGTCTATAAACCTAATAGGCATCTTAATCTTTCTTTCTTTTCTTTCTTCTGGATCAGCCACCAGGCAAGACAAGCATTTCAAAAAAAAAAAAATAATAATAATAATATAATATAATAATATAATACCCCTCTAATATAATACCCCTCAACATAAAACAACACAAGACTTTCCCAGCATTCGAATCCCACTTGATCTCCAAGACTGTTTCAATACAAATAAAGTAATTTTATCCTACCTTTCCTAAGCCAGAAACATGGACGCTTTGTCCAGAGATCTCATTAGCGCAATGTCAGAGATATTACCTAAAAGAAGAGTCCTATCCGCTATTTTCTCTGAAGTACTTCAACCTTTTCATTCCCCCAGGATATACTGTATAAATTTGCATTACCTCCAAAAGCAAAGATGACATCTACACTATTAACCCAAAAACATAAAATATGCTTAGTCCATCTTCAATCCCTAAATCCAGCAATTAATTAAGTATTTCCAACTCACATTCACTCTACAAAACTCCATTGGACCATTGTATAACCCTGTTCAAAACTTACCAATTCATAAAATCGAATTCCAAAGAGATCTTGGTTTCATTATAATTCAAACCCTCTGGGAGTGTCAATACATTCATGTGACACGCCGAGAAAGCCTGCACATGACTTCAGCTTGTACAAGAACAACATCTTTAAGCATCCAACTTACACGATTTCGTCGGATGGACAGAAATTGCGCCTCACAGCTATTTAACTTTCATGGAACAGCTGCCTAAGACACATCACAAGCCTACCAGAGCTGAGCTGCAATGCTATACAGTATCCAAACTCCATCTAACTCCCAACTCGAACGTTGAAACCATAAAGAAGCTATAAATGCATTACAAGAAGACGAAAGGTCACTGTCAATTCACATAATAAATTCTAATTTTATACAGATTCATCGAATATTTATCTTCACTAGCCACACAGCAGTAATGGGCTTCCATTATATAAAAAAAAATATTTAGTTAATGAGTTAAACAATTGTGATTGTATTCTCTTTATATACAGAGATCAAGGAATTAGACTGACTTTTTCTTCAGCTATCCATGCCTTTAAATTATCTTCTACAATCACAGGCCAAATAATCAGAAACTTTTATTCAATACCTACTAAGGCGCCTTCGTGGCTAGCACGGTTGGTAGAATCGCCGTCCTCCCCACACCGAATGGAAAAGACTGGTTCGAGTCCAGTCGATGACGAGAGGAATTTTTATGGGCCATTTACACAATGTGGCTGAGTTAGTCGGTTCCAGGTGAGGGTAACATTTTTTTTTCTTCCTGAAACTCTGGTTTTTGTCTAGAAAACAGAAAATCGACCTCAGAACACACAAAACTTACAGACAATATACACGGAGCAATGTGGACTTAGTCGCTGATGCTCCTAAAACTCTACTACAATGACACCAGCCACCTACTAAGGCCATCATTTGCTCAAATTACAAACAGTGCATGTGGCATGGATCTCACTCGGAGTCTGATTGAGTTTTGCTTAAGATTTGGCCATTCCACCATCAGGATATTTCTCATATTTCTCAGCAGCTGTATTTTAGACGGTAGAAAACTGCGAATCCCAACTTCCCGTTCTAACACATCACAGACATTCTCAATTGGATTAAAATCTATGACCAAATTAGGTGGACAGCGTAGATGTTGGAAATCATGAGAATGTTTCTCGAACCATTCAAACACAATTTTGCACAGTGAATAGTTGTGTTGTTGACTGGAAAGAGTCCATCGCAATTCAAGTAAAAAATATCATTGCAGGGCGAAGTTGGTCTGATGCGACAGAAGATAAAGAAAGAAAACAGAAAGAAAGATATCCATTGGAAGTAACGCACATTCTAATTGTATGAACGAATCCAGTCCGAAACGACAAGTAGGACCCCCCATACCATAATACCACCTCCGATTGTGACTCCTGTTAAACGTGCACCAATAATAACACCTTTCTAACAATCGGAAAGATCATCTGTCTTCCCATATTATGATCGACTAAAAAGCCCCAAGAACGTGTAATATATTTATCTGATACCTAGGAACTTTTTATCACATTATATGACAACTTAAATTTTGCATACTGTACGTTTAATTATCTATTGATGCCAATTGCAAAAATGTTTCTAATTTTTTGTCCAGCGAGTGTAGTAAGGTGCAGCACGTAACGAATTTTCCAACTAATGAAATTAACTCCCAAAGATTTGGTCCAATTCCATCATTTTACATATAACAAGTTTTTAGAAATTAATTTCGCTGACATTCATGAGTAGGAAAGTTGCCATTGGTAGAATCAGGATTGTATAGATTCTTTTGATGAAAAAGAATAGATATGTCAAATAGCATACCGTTTCTTTTTCTTGGAATTTTTGGCTCATCCGTTACTATGGTCATGGTGCGCCAAATTCATTTGGTCCAACGTATTATGAGCTCATTAAAATCATGGTTGATTTAAATTCCTCTGAATCTTCGAAAATTCAAGCCTAAGCCAAACGCGTGACAAACGAATCTGTTATCATTGAAAGCGGCATATCTACTGGTTATGTTAGGTTTGTTTAAGCTCCAAGGCAACTAAGTGTACATGAGCGAAATGTCTAGCAATTTCATCCTGATTGCGTCCAAGGAACAGTTAAGTTTTTGTTCCTAATAGTATTATGGTACATCAAGCAAAGGTGTGGGAATAGCCTTAATGTCCTCGCGGGTAGCAGAGTGCATATAAGCACCAGGTAGAAAAGGATTGGGTTCGAAGCTCGTCAATGGGGCAAGGAATTTTTATGGCATTTTTTTTTTTTACAGCGTGGCTTAGTTAGTAGGTCTCAGCCGAGAGTAACATTGTTTTCGTTCTGGAAACTCGGATTTTTCGTCCAGTGAACATGTAACTCCACCACTGAACACACGCAAAATACAGACATAATACAAATAACAATAGTCTCAATTATATAAAACGAATCTTTTTTTAGTATCCTGCTATAAAAGTTCATTTCCACGTGCTGATAACTCGCATCGTGTTAAAGACTGATTTACAATGGCTTCCATTATATAATAAAAAAAAACCTGAAAAAAAAACCTAGCAGACCTGATTTCAAAATCGAAAGCTGTTGACATGCGCATTACAGAGATAGTAATGCGCATGTCAATCGAACGTGTCTGGAGGAACATAATATCGTCTCATTTCTAGCACGATATGCAGTTGTCGCATAGTTAAATAAAGTCCCCGCATCAAAAACTAATGTTGTGTGTGTGTGAAACATCTCGAAATTTCTATTTCCATTTAATTTTTATTATTTTATTTATTTTTTCCTGAAAGCGAAACAGCAAATTATAAAGCGACAGACTGCCACGTACAATGGTATTCATTTCGAAAAAAAAAATTATATATATATAATGAATAGTATTTTTTACCTATTATACCTGGTTATCAATTTATCGTGCAATCCACTGGTCAGCGATTCGTACCGAGGTAACTATAGCAACAGAGCACATAAGGTCATGGGTTAGTTAGTGAAGCAGAAGACGATTTCAATGAGAGAGCAATGACATTTGAGAAGCAACACAGCATTTATTAGTGCGGTGCGTAATTGGGGTTTTTCTCGAGAATATGTACTTATTTTAATACAATGCGTTCCATCCAAACCATTTTTTGCAATGGAAGATTGAATGTATTAAATACAGGCGGGCCTCGATTAACGCGATTAATTCGTCCCGCGAGCGCATCGCGCAAAACAGAAACGCGTTAATCGAATATTATAACCAATAGGAAAAATTATAATTGGTCCTTGACCTTCTGGAATGTCCATAAAGAATTTTAAAAAACCTTTTAAATAACTTTTTAACTGTATATAATGTAAAAGGTAATGAAAATAATTATGGAATTAAATGTTTATTGCATAAAACAGCGGTTCTTAAACTGTGCGCCGCGGAATATTTTAAATTTTCGAGGGAAACACAGCGATACTCGACATCTGTCGGACACCGCGCGAACTACTAGCTCGAGGTGGTTCACAGTTTCAGCATTTCTTATTAAGTTGTTTGGACCTAACTACTAAGCGAAACTGTTATGTTTTTCTTTTGATGTGGGTGCGCCTCGAAAAAATTACTGAGACATTAAAGGCGCCGTGAACCGAGAAACTTTGGGAACCTCTGACATAAAATACACAGTGAAGGAATTACTGTTGTGGAAATATTTGAACAGTGTTGACTTTCTCTTTTCATCAACCAATTTCCGATAGCCGACAACAATCTTCTCTGGGCCCTGGCGAAATAAATATCGCAGAGAACATCAAACCTTGTGTTTGAGGTTCTATGCGATACAAAAGATTTCATCTAATTCTTTTACCGTTATCTCCTTCGCGGTAACATTTTCATCTGGCTCATTTAAAAATTTGAATTTTTAAATGCAAGTCTGCATTGACTTTATTAGCAGGAGACAAACACGTCTTCTTCCGATGGTTGATGGAACACACCGAGGCGAGCAGCAGGCAAACGTTTAGTGACCGTACGACTCGCGGTAAGCTTAACGCGCAATTCAAATCTTTTTCAACTATCGCATAAAAAAAAAAAAAAAGATCGCGTTAACTGGAAATTTGCATTATGTAAAGTGAAAAGTGGTATCATTTTTCAAATAGCGTTAACTGAATATCGCGTTATGCGAGGCAAAGCTGTATACAGTACAAACACGCCATTACCAGAGAGGATCACCATTCATTGCATTTAAAAAAGTTCTCGCCAAAGAGAGAAAATTTCAAATACTGTATGTCAAGACGTAAGACAGATACTTTCAGTACATTCTCTAAAATTTTAAATTAAATCTTGTTTTCATATTTAATAAAAGTGTGTTTTTATTTTAACGAACAAAGGATTACATTATAATTGAATAACCCTATACAATAAACTGATACTTTGAACTGAAAAATTTGTTGTGCGGGGATTTTCACTGGTATTTAAAAAATAAAATAAGTTTCTTTTTGTGTTCGGGGATAACCACATACTCTCAGAAGAGTGTGAAAGCTGATTCTGGGAAAATCATTTGCCATTAGTTAAATATCTTGTCTTATCGTTAATTGCAATTATCTATATCAATAATCCGATCGAGTGATTTAATTTTTATTTGATGCTTATAATATAATAAAAAGTTTAATATCCATATATTAAATACATTAAACATATAAACGACATTGTTTTATTAACCCATATAAAGATTGAGGTCAAAATATATTAAAATTCAGTTCATAGCTCGTTATTTGTTTATTTGATGCACTTTAATTATTCCTTCCAGTCCTAAGTTGGGAGCGTATTTTAATTGACAGAGAGTCTATTCACATGACTGGTAAATACGATAATGTTCTTGTATTATCTCTATTTTATTACCACTCCTAACGCTATTGGGGCGTCCAGGAATTTTCTTTTTCAGAACATTTTCTTATACACATTACTTATACTATTTATATATCTCCTTTAATATTTAAAAAATCTTATACGAAAAAACAAACCTATACAAAGTATCACATTAATAAGATTGTGAGAATTGATAAAGAACCTTATATTTATAATTTTTATGTGGCTAAACTGTCACGAACCATTATATTTACAATTTTATATGACTAGGCAGTCATGAAACGAAACGGTTCTCATAAAGCTGCTTATGACTGCGACCTCTTAATTCATTTCTTAGCTTCTAGACAGGTGAAAAACTGCAATCTCTTTATAACTATTAAATATTCTCGTTTTTAAGAATAGAGATTATCTATTTTTAGGGCACACGAATCTTATTATACAGGGTGTTTTAATAGATCACAGTAAGTGTTAAAATTACCCCCTTAAGCAGCAATACACTCCTTAGAGCGCCTTCTCAAAAATTGTCCAACACGTTCGAAATTCCTGGAATATTCGGACAACCGCCTACGATCCGTTCTCAGAGAACTCATGCATTATGAACTGAGACAGCGTAAATAAAGTAAGCCAATGATTTAAATCGATAGAGCGCTCAGGCTACGCAATTAATCCGCCTCTACTAATCCAATGGGCAGTATACTTATTACAGATAAATTCCCGGGGACCAGTGAGGATTAGATGTAAATAAATAAATAAATAAATAAATTTTCTGTTTATACTCCTTGACGACCAAACGGTCAGAGGAGTTCACAAGATAGACAGAATACAAGAAACAGCACCGTATTCAGTAGTCACGGGCTTGAACCCCGGTCACTCAAGGCACGTGTACTTATGCACCCGCGCGCCTGACCACTAGGCTACGGCGGCTGTGTGAACCACATTTGACGGCAAGTTTCCAATAGAACTTTCCTCAGTAATGAAGGTAGTTCCTCGTCCAAGAAATTACTGTAATTTTGCCACTGAGAAAAATGGCTGGAACTGGAAAAATGGAACAGTCATGGGCTCACCAATGATACCAGACCAGATGTTCCAATGAAACTGCTCCTGACGCTGAGACTTGGTGACAACACGAGGATTTTCCAGTGTCCTTTTGCGATTGTTGGGAAAATTCATAATCGCATCTGTTGTGTATTGGAGAAAAGAAGTCGTAATGCACTGATATAAAGCAGTGCATTGAGACTTCTTTTCTACAATGTCCCTTTCACGGATGAATCCCAATACACAACAGATGCGATTACGAATTTTCACAAAATACGACTCGTGAATGAAAATCGTCTTGTGAGAGAGCCTTCACTCGCTGCGTCTGATGCTTCCCTCAGGATATGCTTCTCTCCAAATGATTCCAATTTACTAACAGGATATGATTCCCTCCACCCTTGTGAGAAATAAGCACAAATAGCCTTTAACTCTGAAAGGAAGGATTTCGTCCATGTTGAACTGTTTCCATGCCTATTCTCAGCAAAACAAGGTCATAAAGTTTGACGACATATTTCAAGAACATTCTATAGCAGATAATTAAAATTTGTGTATACGAATAAAATATATCCTTTAAACATTAAATGTGCATAAGTAGGTGGGTAGATTTGGGCGAGTGGGTCCGAGTGTGGATCATCATCAGCCATTTTCAATCCACTGCAGGATGAAGGCCTCTCCAGCAGCTTTCCAGTTTCTTCTGTTTTATGCAATGGCTATTGATTTTACTACCCACGAATTTCATCTGTCCATCTCCGTTGTTGTTTTCCAGGTTTTCTTTTATTGTTGTTGTCTTTCCAGGTTTTCGTCTGTGGATAGTGTTTAATAAACGTGAGTTTCTGAATTTCTTATTCAAAATAAATGTATAATAAATTCGAATCTTAGGAAAGTGCGCAACCATTTTAACCCAAGTAGATTAGAAAACAACAGATAGACAATTACAAGCTGTTTTTCGATGCAACCAAGGGTATCAAATAAGAACCTTATGTCGGTTGGTTGCTATAGTGTTTTAGGCGCATCAGCAACTTGGGCCACATTACGCCGTATATGATATCTGTAAATTGTGGTCGATTTTCTGTTTGCTAATCGGAAACTCCAAGTTTCCTGAAGAAAAAGCCATGCTACCCTCGTCTGAGGCCGATTAACTCAGCCACGTTGTGAAAAAGACCCATAAAAATTCTTCGTGTTGTTGACAGCATTCGAACTCAACCTTTTTGGTCTTTTCCGTCCGCTGTGGGGAAGGCCCTACTTTTACATTTATTTACTTATATACACTGTATATTTATACATATACTTACTTTCTCAAAGGTGCATTTTCATTTGAATTCTGCTTACAGTTTGAAAATTCAATTTCGTCAGAAATTGTCAACAACACGTTCGAAAATTCCCGGAATGTTACGATTTGTTTGACAACCGCCTACGATCCATTCTCGCAGAAATCGTGTATAACGAACTGAGAGAGCGTACACAAGGTAACAGAGTGGATTTAAATCGAGTGTGCAGGCCATGCAGTTAATCCACCTCTACTAATCCAACTAATCCGCTTCTGACACGATTATACATATACAGTATTTGTATTTATAGAGAATCAATTGCCTCTAGATAAATAGACAGATAAATAAACAGATAGGAAAGACATTTATACCTCGTGCTACCCACAAGGGCAAGAGAACCTTATTAATGAATTATTATAAATGAATAATTTAAGTAGAAGTAACTCTGGTCCGCCATTTTAACAAGCGTCATTTTTGTGCAGTGGGTTTTTGAATTATTTACTGTAATCCAGTGGAATCATATTGTTTTGCATCGATTTCTCTGATGTTGTTATCGTTGTTGTTAATGGGGTTTTAACTGCAACGGCTACTTAGGCGTTATTACTTATATCAAAGTGGTTCATACTGCCTGTTGGTTGCTGTGGAAGCAGTCAGAATGGTTATATAATCCTATTCGTTTTAGGAAAGAGAAAAATTCTGTGAGATTTGAGTTTTCGCCTATGATACGGCTAAACAACAAAGGTTCCTCTAAGTTTGCAAGACAGCTGAATGTCAATAGACGGGCATTATTTTATAAAGCACATTTCAGAAGTTTATATTTGACTACGAGTGGTATGAAACTGGAAGACCATAATTTTGGTACAGTTTTAATTTGAAGGAGTTTATTATGAATTTGCCCTTGCCATTTAAGTATCCATCGTACTTTACATATACTTCGAATATTCATATTTTAATTTGTGATCGGTACTAGGACATTGGGGCTGTGCTGGATGGACGTTTGACAGCATCATTCGCGATTTAATTTCCTGATATTCTAGTATGGCCTGGGATCCAGCAGAAGACAACATTTTGCTGATGCTCTATGAGACAAATCAACTCTGTTATGATGAGCTTTATTAACAGATCAGTAGGTTGGGAAGTGTTTTGCATGGCTAATAAGGAATTTTGCGAGTCTGTGGATATTATGCTCTTTTGGATTGACAGATGGAAAATATTTTCTAAATCAAGCTTTATGGCATATAATTCAGTGGTATAACTACTACATTCTGTGGGAAGTGATATAGAAATGGTAGTATCAGTAGAACCATGGTTGCTCCTATTACACTCTCATACTTCGATCCATAAGAATATATTTTAGCGAAGTTGGGATAACATTGTGTATGCACAATGTGTAGTTGGATGTTAATGTCTAACACAGAGTGTTTTTCCCCATTAGTGGAAAAACTGTCACAAGACGGCATGATGATGGACATGGAGGGTCAGGATCTATAGGATCTTGGAGGACTTTATTGACGTGTATATTTCAATTTTCTGCTAGGTTCTTTAATCTAATACCAGCCTGTGGTTTTCTATAAAAGGTCTAAAACCGTGGATCATGAAGGATTTACCAATTAGGATTGGTCAACTGGCTTTGGATCTTGGTTATATAGTTTAGTAATAATATATTTTTCCTGATATTTAAAGGAGTTTCATAGGCTTTAACGTATAGACTTTACACTGGAGGTGTTCGGAAAGCACCTAGCGCTGTCCTAAGAGCTGAATGCTGAATGTTGAATAGGGTTGAGGCGAGATAAGCTGCACTCTCCCTAGCAGAATCGAAGTCAGACGCGCCGAAGTCCAGGCGTGATCTGATTATGGATCTACAAATTTGTATATAAGTGAATCAAGCGGTAACGATCTGCTCCCCCAGGTTGTGAGTACTTACAGTTCTTCTTTTTTTTTTTTTTTTTTTTTTTTACAAACAGTCCGGAGGTGTTCAATGTGCTTTTGGTTTGTGCGATGGTTATCCAAGCGGAGTTCAGGTTCAGGATGCATTTTACGTCTGGTACAGAAGTAAATAGCCGTAGATTTCTGGCTGGATAGTCTATAACCGTTTTGTATCATCCATATCTGGATGCAATTGATTTATATTTGCAGTTTTAGCCCAATGCACTTCATGTTTTGAGAACGACAGGAAATTGCAAGATCATCGCCGGAAAGTTATGAATCTACTGTTTTCGGAATGAGTTCGATTATAAGGTTCATTCCAATTACGAACAGAGTGGCACTGAGAACAGATTCCTTGTGGAATACATTTTTCTTGGACAAAGTTTATAGAAAGAGTTTCCCAATAACGAACTCGAAAGGATCTTTGGTGTAGGAAATTTTGGATAAAATATGGCAAATGGCCTTTCAGGCCAAGAGAATGTACATCCTTTCAGATGCCGAAACGCCATGTGATGTCAAAGGGCTTTCTCAATGTCAAACAGATCATGACGAGATGGTCCTTTTTGTTGAATGAATTTCTGATGTTTGCTTCGGTTTTAATCATGAGATCCAATTATGATCGGTTTTTTTTCGGAATCCAAATTGAAGGTTGTTAACCAAGTTTTGGGCCTCAAGTTACCAAGTGAGATGGCAATGTATAATTTTCTCGATGGTTTCGCTCAGACAGCTGGTAAGAGATATCGGCCTGTAGTTGTAAGAGAAAGAATGGTCTTTACCGGGTTTTGTGATTTCCAGTACATAAGAATGACGCTAGGAGCTTGGAAAGGTATGCTCAGAGAAGATTCGATTGAAAAAGATCAACAATGAAGATAGAGTGTGTTTAGCGTCAAACGGCACCAGGGGTTTCCCCCATCTCCGCATACTATACATTGTGGGTATGAAACAGAACACTGTCAATGCCAGAGTTTTAAAAGTATATGGATTTTGTACATGTGTAGTGTCGTGTTCCGTTGTTCCTCTGGTCATTTAGCCGCTGGGCCCCTAATAGAACCCAACGTTGTCCGCACTCCGCCCAGTGGAGGCAGACCAGGTACACTAGTATTATAGTTATTTATTCTGGCAGGTCCTGCCACATAATTTCCTGAGATTTCAGTGGCTAGGACCTAAAAAAAAAAAAAACGTTATAGATAGGGGTCAGCCAAAAGGAGCTATTTATGCGAACTGAGATGTTATTAAGTTTTTGGGTAGGGCTCAAGTATGTAACAATGAAGATAGTTATTTTTATCTAAATTTTGGAACATTACATAATATGTCCAATCAGGGCCAGCAGCACTGTTTCTTGGGTTGGTAAGTGATTCCGCAGTTCAAATTTGGTAAACGGTTGATTATAAGGCAAAGCGCAGGTGTCAGTGAAATTCAGTTTGGACTTCTCTGTTATAGCTTTACATTTTTTTTAATGGTTGATCATAAACGTTTGAGGAAGACAACTGAGAAAATACGATTCCCAGTTCATTTGAGATTTCTCTAGGAGTAGAGAGCTGCTGTCTATTCCAGTTCAGTAGCGGGGTGGATAAAGGATTTCCTTTTAAATATTTTATTTTTCTTCAAAGCAATCTGATGTAAATATTTTTATTAACTATTGACGAGCTTTTGCTCTAAGATGTTTATAATTAATAAGATTGGAGGTGGCTGGATGTTTGTGGAATAGGTTCCATGCTTTGTTTTTTCTCTTTTTTTGCATTGTTTCAATCCTTTTCCACCAGTAATTTATTTTTCGACAATTTCTTACTTGATATTTCGGGATGGCAGCAGATGCGGCTCTCAGCATTTAATTTGTGATGTGCTCAGTAACACTACTGATGGAACAGGACTGCATGATATAGTTGTCAAATGAGATACGCGTTCTGCATATTCTCCAGTCAGCCTGCGAAAATTTTCATTTAATTGGATTTTCTGTTGGGAAGGAATATGTTTGAATTTTGCATATCAATGGGTAATGGTTGCTGCTATACGGATCGTTTAGAATTACCCAATCTATATTTGGAGAGAGGATTGGAGAGCAAATGGAAAGACCTATTGCAGACATAAAACCTGTAGGGAAATGGATATAGGTAGGAGAGCCAATGTTTAGAACGTTAACTTCCTTCTGTCGATCAGCATTTAGATAAACTTTCCTCGTCTTTCTGAGGTAGCAGAACCTCATAACGGATGGTATGCATTAAAGTCGCCTAATAAACAACGTGGAGATTTGTAACTGCAAAACAAGATCTTCGATTTCCTGAATAGTATATGGATGATTAGGCGGAAGATAAATTGAAACCAGTGTCACAGTGGTACCAATTACAACACGTGTGGCAACGGCTTCTAAAGGAGGCTTGCAATGGGATGTGTCTAGTGGGGACTCTTGAATCCACGCCTATTGCTACTCCTCCATGAGCACTCTGTCTTGTCTGAAAGTAGTATAATTTTTGATTGAAAGTGAGATTTGAGGTGCCAATTTCGTTTCTTCTAAGCACATTGCTAAAAGGTTTGTAGCGGTGAATTAATTCATGGATATCATCGACGTTATTGAGAAAACCTCTGCAGTTCCATTGTATGATGTATTCCATTAACAGGAAGGTGAATCTCTCTGCTTTCTATGAATGGATTGTTTATAAGGTCAAGTTTTGATTTTTCTTTTCTGGGAAAAGTGGGGCGTCCTGAATCATTGTTATCTTCCATATCATCATCTGCATGTAATTCAAGCAGTTCTTCTCCTTGGTTGGTTGTATCATCTGTATTCATGTTTGTTCAGTGTAGGTGCTTCACCTCAACAGGATCTGATTTTTGCAATTTTTCTGCTACTTTACAGTGGCATGGACTTTGGGATGGAATTGTGAGTGGTGTTTTACTACTTTATTCTACTGACTGCGGTTTAGATGTAAGCTGGGTCATTTAGTACTGATCGAATCCAATCTGCGATCGATATGTCTGGAAAAATTGACACTTCTGTCTAGCATGCTACTGTTTGGCGACTGTGGGTAGCCGAATCATAAGTGCATTTTGGCATGCTTAATTTAACTTGTTTTTTTTTACTTCTTGATAAGAGACTTTATTTTCAGTCTTGTATTTTTGTATTTTTTCCCTAACTTCCAGAGATTACAATCTTTAGCGTATGCTGGATGGTTGCCCCTGCAATTAGAATACTGCGGAGTTGCATTGTATTCTGACTGAGTGTAAGTTTTGCACCCACAGACATGTTGATCTGGATATGTTGCATATCAACGACATGCTGTCTGGGAGGGACCAAATTTCGCATTTGTAGCATTCTAGGGGATTCGCGATAAAGGCCGAACATGGCAGTTTAAATAACCTGCTTTGACTGAAACTGGTAGATTCGGTGTGTTGGAGGTTATGCTACATGTTAGGACTAAAGGTGCTGTCTTTTCGTATCATGATTCTTTTTGCGTGAGTTACATTTTGATCCTTTATTTCCTGGAATATTTCTACTTCAGAAATGTTTAATAGATCCATTCAGTGATCCCTTGGTAAGAATTCAGTGTGTTATGTGGGGTAACTTGAATTGGAATTCCGCTTAAAGAAGCGTCTTAAGAGCAGCTCAGAGTGTCATGGGTGAGAGCCTCTATTAACAAGTCCCCGGATTGGAGATGTTTCACCATTTTCATCATACAATGAAATGCATTATTGTATGATTGTATCAAGGCATCATTGTATGATGAAAGGGGAGAGCTTTCTAGCAAGAAAATGGATTATCAGGAAAGCTAAAGATTCCTTCTTGTTTGCATCCTTTTATAGTCTCTTCGACAGCGAGAAGTCATGATCAGTTTCATGATTGTCATTTTGAGAGCTCTTGGGATCTGATCGTGGGAAATCATTAATGTGCATTTTTGCTCCTTTTCGCCCTGAGGATTCAATGCTTTCTCCAGGTTACCGGCTAGCCAAGTGGAGGCAGGAGCAGTGCCAACCAGTGACGATCAGATGAGGAGAGCTTACTCCTCATCTGATTGCACTGGAGAGATCGCTTGGCAGTCGCGCCCGATTTCTCTGATGCCGGAAGAAATGTCACAAAACTTAAAAATTGTTTTTCTTAAAAATTACGCGTTTACGAAAATATTTCTTAAGAACATTTCCCATACACCTAAATATGAGTCGTTAATAGGAATATAGTCGGTTCGTTGCTTGTCACTCGTTTGGAGACGTTTAGCTGCGGTCCCGTTAGAGACTGTGGAACCCTTAATACTTCCTAAATCGGGCAATTTTATCCATCTCAAGAGGAGGGAGTATGGTTTTTTCCATGAGCTATTCCAGATTTTTAGTCATTAGGCAAATGGACCGTGAACACACATTGTGCAGACATAATACATAATAAGCCATATGAAGTGAAACACTATGAAATACAAAAGTAATCGATGGATCAATAAAATTTCAAGATACCACAGCATATTGGAAAGATATTTTGTATAGCTTAATGCGAAAATTTACCAAGTGACCAAGTTTATATAAATGCCGATATAATTTAATAAATAATATGGGTTGAGTTTTTCCCCTCAATGGTAAGGGCACAACATACACTGCCCTACCATTAATAACTGGACACCCCTCCATGGATGGGGAAACAGGTTCTATACATGCAACACGTCACAGCACTTGCTATAAATATGCACACTGGGCTTCGAACAGACAATTGCAAAAGTAGGCATGCAAGATGACGCTTTCAACACAATTAACAGACTTCCAACGTGGAATGATAGTAGGATGCCACAAAAGCAAGCGTTCTGTACGAGACATCGCAGTCAGTTTCGCGATTCCTAGGTCAACGTTAGTGCGTCATATGCAAATGAAAGAGGAATAGGACTGAATCTGCCAAAAAAACGGCCTGGTAAACCCCGAAAACTAACAGAACAAGATAAGAGAATTCTGCCAAGAACTTTCCGCGCAACTCGTACTTTGCCATTGGAAAGTCACACAAACCCTCCCTGAGAGTATTGGGACTAATGTCAGCACTAGTACAATACGAAAGACACTCCATTATATGGGTTACAATTGTTTACAAGCCATTGATCACCTCAACAAATGCTAGACGCTGATTAACATGGTGTAAGGAGCGCGAATCCAGGACTCTAGAGCAGTGGAAAACAGTCCTATTGACAGACGAGTTGGGCCCATTAGTCTTTATCGGCAAAGCCATACCTGTATCAGCAAGACAACGCGCCATGATATACTGCTCGGGTCGTAGCAGAGTGGTTTGAGGACATGGGTGTGGAAAAGTTGGATTGGCCAGCCCAGAATTTGATCTGAACCCTATCGAGCATCTTTGGAATTGTATTGGATCGACGGGTACGTGCACGTCGAGATCGCCCAAAGAACGAGGCCGAGTGGAGGAACATATCACCTGACATTTATAAAAAAGCTGGTTGAGAGTCGACCGCGAAGATTGAAGGCCGTCATAAAAGCAAAAGGTTTCAGCACAAAATATTAAATGACACAATAAAAGCTGTTTTCTTGCCTAAAGGCAGGTGTCCGGGTAGGGCAGGGTATATTCACTTCCTTTATTATATTCATAGAGAATCAGTTGACTATATAAATGGACAGATAAATAAACAGATAGAGAAGCTATTTAACTCGGTTCAATTAAGCTTCCTGGTTTAATTACAGGTAGAGAAGCTGTTAATCTTACTTCTCGCTTCTGTAAATGAAGCTGGAAGTTAAGGAAGCAATGAGGAAAGAGTGTCATTGCGAATCTTCGTAATTTCTTTAAGTGACACTACGCTTCTACTAGGTAACAACTTCATTTGACGTGATTAAAATGGATTTTGGAATCGCGAATGATAGTCTCGCATTTATTTATAGCTAATGCTAATTAATTTACCTCCATAATTCAGAAAAATGTTCTAATTAGCGAAATTGAGGTTGCAAACTGTAAGCAGAGCTTCGATCACCGAAACAAACGTTAACGCTAATAAATGTCATTGTTAATTCAGATTAAAGCACAACTTTGAGCAATCATTACGATACCGTTTTCTTCCCTTTAGATATTTAGTACTTTACTTAGTCCTTAATATGCAAAAGATGTGTGAAAATCACAATTTTGGTTAAAGTTCCACTTAATACTTCCTTAAGCGAACGGCAACTTAAACAACGTTTCTGGACTGGAAAAACAGATTAAATTGCCAAATAAAGTGAGAATAAGTAACATTAGTCTTCTCTACTGGTGAAGAGTTGCTTATTCGAACTAGTGCAAATAACAGGCAACTCGTTGTGAAGGCGTTCACAATATGAGATGCAATAAAAATGATGCCATTTCAACTACTTTGATGATTTACTACGAACTAAAATGACGCTTCATTTATTTAAGTTAATGTTCAGTTTACTTCTTTTGCTTATTAACATTCGACCTATAAGTTAATTGTTAAGATGTGTCTATTAATCAACTATTAATTGTCCATTCATAATACCTGAATAGCAAATAAGGTTTCTTCTTTTTTTTTTTTTTTTGTTATATTTACAATGACACTGAAGAAGTGGTACAGGAAATATCACTACGAAACGTTTAGGAATATTCTGTTTCTTTAAGAAATTAGACTTTAATGCTGTAATTGGGGTTATTCTTAGAAATGTGCTTATATCGCTACTTGTACACTAAGATATCCCAATAGTAACATAAAATAAAATCATAAAAACGAGAAATAAGCAAAAGAAAAAGGCCATAGGATACTCATCTCTTGCAGTGCAAATATGAAACCCGGCCCAAGAAGACGAACCACCACAACCACTACAGCACGAGTGCCACTTCTCAAAAAATAATAAAATAAAATAAATAATAATAATAATAATAGAATTGACCAAAGGCAGGAAATTCTTAAGCACTAACTTTTAAAACGGACATCAGCGCTTGTGAACTCTGAAAAGGATCGTATTTCAGTCTTACTGCTATCCAGCCAAATTTCAACTGATGTCCCTGTACAATTCAAACAAAAAGAAAGAACGAACACAAATCATAACGTATGTCATCGCCACTGCCCACTATAAAAATGTAAATTTGAAAGTGAACTCAACAAACTGATAGATGTAAACCAAATACAAACACACAGCTGATCATTAAACTGAATTATAACAAGAGAATTAATATTAAATAAATAAATAAGTTAGCAACCCTATATGCAGCTTAATTTAAGAGTGACGCGCCTACGCGTGGTCTTTGAGACCGACATGTCAATCACTTTGTTGTAGTATGACGCAATAGCAGTTAGCCCCGCCTTGCGGAAAGCAAAAAGTGTGCACGTGAAAAAGCACTATTTTCCAAAATATACTTTTATATATACAGGGTTGTTAAAATTTAAGTATCCCTATGTAGAGGCCTCTGGAGCGAGTTGTAAGACTCGTACTGAAGAGAAATTTGGACAACAGGTACAATAAAGAAGGCGCTCGCCATTTATTGGGAAAAAAAAATAGTTACAAAATTTGTCGCTATATGGCGCTGTGGCAATACAAATCACTTGAACAGCGCTTCAATTGTTCAATGTGTCCTCCATTTGGTCAACAACAGTTTCAATCCATTCGAAGAACAGCATTTTCTAGAGCAGAATGTAAAGTGTCAACTGAAATAGCCAGCACATGAAGTCTAATGCTGTCCTTCAGATCTGCCAGTTTGAAATCCTTCCCGATACGCCTGGTTCTTCAAAAAAACCCCATAACCAGAAGGCGCATGGGGTGAAGTCTGGTGATCGGGGTGGCCGAGATGTCTGGAAACAACGGCTGATGACCCGTTCGTCTGTAAAGTGTTGCCTTAGCAATCTTTGGACACAACGGTGGATGTGGGGTGGGGTGGGCACTATCTTGCATGAATATGGTATCCTGAAGGCACCCACGTTGTTGCAGCTCTGGTATTGCGAAATTTGCCAACATTTCATAATATCGCTGTCCAGTGACGGAACAGGTGCGGGGTTCAGTCGGTGTTACCTGTTCAAAAAAAATATGGCCCAATCATGAATGTGGCCGTAAATCCACACCACACTGTCACTTTTGGAGAATGCAACGGGACTTCTTGGATAACTCGAAGGTTTTCTGTTGCCCAAATGCGACAGTTGTGCGTATTCACTTGTCCATTTAGGCAGAAGTGGGCTTCATCACTCCAAAGGATGTTCCATGGCCAAGTGATATCCACTGCCATTCGCGCCAGAAACTGAAGTCCGTATGTGAAACGAATATCTGCATCTGCATTTAGCTGCTGTAGCATGTGCATCTTACAAGGATATTACCGCAATACCTGACGTGGAATACGGCATGTCCACTTCACGAGAAACAGCTGGCACACATTTGCTACCACATGGAGATTGGCTTGATAAATCCACAACAGTCATAGCCACATCTCCAACACGAGAGGAGTCCACTCGTTTTCGACTTCTACCTGGTTGAACACCAAGATGTCGCTTCAAATTTCGTAATCATTTTGAGGATAGCACAAACAGTCATAGGTCCATGCCTTATGCGCTTCTGACGCTGGAATCCTCTGATAGCCGCATGTTGCTGTTCTGATAGTACAGCTTCACTAATAGCGCCTTTTTCTGCAACGTTGTTGGCATTGCTGCTGTAGTGCAGGCAAACATCTACTGTATGAATTTGAAGAGACTGCTTTGCATTTATACAGTACAGTAGAGCTGAGTAATGGCGCTGTGGCAATAACTTACGATTATGCAAATAACGTAAGTTATTTGCAAAATCGTAACTAAGATAGCTGCGCGCCATACAGTGACAAATTTTGTAACTAATTTTTTCCCAATAAATGGCGAGCATATTCTTTAATTTACCTGTTTTCCAAATTTCTCTTCAGTACGAGCCTTAGAACTCGCTCCAGAGCCCTCTACATAGGGATACTTTAATTTTAACAACCCTGTAGATTCTTTAAGAGATAACCGAGTTTGTCTAACTATAAAGTAATCTAATCTAGTCCACCCTTGTACATAATAATTTATTAATTATATGCCAAATAATTAAATTTACCTGAAGGAGAGCCGGTTATTTTAGTATGAGGAATAGACTCCTTTCTATAAGGCCGTCGAAATTGTTGATCAAATATTCCTTCATGCTTCCTGTTTCCTATTATTACATATACTCTCAATGCACTCAAGCAGTTACGAGTACGTAACAAAATATATTAAATGAAACTACACTTTTAATTTAGCTTCAAAGACAAATCTGGAAAATACTTACGAGTACTATTCCAAGTAAATCCGTGAATGCTTTTTACAAAACAGTTTGCACTTATTCAACATCAGCATTACTGTGATTCTTTTCAAAATACTTTCCTCTGAACTCAATGCACTTATCCTACCTCTCCTTGATGTGCTAGAAGCCATTTTCGACATCTTAATAATACCCTCAACAGCTCTGACTGCTGCCTCTTCTGATCTCGAAAAAGTGCTTAAGGAGTTTCCTTTTCATTATTAGAAACACGGCATAAATTTTAAAATTCTTGTTAAATATTCCTTTTCTTTTTACAAGTTTATTCAAGCTCAGATACTACAGAGTGAGCATAATTAAACTCGGCCTCTTCAAAGACATGTAAACGTAGAACAGACAATCGAATTGGAGTGCTGTAAAATTTTCACAAATGGAGTAAATATTATTAACGTTGTGGTGCACTCTGATTATGGTCTATTTATTTGATGGAGCTGTTCCACGTATGTGCCGATATTTTCCACAGATCAGTTAGTTGTCTGGCAGTCATTCCTTTGTCTTTGCGCGGGGCGCCTCCGTAGCCAGGTGGGTAGGAGCAGCAGTGAGTAGCACACGCTTCTTGATTAGACCGGGGTTCGAGCCCGTGACCACCAAATACGGAGGATGCGGAAAGGTCAGGGAACGACCACCGCATATCCCGAGCAATATGGCCTTAGTTGCTAATGCTCCTAAAAACCAAATAACAAACAACAAACAGTTGCTTAATATGGGGCATGTTTTGCTGGAAAGAACTAGAATCCCCGTTACGTGTGGACTGTTTCATTGGTGAGGTCTACCGACAGTTCTTAGTCGTTGTTATAGTAGGATTTTAGGAGCATCAGCGACTAAGGCCATATTGGTCCATGTATGCGTATGCTGTCTTCAAACTTCTTACATCAACCCAATCTGAGGAATAGCCATTTATCACAACCCTCTGCCTCCTGCCCTGAAGCCATCCTTCTATCCATCTAAGGATTTTCAAGGCGCCTCCGTAGCCAGGTGGGAAGGAGCAGCAGTGCGAAGCACACGCTTCTTGATTAGACCGGGGTTCGAGCCCGTCACCACCAAATACGGAGGATGCGGAAAGGTCAGGGAACGACCACCGCATATCCCGGAGCAATATGGCCTTAGTTGCTAATTCTCCTAAAAACCAAATAACAACAATTGTCTTTGCGCATACAATAACAGCTGCTGTATATAAAATTTCTTCTCTCATAACGGGTTTTTAAAATGCCATTAAGATTACATTATTAAATACAAAATATACTCTTACAACCTAAAACATATAAAAACTTAAATATAACATTTTATATACTAGTCCTGTGTGTTGTCTATACCAGTGTTTCTCAATCTTTTTACTCTCGTGGCACATTTTCCAAAGAAGAAAAATTTCACGGCACACCTACGTAGTCATAGAAGAAGAAATTTCTAAATTTCGCGGCACACTTGGAAAATTTTGCGGCACACTAATGTGACGCGGCACACCCTTTGAGAAACACTGGTCTATACCACCTTCATTCATTTTACAACTTCGTTTCAAGGCCACCTTAATCAAGATACCCGAGGGGTGTGTAGTTTGCATCTTCTAAGCTGTTGCGAATAACGTCGCCTCCAAGCCTAATAACTACATATTGGAACAAAAACCTTGGAATAAGATCTTAAAACCTCAGTTATTATTTTTGAGACTATATTTCCACCAGTACCAAACCACCTCAGAGCGCACAGCCTGCCTGATCCCAAGTGTTCAGAGAGTAGGCTCAGGTCATCAAAAAACTTTTACGAATTTCTCCTGCCCTTCATCAACGTCATTAAAAAAGATTTGTGCTTCTCTAGTCCAAGTATTCATCCCTTGATCAATTATCTCATTAACATTATTAACGGTTTTATTCACCCACGTGCACCTTTTTTTAGTATAACTGGATGCACACTGTACCCCCGACTGACATTTACAACAGATGCTTTTAGAGATAATTATATCATTTGCTCTTCACTGTTTCTTCCTATTCGAAACGCTCTTTCAGTTGGCAGTTCTTTGCAAAGCACCTATCCAACTAGACTGCCACTTCCTCTGATAAGTCTACCATTTCGATTTATAATATTGTTATATCAATCGATGTCTTGGAATTTTTATAACAATCCAATGTTTTTGTTTTGTTTTTGCTTCAATTAAACTTTTCTTTCTTATCATCCAGTTCGACATCTTTCTTTGGCAGTACTTCTCCACTGGATTCAATGTCTTAAGTTAAATTCCTTAAACACTTCCCACAATCCATTCACATCCCACATGACTGTTACGCCCTTGATACTGTTTGAATTTATTCGTCAAGGATTCTGAACTGGGAAGCGCCTATCCAGTCAAGATAGGTGGGAAACAGCGTTATGATCTCTGTCCTTCTGCACTGTGTAGAGAAGGCCTGGTACTGAGTCCCAACAAGATGCGGAGGATATTTGGGGGGGGGGGGGGAATTATTTTTATAAACGTTTCTCTCTTCATGACTGAATTAGTCGTTCTCGGGAGAGGATTGCGAGGTTTGCCCGCTTCCCCCAAAACTTTCATCTAGAAAAACAGGCAAGGCAACCACAGAAAACAAGGCAGTTTGCGTGACACAGTACAATGAGGATTGATAACCTTATTTTCTTCTGGGAAAAAACATCATTCAGATCCTTGATAAAAACAGATCAGGGTTATTTGATTTCCCTGTACTATCTCTGGCACTCTGGAATAAATCGAAATCATCCAGTTGATTTGAAAATCCGATGCCTCAGTTGGAATTATAGTGAATAAGAAGCTAAAACTCATTTTGTGTACAACACTCCTAGAATTATTTTTTGGAAATATTAAATTTAGTACAGTTTTGTATTTTTTACTTTTACTATCCGGTACTTCCGATAAAGCCAGTTTTTTTTCCATGTTTAATATCCTATAGATTACGTATTCGAGCGTAACCTTGTTCCATGAAAATTATCCTGTTATTTCCAATGAATCCCTTAATCCTCTCCTCCCTCAATTTGCAGGTTGATATTTAATAAATATCTTCTACCAGCTGGTTAATTGAAATGAAAGCTTTTTTTGGTACAAGGACTTCTACAGCAAAGATATGCCAACCGAAAAAAAAGTTGCCCTAAACAGGACCTACCAACTGGAACAAGACAAATTAAGAAAACGTAAGATGGTCATTTCCGATTTCAAGTCATTTAATCGTCACATCCGAATGTCAGAACCAGTGAGAACTGCTATACAATATTTGTACCTGTTAATCCAACTCTGTATTAAATTAACATTTCCCTATTTCTGTATTTTATTTTATTTTTCGTGGGATTTCGAGTATATGAAGGGCAATCATATTTAGCAATAAATATTTTTTCATTATGATTTCAAATTTTAAGGTAATTTATGAACAGCATACTTTTTAATACTGTAATAACTAAAAGCCAAAGTTCTTTCTTTATAATAAAGTATATATTAATATAGTAGCGAGCTTAGAGTTTCTCACATTTGCTAGTAGTGCTCTCCTAGTCAGAGAGAATGCAAATTCTTGGCGACTGTGCAAAAAATTGTATTCAGCGATTTCGTTCAGAAGCAAGAATTGTTCAACTGAGACTGAATAACTGTGGATGTGCATTTTTTCCCGTTTTGCTTACGATCCAATTCGCTCTTTTCAAATTTATCAAATTTGACAAGAGGGAATATAAATTTGCAAATGCGTAATCGTACGCATTTGCAAATTCATCTTCGATTTAGATATTTGACTTCAAACCTCTACGTTCCAAAGCCTTAAAACGAACGAGTAAATAGACATGATTACACTTAATAATACATAACTGTATTATTTATATTTCTTGATGTACACAACAATCACGAACCACTAAGGGGCAGTCTGTACAGTCATCACACAAATTTTTGGAATCTTTGACCGCCTTCCTTCTCACTATGGAGGAAGAGATCCTCAGAAAATCTTTTCCATCATATAATTACGTCAGAAATCCGAGATTCTTTCTCCTCTTTTCTAATATCAAAATATGGAAAGCATGCTTCTCAACGTTCCGCTTACTGAGTGTGTGTCTGTGACCTAGATAAAACATTATTAGGAAGACGCCGTTTTTAATATAAGTTGTCTACATATTCGATAACTAACATGTGAAATTTCATCCCCATAGGTGATCGTACACCAGAGGTGGAGCCCGGAATCTGAGGAAGGACGCTATGGTTAACAAAGTTGAGTATCGAGCATTGATCAAGTTCCTGAATTTGCAGAGCAGGATAGCTCAGGAAACTAACGAAGAAATGAAAGCTGTGTATGGGCCGAATTGTCCATCCTATGACACTGTAAAAAAAGTAGAAACCGGAGTTTCAGTGTAGTCGTACAAGTGTCTTTGACGAGCCAAGGGAAGGAAGGCCATCAACATCCACAGACAGTGAGACGGTTGCAAAGGTTGAGCAGCTGGTGCTGAGTGATAGACGTGTGGCAATTCATTTCATCGCAAATGCAATGGGAATTAGTTATGGGTTTGCCCACAGCATTTTACATGACCATCTGCACATGTCTAAGGTCTTCGTACGTTGGGTTCCAAGATTGCTGTAGCCTTTACAGAAGCAATGTCGAATGCAATGTCCTCGCCAACATTTTTGATGGGTTGGTGACAAATGACGAATGCTTGGTGTACCAGTATGATACGCAGACCAAAGGCATGTCAAAGCAATGGAAGCACACCTCCACAGGAAGTCATCAATGAAGTGGAATCTTGTTTCAGGCAAAAAGTACGGACTCCTATGATCAAGGCATTAAACAACTGATCCAAAGATATGAGAAATGTGTTATTATATATGGAGAGTACATAGAAAAGGATTAAAGTGCCTGTGAAGTTTCACCTTTCTAGGGCTATTATTTCTAGGTAAGGGTAAGAACTTTTTGATACCCTCGTATATTGATAAGTATAAAAAAAAAGTACAAATTTAAGTTCTTGCAAGAGATTGTATTGCTATTTAAATAATTTGATTTTATTTAAAAGTATCCCATTTTATTATGATATACTGTATATACGAAATTCTCTTTCGTCTTGCTTTAAGTAAAACATTCTCGGATTTTTTTTAGAAATAAAATATTTAAATTAAATGAAAGAAAAAAAACCGGGAAAGAATCATTTACTATATCAAAATCTTCATAAACAAATTATTACTTATATTTGTTTATATTATAAACACATTATGAAAAATTTCAGTTTGTTTTTTAATTTATTAAATAAAAACTTATTCATACACCTTTTCTTTCTCTGAAATTACGTTTTCCAAATAAAAGTAAGTGGTAATAACAATATAAGCCTGAAGATGCACCACAAGTAATAAGAGTCAAAGTGGACGTTATCGAATATTAGTGACCCCTTGTACCACTTTTTATAGACTACCCTTACAAAATTCGAAGGCCGGAAGACTTTTTCTATCCGATAATAAAAAAAGAAAAATCACGATCAGTACCGCACATCAAAAAAAAAATATATAAAATAAAATAAGTAGCTTATGCACTAAATCAAATGCTTAAAAAATAATGGAAAATCGTGTATGAAATCGGAAGATACTTATAAGCTGTTAAGTAGCCACTGCACGATAGAATATATATTTTTTATTTGCCCGCTTGTCACATTTAATACATTTTTCTAGACAGACGCACTCCTCCTTTCGCGCACACACACACATAGGGATGGTTTCTCCCGTCCTTGTGCAACAGCGCCCCCCTGTAGCGGCAACGGCAGTTTTCTCGGTCGTCGTACTAGAGGAGCACTCGATCAGGTGATGTGTTGTGCGGCTGCTCGAAGCCGCTGTCGGATGACAGCCGTCTCCGCTCCAGGATGTTGCTGCTGGCAGTGGAGAAGGGTTAGCCAACAGTGTTTACATATTGCTTCTCAGATGATGTGTAGCAGATGGAATTCGGCGAGCCAGAACCGCTAAGTAAGTGAACGCCGTTGAGAATATTGTCTGCCTTCTTCCTTTTCTACTAACTAGGAGTTTATTGGTGTTCAAGACGAAAGGCTATGAACACTTTCCGCATCGGGAGCTGATCGAAGCCTCATCTTCTCAACTTTACCCGGCTGTTGGTGATGCTGTCGTGAGCTAGGATTCGCGTTACGGCTTGTAAGAAAACTTAATTTCATTACGGAAGACAATCACCTGTTTGTAATCCGCGGGCTTGAAAGGGATGTCACCCGTGTTTTAGTATCGTTAACACTGTGTAAGAGATTCCAGAGATAAAGTTTGGGAACAGCCACAACTCTAAGGTAAGTCTGCCCGTTATGTGAACGACTTCTGCTTGTCCCAGTGAGTGCTGAACCGAAAACTTAAGTGCTGGTCCTAGTCATTTAGATCGTTTCGTATTTGATTACTAGAGATGCAATTCAGTTTCAAACTCGGATTTTACGCGTATCTTTCTCTCAAATATTTTCTATTCGTTGGAACAGCAATAAAAAGAAAATATTTGGAATAAAGAGACAGAGACAAATAATAGGCTGTTTGGTAATATCAAATAGCTCGCTGGGATGGAATTAAATGTTCAGTAGTACAATACGCCAAAAAAACACGTGATTATTAATTCACGTTTATTTAATATCCATGAATAACCATAATAATTTCGTTTTTTTTTTATAACTTAAGTTATCTCAAATATTGATTGGTGCTTAAACCATTTCCATTCTCTTAAATTTTAAATTAATAAAATTTAAATTATTTACAATGGTAATTTTTGTAAATATACTATAATTTATTATAATTATATTATTATAATAATTGATTTATTATTACGACTTATTATGTTGTATATAACTTAAATATATCTACTATTAATAATAATGGTATTTGTTCTTATTAAATTGTGCTTTTCTGGACATACTTCGTTTCTACTAGACTGTAAGGTTTCATTATAAAGTGCAATTACATATGGATATATTTTACATTTAAAAGTATCTATATATTGTTATTTGATATTTTATATGCATTATAATTTTGAGGGTCTATTTAGCTTATGGATGTGTGAATATCAGATAACTGTGTGTCGAAATAGACAGAAATTAAAAAATCTGTTAAATGTTTGTTATTTATTGTCTCGTCCTATAAAAATTGAATTATATAATGTAATTATCTCGCAAATATATCGTTATGGTTTTTGATGGCCTCAGACCCTTTATGAATTTCGCATTTCAATTTAAAATTGAATGGTTTAGTGTCCATTTTGTATGTTGATGTTATGGAGAAAAATCAGTTATTCGAAATTCATAGTGGGTATAATTTCTAAGAGATGAGTTTCAATTCAGGTGATTTATAAGTGAGATAATGTCTCAAGATTCACTTGGAGATAACAATAACCTGTTTGCATTTATTCATTTTATCAGGTAAGTTTCAGCCATTCGAGAAGAGTTTGTTTTTTTATTCATAGTCAATCTAAATAATAATAAAAAAGTGCTTTTATGCAAAAGTTAATGCTAATTTTCAAACCATCTGCCAGTAATACTACTCCACTATTTCCCTTTCTACCTTGTCTGTGTATTGGTACATAGAACTGATTTTATAAAATGTAACATTGATCAATAATTCGAAACAGGTAATTCCGATGAAACTTTCTTGCAAAGACATCTGATTTACTCTGTTTAATACAGATATATAAACTACGGATATGTTCATAATGTCTC
Organism: Mastigoproctus giganteus; assembly: GCF_048544385.1. NCBI lineage: Eukaryota > Metazoa > Arthropoda > Arachnida > Uropygi > Thelyphonidae > Mastigoproctus > Mastigoproctus giganteus. The sequence goes on from NC_143577.1 coordinate 64,552,555, forward strand.
AAAACAAAAACAAGGCTATTTGCGGTAATCTGCTTTAGTAGTTTCGGTCAACTTTAACAGATGGCGCTACTTGTAGTACCAACTGACACCTGTTTGAGTCACATTTTTAGTGTGGTTTCTCCTATGAACGTGCAACAAACCAAAAACAAACAAAATTAATTGCAATATCATTTTAAATACACTTTTATATTTATTATATATAAAATACTGTTCGATAAAAAGCTAAATGTCTATAACGTGGTTCCAGTATGTTTAAAACGATGATATTTATGTAAAACTACTGTATGAAATGTAGAATGTAATTGCCCATCCTCAGCCTGAATTAAGGCCAATCTTGATTTATTAAACATTCCATCTTAAATACAGTTATGTAAGACTCATGTTAATAAAGGAATAAACCTATTCTATACTATAAAATAGGTTTATTCTATTTAACTATGAAATTAAGGAATATAGAATAAACCTATTCTATATTCCTTAATTGCTATTAATTACTGCATTCAAACGCGCGACTGCTATTATCACTCGGTTTTTTTCTGCAATTAACTTAATGAAATATTACATGCTTACAAATTTTAAGAAAAAGTATATGATAATAAGCTTTTTCTTAAAATAGCATATTATCATAACTCTTTTTGAAAATATAAGCAATGCATTTAATGATGATATCCTGTTGCAGACTGTTCTTGTTTTCTAATGTATAGTATCAGCATTTAGAAAACATTCCTAAATGTTCCTATTGCTGAAACTAAAAACAAAATTTATCTCTTCTTCACAAACAGAGTTCTTAAATAGAAAAAAAGAGCATCATATAGCCTGAAGAAAAGATTGAAATGAAAACTGACCACTATACGAATATAATCTATTATAACTGGTCCCTACATCTAAATTATATTACTGGAAGAAATATTTGTGTCACATAGCATTCCTCTATGTTTACAGTATTGCAGGTAAGTAGCTAGTTCTCTCTGTCCAATGCTATTGGAAATTGTGACATCACCACTTACATAAGAATATTTAATAATTTTATGTCCGAAGTGAAACGGATTTACCACCAAAGATAGAGAAAATAATAAACACAATTTTCATCATTAAACGTGTTATCAAGTGTCCCCTTTAATTCACAGAAAATTCTTCAATAAATCAATCAAATACTTTGCCTAAAAATAGCGGGTTGGGTTTTTCTGTTTTGGTGCAAGGACATCTAAAGTTGTGGTGAGTCAGTCGATGTACATAATATATTTTGGTCCTATCGTACCCGATATGTAGACGCTCAATAACCACAGCATAGAATCGATATGCTGCTTGCCAATTAATAAAATTACCAAGTAGTACGAGTTGAAATTAATGCTGAATACTTTAGACTGCCCAAAAGGGATTTTATGTTTTAAATGTGAATAAACCAGCTTATTTATTTTTACTACAATTGCAAATTAGTTAAGCCTAAAATACTTCAGCTATAAGAATAACTTGACCAATCTTAATATCCTTGACTAAAAGTAAACAAAAGGTTTTTTTTTTTTTTAACTAACTGAATACTTTATTACTTATATTACTAATAAAAACTAAATTTCAAGTTTTGGTATAAGGAATTCGCGTCTTTAAAAAGCAATATATCTTCTTTATATTTAAGTCTTTTCAAATGAAATATAGCTCAATTGGATCATATTCCTTGCCTCGTCTTTGGCTTATAAAATGATACAACTGTACTTTAAATTTCCCTGGCGATGAGCAGATATTGTAAAGTATACAAAAAATGACAGGACATTCGATTTACGAGTTTGGTTTAGCCGGTAGATTTTACCTATATATCTATAACGCTGTGAAATACGCTTTCTCTTGTCAAATATGAGCAGGTTTTTTTTTTTTTTTACATAAAATTTTCATGTGTGTGTGAGCGCGCAGTTCTATATATGTCACCAAGAAATATCTCCAACGAAAAATTCTCGTATTTCTTTGTTTATTCACGTGAAGACTCACTTCTAAACTTTAAAGAAAGATGTTCGTCTTGAAGTCCGAAATGCATAATAAATCTAGCTTCCCACGAAGTTATAACTTTCTTTCAAGAAAAACAAAATCTTATTTATCCGAGATAACAACTTGGATTTTCAAATAGCTTTATCTTCTGAAAATATAACTAAGAAATAGTTAGAAAATGTTCTGGTTTAATGATACCTGTGAAATCAAAATGACGGAATAACCTGTATCATGCATCTTTAATCTGTTATTTTTAAAATATATAGGCGAATCTATTCGATAACGTTCAGACTTTCAAAATATCTTTTAAAATTGTAAATATTCTTTTTAAACTAGTACGCGATTTTTTTTAAAGTACGTTGATCTTAAATTAATAACCATAAATCTCTACTGCGCAGCACACATAAATTTATAATTATCTATTAAGTGTACAGGTGGATCGAGAAATAATAACACACACGATATGGAATTTTTAACTTTATTTGGTGTCTTAATTTTTAATAAACTCATTGGATTAAATTATATCCAAAGAATGGCTTTTAAAATTTAAGATAAAATGAATTAAAATTAGAATTATCATGAAATATAAATTTAAAGTTGGTTGGTACAAGACTGATGTGACATTATACTCCAATAATACCCGATGTCAGAGCCTGTAGATTTATCACTGCTTTTGAAGAACTCAATTGGTAACTGAGGTGACGTGGCGTTTGTGTATGTCTGCGGTTCGTCAAAGAATATAAGGCTATAAGGGATCCAGTATATTGTGCATGAGTGGCACAAAGTTAGACAATGCCAATATTGTAGATAGATATTGTAGATTAATGATATACTGTTATTGTAATAGTCATTTAGCACCATTAGCGACTAAGGCCATATTGTTCTGTGCATATTGTCTGTATATTGCGCATGTTCTGAGGTCGATTTTATGTTTGCTGGACAAAACACCTCAGTTTCCGGGAGAAAAGACCATGCTACCCTCGTTTGAGACCGACTAACTCAGCCACGTTGTGAAAATTCCACCCATCATCGACGGAATTCGAACTCAGGTCTTTTCCACCCGGTGTGGAGTTAATAGCGATCCTACTAACTGTGCTACCCACGAGGACATTCTTCTTCTTCCAGTCACATAGCTCCCTGAGGAGCTGTTGTGCCCACCAACAAATTCCTCCAACTGCATCGATCACGTGCTCTACGAGCGGCATCGCAAAGTGTCATGCCCAGAAATTCACTAATCCCATCATTCCATTTAGTTGCAGATGGAATGATGCACTTCTGTACCTCTTCCCCTCGATTTTTCCTTCCATTATATTCTTCAACAGCAAGTTTTCCCTTCTTACTATATGTCCAAAAAACTTGAGTTTTCTTTTGTTGATGCTATGATGAAGAGTATTTTATTCAATACCTACTCATCTGTTTTTCGATCAAGGTAAGAAATACGCAATATTCTTCTCTAACACCACATTTCAAATGCTTCAATTTTCTTCCTGTCAACTCTTTTCAGATTCCATCCTTCAGATCCATAAGCGGCAACTGGAAAAATTAACGAATTAATGATTCTAAGTTTCGTCTTTAGGGGCAGATCTCGATCTCTCCAAAATTTTGTCAGATCAGTGACCAATGTTTTAGCAATTGCCTGTCGTCTCTTTGCATCGTTTGAGCAGTCACTATTTTTATTTATTCTTGACCCAAAGTAATCAAATTCATCAACTTCTTCGATATCTTGCCCGTTAACCCTCACTTTACTGGAACCGAGTGCATAATGATATGCAAATATTGTAATATTGAAGGGATACCAATGTCACTCAAACACCGGTGAGGCAGAATTTTAATATGGTAAATACAACGTGTACAAATATATAGGCGGTTGAGGAATTGTCTCAGTTAATAAGCACATAGAATCTAAAGCAGCGCACTCAAATGACGAGGCAATCCATTGTAACTTTGAATCAGTCTGTTGTTACATAATAACAAAAAACCAAAATGAGAGTGAGCTGTCAGCCAAATGATTGTACAGCGTATAATAAACAACTGTACGGTACAAGAGGATGGATCAGTAAATCATAAAGTCTTATAATGGGAGATCAAATTGTTAAACAGCTTGTAAATTTTTAAATTCTTTTCAGTGGAACTTGCTGATTATGGTACCAACTTCAAATTCTAAATGGAAAGCATTCAGGGAAGTAATTATAGAGGATACGAAGGTTTTTATAACGCCTAAGAGATACTGTTCAAGGTTCAGACCTAAATGGAGGTCAGATGATCAGATGAGAGTAGTGGCAGAGATAAAAACCCACGGGATTTTTATAAATTATCAGGGGACACGAAATCTACAGTAAATAAAAAGCAGTCGGCAATAAAGTCACTAAGGATTAGGCAGGCTCAGACAGATTATGAAAAGTTTCTGACTAGGAATCCAAGCAAAAAATATCGAAGAATTATTGAACACTAAAAGGTATGGGATGAATCACATTGACCGCTAGATACGAATGCATTAACTATTGATGCTCCGTTTCAAGTTGCTGACGAATGAATAAATATTTTGCATCTACATTCACTGGTGAATAATTTTTAAGGATGGTGATACTAAAAGTATACCAAATTATAACTGGAAGCGAAATTATTGTGTGATAACTAAGAAAATAGTGGAAGAGAAAAGATAAAATTTGAAGATAAAAATGAAGAAACACGTGGATTAATGGAATCTACCAAATTATATTAAAAGCAGCAGCAAAGGGATAGGCAAACCTTTGTCCATAATTATAAGAGATTCATTGGATTCCGGGGAGGTTCCCCAGATGGAGATGTACAAATCGCTTCCCTGTTCACAAATGGAGGGCGATCAAAGGGCAGAATGGATAATTATATACCTATAAGCTTGACTTCTGTTTCAAGGAAAATAATGAAGTCAGTAGTCACAGAATTATGCATGAATTCAATTATATGACAATCACAGCAAGGACTTGTTAAGAGAAGAATTTGTGTGGCCGATATTATCAGCTGCTCTGACAGAATAATAAAGGAATGGGATGCAAAAAATAATACTGACATCATATACTTCCATTTCAATACAGCTTCTGTTGCTGTGCCGCATGAAAGACTGGTGTATAAATTGGAGCTGTATGGCATTAGGGGTAAGTTACTACTATGGTTAAAGGGATGGTTGAAAATAGAGTGGTTATTAATGGGCACTGCTTTTGGTGAACTAACCAACCTTATTAATGCAATGTGAGGGGCTGCATTGATAAGGTTAGTCCACGAAGGGCTCACTGCTGAGTCCGTTAAAACTTTTAATATTTATTAACGATGTTAATGAAGTCATATGAAGATAAAGTCCAATTTTACAGATAATACAAAGGTTGTCAGGGTAATTAATGACAATCACTATATGCTACTGCAAGAGATGGGCTGAGAAGTGGCAAACGAGGTTTTAGCATTGATAAATGCAAGGTACTGAATACGTGTAGCACTAATCCTAGAATAACATACTAGTCGGGTGGTACGACGACACTCAGTGTAATTCAGAAGGAAAAACCCATAGGGCTAATTGTATAGCTTGATATGAAGTGATCTGAACAGCGCAGACAGTGTGCTAGAATAGCTCAAGGCATTCTGTCAGTGATATGCAGAACCTGCGCGTGAGGTTCTGTGAGCAGGGACAAGAAGGTTTATTATGCTGCTGTATAAGGCAATCGTTAGTCCACATCTTTATTGTGACATAAAGATCTCGAAGTCTCATTTAGGAAGGATGTGGAACTGTTGGAATGGGTACACAGAAGAGCAACGAAGTTAGTGAGAACAAAAGAACACCCAACCAAGAAAGATTTCAATTCTGCATATTGCAGCATTTGAAAACTAGAAACTTGCGAGGAGACCAGATTGAAATTTTTAAGCTTTTAAATGGATTGAATAAACTAAAAGCTATTGGCTTGCTTACCGTCTCTGACGATGCAAATAAGGGAACGTAAATTTAAACTTAAAAAATTATGGTTGATTATTAGAACAAACTGTCGCTTGGTGCTGTGGAAGTGGACAATTTCAATAAATTTAAAGGTAAAGATTGAAAAATGTATTAGAGGGAGTATGAACAGATAAAATGTGTTTTTTTCCGGGAATTCGTGATATACTGAGTAGTTGATAGAATCCCTGTCCTCCCCACACGGGTGGAAAAGACCTAAGTTCGAATCCCATCATTGACGTGAGAAATTTTTATGAACCTTTCTCACAACTTCGCCAAGTTAGTTGGTCTCAGGAGAAGGGTAGCACGGTTTTTCCTGTGGGAAACTTAGGTTTTCGAGCATGCAGGCAAATCTACCAGAGAACATACACACAATTTACAGATAATATAGTCCCTGGTGTGCTTAAAACACTATAATGACTGTCTATTGTCATATTAGAGTCACCCAAGTGTATCTGCCCATGTGTAAAATGTCCATAAATTGCAATAGATATATGAGCCATTTTTCCAACAAACCAAGCATCGGGTCAATTTGCCTGCTTTGTTATAAAAACCCAGTTCCGGGGGTGGGGGAACCTTGCTTTTCATGCCAAATGCCGACTAACTCAGCAAAGGAGTGAAAAAAGCCCATAAAAATTCCTCGCGTCATTGACAGGATTCGAACCCCTGCCTTTTCCACCTGATGTGGGGAGGATACAGTGATTATGACCACTCTGCTACTCGCGCGGACAGTTTGTATATATAATATAAGAATATTACCGTATTTAGCAGTTAGGTGAGCTCGAACCACGGTCGAACGCTTGTACTATAGCTAGCTAACGAGAGGTGCATGTACTATGCACCTCTAGTGTCTTTTCCATTTCTTATTAAAGGCATGTGTGATATTGCTGAAATTATCTTAATGTAAGTAAATAAAAACTGTCTTTCCCCTCTCCCATCAAAACTAGGATTCGCTACACAGATAACCGACAAACAAAGTGCATGTAAAGCCTTCAGTGTTTCCAAATATTCTTCACGGAACAGTAAACAAAATAACTTTGAGTAATTCATTATGCCTTTTGAGATCTTTATAAATGGTCGAATGCCAAATCTTTCTTACTCTTACAGAAAATTAAAAGAGAAACCATCTATAGATATTAAGTAACCAATCACTGCTTCTGTTGCCGTGTTTCGAAGCCAATTTCACTACCTGCCAACACAAAAATACAAACATATCCTTTTATGATATACTGGACCGCGGTTACCTTTCACTCAACATTAGATAAGTTTACTAATTCATTATAAACTAAGTAATTAAGCTATTCCTGATTCTCATACATATAAATCGCATAGGTTATTAGTGTGTTTTCACAGGGGTTAATTAACGGTAAGTTGAACCTTAACTTTCTGCATCATTTCCTATTCTATTCAAATTTTATTTTAAAGAATATCAGCAATATTTATCAGAGAAACGTGCACGTATATTGTAACATATTTAATAAGGATTTCCATTATTTTAGTGCATTCTTCGTAACGCTAGGTAAGCAGAGTATGCACCTCTGTAATTCATCTTTCCGATGAGAATTAATTAAAATGCATTCCTCTGTTGTGGAAATAATAAATTTGAAATGGAAGCCTCACTAACCCGACCTCCTTTCATGTTTCGTAATACCTTACACGGATTACTTTTTTTATCTCTTGGTTTTAAGCGTGGTAAACATAGCTGGCGATAATTTTTGATATAAATTATGATATTCTTTCGTTATAATGAAAGAATTAAAATTGATTACTTAGATAAATCACGGCTCTGTCGAAAAATAAAACCACGGAGAAATATTTTCCTTCGTTTTCTTGTTTACACATTGTACAGCAAGCAGTTAATAAAGAACATAAAGACTAATAGTGATTGCATTTCCCAATCGGTATTTGAACTCGCTTTTAGAACATTAGGAAAATGTTCTTAGCCAGGGCGTTTATCTCTCGATTTCACCAGTTGAGCCTCTGGAGTTTAAGATCTGAAACTGTAAACGTTTTAAAATGTTGATTTGCATTTGTCCTGCTCCTCAGGATCTGTACACAAAATATACTGTTCCTCACAATAGTTCCAATGCCTCTTTTTGCATAAAAGAAAGACTACAATTCCGCATGCGTGAAAACGGACCCTATTTATGATGTCTTTACATTTTTTTTCTAAAAACGTTTCCTTAACTTTTCGTAGTTTATGCGCAATACTGTGCTGAGTTTATTGTTGGACCTGGGTCTAAAGTGTTTTCGGCGCAAATGTCTATGAATTTACAAGAGACTTTTATCCTACTCTCCCATAAAAATCCAACAGTACTTTGCATTTCGTTCGTCTTTCACAGTTGTGTTACCAAACAGCTGTCCAATATGCTACTCTTGATTGGTAGTGGAATTCCCTGGAACATCAATTACTCTTTTCGTAGGGCAGCGATCAATACGGTGCCAGGTGCAACTTTTTTTTATTGTATATTAAATCTGTACGACTATGTATTCACGGTTGATTTACGTGTTGCGCGGCTGAAACCCGAAACGAAATCCATGCTCCCTCAAACTAATATCGGCTCAATATAGCCCCAACTGAAGAGCTCTTTAACAATTTTTCCATTTTCTGGCGGAATTTGAAACCAGATCTCTCCAAATGAAAAACAAATGGAAGACCTTGACCAGTGATTCCACATAGTGTGGTACAATCGTTTTGTATGATATAACACTTTCACAAATAGTTCGTTTGGTTAGCATCTTTTATAATGATAGAAACGAAGTTATTTTTACTTAAATTATCCTTCAAAAAAGAGGTGTGTGTGTGTTATATGATAAATAACACATGGGGTGTGTTTAGTGTTGGCTACCTTCGGGAGATTCATAGCAATTTTTCAAATCCCCCAGACAAGGAACTTTACGTGAAGAGGCCTTTTACAGTAGCAATGGAACATTTTATCCCTTCATAAGGGTCATTGTTTCCATTTCCATCTAATCTGTTACTTTTATTGATCTTGAACTTGACCTGTGTTTGGAACTCTGATATTAAGAAGGGTGAAATGACCATTACGCTCCTGATTTGTAGCAGTTTTATGATAATTATGCACTAAGGAGACAGTCTGTCTAATTCCCCACTGTCAGGGAGACGTTAATGATGATTTGTGAAGCATTTTGTCTTGCATCTGCATAAAAATTTTAGAAGTTCATTGCCACTTCGTACAGGTAGTCAAACTGATTCAGGGTCATCGGCAGAATTTCAGCAGACAAATATTAAGCAATGGTTTCAGAAAACAAATATTATGGTTAAGTATACACCCTGAAGTTGATCAGCCTGAGATAAAATGAAAAGCAGTTTATGGCAATGTCAGAATACATTTTACAAATCAGCGCGTATGATCATAGCAAGGTTATAAGACTCGGAAACATAAGGCCACGCAGTGCAAGAAACCACTTAAATCTAATAAATTATTTTAATAGTTTGTAAAAGTTTATTAATTTCTCTATTTGCTATTGTACAGGAAGCTACCATGAATTATTTTACTTCTCAAATGAAATCGTTAATTTTCTATAAAAGGAATGATAAACATTTTGATATAATTACAGTTGTGTTTAGAATGTTGAACGTAATGATAAGTTGTAAGCAATTTTCTGCAATAATAGCTATTTCCATATGCTACCGTTTCCACGAAATACTACTGCTTGGATCAGATTAATTAATGTTTAAATCTTAGAAAAGTAAACGTATAAATGTGAAGGGTATTTATTTGCGAACATAATGCCTTAAATGTGCTGATAAATGATTCTGAAATAGCATTAATTTGAATATATTATTCTCTATAATGGCTACTTAAAATATTCGGCATAACACTGGGTTATTGACACGTTCAGTTACGCTGTTTATCTTTTAAAATAAATTAATATCGTTTAGTGTGTAATGCTTCCTTAATGACTTTGTTAAAATTAATTTAGTTAATGGCTCAATCAGCCGACATTTAAGAGTAAAGAAGATCTAAATGAACAGGGAAATCGCAATATATGACTTTAAATTTAAAAAAATAATAATAAAAATTAAAAAATATATACATATATTATTTATGATATACTTATATAATTTCAGAAACCTATGAATATTACTTTTAACGTACATAGCGTACTATTCGTTTTAACTTGTGATTTTTAATCTTTGCCACATCTCTTAAAATAAACCGCATTAATATTAAAACACCGGGAATCGGGAAAAAACTTGGCAGGGTAAAAAAAATATTAATTCGAAAGGTGCTGAAAACCAATACTAAGTAAAATGATCTAAACGGCAAGCTGCTATTTTTTTTCTCTTTACACTTCCGAAGTAACGTAACCCATCCTTATTAGATTAATGCATACCCACGTGTCTAGCATAAACAGCCAAGTGTACGATTTAAATTCCTGAAAGTGAAAAGGAACCTTTCTCGACGAGCCCAAAGGCTAATTAAAAACACCCTCTTCCCCTTCTTATTCTTTACTCGTCTTAATCACATTCGCCAAGCAACGACAAACTCTCGCTAAATTATGCAAATCTTTAATGGATCTTTAACCAGTACTTGTCTTCTGAGATTCTTAAAGGGCATCGCTTTGCTTTTTTCCTCTCTCTCTCTCTCTCTCTCTCTGCCAGCCAGCCAGAAGAAGGTTTGGTAGTACACTCCCTCTATTTTTTAACGCTGCCTCTAGTTGTGCTCCTTAGTTAAGTCTCAAGTTAACACTATCTAGCTGGGAAATCCTTTTTTCTTCGGTAGATAATTTAAATTGTCTCTGTTTAACGAAAAAATAAAAAAACACTTCCAATCCTTCCCTTCATTATGCTAGTTCCAAGGTCTTGAACGACGATCCTGTTGTTGTGGCTGCAGCGAAATTAAACCATTAGTTACACAGACTTCGTGAAATTTAATGTTAGGAAAAAGGGAAGAAATTAATGCACAATGTTGTTCGCGAAAAGTGTTCGGTGAGCCGTAAGAAAAGAGGCAAATGGAACCCAGTACGAGCAAAGTTCATCAACTGAAAGGTGAAATGCTCATTTTGCATGTGAATTCCGATAATTTCTCTTTCAAAACGTTTCTCCAAAAGAAATAATCTTCCACGTACCCGAGTATTCTTGTACACAAGAGGACTATTAATTCTGTAGCAATGGCGCTACACCTGTGGGGTCCATCTCGAAAATAACCAGTCAGCGTTAATTGCTGCCTGGAGATACAAATTAGTGATTTTCTGTACCTTACTAAATGTAGACAATTTTTTGTCCATATTTACGAAGGGTATGTCTATAAAGTTTTTTCTTTAATTTTCAGCAATTTTTTTAATAATAGGTTTAAAAACGCACCTTTTTAAATATTTAAAAGTTTATCTTAAAAACTAAAATGAAGACATACATACAATACATGTTGCAATCCATTAAGAAAAGATAATTGGTAAACTCTAAAAAAATTTAAAAAATCCACAAACTTTTTCCAGAAATTAAAAAAAAAAAGTTTACATGTGTCAGGTGTTGCTCCACCGTTTTTATCACAGTTATAGGTGCCACCACCACTACAGGTTTAACTTTATGCATAAAGAAATAATAAATAAATATTCTGTTTATAATCTAGGTACAGTGAACACTGTAAAATACAGCACTTTACAGTTTTACAAAAATATATATATTAAAAGCAGTGCAATACCATGCCAACTCGTTGCACAGGTAAGCTGGTCTAATACCCGAGTAAAGATGAAAAAGTATACCAGGCTGTTTAAATCCTGCTGGCTGAAAACAGAAGGCAAAATAATTATGATAAATGTTTACAGCTGTAAATAAGACGTTGTGTATTCTTAATATTCATATAAATGTTTTAAATCTGCCTTCTCTCAATCACCAAGGTAGTCAAGATTTTAAATAGTTTACTCTTTATAAAAAGTTAATAATAAATTTTCTGTCAATACTCCAGATAACACGCGGCGCGAATATATTATCCTCTGGTATGCTCACCACTGTGAATTTAGATAAGTTTATTGATTAAATAACATCTTTTAATAAAATCGGATGATCCTTTGGTGTACACCTCATAAAATAAATCATATGAAATGTAAATACATCTCTTAGATATACGTGGTACAAAAATCTGTTCAGAAATCTATTTAATTTGATGATTTACGACGATTTTTTATGTTATTTATAAATTTCATTTATGCCCTACATTAAAAAAGCAGTTCTCCATATTATTTCACTTCGGTGCTTTAAACAAAAAAAAAAAAAAAAAAATCTTACTACCAGTTTCCTTTTTCATATTCCCACTCCTCAGATCACTTCCAAGCGTTTCGGACCCAGACCGGATATTATCGTCTGGAGAAATACTTTTGCCGGTTGTAGTCTACATGCGTTTTTCTGTTGGCATTGAACAAGTCCATCTCGCTATGACCATTATACAGTTTTACAAGTGAAACATGGATACTAGTTTCAGTCCAAAAGGCCAGTTTTCTGACTGCTGCTTTTAAAAGATTTCACGACTCTACGTAGGGCCGGTGTTTTTGCTAACGATATTGGTCTTTGGCGAATATGCCAGGGGTTATACGAGCTCTTCTTCGTCAGGAACACAGATCAAAGCACTAACATTGTAAAGAATTCCTTTGTAAAGAAAATCACAGAAGCCCTTTCCAGAACATGTTTTCATACATAGAAAAAAATGGAATAGCTCCTGAACTGTCTTTGCATCTTACTTTTATTATGGATTTAGGATTTACTTCACTTTCCACCCCATTATAATCGACTTTTGAGGGACGAATGAAAATATCATAATTAGGATGACGAATTATCAAGTTAAAATATGTGGAGGGCAGACAAGTCCTCAAACACAGTATTTTATATTATAGGACGATACATTTAGGAAAATTAACTGCTATTAATGCTGCATATATAAAAAAATGGAGTTGACATTCGATGGCGAGAGTAAATGCATACAAATTATGTAATTTCCCCTAGAAGCGAGGGTTGAAGTACCCGTTATGTTAGTATTCAAAGAGACGTGCCACCGGCAACCGTTTTTACACCAGCTTTTGACTTCGAATTTTGAGTTTTTGATAAATATTTATTAAGCTATACGATTTTCATCGCACAACAGTGCATTCTGGATGACGAAAAAATTTAGCGGAAAAGCTGAATTTAAATATGTAGGTTCAAATGGCTTGTCCCAGAATTACGTTTTACTTAAGAATTGCTTATCATCTGAGACGGAAACTAGTTCAGCATTTTAAGAAACTACTTTATGCAGGAAGGCAATAAATAAAACTTAAAGAAAATAAATTATTCGAGTACTTAACAAGGCAATTTAAATGGCAAAGTACTGACAAGATATATTGCATATCCAAAAAGTGGATAACGCGTTTGAATTGTAATATGTGGGAGGAAGATAATTATAACCAGTGTGCTACTGCAAAGTTCAGTCACAAATTATCGCAGGCTTGATCCGCCTCGCGCAAGCTTTCGATGCTCTTCCGTATCCGCTGTTAAGATAATTAGTTATGTAATGAGCAGTTTGTCTCAAGTTGGCAAGTTTGTGATATTACGGTAAACCTCCATTTAAATGATGTACTTTATTGTAGTGCGTATAAAGTAACGGTTGATGCAAACCTATAGGTTTTCTCTTATTAACAGTAAGTATGGACCCTTATAAAACATTATCATTTCTAGTTCCTGATAATCTTTGACTTTGTAGAAAATTAACATTTGTTCTTTCTCTGCGAAGACGCTACAGTTTAAAATGTAATCTTTGACCGCAGAATGATTTCAACTGTTCCTCTGCTGTTCACCTTTCACATTTCTGTATTGACTTCCGCTACCTTTTGAGTAACTTACAGTGCACTTGGCAGATACCTGCAGGCCACGCACTTGAATTATAAAACTAACGCTGTAACAATAAATACGAATATGGTGACTTGTACCAGAGTATTCCACTCAATGGTGAAAAATATAGAATTATTCCAGGTGTTTCCCAAAAAATACTTTTTTTTTCTTTCTCTCACTGGTTTGGGAATCTCTGATGCATGTTTTTTGTAATGAAATCATAATGTACTATGGTTTAACGTAAATGGTGTAACCTTTCACCTTTCTTTTCTGTTAACGATTTTCCGTCATGGTTGCTTTCTGGTGAAAAAAATAGTGAAGGATAAATATTACAAATTTTGATAAAAAAAAAACATTTAATGCATTTAGAAAATACTTTATATTGTACAGAAAAGAATTATACGTTTGCATTATCGAGTTTCGTTCTAAATGAAAATAAATATGTCATAATTCTGATTTGAACTTGTAATTCACAAATATTGATTTGCAAGATACCAAATATGTTTTTTTTTTTTTTTAAGTTATATCACTGTGTTCTTTGAAGATCAAAAGGCATTGAAAACTCTATCTTACAGGGATGATAACGAATAATCCTTAATAACTTGAAACAAATTTAATTAACTTTATTTCTGAAAGTACCAACTCACATGACGTATTAACAACGCAAGACATATTTCCTTAATTACTATTCTCTCTCTCTCTCTCTCTCTCTCTCTATGGAAGTCTCTCACAATTACGAAGATAAACAGCATGCATCTACCAAGCAGTTGCGGAATAATTTTCACTCCTACTTTTCTGGAAAACTTTCTGAAAAGCAATTGTTCAGGTGAGATGTAACACCAGACCGTAACACGATTCTCTGGTCATTTATTGAAACTTCTCGTGTTTAGTAAATGGAATTAACGTGGCGTTTTCGCAGAATCTTCCTCATCTCTAAAGTAGCAGTAAAACTATTTGTGCGTATTATGCTTGGAGAAATTATCTTACGTCGTTTAGCTATTACTCATCACTACCACCTGACAGAGAATATAATAAATCACTCGTCTTGACTGTCTTCCTAAGGCAGTAGTAACAAAAACCTTCACTTATCTGTCCCTTAACTGCCATAACCATTTCGGCTGATGGCCTTATATCGCTTAACATTTCCAGTCCGTTGATAACGGTCAAAAATGTTCCTCTAAATGCCCGCTATCATCTATAGACAGAAGCACATAATAAAAGAATTTGCTTCTGTAGGATGTATTTACATTAACATAAGGATGACGGTGATGTAAGCTGTTTAACGGTGTTGATATTTCTCTTATCATTTTCGGGGACAGAGGAATTCACATTAAATGAACATTATTCTCAAAAACATCAAACGCCAATCTTTAATTTAGAGAAGATATAGGCAGAAGATTACTTAAACAGTATTATGGGCAAAAAGTCATATGTTCCAGTTAATTTTGTAGAAAACAATCTTTTGAAACAAAACTGCCAGTAACGTTTTGCCTTATATTGTTCTGGCAGTACAGTTCATGAAATAGTACCATGAACGGGTTTTTTGATACGATATCAAAAAAAAAAAAAAAAAAAATCATCATTCTACTTTGGTGCAGACTGGTCCTTGGTTGCTTAGATTTGTGCACATTTTTTCTATTATTTAAATCCTCTCTAATAGGGTATTTTTTTATTTCTTTTTTAAACGTTTTTATCCTTTAAGTTAGTTTAAAATAATGTAAATAGTTTTCATTTTCTTCATTTGTTACTTAATAAATAAGAGTTTACTAAATTGTCTTTTCTTTTTTCTGAGCTATAAAATATACCGAGTGATCACTGAATTATGACCAACCCTATGAAAACGGAATGCAACCAGTTGACCCCATGAGGTATGAGAGTGCGGAGTTAGTCGACCTACGTAGCATAGATAAGGTGTCAGTGGTTCAGTAGGTAGTAAAATTCCGAGCGTGATGGGTAAAAGGAAGGATTTATCGGACTTTGATAAAGGACAGATTGTGGGTGCTAGACGAGCTGGTGCCTCGATTTCCCAAACGGCTGATGGGGTGTTCGAGAGCCGCCTTAGTTAAAGTGTACCAGGACTGGCGTCAAAATGGTCAAACAACGACCCGACGGCAAAACTGCAAAGGTCAGCAGTTTTGATGTTAGGGGTGAGCGTTGATGTTAGAGGTAAGCGCCGCGTCCGACGACTCGTACAGGCGAACAGGCGCAGCAATGTTGAAGAGTTGACTACCCAATACAACATGGGCCAACCTGGAACAATATCTGGCATTACCATGCGTTGCACGTATGGGCTATACCAGACGACGACCCCCTACGGCATCCTCTCCTAACCAAGGTTCATCGGCGTAAAAGACTCGCCTGGTGCAAAGAGCATGCAAGTTGGACGTTAGAAGACTGGAAGAAGGTGTGCTGGTCGGATGAGTCATGTTATTTACTCCACACCGTGTACGGATTTGGCGTCAACAACATGAGGCTCTTCATCCACCATGCATGGTATCAAAATTGCAGGCCGGTGGAGACGGTTGTATGGTGTGGGGCATGTTTCACTGGCAGGAACTTGGACCCCTGGTGCATGTGGAACAACATATCACTGGTCTCCGCCGCTATCGTCAACTGCTTGCTCACTGTGTACACCCGGCTACGTTACACTTTCTCCCGAATGGCGATGGTGTCTTCCAAGATGACAATGCGCCAAGCCATTGGGCACTTGTTGTAGGACCACAGTCCTACAACAAGTTTGAGGAACACAGTTCTGACTTCCAGCATATCGATTGGCTTCCGAACTCCCTCGATATCAATCCCATAGAGCACTTGTGGGACAATATCGAAAGGTATATTAGACGTCTGGATACACCAATCATCTCCATACCTGCAAATGCTGATGGCATCACACGCAGCTTGGTTAGCCATACCTCCCGAACGCTTCCGACATCTTGTTGAATCAATGCCACGTCGGATAGCTACTGTACTGAGGGCAAAAGGAGACTAACGAAGTATTAGGTAGGTGGTCATAATTCAGTGATCACTGAATGTATATATATATAATCATTAAACAGTGGTAATCTTATATTGTAAGATGAAAAGCAATTAGTAAGACAGAAAAAGGACCTGATGTACACTCGTAAACAGTGTCACTAATTTCTATCTTTTTATTATTTTTCTGTACTATATTTTCATGTACGTTTTTAACTTTCGATTAATACATATAAAATTCAGAAACAACATGCATGCATTTTATGGTGATAACGATTTTGCTATTATTATCAATGAAAAAGGCACCTAGTTGGCTAGGAGTATCAGTTTTTCATCAATGCACTTCTCCTGTAGAGTAAACAAATAAAATATTAAACTACTAATCGATAAAAATGCTCTTAACTCAATGAATAATTTCAAGAGTTATCCCAGTGAATGTTAACTGATCACGAGTCTGCTGGTCTTAATCAGAGGATAAGCCTTTCTCACCAGGAAATATATAGCTGTTTCACCTAACCGCAGAAAGTTGATTTTATTTTCACTACATGAAATCACAATCAGGATAAATCAAGAACTTTGACCACAACATCAAACGCCAATCTGCAAACGCTAACTACAAAGGAATACACAGCTCAACAGCTGACACGTCCGAACAACAGTCTTCAAGAAGCAAAGCAACGATCTGTTATTCAGCCGTCGCCATTACAAGAGGCAGGATCGTTATGGTGGTCTAATCCTCCACAGGAGTGTCTAGTTTTTCCGACACGAACCCAGCCACCCAGAGACGAGAGGTGTGCTTCAAGGGTGTAGATCACAAATTAAAGTCTGTTCCCGAAATGCTGCCTCCTACCTCACCATCGAGATCAATTTCATAGTTGTCTCATCAGTTCATATTGGTCGCATACCACCTTACGAGATATTCCCCAGTCACAGACATCTTCGGATCTTCTATCTAAATTACCACATAACAGCGTCCACTCACTTCTTCGAGTGAAGTGCTACTCATGTTGTGAACTAACCAAAGCAGGATCAGAGCCCTGCATTCGTCAGATTGCCTATAGGTGTGTGAAACCAGGAGCCAAAACTTTTCACCATCAGACTAACTATTGAAACGGTTATGCACGTTTTCAAAGAGCAGTGTTTTTCTCTCACAAACCACCCACCGTGGTTGACAGTAGCTACATATATATATTACACTGGACTCAGCCAAGCATTCGCATCGAAATTGTCAAAGCTACTACCAAATGACTCGGAGAAAGCTAATAATAGTGGTTTTTGTTATTTTATTGTCACTTTTGGGTATTCGCCTCGTTATTTATCTTGACAAATTTGTTGTCACATTCAATCTACCTACAAACGAGGTAGATAGAATGTGATAAATGTTGTAAATAAATTTCAGTCGAAGTCAGTATTATTCAACGTTTTTTAGCTGCAGAATCGTTTTTCAAAGCTGAAATTTTCTAGGAAGCCTTAATATTTTTAAAAACTGTAGGCAGAAATATGGGCATACAAATTAAATAATACCAAATATCATCCGATGCTATCTTAAATAATATATGAATAATGCCTCGTGACATTGGTTACCTTGGGCACTTATTCTAAACGACCAAGAACCAACCAGACATGTATTATATAAAAAAAAAAAAAAAACGCTGCTGCCAAAATCCTAAATGTAGTTTTTTTATATTTGAATATATGACATTTTAAGTATACTCCATAAGTAAATACAGAAATTAGCTCTTTACTTTTCATCCTCTGGATCACTAGGAAGTAATAATTGCCAAAATATAACAGGTACATGAAAATCTTGTACAAAAGGCGAACTAAAATGTCCTAGTATAATATAATTTATAATGTTTTAGACACCTTTCTGCAATTTTTGTAACAATAAATGTTTCACTTGTTTTTAGAAACATTTATTATTATAAAGATTTAATAGTAAATGATGATCTAAGTAGTACCTTGACAGAAGGTATCTCTTCTTCGATTTAATTATTACCCTTCTTGCCGAAATGTTTTATATATTCTTGACGTTTTGCTGTGAACATGCCAAAGAACTTGGCTAAATAAGTCTATCGAAAAACAGAAGGCGCGTTTAAAATTCTAACTTAATATCTAATCCACACGCTTTCCATTACAGTTTTCAGTGCCAAAACTGTTATTAATGGTTCGCATGACACGTTCTTATCATGGAAAATTGTATTAGCTTATGGCTCCATCTGTCTACGCAATCTTAAAAGTAGGAAACAGTTGAGACGCATTATTTTTGTTATAAAAATAAATGTGAAATATTTAATGAACATCCGTATTCTGTAAAATGTCCTTAGGAAGTCTCCAATTTCGGTGCAGTCGTTTTACTCTGCTATTCTTAGTTTGCTGGTGGGGGAGAGGGTATTCATTAAAATAAAGTGCTGCAAGTGCTGTTGTCAAGATTATAATTGTGCAAATGAAAATAAGATGGTTGCTTATTTTGAGAGAGAGAATCTTTATTATGATTTGCCATCCGCATTACTGCACAATCAGCTGTGGAAATACATATTTATGGACAGTAGTGGTTACGTATTACGTGTCAACACAATTAAGGCATCAGTATATTTGTAGCTATGAGGCGTCAGTATTTGTTGCGTTGATTCTTCGAGCCATTTACATGGTGGAAAAACGATGCAACCAACGCCACAGACTGACTAACTCAGCCAGTTTATGAAAAACTCCCATTTCTGTGTGGTGTGCGCGGATTTCTTAAGCAAAGGTATTATTTGATAAATTTGTAAGGCTTTCTCACTGTTTTATTTCATATATAGATAAAATTTTAACAATTAAAAGAAATATTTGTAATATTTCTTGCCTATACCCCAAATGGAATCATTAGTTTTATGTATTGAAGTGGCGGAGGTTCGCATTGATCCATTTATCATTTTAGGGCGTCATGGTAGTCAAAAGTTTTTGAATATCTGCATCTTATTTATTATTATTTTTTAATTATTTAAAAGATAACTTCATTGGTTGTCTAGTAACTGCTTACTTGGTTCATCAATAAATATGAAATCACCATCAACAAACCGTTAGTGCTTTACCATTCAATTTCTCAAGCTAATATGTAGTAAGCGAAGGCTACATAGGTGAATTTAACGATGCTGTTAACTCTTGAAATTACTTGTTAGGAGCACTATCTTAGAAAAGAATAAAAGGTGTCTGAATAAATCTAGATTTAAGAACTGTTATTTTAAGAAAATATAGATTTATTTAAATATTCGCAATCAACTTAAAGTGTGCAAACGTTTTATAGGAATTATTACGTAAATAAAAGAAACGGCCATACATTTTATTATGAATGTCTTGCACAGCAGCATGGTATAGCCGATCTACATTGTCCAATAAAAACAATATTACCGCTCACCTAACAGTGGTTAAGACCACATCTTGCAGCTTGGACCACAGCACGGTGAAGTATGGGCTCTACAAGGCCTCTGAACGTTGAAGGAGGCATATTGTACCATGTTGCCAGGATTGCAATAGTCGGTGGTGGAAGATCCACACACCGGATTTATCGGTCCCCGTAATCCCAGAGATTTTATTTTATTGATAACAAGATTCACAACAGTGTATCTAAGAGCAGAACAATGATCAGAGTTGATAACTATTATAAGAGAGAAATCCAACAATAAAATAAACCATTAAATTGTGTTCAGAACATTAAAAAGTATATGTACAGTCAGAAGTGTGTACAGAAAGCTTAATTAAAGGTAGAAGAAATAATAATAGAAATAAAAGAAGAGAAAAAAAAAACACAAAAAAATTAAAAAATAAATAAAAATAAACTTTAATGATTAAATGAGACCTAATCACTTTGAAGTCCAAGAGATGAGGTATACTTGTGGACGGAGTTCATGATTGAGAATTGTTTAAAAAAAAGTCAATAAAAGTCAACAAAAAAAAATTCTGTTCAGCGGATAAACTTCATGCTTTAAGTCAAGGTAAAACAGAGTCAGATTCCTAACTTTTCGGAATCTAGGAAG
The DNA here is from genome assembly GCF_048544385.1 of Mastigoproctus giganteus. NCBI lineage: Eukaryota > Metazoa > Arthropoda > Arachnida > Uropygi > Thelyphonidae > Mastigoproctus > Mastigoproctus giganteus. The sequence continues at coordinate 64,573,304 of NC_143577.1, forward strand.
AGCATGGAAGTTGATTTGTAAGTTCCAGTGATTACTTTGGCAAGATATTCTATGGGAATCATATCCGGCTATCCGTCCACTCTTGGAACACCTGATCTACACACTCCGTAATTATCACACCTATCGATTCTCACAGCAATATGATGCTGCCACCAGGAGGGCAGGAAAGGCCGTTGCTAAAACACGGGCATAGTCATATAATGCCAAGAAACACAATGAAGGTGAAAAGTAAAGTCTGGAAATAATTTTCTCAGTTTGGTAAACGTATTAAATTGTTATCAACAATTATAAGAGTTTAATTTAAGGTTATGTAAGAATTGTTACTTAGAAAATTTACTCGTTTTCTACGCACAAATGAGTTCCGCTGAAAATCTCTTCACATGAAAAATAAATTGTCGTCTCCAAGCTTTCTCCACAGACAACTGTTGAACAGATGTGGTCTTATTTGAATGAAGACTTAAGTATAGACGCAGAAGTTACCAGGTTCACGACCAAACAACCATACTATGCATCATTCAAAACTACTCAGCCTTGCATCATTTTGGCCTGCAGGGGCATTAGTGAAACACTTCTACACTACAAAGCGTACCTCTACCAGGATGCGGTATCTCCAACCGATTGAAACCACAAATAATGAAAGGAAAATCTGACTCAGACCCGCCATTAAGTCTAAGTTTGGGGAGGAACATTCCGGTTATACCGAACAGGACCCTCTTAAAGGTTCAAATACTTTCACAGAAACTTGCCAGCGACATGATCACCCACCACTAAGGCCTAATGGAAGACATATGAAGATTGAGGTGAGAACTACCTCCAGAACGAATCGTAGACGATTGATGAAGGCCATCAGAGTTCCAAGAAGGGCATACATCCAAACTTCTTTAATGTGCACAATTTTCTATCAAAATGTCTGAGAAATAAACTTCAGACAATGGAAATTTTTCTCTTGTCAAGGTTGTATGACATCATTTGTATCACAGAGACATGGCTGTCACCCAATGAAGAAGATCTCGCATTCTCTCAACCCGCTTGCTTCTCGGGCATTTTTGCCTCCAGGGAACGGATGGTGGTGGTGTAGGCATTCCCTTCAACACACAAAAATTTTCACTGACTAGCTCAGTCACTCTAAAAACAGAACTGTTTGAACACTTTAGGTAAAAACTCAGTCAGAATTTACAACCAACGTACATTCTCATTTTTTTTCCCTTGTTAGTTGTTGGCGCATCAGCTTCTGTGGCCATAATGCACCTCCCAAAGTTTTTGCTTTTTACTGTGATCCAAGCCCGAGGCGGGAATCGAACCCGCGACCTTTGGGTTGCCAGGCAGGCACTTTATCTACCTGGCTAGCCCGGTCGG